>NC_085046.1:115441548-116129120 GCF_963662255.1 Cinclus cinclus | reverse complement strand
TAAGTATACTGCTTTACATATGGATCAAAATCTCTACACAGCAGTCACTCATCTCAGTAGTTAAAAGCTGCTGGACAGACAGCAGATGTGGTTATCTATGTCTAAACAAGAATATGATTAAAGAAATAATCAAAATATCTTTCACTGCAGCTTTATTAGAAAGGCATCCCATTTGGAAAGAAGAAAATGAAATATCAGCAATAGCCTTCTCATTTCTACAAAACAGAGCATAATAATCACTTCAAATGTCAGTAAGTAGATAAAATAATCCCCTGAGTAATAAAATCAAGGTTCACCCTTACCTGTAGATGAGTGTGTCATACTTGTTTACAACTAAACCACAACTCAGGGAAATTTCCTTTCCTCACTCCATGAACAATTAATCTTATTTCAGAAACACAAGGTTAGAATAGATGACGAGATGCTCTTGTATTTTCTCATTACTTATTCTGCATGTTCTTGGTTCTACATGTAAATACCCATGATTTTTTCAGGCCTTTTGCTATGGGCTTCAGACACAAACCTTAGGTATGCAGGATTTACCCTCCCTGCATCTCTTAGACACTGCAGCATGGATTTCTAAATCACAGGAATACTTTTCTATATCCAAATGTCTCTTTGGAGAAATATTACAAGTGACTTGAGTTACTTACCTCCTTGCCATAAACCGACATTTTAGGGCTTTTTTCCTTTTAAAAAACTTCAAGATTTAGAAATTAAGCCAATGAACTTTAACAAACATGGCTGTGATGTTTGTACTAATAAATTTATCTGTGCAGCTCTTAGCTAAGCAGATATATCATACCCATTATTCCAAGAACTATTTAATATCAACAGTACTAAATGGATTATTAAAAAAAAAAACAAAACCACAGAGATATTACCTCAGTTATTTAAACCAATGAAGAAGATGGTATCCTCTACTCCAGATATCAACATTAGAATTTTGCAACACTGGGGGTTATAAAAGAAAACCAGTTCTGATTGAAACACTTATTTTAATAATGCTCATTGTATATAATGAATTGAACCACTGTAAATGTCACCTGAAAGGATATAAAATTCCATTTTTGCATCATCTGCAATGTAATCCTGATTAAGTTGTTCAGCAATGTGATTGTATCACCCAAACAAACTAACGTCAGAACGACACATTTTGCAGTTTCGCTGCCATTTATCTGTGTCCCATTTATTTTACGTAAGTTTTTGCCCCAGAATGATCTTATGCTCAAATAGTGCCATGAAGCTAGTGCATGTTAATTCTCTTTTCAAGAATAAGCATATTTTTCATTAGACCTTACACGATGCGACACCTTTATGCAGTAGAGTAAAACAGACTGAACAACAAATTAGTTTTGGAACATGAAATCTGGAACATCAAAGTCTCTTCAGCTTAACAGCCACAAAGTCTCCTCATTTACAATAGATTCACACATTTCTGCTCTTAAATTTCCTTCTTTCCCTTTCCTTTTTTTTTTCTTAAGAGAGAACATATTAAGTCATCTTTTGTAAGCCACCTCTTTTATCCGAGAAATTTAAATTGCAAATAAAAAGAAAATGCTATTTTCCATAGCTTCATCATTATGAATTCACACTTCATAACTAATTCTTCTCTAACTTCACATGGAAAGAGTCATTGTATTCTATACAGAAAGTACCACACAGATTTTCAGCTCCTGCACGTACTGATGTCACAGCCTAACACAACATCAAAAAATACTGTTTGCATATACCATTGAAAGGCACCCCAACAATATGTTAATCTATGATTAATGGTACCTAACACCAGCCAAGGCCAGAGCTATTATTTTGAAGTGCTGAAATGTTGTTTCTGTTCAATATTACACTGCATAACTTCACAGTAAATTGCTTTCCAGGTTTATTGCCAAAGTAATTAAAAATTCAAAAGGCTGCTGTTTGAGCAGAACATTATGGAAAAGTATTAAATACAATTGAACCTGGAGAATATTTCTTTTTATAGTGGGAGAGCAGCAGGATGGGAGGAGTAACTTGAATAAGGAAGGTCATATTAGAAGTCCATATTTTAGCAAACTGGAACCTCTGCTGTACAAAAGGACACAAGGAAAAAGAAAAGGAGGCAACTGATTCTAAAACTTTTTTTAAAAAAAAACAAAAAATTACTCCTGAGAGCTGGTTCAAAGTAAGGGTGAAGGCCAAGGGAGTTAAATGGATTATATGATGCAAGCATTAAACTTATATTTGGTCTGGTTTTGCTTTTTATTATCTTAACTCTATTTACTAAAGTACTATTTGATTAGCATTCCTCCTTTTTTAATGTCAGAGAAGATTCTGGAGCATTACTTACAAAACAATAATTTTTTGAAACCCTTTGGGAATAAGGTAGAGGAAAGAAAAGGTTAGGGTGTCCAAGCCTCAAACAAACCTTTGCATCAGGTTTAATTTCTGCAAGTTGAATTTTACTAGTGCATATGCTCAGAAGAGATTATATTTAACTACTGCTATAAAATTAGTAATTTGTAATGCCTAGAAATTGCAGAAGGCCTACAGCCACATCCAGTACTTCAGCATGATCAGTCATTGTGCACATCTCAGCTGGTAGCAGCTGATGGCATCAAACAAACACCCAGCAGTGAGGAGAATTAGAAGTGTGTAATCTCCCAAGAGAGATGGTGATCTGATGATGTGATGATGAATAAGAGGTGTGTGGGAAGAAATGCTCAGCTGAGCTGTACATGAATGTATACACAGTGTACAGCAACAAAGAAATACACTGTTATCACTCTTGCTTTGCTCTCAGTGAAGGCAGTGACTTGTGTTCAACTGAAAATCCATCAATCGAAAAGACAGCACACGAGTTTTGTCTGTAACAGAGATCTAATCTCTGCCAAGAGTGAGCAGCAATGGCAGCATTGCCTCCCTCTTGCTGTCACACAGCTGAACAGTAAAACTCCACCTGTGCATGTCCAAAATTTGCTGTCAGCCTCTCAGGACATTTCACTAGGGTCCCCTATTTTCTGTGTCCCTACACACCTTCTGGGGAGAAAAGCCAGAGACACTTCCAGCTCCTCAGCTGGAATGACAGTCATGCTGAAATGATTAAAACTCTTAATTAAGATGAGGTTTTGAGTCTTCAACTTGTGGTTTTTTGTTTTTTTTTTTAATTTAAACACTCCTACACTAAACCATCCATGGACACTCACTTGGGTTTTTATCTTGACAGAGGCTTGTTTCTATAGATCAAAAATAGTGGAGCAGAAGAGTTGTCCATTACTAAGGCTTCGTAACAGCTTTAGATCCTCTTCAGTGTCCTTATTACTGAAAAGCTTCTCCTGGCCTCCAACCAAATCTTCTTTGCCATATGCTCAGCATATTATCTCTTGCTCTTCTTCCCAGTGGATATGAAAAAACCCCTTCCTCCACATAAAAGTCACTTACATGTGATTAGATGCACAATGACCTGTCCTCTTAGACTAAGGAAGTCCTTTATCCTCCATCTATTGATTTTCCATATAGGTTTTATGGATGCTGCCACCTTTGCCCCTGAGCTTTTTGGAGTGGGTAATTCTATGGAGCTAATTATGATGATAATTAAACCAAAATAATGGTCTCTGTTTTCTCACTTGCATCAGCACAATTTAGAAACAAAATCACTTTTTCTTTCATATTGTTAATGTGATTTCAACCAATGCTCTCATTTCACATTAAAAAAAAAAGACATAAGCCCAAGCATACACCATAATACCTCTATTAATACAAATTAGCATTGGTTCTGAGCTTAACTTACTCCATTTGAGATGATTAGATATAATTGCACAACAATTAAGGATTGACTGACATGCACCAGATGGAATAAATCTGATTTCACAAGTAGCCAGTATAAAGTCCATATAATTAACCCTCATTGTGATACACAATATTTTGTTTGGAAAAGAGCACTAGGTTTCCAGTCTGTCAGCATTTTAATAGTAAATTATTAGTCCATTTTTTCCTCAGATGGAAGAATCATTAATTTTATCAGATAATTCTATCCTCCAACTATAGATCTATATAATAATTTGGCCTATAATTCTGTCTCCAGCTTAATAAAGCTGGATGGGAGCTGTACAAAATTTGATCATCCATCAAGTAAATATTACTAGGAAAAAAACACATGAAAAAATATTGTTTCATTAAATGACATAAACAAAACTTCCTTTGGCTTCAGGGGAAAGGCTAATGAAGTTGGTGCCACGGGCACATCAGAGAGCTCACATTCACTCAATATGCAAAACTAAGGACAAGATAATAAACACAAGCTGTTTAGAAGTAGTTTCCTACTGAACATATGAGTGTGTGTCAGGCAAATCCTTGCGCAAAAAAATTAGAAGAGTCAGTTGACACAGAGCTCAATTTTGAGAGCAAAACTTAAATCCAGAATGAGGCATGGTTGACAGAAAAAAACCTTGCCATGGAAGGGCCATGCAGGACAAGCAGAATTATCCTAGAAAAACAAAAGAGCTCATCAATACTCCCCAGCTGCTTAGGTAAGGTATATGAAACAACAGGAAAGGTGTACACAATACTACAGTGCTGCTATAAATTTACCATATAAAGGTTTTAACTCATGGAAAGAAATGCCACTATCTCACAAATATAAAAGAAGTAGAAAAAATGTCTATAAAAATTGGAATAGCAAATTATAAATACAAATGAATACAGCCATTTTCATACTGGATCTGAAACTCTGGAGGGATGTTGATGCCTGGAAATATAAATAAAAGGACCCTTAACATAAATAGATGAAGATTCCTTTGTACAGGAGAGCACAACACCATGTATTGCTGAAGATGGAGGGTTGGCTTATACACGTTAGAAATTATGTGGTCCATATTTAAGCACACACAAAACATCAGAAAACAGTTTGTGTTTTTGTCGACATGCTTCAAATTGCCTATACTCTGGAATGTGACAATTAGAACTTATTTTCTTTTCAAGACACAGATTGAGATCAAAATGATTAATGAACTTATATATGGATGCAGCAAGCTGTCATCCCGCAGTGGAGAATTAAAAGGTCATGTTATAGTAACAGCTTTGTTTCTCTCATATGGAATGGTTAACATTAAACGTTATGTTTCCAGTTTCAGAAAAGTAGTAAATGAAAAAAGACAGGCAAATGTCATTTATTTCATATGGGCAATTTCATTGCTGCCAAAATCAGAAAAACAAAAAAACTAATTAAAAAGGTATATATAGGTATATTTCTTTTATTTCTGACCAAATACAATTATTTTAGCCCTGAAAAAAAAATTTACAATTTTATTTGTGCATTTGTAACATAAGTGAAAAAGAATCTTGACCTCAATGTTGTTTATAAGGCAGTCAAAGAGGAAACAGTTGCTCATTAGATTTCTACTGACAACAGCCAGCTGTGGGAGAGCTGTGCTTATTCCCTTTACACACCCAAGGTGACTTGAATCTACATCACCCTTTTCCCAAGAGACCACCTTAATCACCATAGTGTAGCTATTGGAGGGTGCTTAGTTTATGAAGAAAATTATAACTGAAGGTAAGTGAAGGGAAAATGTTTCCAACTTTCACAGTAAATAGGCCTACATTTCCTACGTCCCTCTTACTCTCATTCAAATTTTTCATTAACTGCAGTGGAACTTCCTGGCAGAATTCAAATAGTGAATATTCAAAGGAGATTCTCCTCCCCTCTTCAGAAATAAGATCTTAGGAAAATTTCAGCAGTGGTGGGTTTCTATTATGACATTTGAAAAGTCTATCTGCATTGTATGCATACTTCATGGGCAGATATTTAATTAAAATTACCATTTATTATTATACCAAGTTAGATTTTCAGAAGTGTTCATGATTGAAGACTTAATAAACTCATGGGACTTAAACCAAGAGCTAACTCATTCTGGTCAGAGCAAATACAAACAAAGTAGTGCTTAAAAACAAACAGGCCAACAGAAATCAGTCACCTGCCAGACAGCATTACAATTTTCCCTGATGGTATGTCAACAAAAGTTTAAAATTGTAATCAATCTGCATTCATTTCAGAGACACGGCTTCTTTTTCTTTTTTTAATGAAAAAAAAGAACAATAGGAAGAAAAAAAAGTGAATATTGCCTGCCAAGATTTCAATGCTGAATAAACAGCCATACTTGGAAAGTTCATTTTGATTTCCCAACTATACTAAAGTACTCTGATAAGAATATTTTTCTATCATGTCTGACTGCACAGGAACATATTAATGGAAGAAATTATGAATTTTTCAGCTAGCACCTTGGATAAAATATGGATACCAATTAACGATGGTGTGACATATTAACCAAATGTTAAATACCCAGGATTTCATGCATATGGGGCAAAAGGACTTTAGTCTCTTGATGGCCTCATCATATCTAGCATAATTTTCAGAAAGAGCAATAAATAGACCCAAAATACTGTGATGTACTCAAAAATGTTCTTAATTCTATCATTACTAAGTTGGACTGCATACTCATACCTTTGGCATAAGTTATACAACAGCAGTTAACTTCCATGGAAATAATTTTGTGTCTATCACCTTGCTGAGAAACATTTTTCAAATGAAATTATAAACCACAAGATACAAGTTCCACAAAAATGTTGAGATTAACTGAAGTATACACTAATAAAAGGGAATTTTGTCAACTGCCAAGTAGTATTTTTGCTACAATTTCTCTGCATTGTGATTTGTCATATATGTTAAGTAAGAAGAGCAAAAAGTGCAACACAGAACTGAAACTGAAAGATGAAGGATTTCAATTCATACCTGCTGATTTATAAATCTATTAACTAAGGATATGATCAGAATCCATTGCAAACAAATTGAAGGGTCAGATTAAAAGCTTTTCTTCATTGCCTAGGACCTTAGATAAATATATTACTTACACATAAAATAGAATAGTCACTACAAAAGCAGACATGACCCAACGAAATAAAAGTATACAACCTTTATGTATCATAAGAATGAACAATTATTTGGTTATACATCATTTTTATGTGTTGGCCTTCTGTTCATCTAATAGATTTCAAAGTCAGAACATACTATTAGGATCATTTATTTTGATCATTTATGAAGTGTAGTAATTTCTTTATCAAGCCTGTGACTTCTTATGAGCTACATATTTGAAAGAAAAATAAACTGTTGCAACTTTTCATTATATAATTTTATCACCAAAGGAAGCTATCACTGAAAGCTTAAATTTAAACGGAATTTCTACCGAGTAAATTAAATCTTATTTCTTATTAAATTGGTTTCATCAGTTTTCTGTTTGTTTTCAACCAAAAGCTAGGAGCTTTAATCCTAGCAAGTATATAGCTCATAAATGTTCCACTCTGAACTGAGTGGAGTAAAAATTCACAGAATCCCAGAATGGATCAGGTTGGAAGGGTCCACAGTGGGTCATCTGGTCCAAGCTCCCTGCTCAAGCAGGGTCTTCCCAGGGAACATTGTACAGAACTGCATTCTCTAAAAGCATTGCATGAATTAACAGCAATGCAGGTCATATCACTAAATCTACAATCAGTAACAGTGGCATTTATTCTATTAATAATGCTAGGATCAGCATATGCCATGGGCAGAGTGTGCCTGGAATAATTTAAATGTTGTAAATGTGGAAAATCAAGATCTGTGTCATCTGTGTCCAAGTGGAGGATAAAAACCAGCAGGTGGTGTATGCAACTCCCTGCAAATACAATGCTAAACATAACCTATGCTAACATAAGTGCTACCTTGAATGAGTGCACATCTCTTGATAATTCCAGCAAACATTTCTGCTCTAATCAGAGGACTGAATAAAGAATTGGTGACCTAGAGCACTGAGTGTCATATAAAGGAAAGTTTTATTCAGATGTGACAAAAGTAATCCTTTGCCATTTGTTCTTTTTTATAAAGAATTAGCATTCTCACTGTGAGATCAATTTGTTCAACAAGTTATTACATTAACCTTCTTAGCAATTTTCTTTCAAAGCAGTTTTGGAAATTCACACTTTTTACACATGCTTGAAAATTCAACCAAAATGACACTGCCTGCTTTTCAACAATCAAAAAGGACCTCAAATTTACAACTGAATACTTTCCCACCTCTCACCTTGGGATGGTACTTCAGAAGGCAACTGTAATTCAGATTCATTGCATTTATGTACTTCAAACCTGTGGCTATTACAAGCAGGGAGAAGTTCAAATATTACAGTTCTTGTTGGAGGGAAATTGTATGTTCAAACAACTACATTTTACTCTGTGTTTCCAGTCTTCTAAACTCTGAGAGTGCTGCTGTTGAAACACCCTCCCATAAACCTGAAGAAGGGTAAGTGACCTACCTTAGAGAGCCCGCCTACTTCCAAATAGAAGCAGATAATGAAAACATTCCAGGTGACCCACAGGGCAGTCCACACCGTGTACTAAACACAAAGCCAGATGACAGCAAAAAAAGAGAGAAAAATAAAACATGAAGATGAAACGACTTCATACTGAACAGATCAATAATAAAAAAACTGCTATCAATAAACACTGTTCTTCTGGGAACAGCCAAGAACAGAGAGTTCAGAAAAGCAGCTCCCCCTGCAGAAGTCTCCTAAGAACCACCGGAAATTACAAATTCAATATTCATTGCTGTACTAAATAAATACCAATGAAACAGATTTATTATTTACAGTTTTACACTATCCTACTGATATCAATTAAATTCAAAATGCTGGCTGAAACACTGGTTTTGGGACAACTCTGAGCCACTTTTAAATCATAATTTGGCCGTCTTAAGGAAATTTCAGATAAGTGAAATACCATAAATAAGCAAATACTATTGAAATAACATTTAAATATTATGAAGAAAGGTGCAAGAAAAAAAAGCCCACCACCAAACAAAACAGAAGACCTATTGATCTGTTAATCTAGATTTTTTCCTTCTAAATAAATAGATAAAGTGTAAACCTGATCACAGTAAAACATATTTTATTACATTAAAATTAGCTCACTACTTCTCCAAACCTCTTGCCATGAATCTGATCCTACAAAGCACACTTCATAATTGAAGGTATCCATACTTCTTCTGACTTCTCCAGCATTGTGCTGGACTCATGCACCACCCACAGCATGAATGGGACATTAATTTGTCTACTTCAAATCATCTTTTGCATTTTAACCGTCAGCACAACAGTTTCTTTACAGATGCGCTGTTTGCTGACATGGAGCTGTACACTATCTCCAACAAACCCTCCAGGCACTCCACCTCAGCACCATTTCATCCTGATGGGCCAAGTGTCCAGGCAGCCACTGTAGCTGGAGCTACATCCTCTGGAACAAACACAGTGAGCAGCAGCACTGCCAGTTTTCATTGACACACACAGGGCCTTCACAGTGGAGAGCTGATGCTAAGAGATTTGGCAAATCTACTTAGCTGTGGCCAGATGAGGGTTAGTATCTATCGTTTTGCTTCAATATAATCATTAAAGCTCCACACATTGATCTGCAATGCATTGCACAGGTGCCATCAGTTTGGCTTTCTTGGGCAGTTTTGGGTTTTGCTCCCCTCTTCATTCCTCTCCCTGTCATGTATAATGAAAGGTTCAGGTAAAGAGGATTGAATTTTTCCCCTCCTTGATTACTCCCCCCTGCATAGGTCCATTTCTGTTCACCAAAAAGGTCAACTGCTTTAATATAATTTCTTCTGAGGTACGTAGGCAGCTGGGCAATGGCCCAAGAAGCAGGAACCAAACCATTAAGAACCAAAACATGAGTAACTCTCCTGGGCCATTTCCTTTGTCTTACAGAGAAGGGCAGTGTGTCAGCTGAAGGCTGGGTTATTATAAAATATACAAAGCAGTTGTGGTGTGTCAGTAATATGAGGTCTGTACTGGTCATATGACTAACCTAGAGCATACCATATTTTACTACATTTGTTGACTTTGTAGTAAACTGATGATATCAATTATTGATTTTCTAACATTTACATTCAGAACATTACATGCAGAGAGTTCAAAATTAATTAAAAACTCATACAATGCCAGTTTCACATAAAAAGCAGAATTGAGATGATTTGGGAGTCATCTCCTTTTTAAGAAAGAATTTTTTATCTCTCTGTGAACTAAATCTGTCACCACAACAAAAGGAATTCTATTTCATCTGCCAGGCCAAGCCAAATCTGTTAACAGCCTCATCGTGGCCCATGGGCACCAATGCTGTACTCTGTAGGCAAAAACCATCTGAGCCTGCTTTCCCAGGCTATGCTGTTTTACATAGTTAGGACCAGTTTGGTTCCTGATCCACCATGAGGATTACTGAAAGAGAAGTGCTAGTGCAAAGCAGATGTGCACCTTGAAACCCAGCTGCTGTGTATGGAGAGGCTCTTCCTACACTCTCACTGAGCTGCAAAAATCTAAATTTGAGCTCCATTTGCTTTATAAACGCAATAATTACATTATAATCAGTAATCAGTACTACATAATTTTTTTAAGTAGGGAAGTTATTGTCTTCTTGGATATTCAAGGAGCAAATTCTTTGCATGGTTTTGCAGGCACTTAAGGAAAGGTTATAAGACTGCAAAGGCAAGAAAGCAAAATTAGGAAACGTCAGAATTTGGGCTGTGAATGCCAACTTAATTTTTCTATTTCATGACTGTGAAATACAATCCAAACATTAATAAAATCATCATAGACGTATTTTTATTCTAAAGGATCTTAACTCCCCTGACACATTTTATGAATAGCTAGCTCAGTACTTTTCTCCTTGTGGCTCAGACCCTGCTCTGAGGACAGAATAATAATTTCCTCATGAGGTTTACTAAGATGCTCATCGCTGTAATGTGTGAGAGCTGCACAAACATTAACTAATTTATTTTATGTTATAAGGGAATGATACAGCTCTCAGAATGCAAATGATGTTCTGATACATGCAGAAATTACATTCAGAAGTATTCATACATTATAAGCATCCAACTTGAGGTCTTTAAGAGTTCATTTTTCAGAATGCTTGAGGTTATACACTCAGTTTATAAACTCAGTGTTTAGCTCCCTGTGGCTGAGCGTGCAGCACTTGTGCAAATCAGACCACAAGGTCTCAAGACAAGAATCCAGAAAGCAAGGGGAAAACAAAGCATGTGACACGTTTTGTTAAAGTGGCTCACTTGGTGTCAAAACAGGTTTCAGTGGCTGAGAGCAGAGATAAAACTCGGCTACCAAGCACAGCCTTCACAGCAAAAGCAACCTTTTTTTCTTGGTAGCTTCTTACTCTTCCCATTGTCTTCTGTTTTCTTAAAATCAGGGCTCTATTCTACATCTGTGATCACCAGAAAACCCCCCAATGTCTTTCCTTTCTACTGAAACTGAGGCAACAATACAAGAATTAGTAGGTATCTAGTTCAATTCTGCAAATATATAAAAGAATCATAGTAAGACTGCACAGAAGGGCTTTAATAGGAACTTTTCTAAAATTTTGAGTGCTTCTTTTGAAGAAAGTTATAATACTTTCTGACATTATATGCATATATGCATTGTGTAAATTTATATGTATATACCTTTTAGGTTAAAAAAACCCACCAAGCAATATTCCATTATGTGGCATCACACTTACACCTGCTTGAGTCATTAAGGGTGTAACTTTTATATTCATTATGCAGATTTCTTATTTTTGCTAGCAAAGCAACAAATTGCCATTCTCTGTGTGAAGGGATACATCATTTGTGCGGGCAATTTTCTCTCAGTGTAGGAATGGTTAAGGTCTAAGACGTCAGGCCCACAGTGACCCTCAGGTTTCACTTCCCTCCCAAGGCACCTAACCTGTTTCATGATCTGACGTGCCATTTAACCTCTCCCATTCCATGTCCTGAACATCATACTGTCCATCCTGCTGGGTCTGCTCACTCTCGCTTCCCCACACCCAGCAATTCCTGCCTAGTACTTTGGCCACCCACATTCTATCCCCCCCAGCTCAGCTGGCCTCATACTCAGTGTCACAACCCTCACCATACCTGGCATGAAGAAGGAATTTTCCACACAGTTTGAATCAATAAGAACAGTTGGTATTTTTATTTTATACCCCAAATGATGCACCACTTAAAAATCATTTGGGCATTTTTGTAACAGATTCCTTCTAAAGGAAGGACCTAGGACCAGGTCATAATCTTTGCTTATTTCTCCCCATGATGCACTACCTCTATTCTTGCTTTTGGTCTTTTGCACTAAGGATTGTATACTATATGGTATTTGAAGGAAGCATTTGAAGTCTTACCAATAATGTGGAGGGAGTACTCACTAAACCTTACAGGTTAAACGTCCAATAAATATCCCCTTTCATAATGTCTGCCTCTCTACAACAGTGAGATTTCTACACCTCTTGACTCTACAGTCATATTGAAACCAATGCAGATTTCACACATCAGTGAAATACAAACATTTCTAGAGTTAAAACATTTGCATTGGATGGACACAATGTCACAAGAACAACTGGTTAGGATAAAAGAATAACGGGAATTTTCTAAATTTGAATATAACAAGGATTGCAGGATAAGTTTAGCTTTAATGAATAAACTTTCTCAAGAGTATATTTAAATCTCAAGTGCAGCAACTACTCTGATAGTGTCATTCATGGCATTACAAGGAATGAATGTTGGCTCGGGGATACTTCAAGGGAAAGGAGCAACCACTGACTCGTCAAAACATCCCCCTGTAATACCTGGTATCAGTACTTCTAGAGGCTTATTAGCCATATTTATGAAAGATGACAAGGAAAGTGACATAAATCAGCATGATGGAGCAGTAACAAGGCAGGACTTATCAGGAAGGACATTCAACAGGTAATTTTGGAAGCCTAAATATTTCACATGTGTTTTCACTGCCTGTATAGCATTTGCTTGAATACTGAAAAACGTATCCTATCCAGCCTTTCTTCTGCTGCTCTGTTTGGGTTTTTTTATTTATTTATTTTGGTTTTTTTTTTAAGAAACTCTTTCCTGGCTTTTCAACTGTATCCATTGCTTATATATCATATTATTTAATGAAATACATTAAGGCAAGTAAACCAGAGATTTCCACCATAAATTCTCCCTATTTATGTGTATTATTTTCATTCCTCATTATTTATTAACACTTTTTTTTCAGCTTTGAGCCTGGCTTTTGCAATTTTAGCTATATGACTCATGATTCAGAAGCCTTTTGAAGTCCCAAATCAGAAGTAGCAGAGGGAGAAAATCCCCAACTTTAAAAAGTATCCTGTCATCATCATCATTAATCAACTTTTAACAGCCTGAAAATCTTGCTGGTGATAGCAAGATCTATTAAGAAAGAAAAAGCATGAACAAGGAAATGGAACACAGAAGAGCTCTGGAGCTTCATGACAAGAGTGCAACAGCATAGTTAGAACTGAAATTCAGCTGTTTCTTTCTTCTCTGCAAATGTTTGGGTAAGTTTCAAATGAGCTAATATGGGAAAATTAGGAATCAGCTCTGTACTTTTATGCCCTCTGGGAACTTCACACAGATTTAATTCAGTCAAAACTATTCAAATACTGAAAATAGCACATTCGTTTAGTGACAGGACAAATTGTTCACAACATTCATCTAAATTACTAATTAATACAAAACCTATTATAAATAATTACTGGCTTTAAACCAATTAGGACATTTGGAGTTAATGTTGTTGTTCCCTCTCTGTTTCCTAAGCTCTGAGGACTTGGAATTTTAAGTACGAGCAAGTGAAATTCCAGATTTATTTCAGAATCACCATCCACATAGTCCTGTATCTGAGGGACTGTAGACAGTGAATATGAACCAGTATCTTTAACTACTTGAAATGAGAATTCTATTCAACAGAGATGCTTCATGTATCAGCCCCTGCATGGTAGCTCTTAGAGAGTGGGGCATTTTTTTTTTTTTTTGTAGAAAGCTGTCAAGACAATTTTTATATCACTCAAACTAATTTCTTTATTCAGACCTTTGATCTACAGTGGCTTTGCTTACAGTGCAGCTTATGTGGTCACTAAATCCCAGTGATGAACTGGCCAGCCTGGGTTTAATGGCGGGGGAAGAGTCAGAAGCATGCAACTGCAATTGTTTCTATCAGTTTCTACTGCTGCCCTCACTGAACTCCTTGGCTTTACATACCTGCAACAAAAGCCTGCTCAACTGTGCCTGCAGAAGTAGTTTCATATTTGACTGCAGCATAGATGTGCTTCAAGTTATGGCCCTACATGTATTACATTTATTCACTTAGTTTCACATTCTTTACATATTTTAAAATTTGAGGAGACTGAACATGACACACGCAGCATAGAATGACAAAGTGAAAGCTTTTGTGTAACTTCACTTGTCAGGTAATCCTTCAGGCACAGACTTCATTGCACAGAGGATCGATTAAAATCATTCTCTTGAGATTAAACAATGGCTCTAGAGCTGGTTATCTGAAGTCAAGATCACCACCAGAGTATCATGAGGACAATTTGTGTGCACATGTGCCAGATTAATTTTGTGGAGACAGTTTACAGAAGCAAACCATTGTATCTGACATGATTCTCTCTTTACTTCTGTTTTTTAATATTGAGATGGAATCATCTGCATTAGTTGATTTCCAGGGTAGTCTTCTGGAAAAGACAATGGATTCTAAGCATAATTTTCTTGAAGCAATTAGTTAGTGTTCCAGTTAAACTAGATTAAACTTAATCTAAATTGGAAGCTTCATCAACCACAGTACATAAAAGCATGACTCAAAATATTTCTTCAGCCACAGACATAGCACTAAATTCTTGGGATACCAACCACTAAAAAATCTAGGGGCTTAGATGTGACTCAAATTGTACCTATGAACACAGAAGGCCATGAAGGTTCTCCATAAATGTAAAGCTTAATTCACTACTCAGAGCCTTGGTAAGAATCTCTCTGCATTGTGCTTAATACTGGAATTCAGGACACTACTGAAGATTTGCATTAAACTGACTTTAATGTCAGCAGTAAAAGTTTACAGGTGGACTGTTACTTTTGTGCTAGTGAATACATCCAGTAATGCAGCTGGCACTGCTAGGGGTCTTTACTGTCAGTATCACTGACTCCTTCTGGGGCTTCTGGGACAGTGGACAAAGTTAAACTGTGGTTGGCACAGCCCTAGGAAGCCCAGCTTCTGGGCAGCATGTGTTGATATAGACTGGAAGATCCTCAGGCTATGCTCAACAAGAACTTCAAGCTGGTTTAACCCTTCACTGCTGTAGAAAGACTCCATGCACTTCTCTCCTTCCTCTGGCTTCTCGTTCCCATTTCCCCTCTCCCGTCTGCTGGAACAAGCAGAACACATCAAAGAGCTGACCTACACTTAAATTAATACCAGTAAAGAAAATACTTGCCTTTAACCTGGATCTGCTGTGGTTTGACAGTTAACCAAGTGATTAAACTGGTAGCTGTGCTGGTGCAAACAGAGGAAAAGCACAGGGACTGAAGGCAGCAGCTGAGCGAAGGGAATATTGCTTATGCTGGCTTGAGATATTCACTGAATTCAACCTAAGGGCAAGGCTAGGCATGAGACTGAACTGACAGGTCTGGAGCTAGCAACAAGAGAAGCCTTGCAACTGCTCCTTTCTCCTCTGCCTCCACATTGCTGTTCATAAAAACACAATCCCAATGCCCAATGCCTTATGCCAGCCTTGGCAACCACTGGAACCTCACAGACTGGATTCAGGTCACCAGTTTAGCAAAAAAAAATCTCCACTTTTTGCTAGTTTGGTTTTCTGACAGCTTAGAAATGGGACTGACATACTGACTGGTCCAGTTAACTCCTGCCAGAAGTGGGAAAGAGGATGTGGGGAAGTGGTCAGTCAGGGAACAGGAAGACATGACAGCCACCCCATTCTGCTGGTGTTGACTGTGAGGTCAGCTGCAGACAGGTTGTGTTACAGACACCCTCCAGACTTCAGGATTTGGCTCAAACTATTCCTATTTCACTGTAAACCCTACATATAATCACAGATCAAAGAGGTGGTGATGGGATCAGTAAATAGGTAATCACAGAACCTTCTGAGCTGGAAGGGACCCATAAGAAACATCAAGTCTAGGTCTTAAGTGAAAGGCCCATACAGGGATCACACCTGTGACCTACATCATTATTAGCACCATGCTCTGACCAGCTGGGCTCTTTAACTTCCCCAGTAATGAGCATTGGCACCTGCTGAAGCTAGAGCTCCTAAATATACGCTTAAAGATAAATCAGACCATGAGTTCAGTTAAATCAGCATAAAGTATCTTTATGGGGAGATATTTCTTTCTTTAATTATGATTCTACCTCTACTTTAAAACAACTTTTGCATAGCCTAAAATGTTCAATGACATTGGAAAAGATACAGAAACAGTCAACATCTGTTGCATTTCATTTGAAAATTAAAACAGAGCTTTCATAATTGAACAGCACTGCTGAACCTGAGCAGCAAGAAATTTTGTAGTGTTGCACTTCAGACATGAACTTCCCACGTAATTTTACAGATTCTTTCACACTTGCTTCTTATGTATAAAATGGAGAGCATGAAGCAGAAAGGTGAGCCACCAATACATGGATGCCCAGTTCTTCAACCACAGATAATAGATAAAAGCACTATTTTTTATATCAATCCATTTTCAATTCATTATAGTCTGCTTGTAAACTTAGCTAAGATGAGTATAATTTTGGATGCACTTCTTGTTCGCTTTTTTAAGACATGACAAAGAATTACAGGATTCCAGGCTTGACTAGAAAAGATGATTTTTAAGTATTTGTTTAACAAGTTTTCCCCAGCAGACATTTATTTCATTCCTTTGTGAGGAAAAAAAGGTAACTTGAGGTTCTTAAAATCCGTTATTGACAACACAAGCAAAATGTTCCAAATACAGCCATTACTAGGTAAAGACATAATATTCTTACATTCAAAAATGAACGTGGTGGAGGAACAGAGATTTCTCTTTTTTTTTTTTTGGTACTTCACAGCTTTGAAATTTCTTTTTAATCCTGGCTATATTTAGAACATGGGAAAAAAAATAACTGAGAAGCTTCAAGCAACAGAGAGAATATACAATAACTTAGGGTCAAAGCCATAAATACGGGTCTTGACAAAATTACATGTAAGTAAGAAGGAGACTTCTTTGTAACCCATGGGCCATAGGACCAAATAAATGTCTACAATCCTTGTTTCTCTGCTTAAGAGAAAGATGCAGTTAAATATAACTTGGCCATTGCAAATATTTTTTTTTAATCACCATCAATTCTGCTTATCTGTCACAAAAAGAACAATTTGTATTTTATTTATTTATTTACATATGGTCTAATTTACTTGTACCATAGTCATAATTTTGGCAGCACTTTCTCCAGGCTACCTGTTTTAGATAATGTCCAAAATCTCAAAAAATTCACTTAGTAGTCCTAAATTTCCAAAAAGACATGGAGACTTCTACAGTTTCTACAGAAATACCATCTGGTGTTTTGAATCCAAGAAAATTCTGCTTTATAATATGCCAGGTTTTATGGCAAAAAAAACCAAATAAAAAATAAAATAAATAACACTTACCACGACTATGTATCGAGGCCTAAACTGGATGGTTCCAAACAAACCCAAAATGACAACTATTATTTGCAGGAAATTGCCAAGGATAGGAGCCCACTGGAAACCCAGGAAGTCAAAGATTTGTCTCTCTAATGCTGCCAGCTGTAAGAAAACACATGAACAGAACATCCACTTTTTAATTATGGGTTGGAAAGAATACTTAATATTTTCTTATTTGCACCAGGCTTCGTGAGAGCATGAGCAAAGCTATGCAAACCTTGCTATTGCTCCTGAAATACCATCATGCTCCCTCCCTTCCCCATGTTTTTGTTTTTTAAGATTTACTCTCAACTAGACTCGACTGCAAGTTCCTCAGTCTGTTCCTAAAAGCCCAAAAGGGCAGAGCAGGCTCAGACAAATCCCAGAGGTGCCCACTGTGATCCCAGGAGTTCCTTAATGCAGGAATTAAGGAAGACTGCTGGGAGCTCCTCACTACCTGAGGCACAGATGAAGGCTCAGGAGCTGAAAGGCAGTAGAAAACAGTGGAAGACCTCAGAGCAAACTGCCCCAAAACCAAGAGCCAAATGAGCCATCTGTGCTCTTCAAAAGCTGCTACATTACTTTTGGGCAACTACAAATCAGAAAAAAATAGTGGCAGCCCAATAGCTCTCTTCCCACTGTCCTCATGGCATTTTGGCTCTGGATTTAGTTGGGTGTGGAAAAGGAGGAGGCTAAGAAGCATCAGCCTTCATCTTTCCATCACCATGTGGTTCTTAGGTAATTCTGCATTTCTGGACATTAGGCAAAAAGGAAAAACCAAAAGCCAGATATAAAATTCTTCTGCAAACACATTTGCTACTAATTTTTGACAATCCAGTCCACTGTTCTAAACACAGAAAAATCAACTTTCTTAGCAGAACATTTGCAGGAGTTTAAACTTCGTTCAGTATTTTTGCAGCTGTAGCAAGATATTCTTGAGCAGCTAAACAGAAACATACTGAGAAACAACTGAGTTTCTGTGCTTGTTAGAATTTATTAACATCTACTTGATTTTACTACATTGTTAAAAACCCTAAAATTTACTGAAATATGCACTTACAATATTTATAACTGAGACAGATGGAGCAAGCATGGCTCTATGAATACCAACCAAAGTATTATAATGTGTGGGTATTTCACATAAACCATTTCATTTTACACATTATGGCCAGATTCAATCTTCACCTGCAAGATGAACCTAGGTATCTCTGAGAGCAGAATCCATTTTCTCTGTACAAAAATCCTCCCTTATAGCAGACATGAAAACTATATTCTCTATGCTGAGGTTAATAAATATGATAAATCTAAACAAAGAAATGTACAAAAGTTGAATCATCAGCTTGGTGCAGCTCCTTTGTAATCAGTGAAGTTACACTGACTTTTATCAGCTAAACATCTGGCCCAGAATATATAAATGAAAAATCACACAGTACAGTACAAGAGTCCCCCAAATCCCATGTGCAAGATGGTAAATAAAGAGTTTTGAAAGCTCTTTGGCAAAGGCAGAACTTACATTTTATGGTCTAGCAACAACCTACTGGGTCCTGTACCACAGTGGAAGGCATTTATGATATCCATGACCAGAGCCAGAGACTTACTAATTTCCATTATTTGTGGAAATCTTCTGCGTGAGCAAAATAGCTAAAAAAATTCACAGACCGCCAGTTTTAAGAGACAATGTGTCTTCTTCCTGGAACCCTGACATTGGCAAGCAAACACAGGCTGGAGCTACCAAATCCACCTAGGATTTGCTTAGTGCCACCTCTGCCCCGACATTCACTGAAACTCTCCTGCAGCTTTGGTCTTTACCTGCACCAATAAATTGAGTGTGTCCCATCACACTCCCAGCACTGAAGGCAGCTGGCTTAGCATTGTCACCATGAAAGTGTCCTTGGCTCTGAAACAGGGCAGCTGTGTGCAAACTATATACTTACCTACTCAAAACAGCCCTTGGCCATGGGCTACCCACTCTGGGAAGACCACTGGTCACAATAACCCTGGTTAATGTGACAGAAAACTCTAATGGCTCACTAACATCCACAATATCACTGCCTGGCTACTTCCCCAGGCACAAGAATGTGCTGGTGTTGGGAGCAGAGAGCTTGCCCAGAGTGGGTATTGAGGAAATTCACACTGGTGGGCATGGAGGCCATTATGCATTTTATGTAGCTTTGAAACACTTAGAACTATCTGACAGACAAAAGCCTGAAGCACAGATATGCATGAAGCTGTTTAGTATCTGTCCCTTCTTAAACTGACCCTTGGGATAAATTTTCAGATCATCACCTTAAGGCCTGATAAACACAATACTAGAACATACATGAACACAACCACTGCACTTTGCCACCAGACTCATGCTAAAAGGCTTGGGGTTCAGCTCATGCCGAAACTGGATCAGATAAAAAGCTTGCATCTCCCTGATATCTGCCAAGCAAGTTCTGAATACATCCATCAGGCAGGTCTGGGTTCCCACAAAATAGCTCAGTGGCCACAAGCATATTACCAAAGATGAGAGTGCACATGTGTATATTCACCATAGACAGAGTTACACATAAAAAAAGTCTTTCCATGAATTACTGTGGTTAAGGTACCCACCACAAACACAGAGAAATAAATTTCCATTTCCTCTCCTGCTGCCTATTGAGTTACTCATTCCTCTCCTCCCACTTCCTATCCATTAGGATATCAAGGGAAAGAGCTTCTCTTTGAAGCTGTGTCACAGGCAAAAAATAACAATTTCTATTTCACGAGTCAAAAAGAGAGCGTAAGCAGAAACATGAGGGTAGTCTATTGCTTATGGCACTTACACAAAACTGGGAGAGTTGCTCGTGTTTCTTGTCTGCTGGGCTCGCTCTTTATTTATATACAGTGACAGCATGAAGCCACTGAAGGAGCCCTGGAAGCAGGATGCCAAGCATACAGTACCATTCTTCCCCTACTAAGAAGTGCTTTCACCATAAGGCTATGCAGAGACCTTCCTGCACAGCTAAGTCTCATTTATTTTGCTTTTGTCACCAACACAGAGCAATTTGTCTCATCCCCAAAGCCTGCAGAATACATTAGCAGGGGGCAAGGGGAATCTAAAGAAGAGGTAGGAGGCAATGTCTTTCCTCCTCAAATTGCTACTCTCTTCTAAATTTTAACACCTTGCAGGCAACACAAGCAGACGTTAAAACCCTAATAATTCATGATCATGGTGGAGGAAACATATTAAGATCTGTTTTCTTTATACCATGAGCAATATGGACTGAATAGAGGAAATATCTGAGTACTGCTGTTCTTATGTCTAGTATTCACCCATCAGAGCCCCCAAGAAGCAGTGAAGGCCACAAAGCTTTTAGTTCTGTGCAAATGAAAAAGCAATCCCTAACACAGGCTGTGATTCAGGTAATTGATTTGAATACTCATCAGAATAAAGGGAAGAAAACAGGCACCTGTGCACATTTACAAGCTGATTTTGCAGATATGAAAGAGCCCATACTGTTAATATTTGCCCAAATCCAAAATCTCTGTATCCATCAGTGGCTACCAAACTAGCCTAGATTCAGTGAGAGATGGTTCAACTTGGAGTTATGTGCATGCAACTACTTCAAAATGTTACACCAGAAATGTTTTTATAATAAGAAGGCTCTTTTTCTCAACAAGAATTTCCTTTTACTCAACAAAAAAATTTCCCACATGAATTTCTAATTTTGTCACCATTTTCAGATTCTTCTGAAAACAGCCTGAAAAACTGAAACCTAGAGGGAAGGGAGAGGTTCCTGAAATTAGCTGGTTCAATATCTCCCACTGCTAGAAGTCAGATAATCAATTTAGTAGGGCAGAAGAGCTCGAGGCTGCAGCTGGAATATGCTGAATGTGACTGAGGTCCTCTGGGGTTTACTATCATACCAGTTCCCTACCAAGCTGGGAGAGGCTGCACCTCTACTACTTGTGACAACTAAGACAACAAAGTTTGGGACTGTCCATAATAAATTGTTGTTTGATACTTCTTTGAATGAGTAACATAGAAGTGGAATGAAAACCCAAACCTTTCTTGCAAATAAAAGAGGAGGGATTGTTTTGGCAACCTAGACACTAGGTGTATGTTTGTGATGAAACCTATGTCCAGATGAGTGAAGTATTTTCATGAGAACTCATAAAAATCTGTCAAAGTTGATGGGGAATAATATTTTCGTATCATAACAAAACTTGGAAAAGGATACATGATATTTCTTATTAGTGTTGGCAAGGGAGTGCTTTGTTATTTAGTCATCATCATCACTGACAATCTTGTAATGCAAAGTGCATGACTTGGGAGACCAGGACTAGCAGTAAAATGCTCTAGTGAGACTTTAGCACTTCACTTAATGAAGTCTTGGGTTTTTACCTCTTTGTTTCACTAAGTCTTCAAAATATTTCCCATTTCCCACAGAGAACAAGCTGCAAGATGGGGCTGCAACAAAGTCACTCAGGGTGAACTTTCTCTTCCAGCCACGCTCAAGCCCTTTTGCATTAAGAGCAGCAAAAACTTCAGGTGAAGCAATCTGTTTGAATTCTGAGCTTCTTCACCTAGAGGGGTCAAGCAGATGTGCAGCACAATTGGAACCCCCTGAACAGAAAAAAAGAATGCAACTGTAGCATTAGTGCTTCACAAGCATCTTAAGGCAAAGTAAAAGGCAGTGATCAGCAATGCTGGATAGGATCTGCAGATAGAAATCACCAAGATGTTCCTCATCAATAGAGAAATCACAAAGCATGTTTGAGAGAAGGCTTCAACAGGGTGCCCTGTGGATGAAACCACTCCTCTAAATTCTCAGGTCCTATTATACTTCAAAATCTATATCAGAAGCTGTCTGAGTGATGAGACACCACAGCAGAGTTACAAAGTCAACTTTTCAAATACGTGTTAAACCTCAATTTTCTCTTCTGTCAGAAACATCAAGGAAAACAGTCACTTTTACATTTTAATGGAAAACTTTTATAAATGACATGTTAGTTTAAGATTAATAGACAGAACCAAATCCATAACAGAAGTCACTGTATCAGGACAAAGAGTTTTCATATGCAACAGATACTTCATACACAAAAAGACCCCAAAAGTGGCATGATATATACAGAAGACTATAAAATTGCTAAGTGTAAAAATAAAAGATTAATACAGCTGCAAATTTGATACCCTACAAATTACTAAATTTAAAAAACGGGGAAGTATAATCTACTCTGCATTTGATATTAAAAGTTGCTTCAATCTGTCATGTAAAACAATCCCTAGAAATTACAACAACCAGAAAAATATCAGTAGTATATCTAATAAACTTGTATTTGAGAAATCTAACAAAAATCAAACAAATATTTAATAATTGGAGAGCTGTAAAACTACTTGGCTTTGAAGTCCTTCATGAAATTAAAACCATTTTACAAGCTAGGGTAAAAAAAGAGAAAAATGATGACTTCAAAAATGGACACTGTTATGGTTACAAATGGACTCAGCTTTCAAAAATTAAAATAATATACAAAAACTGGTGAATCAAAAAATTACAGTTCATAGTATTAATTTTCTAAATTCAGGTCAGGAATTATCTGTAACGTTTGAATTATGCATGTAAGATTCAGAGTTGACTGACATTGCTAATACTTATCACAGAAGTTCCAGGGCACGGCAGATCATCCATACTAACTGTTGCTCCTAAGGAAAAAGATGTGTTTTTCAAAATTCTCATCTTCATCTTATGATCATAAATTTAACCTGTGGCTTCAGCAGAAGTTTCCTGGACATGATGAATTTCTGAGCACTGTTAGTCTTTTTACCACTACCACTGGTTGGAATGTGCTGTGCTGAATTACAGTTTAATCCAGTTTGGCAGATGCAGCTGTTAAAAACTGAAGTGGTTCCCCAGCCTCCTCCAAAGAAACTCCAAGAGCTTTAAGTGCCCTCTGTTCTGAATCCCCAAGATACCTTTGCTAAGCTCAGCAGTGCAATCACCTTTTCATCCCATCCCATCCCATCCCATCCCATCCCATCCCATCCCATCCCATCCCATCCCATCCCATCCCATCCCATCCCATCCCATCCCATCCCATCCCATCCCATCCCATCCCATCCCATCCCATCCCATCCCATCCCATCCCATCCCATCCTTCCTTCTCTTCTGCTTTCCTTCTTTTTGTACCCAGATTGGTGGGCACTCCCAAAAAGCTGCACACCAACACAAGGGAGAGGCAATGGCAAGGCAGGAGAGGAGCAGTGGGAGCTTCCTCCACCACCCTGCAGCCTGCATATTCATCTGGAATAGACAAGACCTTGGACCAAGGTCACTCTTAGCACTAGCCACATTTGACTTAAAGTCTGTCTTCACATTCCAGGGCTCTTAGGTGTGTGCTTCTTTTTCCTTGACAGATGTTCCACTGAGAAAACATTTTTCTAAAACCCTGGGGCAAATGTTCAATGTTCACATTTGGAAAATATGCACTTTCTAATTTAAGGGGGAAAGATATAAAAAAGCTACCAAGCTTCTCTGGATAAAACCTCAGCATTGGAGAGTAAAAGACTGACTTACCACATGCTAAATCCCAGGATTTCTAACAGGAAATTAACAGGTGATGAAAGAGGATGGTTAAAATAAATAAATAAGTAAATAAATAAGTTGCATCAAAGACCAGTGGTAATGCATAAACCACTTTTTATACAATTCTTATACTCCTGCTGTGATTTCAGAATTTTACTGACAGGCTTGACTTCAGTAGAAAGGAAGATAAGATTTAACACCAGAGAAATGCCAAGGTTTTAATGCAGGGGAGAGCAGTTAAACCTGAAGAGGAAGGGAGGTGTCAGATGATCCCTCTTAGCTGAAGAATGCTATTTAACCAGTTACTGTTCCTCAGCTAAATATTACAGCCTCCTTATCTGTAACTTACCATCTTTCAATGCAGGCTTCATTACCAAACATGAGTATAGTCAGTGCCACAATTAAATGTTTAACTTTGACTTGGATCATTGCTTCACAGCTTTGGTGACAGTTAAAGGAATCATCTGACCACAGAAGAAATTTTCATTAGATTTTTAATGATCTGTATTCACTTGTCCAGGTGAAATGCTAGCTTCTGGGTGATTTTAAGATGGAAATCCCTTATAAGAGCTAACTAAATGCATTTCTAAGACTAGGTGTCATGGAGGTTATTGAATGTCAGGAAAGATTCTGAATAAGTCACAAATATTTATAGTAAGTTCAGTTTAATGGAGCAAAAGAGAAACTTAGCTTTCTGACAAGTAATTGTCAGAGAAGAAAAAAAAACACCTAATGATCAAAAGTGCCTTTGCAGTCTTGGTCAGACAGATAGGTAATTGACTGCCACTTGTGTAATTTTAAATAAAATATAAAGCAAAAGAAATATATGTGCTGAAGGACCTCAAAAATAGAGCAACAGCCAAGATTAGTAAAGGCCAAAGCATAAAAACAAAGAAAAGAAAGGCAGGTTCAATAAGAAATATGTTGTCTTTTTAAGATAGTCTGGTCTGCTTTTCAACAGTGAATGCTATTCTTATTCAGCTGTTCAACTCATATGGAAAATACACAGAACAAAGTAAAGATTTTCCCACCATTCTGGTAACTGCTTGGGTAAATGAGTTCAGTGGAGGGTGATGGTAGTGACAGCACATAATATTGCTGAAGACATGATATTTTAACAAAACAAAAGAAAATTTTCTGAGGAAAAAAAGAAAATGAACTCCTCAATACTTTATCAGTTGTTCTTTCATAAATGTTTAAGACAAAAGACAGGTAAGGAGTGAGCAATATATGTTCAATGATTTTTGAAAGCCAATACACTGCTCCAACAACTCAGAACAAAAAGACCCCACTAAATAAATGGCAAAGAAGTTAATCTAATTCAGTTAATTTGGACCCTAGTATAAAAAGGAGAGCTGGCAAATGCCAGATCTTTAAAATCTATAAATTTAATTAGAGAGCACTGAAAAGATTCTTTTCTCCACATTTTAATAAATATATATATATATATTTAATATCACTATTTAACATTGTCAGACAGACACAAAACAAAGGTAATTCTTAATCGAAAACTGTTTTTCTAATTATATGTACTGCAAAAGTCTTGCAACTACACTGGTGATGTGCAGGAAGATTTTGAGTGATGGATTTCATACGATGTAATGCATTTCACCAAACTGAGCCCAACCCTCCAGTTTTGTCTCTGACAAAACTCACATGAAGTCAAAAGAAGCCATGACTATATCAAGGCTGCAGGATCTGGCTCAGAAAGGCAATAGCAAATTATTTAAGAATCTCATCAGCATGAGAAGAGGAGTTTGTTAATATTTATTTTGCAGTGTCACCAGACTGCAGTGATATAAAAGGTGGCATCTAATAGTTCCAGTTCCCAGCACACTACGGGTTCCAGGGTGATATACCCGAGGCTGATGGCTACATCTGTACCAAAGAGACCCCACAAAAATGCAGTTACAGTCTGTGGGTAGCCATGCTAGGGAAGAAGCCAGATACTGTAATAAAACCCCACAGCGCCAACTCGTTACAGCACAGTGATTTAAGATTGAATTTCAACCCTCCAGTGAAGCTGTAACTGATCCCAAAACACTAAAGTCAAGCACCTTGGCTGCTTGACCTATAAAATCCTGCAAACAGCTGGAATGAACATGCTTATAATGGCATTTAAGACTCCCTTGGTTATTTCATTTAAATGCCAGCCCACATACACCAAAAGGCAATGTAAGACATGGTTATAGGTTACAAATCTTTAAATATTTCTATCTTACTATGGATGAAAAAGCCCATGTCAAAAGATACTAGAGAGAATGGAAAAGCAAATTACAATTGACTTCTTTATAATCATATCAATCTGCATATGTGGTGGATTTAGTCCAAAATAAAGTTTTCATTTGCCACACCGTTTTTTATCCCTTCAGATCTACAAATACAAATTCTTGTAATTGCAATGGGTTTTTTTTTTATTTATTTCCACATTTGAACACATCCAGTATATCTCTGCACCTTTACAGACTTCCTCAATGTACAGGTTTAAGACATGGTGAAGTATCTAATGATTAAGTAACAAAAATGAGAATTGAACATGTTGACTACTTCTTTGAATTTTCAAGGCATAGTAAGCAAGGTAAGGAGGTAACAGATAAGTAGGTAACTTGATAACAATAAAGCTGGCAGCCCAAGATCCCTCCTACTTGCTGATGACCATAGGATCCAGTTTAAAAAAGAAAAGAGAAAAATTAGAGAAAAAGCTGGGAACCTATGCTTCAGGATCTGTACCCAACCCATCCTCAGCATGAAGAGTCTGACTGTGAGGAAAGAGATGCTGAGATGGGTGCCCAGACTGCAAAGTGAAAGAATTGAAATCCCTGTAAGGTAAACATAAAACAGTATTTGGAACCTCTATTCATGAATGTCATGCTCCTTCTTGACAAAGAGCAACCCTCTACTCTTGAAATAAGTCTCTTTTATGACTCTTTAAAGCCCTCTAAACCCGTGTTTTAAAAGACAGAAAATTAAACCAGATGGAGCTCTCCTTCCACAACTAAGGAAGATCAGAGCTCATGGACTTGGTCAAGTTGGACAGTTAGAGGTCCAAATTTAACAAACTAAAATTATAGGCTATGAGTTTTGGTATAAAATATCAAATGGCACAAATTGATTCATGCCAGACTTGAGAAATATAAGGTTTCCTACAGGATGGTGCATCTTATGTTTAGTTTGTGGTTCCAAAAAGGCAGTCAGTGTATCTTCAATCATCAACTGTCTTCAGGCAAAACAAAGTGTTAAGCCAAGGCAGCCAAGTAATAAAAATCATGTGCTGGCTGTTACCCCTAATTTGAGCCACAGCACAGAGCCTATTTCCACAGCAGGTAGGAGCTGAGGTGTCCGTCTGGGTAATATTCCCATTTTTTATCTCAGAAAACCTCTCTCCAATGCATCTCTCGTATGCTGGCCATGCAAAAATAGAAGAATGAGAGACTGCTTATATTCAACAGATGCACAAGGGGAAAAAGCAGTTCAGTACCGGCTCAGAAGTCTGACGATGTGTTTAAATAGGTCCCTGCACTGCAGGTCATTCACTTGCTCTCAAAAGCCAATTTTAAGTATGGTAGCAACACTCGCAGATCCTTTGACTCTGTCATTGCATATGATGAGACTGCATTGATGTTGGCATTACACTGACAAGACTCCCTGATACTGGATCATTTCATGCTGTCATGAAAAATACAAAAATATCCTTCTTTCTTTACAGCATAGCAATGACATACCTCCACCACCTGAGTTACTTGGCCAGGAAGAAGGATTGGGATAGGACTGAACAGCAGCATGACAAATCATAGTAATGTTTGATTACTTAAGTGATTCATCCATCATGTTTACTGTATGAATAACTTCCAATAAAGGGCTATATGGGCATTTTTGTCCCATTTAGACATGTAAGTATGTTTTGATTAAAAGGAAAGGGAAGTCTGAGACTATTCTCAAACATGAAAGAAGAATACTGTAGTTAGAGGTGGGTGACAACATAGCCATATCTTGCTATCTCACTCTTTTACAGGTATTCTGAGATTTGGCCATTCTCTTGCAGAAATAAAACTCCAAATTCACATTATTTTCTGTGATTTTGTAGCCTACCCACACAGAATGGAGAAGAAAATTCTCAAAGTACATATGTGCGTGTATATATATATATGTGTGTGTGTATATATATATACACACATATAACTACATATGTGGTTTACTAGAAAGTTGTCAACAGAAACACTCGTGCTGGAAAATGACTGTTAAAGAGCTACAGGGAAATAAAATATGTCTTTTGTGTCATTTAAGCTAGATTTTTTGATACCAAAATTAACTCCACTCTCAACTTCTTTTAAGGAGTTTAACTTGTACATAAACTGTCATGATTCCCCTAGCCCTTTTGGAATGCCATTCCAAAATGTCATCATTCAAACAGCATCTGTTTTCACCTTGAATTCATCTTCCCTGAACACATGTGGCCAGCACTCTTCTAGATATGCAAACAAACTCCCATGTGTTCCTTTTCCAAAGGAAATACATATTTTCATTTGGAATCAAGTAAGAAGATCTTGACTTTGGCTTGTTACAAACTGGTAATTTATTGTTCATGAGAGAGAAGAATGAATTATGATGTGAATTTAAAACAAGTATTAAGAAGTAGGGATGATACCTTTCAGGGTAATTTTAAAACTCAGAGGTACACATATAGAAGTGTAAAAGTTCTGTGTATGTTATATATTTAGATCTCTTTCATAAAATAAGTGTTCAAATTGTTTAATCTTAACTTCTTGATGTGATTTTAACAGAACTGAGTTAATCTCTCAGTGACTTATTTCCATTTGTCTAGTTATTTCCATTAAATTCTCCAATTTCTGCTTTTTCTCCATAACAGTAGGACTGCAGTGCTTCAAAAAAGTTTATCTAGCCCTGTCCTTGCAAACCACAGATGAGTAATTATTCCCCTTTATCTTCCCAATTCCTGCCACTATCCACTAGCCCCACTGCTGGTATTTCAGTATGCACTACAAAAAGATGATAACTAGTGATGTTCAGAGGAGCTGATCATTTATCTCAGCAGTGGTCTCTCTATTTATCCCACCAGTCAAACCTTGTCCAGCAGCTCTTTTGTCCATTCCTAGGCACAGCCAAGACATACCCATACTTGTCAATTGTCTCTCAAAAGGCTTGGAGCAGAACAAACAAGTTGAGAAAAGCAGGGGGGCTACCAGAATGTCACAAAAGACACCAATGCTGTTCAAAGGCTGGAGGTAATTATTCCTAATTACCTAGAGATGCTCAGCAAGACTACACAGGCAAAAGTGAAGACAGAGACTGATCTGATGCAGCATAATAGATTCCCATGGTAGAAGATTTCTCCTTTGGTTTTCAGAATAGTGATACCCAAGATCTGCAAAATTCCTCAAATGTTTGTCACTTTGTATTAATGCCACTATGTACATAATGTTCCTACACAGCAGCGGTAAGAACACAGCAGCCTTAATTAGTTGCAAAGTATCACACCTCTGTGTGCTGTGCTTATCTGAGCTGTAGCACAATGATGTTTCCTCCAGACTACTTGGACTGAATAGGCTGATGCTGTGCAAATACCTCCTGGCTATCATCCAGAACTGTTCGAACTCCAGGAAACATCAGAAGATTGGACAGTTTTACAGGAGGCCATTGTTTAAGTTAATGCATGGGTCCTACCTGAGCACTTGTAGAGCAAAAATGGTTCATGGAATGGTAAAGGTCGGAGGGGACCTCTGGAGGTTACCTGGTCCAAGCCCCCTGCTCAGCCCAGGCCACCTAGGGTCATTTTCCCAGGACCATGTCTAGATGACTACTGAATATCTCCCAGGGTAGGCACTCCTCTCTGGGAGACCTGTGCCAGTGCTCAGTCACCTTCTCACAGTAAAAGTGTTTCCTTTTTCAGAGCATTTCAGTATGTGATTTCTAGTGAATTCATCAGATGTGCTATGACAGTCTCTATGGAGAAGGGGGAACTTTGAGGAAATACAAGAAACTCCAAGGCATGTTTCTGTCTTCAAAACATGCTGGTTTCATTGCTGTGGTAGATCTGATACGACTATACCAGCATCAATTTTGTAAACTTGAGCAAGTTAGTTTCTACAAGGAGAACAAAAGGAGACAGTACCAAGTAAGAAGATAAAACAAATTTAGAGCAAAACCCCTGGCAAAACTCAGAACCTGGAACCCTTGGACTCATCAGTTACCCCAGTGAAGCCAACAGGGCTCTTTAGGAACACATGAGCTACAGGCTGACATCAATGGTTTAATGGTAAGTGTGCTAAATGATAGAACTCTCAAAATTCATCCTCAGCTCTAGAAGATAAAGGAAGATCTTTATATTCCTCTATTGAATCATGATGTTAACTTAAGCAAAATGAATGTCACGTGAATCAGAATCTGAATAGAGATATTTGCAGTAAGGAAAATTGTAAGACCAACCAATCAATTGAAAAGTGACTAAACACAGAATATGGATCACAAAATAAACATATCTTGAGCATCTGTAGAAGGAAGATAGTGTTGATGGCTCCATGGCTAAAAAAAATTACACTTGGGAAAAAAAGTTGTAGACAGAAATCTCAAACATTTCGTACCACAACTATTGGGACCACAGGCCACAGTGAGACTTTCGGAAGACAGCATCTTGAGATTCCCATTGAAATTCATATTACTGACAGCAAAAGCAGTTGGAACACTGGAATACCATTTGTCTCTGTGAACAGGTATTAAGCATGCCTGAGAACGTCTCCTTTGCCTGCTTTTCTGTAAAAGACACAAATTATTTGCATGTACTTTTCAGTGCCAGAATATATTCTCACCTGCCCAATATGAACAAGGCTGGAAAGCATATCTCTACCAAATTTAACTTTACCAAATTCCACCTACTTCAAGACTTTCAAGAAGTTGTACTATTTATATGACAGTAGATTTTTGTCTACTGTTTTCCAATAGAAGTGGAGTTGTAGTCTTGACATTTCTTCAAGATTCAGGGAAAACAAAAATCAGATTACTCCATACTCCAAAGTATTATTTGAGCACAAATACTACCACAGGTGATAAATTGTGATGAGCAAAACTGTGACTATCAAATTGGTATGTTTCATCTTTATTATAATATTTGTCTGAAGGTCTTCCTGCTGTAAAAGTCATTCTTAAAATTAGTTAAAAGAATCTTTAAATGACCGAGTGGATAAAAATGTTACTTGCCTTCCTCCCTTACTCACATTTTATCTACTCAAAATAGATGGATTAGTATAAAATGTGAAGGGAATCCTTTAAACCCAGGAAAAAAATCCTGCTGCAGACCTTCTGCCTCATTTAATTTTACTGTGCAAATTCAGAAAGGGAAGACCATGGAGAGAAAATGTAATGCTAGGTGTCTTTGTGAATACCAGTAACCACATTAGGCTGTCACAGACTTATACGTCCAGTAGATTTCAGTCACTGTAGACTTATTCCAGCTCCATCTCCCTGGAGAGAGACACCTGTTTTCAGCAGGGCTAAGCAATCAGTCTATGACAGAAAGTTTTCAGACCCCAGGGAAGGTGTGCTGTAATCTCTTTTTTTATCATTGCTGGAATAGGCATAAAGACAAGGTGAGCCTGCCTTATCTGATGCCATGGCAAGAAATGATAAACATGCATTATTATCTTGCAGGAGCTCGGGAAAATCCACTGTCAGAAAAGAAACCTCTTTAACCCAGCAGATTCAGCAGATGGGAGTTATGTGGAGGAAGCTGATACAGTGAAAACCTACCACATTCCTCCATAGGAGGCAAGTCCCCCATATGTCTCCTTTGTCTCACCTCCTTTGTAACTTCAGAGTTGGAGAGTGGCAAACATGTTTATTCCTGCTTCTGCTTGAGCTGTCACACCTCTCATTGTGTCCTGCCATAATGCTACTTTGCATATTCACACATCTCCCTAGGGACATGCTGTCCGATAAAACCATGTGTCTCCCTTTCACTTCTTTAGGACAAAAGTATCTCCTATGGGTCTCCAACAAACTCTTCTGTAATCTTAATCACAATGACTGATGCATTTTTGTATGACCAGGGTATATCCCATCATCTGGTGTACTAAGTGCTTCTAAGGGATTCCCAGAGTTTGGGGTAAACCAGATACACCATCATACAGTGTTGGTGCATTTATGCCTGTCAAACAAGATGGACAACAAATATATCACATAAATTATGTTTTGATAATTAATGCTCAACAAGGGGACAGATTGTTCAGAAATATACCACAACATGGCTGCTTTGGCCATTAAATTTAAACCTTCAGATCTTTCATTCCTGGCCTTTTTAAGAGTTGATGTCTAGCTGTTCTGCTCTAGGTTTACTTTGGAGACAAAGAACAATGATGAATCTTAATGACATGCCTATACTTTCACTGAAGAACCAGAGTGAACCAGAGAAGCCAGGAAAGATGCAGTTCATGTTGTTCCTTGTGCCCTTTGCACTCTGCCATCTGCCCATCCTTTATCCCCTACAAGTGAAAAGTGGGGACCAGGATGCTGTTTCATGGTCAAGAATCAGCTGCATAGTATGCTAGAAAGGGATAAAATATTTCTTACTGCAATACTTTGCCAAATTTAATTAAACAATGACCCATTTTTGATTATAAATGGGCAATATATTAACACGGACAGTCTCTGACTATCAAAATCATCCCCAAAGTCCCTGTACGTTTCTTGCATGCTTTCCCTAAAAAATGAGCATTGTTACAGACAGGAAAATGGATTACCTAAGTATTTCCTCTGATTCAGTATGACCACACACATATTCTTGAATGTTCTTGAATTCCTGGGAGTAGTTTATTGCAATCTCTTCCTACTTCCAAGGCTATTGAAACTCAATGAGATGAATAAAATATCAACCTTTGTGTTATAACTACTTACAAAATACAGTGAGAGGTTATCATCACTACTTTCATTCTCCACTGTAGACTCAGATTTTCTTCATAATAATGTGTTCTTCTAGAAAAGTGAGGAAAATGCTGCTACAATTGAAAAACTGTTTGCATTCAGATGAGGACGTGGAAGCATGCAAAATATTTATACAGTAAACAGGTGATTTCTTCTACATAAAAAAGAACAAGGATAAAATCAAAATTCACTTTCTCAAATGTAATTCAACTTTCTCATGGATTACTTGCTCATGGTAGTTGGTTTCTAGATCCACTTTTAAAAATATCTTGCACACAAGTGGCCCCAGGAGGCTTTTGATTTTCCAGGACTTCTACTTCTTACCCTCATACTCAACCTCCCTATTTCCCCGACACTGGTAAACAATAAATACTTATCAACCTCTTAAATGCTGTAAAAATACAACTCTTAAGATGCTGCAACACAGTTTGCACTTGTCATTTCAAGCCTATATCTTGGACAAGAAGAAAACCACCTAAAAGAGCAGTTGCACTTTTGCAACACAAGCACAACACAGAAATCACAGAGCAGCCTGCTATTCCCTTCTCTCTTTGACAGTACAGCTGAATCCTGTGTTTTAGTTCAATTTGCACTTGCACAGCCTTTTACTAGGCTTTCAAAGTTTTTAACATTATGCACACAATGTACAGTAAGATAACTGTTAGCTGTATTGCCTATTCTGCAATGAACCCCTGTTTAACCAGGTAAGATATCTATCTTCTTTCTATTTTTCTCCAGAGCCAAAGCAAATCCATGTCTTAAAAGCAAAAATTAAATGAGAATGATAGGACAGGGATAATGTACAAAGCACATATGTTCTTTTAATCATAATCTTAACTGTTAATCTTATCTATATTTTGTAATGATCCAACTTGTGGTATATTTTCTCGAATCCTAAATTCAGGACCCTACTCCTCATACACAGTATATAAAGTGCCTTGTGGTTTAAAAAACGTGCTTGTTCTGATAAGCGCATTGTACTGCCCACATAAAAGAACTGAATGCAGAGCTATAAAAATGTCTCCAAGCTCAACTGTAAATTAAAGCTGTCACTTCATATTGAAAGCCTGGAGACATGGCTTTAGGAACACACAAGGAACCATTACCTTTCTATCTCCTTTTTCTCTTCACATACTATGTTCCTGTATTATTGCAAGCATTTCTTTGGGAATAAAGATCTTCCAGTTTGTTTTCAGTGAGGATTTATTCTCATTACACAAACACAGCATTACATCATGAGGCCAAGATTTCAATCATAAATCTGTGAAAAATGCTGAGTCTGTCTACTGGGAATACTAAATCATGACTGATTTTGTTTTTTTTATTGTTTGCAAAGTTTATGTAACTAGATTATGTTGCCGCATTACACTTTCATCCACATTCAATGTTCATTTCCTTTTTTCCACGGTGTTAGAAGTTACCATTTTGCATTCCTCATCCTAAATTTGTAAGAAGCCAGTGAAATAAAAACATATGATTTATCCCAAAATGTTTCACTGAAGTTATTCAATCAAGTCTTTGAAAGAGCTGGATGTGAACAGAATTCTTTGATTTTTATTTCTAAGCATTCCCTTCAATATGTCCCAAAGTATGCAAACCTTTCTTTAATTATTAAGCAACAGCCTTGTAGTCAAAACAAAGGAGACACTTAGAAAAAGCTCCTGCCCTTTTCCCCATAAAGTTGTGTATAATTTAAGAAAGCAGATGTCAGACAGGAAGCCAAGTCATGTATGCTCATGCAAATACCCAAATGTTCAGGGAGTTAGTTTATAGAATATACCTATACATATTGCATATATATGATAACATATACATATATGAGTATGCATGTATACATATATTTATGTGTGTGTGTGTGCGCAATTAATTCAGTGTCCCTAACTCTTTGGATAAACAAGCAATTATATAGAATTCATTCTGAAAATCTGACCCAATCACACATGCAATTTATCTAGATACAGAATAGTTACCTTTTCTGAATAAAATAAATCCTGCAGATGTAATAAGCATGAAAATTATAATAGCATAATGATAATGCAATTTAACCTAAAAGCTCTTCCCTCAGAAAAACCACTAGGTTCAGTAGAGATGCACTCATGTGAGGAAGGCAGGGTTATGTCTGAAGTCATCACAACAGCTCCCACGCTTGCAGAACCACCCAAAATAATCAACATGGTCCCTACACCAACAGCGAATCCAGCCACCTGCTGTGAGGCCCTTATTCCAGGGGAAAGAACAGCTCTGGCACTTCGTTCCATCAAGCACTTGGACAAAGTCACTCACGTCAGTCAGTGCCCCACAGAATCCAAATCCTGGAGATAGCCACAGCACCAGAACATGGAAAAGGTCTGGGCAGGAGATGGGGACAAAGCTATTCAGGGAGCCCTTTCTCACCTGAGCTACTTGCACCTCCAGGTGATTTCATACTGCTGCAGCCAGCTCTGCCAACAGGGCTTTTTGGCTCTGAATGACATAGTTGTTGTAAAGACTGAATTCTTGCATCAAATACAACTCTTTAGGTATTTTCTAAGTTTGCTTGTTTAATATATTTTTTCTTGTCTTTTTATGTTTCACATTAACTTGCTTTCAGATAAGATTGTCAAATGGCTCATATTTGGTAAAGTCTAGCACTGCCTGACCAACAATTAAATTTCTGTATTTGAAATAAAAGATTATTTTGAAAACACCGATATTTATGTGTTATATGTATTCTAAAGTAAAAGATGACCTTGCAGTGATTAAATTAAGGTACAGCATCAATATGCTAGAAGTAGTTATTTTCAAAGAACTTAATGTTATTTTCCAAGAATTTAAATTCTTTCTTAAGAACATAAATATCCTCTTTGTTGTGAGGAAATATTTACTAAACTTGGAAAGTCTGCTTCTTCAGATACAATGGCAACTTGACATAAGGCAAGTTACTCAAACTGCCACATAAACTTTTCCTCAGATACTTTCTTTGACTGACCAAAAGCACTGTAATTAGCCTCATAGTACAAGATTAAGTTCTTCTTGGACAAAAGCTTGTCAAATATAGTGAGTTAGATTTCTTCTCTGAAGACATGATAAACCCATTTTAAAAGCTACTGCAATAAAACCCTTTTTTTTTCTTTTTTTTTTTTAGTAGACATGTGAAGGTATCAGGTCATCAAATCATGCTAGATTTTTAAAAAGACAAAAAATAACTGAACAATCATGATATAACAGTTACAGAATTCTAAATACTTCGGAGGTTCAAGGCTTTACAAAGACAAAAACACTAGAATTTCAATATTTATCTTTGTTATTTGTTACTTCCCTACCTTTCCATTCCTGTAAATCTTATAAATTATTATATCACATATTATTATAAATATTATTATAGTATTATAAATATTATTATTCTGTTGGTCATTGTTGAAATCTTTTGCATCGAAGGACCCAAAGCATTTATACAACCATTAGGAATTCAGCCTTTAAACGCAATATTATTAAACAGAAATCTCTGAGGAAGTGGTTACATTTGAAGAAGTAGAGATAATGTACTATTAGTGCATTTGAGAATGCCATATAATTTCCATAACACTTTTGTTTCTAGACTGAAATTTCATAACATGACCAATTAAGAACATTGTTAAGCACTGAATACAACTAATTTAAATAATTTCCTTAAGGCTCCTTCTAAAGCATCATTATCCAACATTACCTCTCTTCCAGAACTTCTTTGATGTTCCAAAACATGGTGAAAATGAACATCAGATCCTGAGAGAATTCCTCACCTACCTAACTCTTTCAAAACCTCTGAATGAAAGACAAATGCTGTTTTTAAAATGTCTATCATTTTAATATTTAGTACTAGGCATTCTCTCAAATTATCACAGGATCAAAAAAGGTTTTATCATCATTATCTTTTCAAACACCTCTGTCATTTACTTCTTTCATTTTTTCCCCCCCAAAAAAGGAGAAGAAACACTAAGAGATATCTTCTGTCATTTATACATTTTTAAGCAATTTGACTATTCCATCATTGCTCAAGGTGTCTGCATCACTGTTAAGATGTTTTGCTCCAAACAAATTAGTAGTTAGTTCTGTGGTCTATTTCCATTGCCACAGTTCTCTTCAGTGTCCTCTTTTTATGATTTCAGCATTTTTCTCACACAGATGCATATTTTTCTGCAACATATGTTTGTATGTATATGTATTGATCTTTTTCTGATGTACTTTTATTTTCCTTCTTATGTATGTTTAAATGCTACCACTGGTTACAATAAACATAATGGTTTTTGTTTTAACATAAAGCTAAGTTAAATGGGTTATTTCTTGAAACCGACCTTCATTTCTTGAGTTTTAAGGGAAAAATAAAAGGAAGACAATTTTTCCCCAAGGGCTAAGATGTATATTCTTAGATGTGGTTTAGACAAAAGCCCAATAAGTTGTATAATGTGACCACTGTGTAGCCATTTGGGTTTTTACACTTTGTACATTTACCAAACAAAGGAAGTGAAGCTGAAAACTTTCAGTCATTTCTAGGTATAGGGTCTTGGTCATCATAGCATATCATAAATTTAGACCTCTAGAACTTTTTACAGAAATGGCAAATACTTGCAGAATTGATAAAATGTATTCTGTCCTATAATTATATAAAATAACTACACAGGCAATCTACTTGAACATTACAAAGATACCGTGCTTTGGTCTTTCCTCATTATGATCCTGCTGCATTTCTTAAGCTAAGCAAACTAAGGAGATATACTGAAAAAAAAGCCCCTATTATAAAAAGCTATCTCTTCCTCTTTCCTTTTCAGGCAATTTCCTTTATTTCCATACTAATGAAATGGCTTCAGCAGGATACCAATAGCTAATCAATGATAAACCAACCTTTTGGTTCCACAAACAGCTTTATGCTTTATAATTCTGGTCTTATATTTTATTGTGGACCTCACAACACATCCCTAGGGGAACTAGACTACTACTCTGCTGCAATCAGTACATACATGCAGAAAAGGGCAGACAGAGTGAATAATAAATAGCTGCTGTTAAAAAATCGTATTTAACACTATGAGATGTAAAACTATAGGTTTCAGAGCCCGCATTCTTAAATTTTACTGCTCTGCTTTTTTGCTGCTATGGAAATGCAATGAAATGTCAGACAATATTTACTAAGTATCTGAATCACCGTTTAGAAAGAGGACTATAAATGAGTTGAAGGAAACACGTTACAGTCAAAGGCCTGCATTTCAAGTGAATTACTCTTCACCTGATATGAATTACAGAAAATACAGAACCTTGCATTTGGTCTAGTATCTGTAAAAATACCATATTTAAATAAGTTGGTCCTGTCACAATGATAAAAGAGAAAACAAAGCTAGTGATGAAACCAAGACAAAATATCAAATCTAAAGACCAAACCTATTGAAAGGTGTGCATCCAGTCTCAGCTTATTTTCCATCAAGAAACAGAATACCCTAATTTATTTAAAGATTAAAACAGAATGTATTAAAGTTAATGGAACACTTGTGCTTGTTTAAAGAAAAAGAAAATCCATCAGCGACAAGAATCTTCATGCCAACAGGCACCACTTGCAATTAGTTGTACCCTTGGATTTCAAATTGGATAATTGGGGTTAAAGACAAACAGATGTCATCTCTCTTTCCTGATGCCTTATGGTGAAAACAAGGAAGTTCAGTCACCTTGGAAGAATTGCCCAGATGTGATGAGACCTCAGAACAAAGTCATGTTCAGATAGCAATATCAAGAAAAATATGTGAAGTCCACTCTCCAATCCATGGGAATAGTCAACACTATTGTTCTTGGCATTATTTCTCATATATTGAAATAAGTGTATGGTGTGATGATAAAGAAAAGGGAAAATAGTTACTGTCCAAGATCCCTCTGGTGACTGAACTAACATTTTGCAGCAGTTGACACTTCCAAAATGCTGTAGGCTGCTAAAAATCCTTTAGCCCTCCAGGATTGCACATACTAACTTTGGCATGTCTATAACTCCCAGACAAGGACATTCTTGACAATAAATTTTAAAATTATAAACACGAGAATTTATGACATACTATCAGCATACCATATCCATTACAACTAATTTTGATTTGTCAACTTGCAGAATTATAAATCTGGTGCTGATTGAAGATATTAATATGAGTATATTCATCTGTTTCCTACAATGGCCTCAGGGAAGATGGAGTTGACAGGGTAAAGAACTGGCATTTTGTGGGCTCTGATTTCAGAGAACTTTAACTCCATGCTAATCCTGATGTGCAATCAATATATTTTAATTTAACTGTATATACTGGAATAGCTATTCAGCCTGAGCATGGTGTGTGTCCTGCATGTACTCATTTTCAAAATGTCAGGATGTGCTTGGGATCAGGTGTGGAACAGCTTCAATTTCCTGTAGAATGGAGAAGATCCTCTTTAGAATAAAACAGTATAAATATTACAGTTGTTATGTTGAAAACCTTTAAAATGAAAACAAAACAACATGAAAACCCTCAAGATCTATTTTGGCAAGACATGCAAATTGCTTCTGTAACAAGATTTTACACTGGCGCATTTATTTTGGATTGCAGGTGTTAACCAGAAATTTTGGAGGTTAAACCAAAAGAACCGCTTAAGCTGAAGGCTAATTGTGTTTTCTCTTTCAGCCTAGCTCTTAAATGACTCCTATTGCATCATGTACTTTCAAGAAATTAGAGTAGTCCTGTGAGTATATTTCTGTGTGAAATTACAAAGGGGTTTAGATATGACTATAATGATTAAAGGATAATACACCCAATCTTATGGCACAGAGAGACACAAGCTATTAACTACATGAAGTTCTTAGCATCTTAGCTTCCCATAGGATGGAGTTCTACCCCTTTCATGTTAATAAGTCACTGAGTGCTATTTGTATTGAGACTGATTCTCAATCCAACATCATCGTGGCATTATAACATAAACATGGTGTAAATACATTTTATATAGTACACTGCATTGACAATCAGTGTTTCTTTAATGTTTTAGAAGTATGAGTAAGTTTTATCTCCTCTCCACAAATGGGGGAGGACAAACAGACCATTATGGGCTGCAGTTTTGCTCCAACTTCATATGGGTGAAAGGAGATAAAAATTACAACTTTATATGGTTACGAGAGAGAAAGATTCCAAATACATAGAAAGCAAATAACGACTTGCATGCTCTGTGTCAAATAAGGAGTGAGTGATACGAAAGCTTTAGCAGCTAAATGAAGCAGATGAGCAAGAGTACATTTATGTCAGGCTTTCTGTACTGATGCTTAGTACTTTTACTACGGACAGAGGTAAGCAGCTGATTATTATCCCCCAAGAGCAAAAGGAACCCAGTAAGCAATTATTCTGAATTGTGGTCCAAGACACAATGCTTCCCAGAGCTATTTGTAGGCTGATGCAATTTACACACCATTGTTTGCTCAAGCTTGTGTTTAAAAAAACACTGTTTATCCAAGTTAATATTGTCATGCATGAGAGGTCAGGTCTGAAACCAAACAAGTTTTCTTGTCTCATCATCACCTTGCTTGCTTTCAGAGATATTCTGCAGCTTTACTGGTGGCAATGGAAGATAGTCTCCTTCAAACAAAAACATTGGCTGAAGGAGTAGTGTTGCTCCAGGAGCATTGGTGAGACACAAAAGGAGATGTGCATGCTCACTGCTGTGGGACACTGGGAAGGCAAGAAATGGACCAAGTCTTTGTCTTCCATACATGCTGATGGAAATGAAGCAAAATAGAAAATCTAATTGAATTTCTGAATAATAACTTCTGGTATTTGAAATATTTGTCCATTTTGAAATACCATAACATTCCCTTGTTCCTCCTAGGACAGAAAATCCTCTAGGTTCCATATTCCTCCTGAACGAACATACAGAAAGCGGTCTGGGCAAGCAAGCAAGCAAGCACAGATGTAAACAGGCAGCAGTTATCTCCTGGGTCCAATGGAAGCCTCTTAGACTTCCGTGGAAATCTCTCCAGTCAGTCACTTTTAATGATTCTTCTTCCTTTTTGTTTTCAGAAAGGTTTTAACCAACCTTCAAAAATACAGATGTTAATGACATCTGCTTAATAATAGCTGGCTCAACCAAAACCTGTAGTTGGAATGTGTTAATATAACTCCTTGATATGTGTGAGGCACGTGAAAAATTGCAGGTAGGAGAGTTTTTATATAGAGAGTTATCTGTCTACATGTAAATAGATCAAAAGGTAAAGGTTGTAGCAAAGATGCCACATGAAGCTAACATGAAGACTTCTTTTATATACCTAATGTGTATTTTCATTTGGAAATAATTTAGACAAAAAGACTTCCTTTTTTTTTTAACCTATCCTGTGGCATTGTCCTTTAAATTCTCATATTTTTATTTTAAATTTTTCATAAATGAAAAGCAATATATAACCATTATCCAACTATTTTCTCTGCTTAAAAAGAAGGTCTATTTCTGTAGTCTGATATACAGAATGTGAAAAGTACAGACTGCACAAGCACAATGGCATGCAAATTAATTTAGACCTAGAAGAAACAAGACTGCATTTCATATAAATTATTTCATATTTATACATTTCATATAAATTATTGAATAATCCATACTGTGATATAAGTGTACAGTCTAGCAAACTATATAATTTTAGACAGAAACAGTTATAAGCAAACTGGAGTGAAGGGAACAAGCTAAATTAAATTAGAATAGGTGTCTTGGGATGTAGGTAGGGCCAGCCTTACAAGGCATTGAAAGTGAGCCCAGGTGTTAGACTCATTTGACTCTCACCAAAATGTCACATGGTGCTCATGTCTTATTTTAAAGTCAGTCCATATTTCTAACCCTGCAGAAGCTGAAGAGCAAGTTGCCCCTATATTATGGTTAATCAGAATCAACATCTTGTTACTAAAGCAAGGAAAAGGTCACCCTGATTTTAGCCCATCACTGTGGCAAATCCATAGTAACCCCTTGAAATGTTAAGCATGCTTATAACAATGTAAATGAGAGAAGAATTAAATCCCAGGAGACAGGTCCATGCCTGGTGTAAATATCAAAAATTCATTAAAGTAATTTTATGTATGACATTACACAGTGAGTGAGAATTTGCTTACATGTTGTTTCCTGCTGCCCCCCCCCCCCCCAAATAATTGTATCTTATATATACAACATGATTCTCCACTCAAAAAAAAACCCTACTAAAATAATCTGCTATTTTAGTTAAATTTAGCACAGTAGAAGCTCTGAAAGGAAGTATGTGGATGAGAGAAGGGCTAGAGGGGAAAAGAAGATTCAGAAATTATCTTTTTTCATGACTTTTTCTCTTGTTCCTCATAGGTAAAAACTATACTCCTCATCTGTCAAGATATAATTGTATTTTTGCAATTATTTCCTCCTGTCAGGAGACAACCTGAGAAAAGACCTACTTGTCTCGTTCTTTGAAACATAAAAAACTTCATTAGTAAGGTTTCTTCCTTCAGTTTAACCTGTCTAGTGACATTAGGCTTCCTACACAGGTTCCTAGTCTGCCAGAAAATCATCATTGCCCTCTTCTGAGGCTCATGATGAATCTTGCATGAACCATGCCTGTCTTAAAACCAGGTATTTTTGTTCATTTTGTGATTATTTTATTATCAGCATGTCTGATTTCCTTTAAATTATACAGGTATTATTTGGAAATAATTTTGACAATGCACATCCTCAGCACAAGCTTTGCTGAGAGACTCATCATTGCAGCTCTTTAAGGTTAAAACCCAATTCCATCTCCTTCCAGTTTCTCAGGGTTGTTATCTTGTGGACTGTCTTGAATGTTAAATTAAGGAAATTCTATCTGAATAATGTCTTCAAATACCTACATTGTAAATAATAAATAACAGTTTCAAGCCAAAGGGATGTTCAAAATGTTTGTTTCAAACTAAGAGCAACAACATCTCCTCAAAGCAAATCATTCATATGTGAGAGCACTATTACACAAGCACAGGATTGATTGGGTTGTCTCCCATAAAAGCCATTGAGCAGTAATTATTTACTGAAGTAATCTGAAAAGAAGCACTATTCTATGATCTTGAAACATTTTATGTTTTCTGTGTGCTAGACCATGAACCTTGGCAAGAGAAAAAAGTTAACATTTTCTTGTAAACTCTGTTCCTCAAACTCTTGAATAGTAGCACAGTATACACAGATAAACAATTACACAGAAGTTCAAAATGCTTGTCATGACCCTGCTCCCCACAGCTGGATAACAGAAGAGCCTGAAATAATCATAAAAATATAGTGTTGTTGTTTCAGAGATGGTTCATAATGATTTAATATCTGGGGATGCAGTCAAACATCCCTTAGGTGCCTCAGCACATTAACTGTAAATTTTTACAGACAACTCTGAAACGCGAGATCTTGCTCACTAGAAAACATACTATAGACAGAAAGTGAAGAGATTCCTTTGATTTAGATTAGATTTCCCATTTATAATAAAAAGATTATGACCCGTGGCTGTTTCTCTCTCTAATGACACTGAGACACATTTAGCAGCTTTTTACTCTTTTATTCTGCCTTAAACTAGAGTTTAGAAGTTTCTATATTTTTGTTCTAAACCATGCTTAATAAATAAATGTTTGGTTTCAGCTATTTTCAAATCATGCAAGTTTTGGGGGTGGGTTTGCTGGAGTCTCATTCAACATATCATTTATGTATCCCATTTATGAACTATTTAATTATGCTTTATTTGTGCTCTGTGCCCCACCCCAATTCAAATAATCAGCCATGGCACTTCTGAGATATGCTCAAGGGAACTGAACTCAGTTCCTCCAAAAAGAGACAGAGGAAGCAGTTTCTACATCGCTACATTTCAATTTAACCCTTCAATGAGGCTTGAGTAAGTACTGAAGAGTCATATAAGCTTTCTGCTAACCTTCTTCAGAGGAATGAAGTTTATTCTACTGGAATTATCCTTTACTGTGTATCTGTACACCTGTAACTCACTGACCAATGGAAACACCATTCTTCACACAGTGTTCTAGACAGTGCTGTTAAACATTTCATTTTTCCTTTTAATAATAATTTGATACAAGGGGTCATTGCCTTTGTGCTGTCGGTTTTTTTAAAGGGACTCTTACTACTGTAATGAACTTTGTAATGAACTATCTTTTCCCATAACATTAGCAGTTTAATTCAAAGTTCATCTTTCATGCATATGCATCCACTTGACAACTAACATTTTAGCTAAAGCCTGCTGCAACACCATAATTTGACTAATTCTACTGCCAAGACACAAAAATACATGTCTTAAATTATTCCATTCAAAATACAAAACTAATACACCTTTTTGTTTTTTCAGGCTGAAGGAGACAGATTCTCTGGATCAATTTTTACTTATATTCAATTTTTTAATAGCAATTGAAAAAATAGATAATGAATCATTAGCATCACTAGAAAAAATATCAAAGAATATTGCAAAATCCATAATTCTGGCTGACTGTAAATGTGTGCTAGCTTTTTCTTCCTCGGCTCCTTTAATTTTTCTTGCATTATTTACTTGCATTTTCTTGCATTATGTACTTTCATAGCATAATTAGAAAGGCTAACCTGATGAAAGCACCATCACCATATATTGTATGTGTTCTGTGAAACGAGTATTTTTCACAGCCACGATGGCACAGGCTTAAAAAAAATGCTTTTGCTTTTCAAAGATACATGCTGAAAAATGAAAAATGTCAAAATCTCAGTATAATCAGATGGGACTGGAGAGAAGGCAGGCATATATCCCAGCTACTTGCCTAAGAAGCTGCAGCAGAGATGCTTATTACTATTTCAATTGCAGCTGAAATGTGTTTCCATGCAGACAAATTGTTGGAGTATGGGCACAGCACTTAAGTTCTGCTTTAGCATCCTAAGTGAGGCTTATTGCTAGAGCTTCTCCATTTAGGTTATTTTCACCATGAATGGGACACGCTTTATATAATTCAACATATGGCAGCACAGACATATCAGAGAGGTTTACAGTGAAGAGTCTGACAAGAAAATTATTTCTGAAACGAGCTTAAACACTTGAATAAGGTACTCTGAGTTAAGAACTGCTATTGCTATTCTAGTGGCATACACATCCGATGCACACACAAAGGAAGAAAATTATTAGGAATCATTGAATCATTCTGCCAGGGCAGACCAGCAGCCATTCTTCCTATTTGCACAACTCACTTTGTTTTGCCAAGACGGTCTCACCTGCATGCAAACAACCTACATCCTATGTACTAGACACACATATATAAATATAAATATGTACATATTGATCAATCATAGCTATAAAAGCTATTTCAAAGTATTTTTATGTTTTAAAAAAATAACTCGGCCTATATGCTGGAAGGTAGCACAAACCAGAACTGTGATAGGAACACACCTATAGGACTTTGCATTAATAAACTGTACATTTTATACTTCAGCATCAAATTTTTAATATAATTTGCCAAGTAGATGTGTGTAATCACCTTGTTCACAAGCATGTTTCTGTGCCCATTCCCTATCTCTTCTCCCCATTTCCTTGCATTGTTGAAATATGAGACGGGAGCAGAGGTCTCAAAAATTCAAAGATATTTCAAGAAAATAAGGTTAAAAGAGACATCTTAGCAGGAAAACTCTACAGAAATTCTGAGTAGAACTTACAGCAAAGCCTAAACCACAGTCACCTAATTGGACGACAAACCTGAAGAACACCTGGCTCCTCCTTCCAGAGCTCATAAATCCCCTTGCAAAGCCTGGAGAAGGGGAAAGAAGAAACTTGTGCATTTCAGCAGCTGGGCAGAGAAAGGCAAAACAGCTCATCTGGCTGACATGGAATGAGGTTGTGCTTATGAAGTTGAGTTTTTTTCCTTGATCTACACCAAACATGCAGTCTGTCAACTGAGACAACCCGCATTGAACACAGGTGCTGAGAAGAGGATGCAAAAGCAAGAGTCATGGCCAGGTTTGTGAGTGAAACCATTGTCAGGCTCAGGTTGTTTAAGAGATGGGTTCCACTCTCTGGAATTGACTTTGAATAGAGATGGATGGTTTTGCATGTTTTATGTATTACGGAATGCCTCCATTGCTCTAATGTATATGTGACATTCCAGTATCCCTATGGAAGACAAACCCTTCTCCCACCTTTAGGCCTAAAAGTGTTGAGCAAAATAAGCCAACTAACACTTAACCTCTTAAATTAGTGCCAATGATTTGGCACTAATTTATTACTATTTGGTATAATAAGGTGAAAGTTTATGATGAGAACTAATAAGAGCATTTTAAAATGTGTATTTAACATCAATAATAGGGAAAAGTGAAACTTTTGTATCCAAAAAAAAAAAAAGTGAAATTGTTATACGCAAAGAATAGAGAAGAAAAAGATATTTGTTCACTTCAATATATATGTTGGCTTGAATTTCACGAGCAGAAAGTCAACAACACAGGTCAGTGAATGAAATAAAATTTCACTTTCAACATGCTGAGATTTACTGATAGTAAGTTGTAGAATCTGAAAAAATAGTAAGATGCTTGAATTATATTCAACTCTACTACTAATAAGTAATTCACAGTATATTATAAACAAAGTAGGTACTGAATAATTATCTCTGAAAGGTTGTTAGAGAATAATGTGTTTATGTGAATAATAATTTATTGAAATATGCATATTATAATGAAACAATGTGGCAACAGCAAAAAACTGGAAAAAACTGCATAATGTTTGACTTACTATTAGCCATTTATAAAGTAATTTAGCATATTCTAAATACTCTTTGGAAGTTTTTCCTGTTTATTGAATGCATATTTACCAGTAAATAGAAGACACTTTCTTTACGGCTGACAGAACTGTTACTTAGAGCCACATTCAGGACTTTACTGCAAAACTATAACTTTGAGCCTGTTTGATGTCTTCCATAAAATCTTCCAAAGACAAAATTCTGTCCTATGCTTTTTCCACAAAGTGTTAACACAGCAGCATGGAAAATAGTCTAAGGCAATCCTATATAAGTCACCAGAATACATTACACACACACACACACACACACACACATATCTCAGACTTGCTTTTAAATGCAAGTTTGCTTATATCGGAGAGTATCTTTCTATTACAGATATTTAGTATTTAAAATATTGTAAAACTTGGTGAGCATACCATGAGTTTTCAAAACAGTAAAAAGGGAAAATACTGAAAAATACACAAGATGTCATTTTGCATCAGGCAGTTCAAGAAGGAGCTATAATATACATATATGTGTGTGTGTATGTATGTATAGGTGTATAGTCAAACAGTCTATTCTGGGGTAAAAGAAGTGAACAGAGTAATTCTTCTGCCCCAGGCTGTATGATTCCAAAGTTGGAATTAAAGGGGAAAACATGCCTTTGTTAAGAACATGCAACCTGTGAAGACCAATATCCTTGATATTCTGAGGTGTAGGTATCAACCCAGCAAAGCATCAGCTTTGTGACATGGCGGCAAAGATGTGTTTAGACTAAGAAATGGTCTAATAGTACTTCATTAAAGCACCCACAACAGTCCCTGAGTATCTGCTAAGATAACCATCACTGAGAAACATAAGGATTGTGAATACTGGAGTATTTTTTTTAATAGTACCACCTCCACGGTAAAAGTGTTGTTAATTACCATAGCACAATACAACTACAACCACAACCATAACCAACCATAATGGTATATAATTACCTGTTTACAAAATGAATGCACACAAACTCTCAAATGTTGCCTAATGCAAAATGCTGGGACCACCTCCTTCCACTGATCACTGTGGGGTACCGAGCCTGGCATCCTTAAACATCAGTCTTACAATACCTAAGCCACATGAGGGCAGACGCAACAAAAGACTGTGACAGGTGTGAGGAGGTCCCTAAGTGTTAGGCATCCAAATGTGTTTGACTTGGAGAATAGATTTTTGCTCAGGTATCACTGTCCTCCTTTCTGCAAATGAGACGCTTTAAATGACCCCCTTTTTTGAATATGTGTCTTCTGTGTCTTCTCTTTCCTTTCTTCTACTAGTTATTCTCCCATCCTCTTCAGCCCTTTGCCCTTATCTTTCCCACATGCTGTTAAACCTGATATTTAAAGCAAAAAGGTAGTCCTATTTAGTGAAGCTTAAGTTAGTTCTACATTTTCTCTGTTCTTGAAACAGTTAGTGTCAGAGAAGGGTTGGTTGGGAGCAGCTGGTGGCTCCCATCTAAGAGATTCATAGGGAGTCTTTCAAAATTTTATGTGGAAATCAATATTACATTAAAATTACATTAATACAATATGATAGGAAAATCAGCAAATGAGCAGGATCTTTCTTATAGGGCAGAATGGAAATGTTTAAAGGCAGGTTTCAAGGATGACAGGTTTTTCTTTCAAACTCTAAACAGAGTGTGTTTTCAGAACTCATAGTTTCACTTGGAGAAAGAAGGAAAAATCAAGGGAGTGCCCTCTGTGAAATTCCTAATCATGGCAAGGGCAGAAAAGTGAGAGGAGAGTAAAGATGTTTTTAAAAAAATGCTTAGAAAGAATAGGGGTCAAAGCATCCATGATCCCGCTGTGAGCTTTCTTAAATTATACTACAAGTGGTCCAACTTTGTTCATAATGTGTATCTACATAAAGTCATCCATGGAAATTGAACAAGCAGTTACTTCACTGTAGTGCCAATCTATATTCACACACTTAATACTACCAATCCCCAAAATCATGAATATCAGACCTGTCATATATGAAAAAATGGTTCACATATTAAAAGAATCTTTATTGTAATATTTACATTCAACAACAAACCCAAGGAATAGCCCTGGCAATAACAGACACCAACAGCCACCAGACAGTGTCTCTACAAATATGCTTTTTCACTCTCTCTCACCTTTTCCTTTCTGTGTCTGTCTTTTACACAGGCTCCCTCACTGGCATTTACAGTGGGCTGTTTCAATTCAGATGTTTATTGTCTCACAGATCTCACCAAGAAATGGTGTTTTATCTGCTGACACATTTGTACCTTCTGGGGGGAAAAACAGAAACAAGTTGGCAACAAAAAGGAAGCACCAGTGCTGTCCCTGTGATGTCTTCCAGAAGTCCTTGCTCATAAAAATCAGAATAAAAGCAATTTCATTTTTGTTTCTCCCACTAAAGGAGAATGTAACTTCAGCAGAATCAATGACTTCATGTAAATTTGCAGAAACAAGTTTACATAGATGTCTATAGAAAACTGAGCTAAAGCTGAATATATTAATACACATTAAAAAAAAGGCACAGGTACCTCCCCCCCCAAAAAAAAAACCCCACACATCCGTATTAGCATGAGGAAAGAAAAAAAGTAAATTCATTGCTATATACCTGCCTAGTAGAAAGGAAAGGACTTTGACCAATTCCACAGGAACCAACGCAGTCTACTGAGACCAAATAAATCTTATCAACATTACCACTGTCTTCATCCACAGGTTAATTGTGTGAGCTTGAATACTGAGAACATAAACCCTGGAAACCAGAGAGCAAAAACTCACCCCAGTTGGTGCAGGATTTACTTGTCAGTGTAGCAATGTGATGTGTCACCTTTGCATAACTGAGAACAAACTTCTCGGTGAAACTCACATCCAAGCTCTTGAGATTCATTTGGGATTTGAGATCTCATGCACACTTCTCTGAATGAGAGATAGGCACTGACCAGAGGTCTCACACTGGAGGTCTCACACCATCTGGCTCTCTTCTAACCCAGAAATTTCAGGGAAGGCAATAAAGTGCAACGAATTTCTTTTGTTAACAGTGAGGCTGCCTCCAGGTTTGAAGTAGAGTAAATGGAGCTTTCATCACTTTGGAAGAAATTAATTTCAAATGCTAGCAGAGCTCATAGGGCTTTCAGCACTGAGAATTCTTCAGTATCCCTACCCTTCAAGTCTTAGATGGCAATCAAGATAAGTATTCCAGCTACATGGACTACACTACATGTATTTTTCACACATTCATAGTTTCCCAGAAGTTCAGAAAAACAGGCAAAATAAATAGTTTGAGTCAGGTAGTAGGATGAATGGCTACTAAATACATCTCTTCATGAGAAGTTGGCCTCAATGCTTGTGTCTCGGCAAGCAAGTACAGAAAGTGAAAAAAAAAAAAAAAAAAAAAAAAAAAACCACTGAAAAGAGTAAAAGATCATGTGGGTGGCTACTACAGGAAAGAAAGCCAACAGGAACACAAGGAAGGAGTAGAGGGAAGAAGCAAAATGTGGGAAGAGTAAAGTACTACAAGGGCAGACATGATATCTTCCATTGCCCATGAAAGCGGTGTGCTGAGAGGCAAAGTAGCCTTAGGTTCACTTAATGGGAGAACAAGCCGTGAAGGAAGAATTAATTATTAGATTTCACAGTATATTTCTCATGTACCTGAATTCAATAAAGGCTGATCCCAAATATGAGGTTTCATTGTGATTTATCCACAGTGGTTTTCTCTACAAAAAATTATGAACTTCATTAATAACAGCGAAAGAGTCACCATGTAAAATAGCTTCCCTCATACACAGGTGGCATACAAACCACATTTACACCACATTATCAGTTGGAAGTAACATAACCTAGACAAATTTCCAAGACCACATCTCTGACATTAATGTTTACTGCAAAAACTCAGACACTCCAGTCAAAGGTCTACACCTTGCAGGAGGCACTTAGAAATACATCACAAGACAGTGACTTCTGATGCAGAAATCTTTTCAGCATGATGGGATTTGTTGTATTAACCTTTGAAACAGAGGTTGGATTCACTCAGAAAAGAGTGAATCAAAAAATATCACTGCAAAACGACTACTTTGCTGTGGTAGTCATGAAGGACAGACTCAAAGAAAGCAAAATGTTCCTTCTCTTCTGTACGGTGAGCAGGCAATCAGATCACAAAAGCATACTGCTCTTTTACTTTGAAGAGTAAAAGCCTAGCTAGGTAGAGAGGGGGGAATTGAATTAATGTCAAAGTTTATGGAACAAAATATTTATTTACAGCATCCAGAGAATCAACAACTTTTCATTCAGAGGCAGAGGAAGGTCTGAATATGGAAAGGGAATAAAACCACTTAGATAGAAGGTCTGAGGTATTTTACAGGATCCTTATGTAACCTAAGAGAGAAATTTATTCAACCTACATTTTAAAGAGACATAAGAGGTCTCACTGTCACACAGTAAGTGCTCAAATCACAACAAACTTCTGCTTTGGCCATTTTCCAACAAAGGTTGAGCATTTCCTGATACTTCCTGAAAGCATGTTATTTACATACTTGCAATCTATCACGATTCAGCTTACCAATGATATCTTGAGGAGTTTTCTGCTTTGCCTTTTAAGTAGTTTTTGTCATTGAACATAACAGGCATTAGAGAGTTAGGATTTTGAACACCTCTGCTCTTATATTTTGATAGAAAGCGCTTTTCTGTGGGAAAAACATAGATAATAAATCACTGAAATACTAAACTACGTTGATAGCACATCTGTTTTAACAGTATGCAGTGTCACAGTGTGCTGCTGAATAAAGACTGTGCCTCTGGAAGAGGCTTCCACATCTGTTAAAGGACCTTTGCACACATTCGATGAATTCATATCTCATGTTCCAAATTTTTTTTCTGAAATTGTGCCTGTACAAAAAGATCCAAAATATGACTGGGACACCGTATAGCAAATTCAAAGAGTAGAGATACAGTTTTCCTCTCTTTCTTCTCCCTCTCAGTAGGTGAAATCAGCAGGAAATCAAGGGAAAACCCAATGATGGGAGTTTAAGAGAGGCCATTATAGACCAGAAATTACATTGCAGGAGACAGGGAAGCAGCAGGAATCCAGAAAACACAGATATCAGCCAAGAGGAAAAAAGCATTGGTCCTATCAAAGACATGCTAAACTTGAATTCATAGAAACTTCTTGTTGATTTTCAGCTGTTGGTATTATGTCCTTCCATAACCTTGATCACATAATTCTACCACTTTTCATCTCAACTCTAGGTACATTACATGAGGACTAGCACTTTCCTAACTACCCAACAGTCACACTTCCAGGATAATGGCAATAATGACAAGATATGTCTAGGCACTCAGAAGGACCCCACTCCCAAAGTCACAGTCATGAGCAGAATACTAAAATCTGAGAGTGGCACTAAGAACAAAAGGAGGGGGGAAAACAAAAAAAATAGTACAGGTCTCATCAATCAACCAACCAACCAACCAACCAACCAATCAATCACTTTGCAAATATATTCCCTTAAGAAATATCAGGGTTTTTTCCTGCACTATATTAACTAGTCAAATGATATTCTGCTTAGACAATTAATTTTTATTCCATTCATAAGACCACTTTTTAGAACTTAAAAATCTTCTGAGAGTCACCCATACTCAGATGAAGCAGTTGTTTCATTAGGTGTTGGCAAGAAAGCTCCAGTTTTTCATGTGTAATCAGTCATTAATTTAAGTGTTTAGAAGCCTTAAAAACAAATTTAAATTTAATCCCTACTAGCCATGACAAAGAGTAACAGTACTGTCTTGCTACCTTCCCATTTTACACAATCACTAAGCAAATGAAGTGCAGGCATATACAATGTATTCTGACTCACTGCATATCATCAGTATGGAAAGGGAATGGGGAAAAGGCCTTATCATGCTAAGGTTTAAAAGGAGGTTGGCCAAGAGTATTCCAGATGGCTGAGTTTTATACTAACTGTTCACAGAGTGAAAGGGGCTGTTGCTGTGAGTGATGTCCCACATTAGTAAATGTTGGTCTTTCTCATCACATAAATCATAAGTCATAATTATCTATCTTCCTGAATGCCATCAGTCCTCTCAAGATGCCTCAACCATGACAAGAAATAATGAGAGATTAATTGAACTGTTAACCTGTTCTGTAGTACTAGCCATTGGGAGAGGGAAAGATGGTCCTCCATGGAGAATCCTGTCACCACACCACACCTTGGAGATCAAGTGCTCTGAATTAGCCCAGGACTCTACAGAATGTATAGAATTAGCAGGAATGACATTTTAGATAATTTTATAAAAGAGGGTTTAGGCTGCTGGGATTAGAGCTCATGCATAAAATGGTCCACAGCTTTGAAGGCATGACAACTTTAGCAAAGTGGAAGGTACCCCTTGGGCATCTGGTAAGTTTCCAGCCCATGCAATATTTTCCAGGAACAAACATATGCTGCAGCTGGCAGGGACACAAGTAAAAAACACAAGGCAAAGATACTTGAATATATCAAATACCCACACAATCACACAGCAGTATCAGATGAGATTGGGAATAAATTATTTCTGTTCCTTGTAAAGAAGAATACTTAAAAAAAAAATGCATCACCTTGTCCATTTTCACTCATTACTAGAACAAATAAACTTGTGTGTGCAACAGAAGGGCCGTTTGCAGAAGCAGGTGCAGCATGTGGGGACTTACTTTGAGCTAGTCTGGTATCACAGAATGAATGCTCCTGGTTTTATTTTCATTTGAAGGAACCCTAGTTCATGTAATTCATGACAGAAAGCAAGTGCAATCAGAGGAGACAATCAGGATATTTCCTCCAAAAGTGCTAATGCTAATACTGACACAAAGTTTGCTTTCAATGAAAAAGAAAGAAGCATAATACATAGTTAATCAGTGGGATTTTGTTCCCGTAAGAATGAATTAGATCTTCAAAAAGAAAACCTAAAATTATAGTTGAATACCACACACATGAAAATCCATACTCTTATGCACATAAGTCTGTACAGTTTGGCTTCAGTGTGACTATTATGTGTTGCCATTTCAGCAAAACAATTAGAATGAGTCTTCACAGTTACCCGCCCATACCTCCATTCATGCTTTCAGCTGAGTTGCCTGAGCACAGGCTGCTGAACCACCGGTCCTACAAAGCAATGCAAAATTACATGCTGATGTGTCTACATGAATTTAGCACTACATATCGTTCATGTTTCTCCAGTTCACTATGCCAGGACTGTCTGCACTTCACTGGATAAACATGCCCTTCACTGTCAAAAGGGCAATGCTTGGCTAAATGGATGGTTTAAGATTCGTACCTTAAACAGTTCTGAGCACTGTAAGCCAAGCAAATTGTGGGGGGGACTATGGAACAAAGAGTACATCATAAATTGTGGACATAAAATAATTATTGCTTTAAAGGCTTGATGGCAGTAGATATAAATTTCACATATGTAAAAAATATAATCACTTGTATTCACATATTTACTCTGTCTCTGTTTAGCTGGAATTCAAAATTTTGTATAAAATCCTGATACAAATAGCCCTTTGCTATTTGCAGATGAATAATTTGAGCCAGTTTCTGGGATCATATAAAGCTGATGCATTCACAGAATCACAGAATGACTAGGCTGGAAGACACCTCCAAGATCATCGAGTTCAACCCGTGCCCTAACACCTCAACTGAACCATGGCACTGAGTGCCACATCCAGTCTTTTTTTTAAACACATCCAGGGATGGTGACTCCACCACCTCCCCGGGCAGATCATTCCAGTACTTTACCACTTTTCAGTAAAAAATTTTCCTAATATCCAGTCTAATTTTCTAATTTCAAATGAAGCAATATAAGAAAAAGAAACTTCCTTACCAGAATGCCCACTTTTCATAGAACAATAAGTGTAGCAAGGGAAATGACTTGGGTTTTTCCTACTTGAAAATGACCCTGAATCTATGACTTCTTAATTGTGAAATGTATTAAGAGTCTTCAGAAATGACATTATTCTCTAGTGCTCCTGTCCATTAATGGAGTACATTCATTGTACTTATTAAGATGGTGAAGAATCATTAGACTGGTGGGAATGAGGGAAAGAAAATTGAAACATTCTCTGCTAAGAAACTAATTTAACAAAAAATGACAGGAAGTCAGTGGAATTGAAAAGCAGGAGATGTTAGAATTAGGTCTACTCGTTTGTGTCAAGTTTGATGCCATCAACAAAGACTGCTTTGAAGAAAATCATCCTGGTACTCCTGCTCTGTATTTTTCCACAGAGTACTCCCTATTCTTTCTACTATCTTCTGACAGAATGTCTGTGCCCCTACTAGATCCTTTGTAATGTTTTCTGAAACAGGGACTGAACTCTTCAATAGTACTAGTGTGTTTGTACTGCACTGCCTCAGATGGCTTTAAAAGGCTAAAGCTATGTTGTATTCTGGATATATAAATGAATTGCAATCCTTTCAGTTCACCAAGCCATACAAAAGGTTGTTATCTATCAGAGCTTGGAATGCACACCCAAAAGGCACAGATACCAGGAACACATGCAGCAGTGTTAGGAGGGAAACACTTATCCAGATTTTTCTATTATTTCCCTTTTTTAACTCATCCTAGTATTTTGAAAAAACTCAGGTATGGCAGATGCTGTGCTAGCAGTCATCTACCAGACTGGGAATTAGCCTGGGATATGATAGCCATATATTTGGATTTGACCTGATTCAGATTCAAGAATTAGATCTTGCTGTTCGGCATCCACGGGAACTGTCCTAATAAAGATGAAATACATCTGTGGTATGGCAAAATAATTTCATTTTGTTTTTAAAGTGGAAAAGATAAGACAAAAAGACTGCCCTAAGTTTTTAGTCTGGAGTGGTGGGTTTCATACAGAATACCAGATACTGATATTTTTTCCTCAGTCCTAGTTCCTAGTACTGAACATCAGATCCCCACATACTGGCTGAATTTTCCAGGATCGAAGTATTTCTGGGATCTTGGGTTTCTCTGCTTTTGAGGGGGAAAAAAAAGTGCTCACTTTTAGAATGCAGTATGTTTTTTCCCAAAATGGAAATCAGAAAGGAAAGCAGCTCCTACCAAAAGGGAAAGCCATTATCGGAAGATTCCTGGCTTTTCCTGTGGTAAAACAATAAATAGAGATGATTTCCAAAACAAAGTCTGCAGCAGTCTCAGGTCTTCTAAAGTGGTAAGGTGGTTGGTTGACTGAGTTTTGCTGTTTCATAATTTCGCTGTCCAAATTCTTACTACAGAAGTGAACTGTAAGACTGACTGCACCTATGGGGCAGTCCCTAACACAACTACTAGAATTTTCTTTTTCACATCATTACAGATAGTGGCCCAAAAGTCAAGCTCAAAACTTTAGTTTGTAACCCAGGACCTTGGTGCTGTTTTATCTTGTTTCTAGTATTAACCTGAAGACATGATCTGAATCAAAACACAGCAGAACAGGGACAAGAGAACTGATCTTCCATTCACTGGTTTGCTATTTTAGATTCAAGAATGACAGCAGCAGTAACTGTGGAGCTGGAGGTGTGGGGAATCAGCCCAGGGAGAACAACATTAGCATTGGCTTTAGCATGCAGGCTGCCGGGAGCAGAGGATTCAATAAGCGGGTTTGAGCAACCAGGGTGTTTGGGGAAGGGAAATCAAGCAGGTGGTGAACAGGAAAGCTGGATCAGAAAGTGGAAAAAAGCTGTCAGGGGAATCATTAGGAGCAGTTGCCTGGCCAGGTCCCATTTCGAAGCAGCAGCTGTGCCAGCCTGATGAGGGGAGGGGATCTGCTCCACGCCAGATGTGCACAGCATGAGTGTGCTGTGCTGGCTGCCAGACACGGGGAGGAATAAAGACAGAAGCCATAGGGAGGGTGGTATGGAGAATGAGGGAAGCAGCTGCCAGGTTACTCCAGGAGCCAGATGCTGTGCACAGAGCAGCATGTACCACTGCTGCAGCCCTGTGATCTCTGAGCAGCTCCTGCCTAGGAGTAAGGGGTTAAATAAATGTCCAGGGGAAAGAATATTTCAGAGGCTGTAGGTGCTGATTAGGCTGATTCCATGCCTTTGTGATCGCTTCCTGCAATCAAGATAAGCTGGTATTTTGTGCTTGCACTAGGGCTTAGTTTTATCACTGTAGAATACCTAAGAATTATTTCTTGGCACTGGTTTAAAACTGCAGTGAAGGATATTAGATTTTGTTCCGCCAACTACCTTACAAAGGCTGATTTTTCTCTTCATCAGCTCAACTGTAATTCATGAATTCACTCAGAATGGACATGTCTGAATCCTGAAGCTGAGCTGTGATGAACACTACAGAACCCAACAGACCAAAAGTCTCAAGACAGGACTATAAACATTTATTTCAACTTCTTTTGGTGTTGTGTGCTGCTTCTAATCTTCATTCTCATTTCTTTGGCCATCTTTTGCTGAAACTTGGAACATATGGTAGAGATTACATTTCTGACCATATGGGGAGGTCTGAGCTTTAGCTGGAATAGTAGAATCCAACAAAATGTTCTGTCTCTTCTCCTTCACTGCAAAATTTCATGACCTCATACTTAAGTTTCTGCATTTTTCATTATGTTCCTGTTTTGCCCCATTTTCAACTGTTGTATCAGTAAAATACCGTCTGTCTGTTTAGGAAGGCCTCAACTATTTTTAAATTGTAGTTTTTCATACCTTTCAAGGCTTTCAAGCCGAATTCAGACACCCCATTCCCCTATTGTTGCTCCTGGTATAGAGAAGTACAAGCCTCTGAACTGAGCAAAGCTAAACCAGCATTTTCTTTACTTCTACTTAAATTACAATTCATCAAAGGGAGCATATCTGGTTTATGGAGCTTCTCTGTGCCTGTTCAAAAGCCACAATAAATACCTATTTTTATTTCTCCCAAGAGATCTAAGCTAACTGCTTTAATATATAAAGAAAGTAGGAGCATGTTTTATGCAACAGAAAATCATATCAGCAGCATTGTACAATGAGAAAGATGAGAAAAATAATTCGTAGTGATTATACTATTAGAGAAGTTTAATCTGTCTATTGTCTAAGGCACCTATGCCAGGAGGCTTCCAGTCTTTTAAATGTATTCAATGTTTACGCCATTTTTAAATGTCTAAAGGGATAAAAACAGGCACATGATAATATTTCCTAATTATTATTCATGGATTGAGTTATATTGCAACTGATCAGAGAGGTCACATAGCACACACTTTGAATCTGGATAGAAGTTGCATAGAAAAACACTTTAAAGCAAAAATATGCAAATGTAAAATATGTTCTTCGAAACTGGGTGCTGTGATAGAATTCTTTATAGTACACTAAAAATTTAAAAATAATAACATCATTAATATTACTTTTTTAACATGTTTTAAAAACACGGAGAACAAATAAGCATTGCAGTAAGTTTTCTTAGGATAGTTTTACACAGGTTTAAAGAAACATTATATTGCTAAAATACTATGGACTATTTGTATTTATGCAGACTAACACTCCAGTAATCCACACATTAAATAAAAAATAAAAATTATTATTCCCTGCTATATTATTGGGATTATTAATATTGTTGTTGTTGTAGCAAACACCTCAGAAAAGTTCTATAACCACCCTGTGCTCCAAACTCAAATCTTTAGTACAGCTTCAATTTTGTCTTTGATTTAAATAAAATCAGTTCTCAAGCTTATAGTCCAAATTAAGAGCATGAAATAGAGAAGACCAGACTGTGGTCCCAGGTCATGACACCTGAGTAAATAGCCCTTTGTGAGTTTGCAGTCTGAATTAACAACAGCATTCACAAACTTCTCACTTTCACTAAAATGAAACTGGTGAGCAATGATGAAGGCGGATCATGGGCCATTAGTCAAAAAAGAAGTCTGCTTTTCTAGCTAGTAAGTCATTCTTTAACTGCTTATTCCACCCTGTTAAAACCCCCACAGAAAAGTTCTTTTCTGCTGGACACCAACCCTCTCTGAATGATTTATTGCCTTCATCTCTCCCTCCTGCTCCATACATAATTTGAAGTAGGCAATGAAACACTATAAAATGCTTGGTTGAACCTGATGGGTGTAGCACAGAGCCTGTCATCAAAGTCAGAGGATGGGATTCCAAGTTGCAGCATTAAGACACCTGAACAGAGGCATCATTATTGAGTTCATCATTAAAAGATGCTTTTGGAATTCCCAGTATTAGACATTATCTAAGAAGCATAACTTGTTTTTCACTGAAATCAGTATTTATATTTGTGATAATAATTATCATATGCTTTTACAGAACTTAGATTCTACTTAAAAACTACTGTGGGGTGCAAAAATATCTATTGAACTCTAAATATATGATAGAAAGATATCCAAAATATTTAGACAATCTAGCCTTGCTATAGACAGTATCTATTCAGATGCTTAGTCACATGTAAAGAGTACAAATGGACTCAAATGTTCTTCTTTGCCTGTATTTACATATAAGACTTGATCACACAGACTGCAACTCACAAGGAATTCTGTTCACCAAGATATACACTGCGGTCAGCACAAGGCACTAAACAAGTATTTTCAAGCTTAAAACATTGCTTCAGCTCTCACATGCACCACACAAAGGGGGAATTGCTGTTTGAAACGGGGAACTGAGACAAGCCACTAGACCAGAAACTGTAAAATGAATGAGGCAAGTAGTGCAAACCTTTCTCTGCCTTTATTTATCAAGATGAGATGGAAATAGTCTTGTTTCAGAGAAATTTGCATAAAGTATCTTTACCATTTCATTCCAAATCTAAGGAGGCTTAATATAAAAGCTTATACACTTTGCAAGAATTCCTCCCACTAGAAAGAGATAAAGATGATACTATATTGTAGTTGTCTTGTATCATTCTGCCAATTATCATTTCAAAACAATGTTTTATTTTGTTCTGAGAAACTCATACTGCTTTAGTCAAATTGTAGTCAATAACACTCCTCTGATGAATTTCTCCTCCGAAATAGCACATTTTCATCTATTTGACCACCATCACACAGACAGAAACAGCTAACAGAGCAGTCTGTGTGAAAGAGGGAAGGCAGAAACACAATGCCTGCACAGGCTACTTCACCCAGCACTTGAACTAACACACATCCTCGAAGAAGCTCAGTTTCCTATTTTAGACATTTGTTTATATCTTGTTTTCTGCAAATAATCAGAGACTTCAGTAGAATTAACCCCATGACACACTTAAGTCTGACTTGCCAATCTGACTTAGCTTTTCTTCTGCATTCTGCCATGAGCCCTTACAAAAAGTCAATCAGAGAACTACCTGAAGCACAAGACTCAGAAATACTGGCATCACTCAAAATTCCCTTAGCTTTAATAATATTATTATTCATCAGACTACAATATGCATTCCAAACTTGTTTTCTGGAAGTATCTCTTTATTATCCACCCTTTACAACAATTAATATTTCCCTTGGTCCCAACACCCTCTGCCATAAAAGATAGCCACGTACCTTCTGAACACACGTTATGTCTCACCTCAGTTAAATACAGTGAAATGGTAAACATACACTAAATCTTTATCTCTTTAAACCCAAAACTTTTTTCATTGGCCCAACAGGAGCTGCAGTGAAATACATTTTATTTTTTTTAAGCTACACAAGCCACTGATAAATGTTTGGATTTTTTTGTTTTTTTTTCTAGAAGTTTCCTAAATACCTGTAAGAGCCTGGTTTGGAAAATTCTGCAGGAAATACAAAGATTAATTTAGTTTCCCTTTTTCTCCTCATTCTCACCCCTTGCCTAAGAGCTATCTTGGTAGTTCTCATTTGAACAGCAATTTAGTGCATATGTTTATTCCCTCTTGTATACTTAAGGCATTTTATAGTTCCTAATTTCCTAGTTATAAGATTATACCCTCTGATTTCCATGGCTCCCTGCCAAATACAACAGTTCATTCTGCATTATTGAAAACATATGCATAAGTTTCAGCAAGCCTGATTTCCCTTACACCTTTCACTTCTTTCACAAACATTCTTTCTGAACAGACCGATGCCTCAGACCTTTTACATTTATTTCTTTTCTTCAGGGACTCACTGCAGTCACACCATCCCCTGTAATATTAACTGCTTCAGAAACTGCTCACCAGACATTTAGCAAAGGTGGCAAGCTCTGAGCAGAAGTAAATTGTGCAGATGATGTTCCACGAGCGTTCAGCTGCCCTGGCAGTGTTGTGGGTTCACCTAAAGGAAGAGGCTTTGGACTCCAAGTTCCCCCAGCCTGTGAAAGGCACTGCAATATATGAGGATCTGCAGATGGGGCAGACTGATGAAGCAGCTGTATCCAGCAAAAGCAGCTGGTTATACCATGGTTATACCCCAACACTGATCCACCTGTGCCCAGCACAAACTGTTTGCATTGGGTTTTGTCTGGTGCATCGTCCTTGCTAACAAATTTCTTTATCTATTAATGGAGTGTTAACACATCACCTAACTCATGTCTATCAGAAACATTTTAAAGATTTCATTGCGACTCACAAAAATCCTTTCTGAAATTGTTACCACTAAAATCCTACAGGGACACTACCATTTTGACTCAAAGGACAGTTGAACATGTCCTCTGCGCTTAGTGTTCTTAGACTTTCCAAAAGCCTCTGCCTCCATCTGCATAAACATTTCCTAGTCTGCCTTTCCATTCTGCCCTCAGAGATCTGTAATAGTTCCCTGTGATTGCTTTTATGCCTTTCCTGTGCTTCACTTCAATCAAAGCTGTCTCTGCACTAGTAGCCAAACCACATGTCATTTCATCCTTCCATCAGACTGTTCTCCTTTGTCTCCCACGATGGTGCTGTGTTCCATTCCAAAGCGTCTGCGATCCTGTTACACTGCACAGGGGGAAAAAAGGCACATAATGTGTAATCTTGGAGAAAGAGGGGGAAAAAAGATGAGACAGAGTGAGGAAAGGATTAAGTTTGAGACTTTCTACTTTATCTAGTGAGGCAAAGCCCTCACCACCTGCAGAGAAAGCCTGCCCATGGATCAGGCTCCTGTCCACCTTCCCATTCCACTCTGCAGGTCACCACAAGGCATGCTTCTGAAATGTGATTCACTCCAGAAGTAATACTAGAAAGAAGAACAAAGGTAAAACTGTCCTGTGCCATATAATTCAAATAAATGCACCTGCTGGTTATTTTTTCCTCAAGCCAGACATTTTAATGGGACATTTACCATAATGCCACTCCCTTCAGCAGCTACCAGAGGGGGTTTCAAGAAACACCTGCATTTTCACTGATCATACAGTGATTTGTCCATGTTTCCTTTCACAGTTTCTTGCCATACTCCATTTGTATCTTAAATCTAGCTGGCTGAAAACTCCACAGAATATATTTTGTTTCATTAAGTAATACCCAGTTAAAACTCCAGGTAATTGACAATTATTTTTTGCAGAACTAACAATGTGAACTGGTTTGAGCTCCTCACAGTCACACACAAGTGCCTGCTAAAGCACCACAGCCCCAGCTGACCTGCACCCATACCTGTCCTGCACATCCCTCCAGTGTGGCCATGGAGCCCTGATCTGAGCACTACAAACATGCCTCCTAGAAAGCAATTCACGCTTCTCCTAATGCAAAACATTCTTCCTATGCCATGCAGATAAAGTCTAATTGCTAATGAGGTAACAGGGAATAAACATCACTTGTAGCCTTTTATCGTTTTATGGGGCTTTTTTATAGTTATTATATGAGTTTTGAGACATACCCCAGAAGGTCTCAACTGTCCAGTCCAGCTTCAGCAGCAGGTATCCTCAAAAACTACAACAAATATTTTAATTATGTTTTGAAGCAGAGACTGTGAATCAAAAGCATGCTTGCTATATTTTATACAGTAATTTTATTCAGAAAAGAGTTATAATTTGAATAGGAGAGACTAAAATTAGAGTGTTAGGAAAGACAAGAGTTGTTAGATGAAAAACTTAATCTGTAAATACAGCAAAGTTATTTGAAACAGCTACTGTTTGTGAAAAATTATTTTTCACACTGTGTTGCCTTTCCTGATCAAATTATGCACCATTTTTCCTCAAAGAAGGCTGAATTACAGTGAGCATGGAAGCAATGTGGGGAAGTCATCCAAAGATAATTCTTAGACAAGGTGACCAAAATTACAAGAATGCCCACAGACTCTGAGTCTTTATTTCTGGATTGATTTTAATTTCATCAAAAAGGCTACATTGACTGTTCTAAATAATAACAATAAAAGAGGTTTACAGTTTTATTGGAAAATCTATTGGTCTGTCAAGCTAATTATCTGACACCACTGTTGCAGTACATTAAATTCTGCAGTAACAAGGCACTTGGCATCCTCATTAGTAGCTACGTGTCTCCTTGGGAGCTGAACATTTGCTAAACAGCAAGCTATGAGGCAAAAGCACTTCTGAAATTCCTGCTTCCCAGGATCCATTTCCCTCTCAGTGCACATACACTATTCTTCTCCCTGTGCACACCGTGCATCCTACATAGGGAAGGAAAAATGAGCTAAGAAGTAGGTGGAATAAACCATGTTTCCAAACGGAGGTACCTTGGGATTTCCTGTAGAGAAAAATCACATTAAACTACCCCATATCTAGACCAGTGCAATCCTCTTCTTTGACTAAGTTAACTTTCCTTGTGTGCTGGTTTGCAGTTAGACATGATGCTGTTTAAAGTCCTGTCATCCCCTGTGCAACATGCAGGACAAAATCACTCAGAGGGATTCACTGAAAGCTTTGTTCAGTCTCCCCTCTGCACTCACAAGCCCAAAGCAAAAAACTGATGAAAGAAAAAGCATTGTCTAATACCTTTGTATTTCTCAAGTCTCAGAACTACCAGAAGGAATGCTACAGGGAAATTCTCTTCTGATTATTTGGGTTGGCTTTAGTGGTGCTTCGTGCCAGTGAAAGAGTACTAAAGCTACTTTAAGTGTACTGTGACACAGATCTGGGAGCCTGGGGCTTCACCCATCTCGAGGTACCAGCTGCTGTAATATTCTGATACCTCCAAATATCTCAGTTACAACATAAGATAGTGTTAAGAATCAATTTATTGTCAGAGGTTGGACAGGAGGAACTCTTTAAAATTTTGTTTGGCAGTTTGTTTCTATAAAACCCCACTTTATATTTTCAGCATTTTCACTATGTTTTATAACCTTGCTAAGTTCAGGTACAGGCAGAGATGATGGGCACATAGCTTGCATAAAAAATGAATTAGCTTTCCTAATTCTTGTTGTTAAAATAAAAACTTTCACCTAAATTAGGCTGAAATAGTCATCTATTCTCCTGTGTTTATGTGGCTTTATTAAAGTGCTTCTTTGTACTTCAGTGAACAATTACAAATCATTTTACCCATTTCTTCAGACACTCAGCCATGCCAAGAGCTAATTAACTAGTGTGACAATTGCAAGAAGAAGCAACATAATTCAGTTTTTTAAATGGCTGGAAGGTATTTAATTTTAATAAAAGAGCAATTAAATAGCAGGACTAAAAAATGGCATTGACAGGTAGGATGCACATATCGGAAAGGTCGCTAACAAAGTACTTGCAGGTACTTTCAGAAATTCCTCTTTGGAGTTGTGAAATTAGGATTAATTGGCTGCAGCTGTTTTATAGACTATTTCACACATTTAATACCTTACAATCTATCGAGGTAATCAGCCATGTGTAAAGAACAAGTTTTGAATCGATTCTCTGATTAAGTAAAATACAAAGTTCTTTGTATGCAAAATGTAGAATGTTAATGCAAGATTCATTTGGCACAGTGGAATACAAGTAGGAAAGACCTTTTCAGTACAGTAAATCCCAGAATTTATCAGAATTTGAGCATCCATTGGCACAGCTTAGAAGTAACTCCTGCTTTTGCTGTGGAAATTTGGTAATAGTCATCACTCGTCATGTAGAATTTTATTTTGTAACAATCAGTATTATTCTCCACCCATCTTTTTTGCTTATTTAGTTTAAATAAGCTTTCACTGTGTCTTTTAAATACTAAAATTTATTAGTGGGGAAATATTCTCTCTTTCTCAGTATAATAAAAAAAAATATAAGAATTAGTACGTTCCACAAGAAGTTTGCAAAGCACAATACAGGTAATCAGCTACAAAAACACTGGCCCTGTGGGAGCTGGATTTTGCTTGACATTCCACGTCAGCTGTCACTGCCATGCTATGGACTCCAGTTACTGTTTATCCAGGGCAGTCCACAGTTCCTGCCCCCAGTTTGTGAGCTCCCATTATTGTCCTTGCCTCAAGTCAAGTATCTTGTATAAGCAAAAACAGTTGGATAAACTACCTGATGGATTTGAAGGAAAGAAGAGTTCCCTGTCAGAGAAGGGTCAAATAAGCTTAGACAAAGAGGATCAGTCAGTTCTGGGGACCACCATCTCCACCAATATGTGCTATGAAACCCCAGACCCTCCCTACACATCAAATAGTCTTAAGAAGATATTTAGTAATAGACTGCATAGCCTGATGACATCTGGGCTACTCCTTCCTATGTCTGTGGTCAAAACTGTGAAAGACAAATGAAAACAGCTACAGTGTAAAGAATCCTAACAAAGTTTTTTTCCATGTTATTTCCTCACTCAGTATTTGGTAGAGTGACCCACTGAAGACTCACAGACCAGTTTTCACCCGAAGATGCTTAGGAAATGGGTAGTGGGGATGGTAGATCTGGAGGACAAACCTAACTCCAGCCTAAAGGAACTGATGTCTTCTATCATTCAATGAAACAAGACTTACATATTTTTATACATGTAAATTTTTTATTCCTAGCTGCTCACTTGAAAATGGTTAGAGGTTAAGAAAGGCAAGTGCAAATTCATCTCTGCATTAAATTAGATGAGAAGGATTCTTATGTACTAGCTCTTGCTGGAAACAGATGGGCTTGATAACAGCATACTCTAGCTGGGCAAACATTTTGCACTCCTTTTCCTATATAAAGTATCAAACATTATTTAAATTCTATGTTAGGAATGTAAGCACAATATGTTGCTGTACCAGCAGTAAAACAACAATCTTTATATTTCTTTATGATACAAAAATCACAAAAATTAACATTAGAGTCAGTTGGATTTCTGTTCAACTGTCCTTGATCACAAATACTTGCAAGAATATCAATACACAAAGTAGTTCCTCATCATTTGGGGAGATACTCATTTACCACAAATCTCCTGTTGCTTAGTCTAGCTGGTATATGTCTCTGGGAAAAAAGAACATCATCTTTGAACCAGTTAGCTTCTCAAGAGGGTAAGTGATTTGGTAAGAATAAACTTGGAAACATTCTGTGTGTTGGACTAGGCATCATGTGACCCATAGGAACATAATTATCTATCTTGGGGCATGGGTGGTGTTGAAAAATATTTTTCTGGTTGGTTTGGATTATTACAGAACAAACTTACTAATAAATTCATCATATACTATTACATAACTGCATACTCTTCTCACTGATAGCATGCTTTTTACAGCTTTTTACTTGTTAGCCATCCTTTGATCTCTAAGCTACAGCTGTTTGTGTTACAAGCAAAAAAATATGCTGTTTACATCATGCTTGACCAAAATATACAACTTGAGATCTTCATGTATCATAGTTAACCCATTTCAACTTAAGTCCTTCCCAAGAACAGTTCAACCTCCTCATTGAAAATTAAGTAATCATGTTTCCCCAGAATAAAATGTAGTGTCTGCTGGGAAGTTAAGACATTAAAAGCAATGAAGATTATAAAAATATTTTTAAAGAAAGTAAGCACTTTGGTAATTTTTTTTTGGACAGTTGTCTTTCTCATAACCTGGACTGCACTTAATACAGATTTTCTTGCTTTACTTTCAAACCTTGAGTTCCATCTGCTGTTTTGCATTCCCCATTCAGAAACAAGAGGCTGGAAATGACAATAATGGCACACAGGAGTCATTTAGGTCATTACCTTTCTTTTCCTTCTTAGATGTTTGCTCTTTTTTTTTCTGTAGAAATATGATAAATATTTTGAGCCATTCCAAGACAACCCTTTTTTCTTGCCATTTCCTCATTCTCACCACTGGAGTTTATCATTACCTCCTTCTTGGTTGTAAAAGACTTGTGTATCATGAGGAAATTCCATCACAATGAAAATACATGTATATATACAACTCCGGTGGCAGCCTCCTAATACATACTGAATTTTATCATGAGTTAAGTTATTCAACTTCTGAGTGAAACAGACTGAAAGAAGAAAATTTTTTTAGGCCCAGGAGAAGTCTCTCTTATTTATTATTTTCATTTAGGCTGGAGTGGGACAAGATTACTAATCTATGAGCACTGAAAATGTGCAGTTAGAGGAAACTGAAAATAATTTTCTTGTAAATTCTTCTTTTGTTATGTCAGCCATGTATTTTGCTTCTCTATGAACTAAAACTGCAAGAGATCCTCTCAAACAATTCGAAAATAGAGCTAGCAAGAAAAAAAAAAAACAAACCATATAAAATTTAAATTTTAAGTGCTAAAATCATGATGAAAATACTGTTGAGATAAGAAAAGCCACACAAGTTTTTCCATATTTTCATATTATGCAACCTTGCTTAATCTCACAAAGCACTGTGCAGCAGCATGAAAAATCTCCCATAATTTCCCTAATGAGGTGTTGTGCACTTTATAGAATAGACAGTTGTTGACCTATTGTAGTAATTGTTTGGTTTCCAATTGCACAGCCAGAAAAACCTGAAGTCCTAGTGAGAGTATGAAAATATCAATCAAATGCGCCCCTTAATACTTCACTGTAGTCAAGCTATTCTAACAGAATTATATCTCTAATTAATTTTGTCCAATGTATAATTTATCCAGTGTATTTCTTACAAAAGAAAATCAGGATATCAATTAGCTGTTTTGAAGTGGAACAACATAGAATATCACAAAGGGCATTCTGTTTATTTTTTTCAACTTTGGATGCAAGCCAAATTCCAGAACTCTCTAAAATGTTTGCATTTTGAGGAGACATTAATGGAGAAGTCTGATGTGTTTAATGTGACCCTACAAAGACTACACAAAGACCTGTTACTCTGAATTCAGTAGGAAGTTCTTTGCTGATGGTTTCAGCACCGTTTAATTAAGTGTTCAGCTCAAGAGCTGTCCCTCTAAGTTCCCCTCTCATTTTCTTGCTCTGTCAGCAAGTAACAAAGCAACCAAAGAAGATGGAGCCAAACTCTCTTCAGTGGTGTCTAATGGGAGAACAATATGCAGTGGGAATAAATTAAAAAAAAATAAGAAAATTTTCATCTGAGCCCTGAACACTTTCATAGTATGAGAGTAGTCAAACAATAGAATAGGATAGCTGGAGGAGTTATGGAGTCCCCATCTTTGAAGCTATTAAAAAAGTGGATGGACAGTGTCCCAAGAAACCTGCTCTAGTTGATCCTGCTTTGAGCAGAGGATGGATGGGGTGGGGGATTAATGACCTACAGACGTCCCTTCTAACCTCAGTTGTATAATTCTATGGTTATATATAGTTTAGAGGTTTTTTTCCGAATTTCTTGTTTATATTCATAACCAACAAGCAATTCCACATTCTGAATATCCTTTACCTTTTTCTCTCATCCACATCACACTCACAGGTATGCTTCCCATACCTGTCTCTAAAAAAATATTTTTCTTCATTACACCAGCTTTCCATATGACTCTCCTCTGCTGTATACCGTTCTCTTCATCAACTCCCAGCAATTTTCCACCCTCACTTCACGACTTCTCCCTACATACTGATAATTACATTCCAGCTCCAGAGACATTCTTAGTTCTTTAATGAATGCCTGATTCTTGTTAAATTATTAGGAAAACACTTTGGAGCAAAGTTTTCATCTGCATTTCTCTCTCCACTATTATATATTTGTCTACCACTCTTAATACAAGCTTTTTCATTAAAAATTCCACAAAAATGGAGTAGGCATCCTTCAGCAGCAAAGCACTGGCCAACAATAAATTACAATACCCAGAAAGCATCAACCACCACAAACAGATTTGTTAATACAGGCCGACTGTTAACTCATTTCCCATTCTGACTACTTATCACACAACTACTAGGAAGAATTCTTGTAAAATTTCCAAGATGTAGATCTAGCCTACAACCATGAGAGACACCTTCATTCGTCTTCAAAGTCTTTTAAAACTTCTTTTGATATTTTGTAGCACCCTCATCTCTCATCATCCTTCACTGCAATTATACTTTCTTACTGTGGGAGCAATAAAAACTACTACTTATGGAGTCAAGAACTCTTCTACATAATTGGACTAAAAGACTCACTGGGTATCCAGTGAAATTAAAAATTATTAATAAGAAAAGAAGAAAAACTACATGCAAACCTGAAAGTAAGATACTTAGAGAACTATTTTATCTTGCAATCAAGTAATGTGAAGAAGGGAACATTTGATGCTTTGTATCAAAGCATTTCTTTTCAGAATGCAATTAAGAAAGCAGGAAATTGCAAAGATACATGTTTAAACATGCACACATACAAAGATATTCCCCAACATTTTCTTTAGTATTTTCAAATATTTCTCAAGAAACTTTTGTAAGTACTAAAAATGTAATGTCGCTATTAATATGTCCAGATTCCCTTTAAACAAATTGAAATAAGTCTCAATAACAATATTAAAAATGTGATAAAAGTCTTGCATCAACACTTGCCTTTCTTCTATGTTGCCCTTCAAGCTGTCAATTGCTGATTGATGCAATTCTCCCAAGAAACCCAGTTCACTAAGAACTGGATGGAGGAAAAGTAATTCACAGAGTAAATCTGAATGTGCATCAAATTCTAATGAACGTCTGGACAACACAAAAGTGCATGAAAGGAAAAACCAATCATTAATATGCCAGCAGTTGTCTCAGATCAAGGTGCTGTGTGAAATTCACTTTTGTACACTTTGACAAGGTGATTGTGGCTGGTGAAAAATCATACAAGGAGACATCACCAGAAAACCAAGAACAGCAGAATAACTTCATCTCTGCACATTGGCCACCTTACAAACACTATGTCCAACAGCTCTTTGATATTGGTACCCTCCTATTTCTTTTCCTGCCTGAAATTTAAATTCAGTGAATGACAGAATGACATAAAAATGATACCAATGAAGAGGAAAAACAAAAAAAATGTGACTTTATATTGACAACTTCTAATGGACAGAAAAATAAAGTTTAATTAAAACAATAAAATTTGAGTGCACAGAAAGGTGCAGATAGAATTACCAAAACTTTTTTTTACAACTGCCCTGACCATAAATGGAGTTAAATAGATCTGGTTTATTTCTAAACTTCTCATGAAGATATAAACCAAAGAAAAGGGACACAAAATCACTACATGATCAATACTGAAAATACTGCAGTTACTCAGGTGGTTTCTGGGCTTTCGTCTAACAAACACAAATATCAAGGCACTAATACATACTATGTACCTGGGCAAAGAGCAAGTTTTTACTCTATTAATGAAACAGATTATTTTGAAATATAAGGTAATCTTCTAGGTTTTAAATATTTATTTGCATTATGTAAACTGTGAGTCCTTCATGAAAAGAATTGGTGACAAATTATTCCTGCAACCATTGTATGAAAAACAGCTACAGGGAGGAGCAAAGACTTCTTAGTGAGAAGGAAAATACCATTTTTATGAAAAAGAACACACCTATGTACGTATTTTATTTATTTGGACGAGAGAAGTCTTGTGGTCCACCTTTACATATATATATAGCTTAAGCCAAAACCAGATTTATTAAGTATGAATCTGAATATGATAATAATCACATTGTCCCAAATATTGAAGGAAGCAGAATATTTCAATACTCTGAAATTTTCTTTAGATATTTTTCAGGAGAAATAACTCCAAGTCACGGTGTGCTGGCAAACAAGTCTTTCTAGCAAGCTGTTGGTGTAAAAACACTGTGATTCTGTCCTAATGACTCACTCCACCACTATTTTGTGTTAAGCTAGGATCCTTTTCTTAAATATCATCTTAGTCATTTCAACAGGGCAAGATATTCCTCCAAACAGGGCTTCTTTTCACTAACATACAACTCAAACTGACAAATATGGAAGAATCTATTCCAAAGTAATTATCACATAGGGGGCTATTGATTCTATGATGTTGAAATATTGGCATATTGTACTTCATACTCAGGTAAGTCCAAAGCCAATGGCTGTTAAATTACAGGATCACTAAATGCCTCCTCTTTGTGTCTGAAACCAGGCCAAGAAATGCTGTAAAGTTAATAAACTGTCATGTTTGCTCTTCTATGCCATGTGAAATAAGCTCAAAAGAAAATTTATTTTCAAGAAAATGTGCAATTAAACAGGACAGAAAAATTACAGCAAAAAAAGCTTAATCAGAGAAGCAGGCAAACAATCTTTTCTTCTGTTTAAATATTCAGGCATTTCTGTGTCAGAGATTAACAGCCAGTTCACACTGTCTCTCAAAAAAACCTACAACCCAATGCAGTGAAAAACACAAAATAATGGTGGAGTGTGTCATTAGGACAGAATCTTCTTCTTCTGCTTTAACTGCACTATTCAGTAGGGTGAATGAATGATTTAAATAGAAGTTCTCAAGTACACACAATAAGCTTTGATTTGCACCTTCAGTAATATTACTGAAGCAAATTAACCAAGGTTTTGGCTTTTACCTGTAATGTACAAAAAATATGAGATTCAAGTGATTATATAATGAATAAGCAGTATCTCCTCAGAGAAAAGCTGCCTAGAAACACAGAATTACTTTTTCACAAAACACTTACGTTTGTTCAAAATTTCTTTTTAATCCAACTTGAACCTTTTGTTCCTTCCAAATAATTTTCTAGTGAACTAGAAATTCTGAGAACGGCCTTTTAAAGCAACAAAAGGACGGACCGTGTATGCCTTTTTTCAGTTCTCACATATGAGCAGTTCTTGTCTCCTCAGGCAGTAATGAAATCAGAAGACAGAAGGCTCTCTAACAATAGAAATGGTCAAGATACTAAAAACAGTCACTCATCACACAGGATTAAATATTAATTTTAACAAGATATAAAATATTTTTTCTCTTAATTTCATTTCAAATAAAATTATACTACTGTTGGTAGGAAAGTCTGCTGATAGTGGCACAACTCATTCAGTCCAACTTCACCAGGCCAGCAATCCACAACTACAACAGAGTTTCTCTGGAAGTTTCCAACATCCCCTAGTCAGGACCTGTGCTGAGGGAGCAGAACACATCCGTTTGCAGCTTGAAGAGTGACAAAGCAAGTTATTTTGTGGCTCTGAAAGGAGGCACCTGGCACCTGTAGCAGGCAGCACAGAGGAGAAATGCTATGGCTGAGGGGCTGAGACAGCTCTGATAACCACTTTAGCACCATCAGCTCCCAGCAGTTAAGGGCCTGGATGTGCCAGCAGGAGGCTGCAGGTCCATCTGCCCTCTACTGACACCTGCATGGCTGGTGAGGGTGTAAGAACCTCTGCTGGCACCTACCATTGTACCTTCACAATATGACTGGAACAATATGGATTTACACCAGCTGGGAGTCTGGGCTAGCAGCTGAACCTTCCATGAACTGGGCAGAAAGGACATCACTCCTGCAAACCCCTATGCTGAGACAGCCCCAGCATCCTTTCCCATGTGTGCAAGCTGGCTGCTACAGCTGAGCTAAGAGCTTCCCTAAACCAATTTCTGGAAAGAAGCATGCTGGAACCTCCACTGTGGCCTCACAGGAGATTCAGTCAAGTCAAATATTTATCCTTTGACCTTTTACATTAAAAAGGGTAATTGAGAAAACAATAGCAACAGAAACCTGAATGTGCACATCCGTACAGTAGCTTCAACATACCACTTCATTAGAAATGCAGAATATTACCTAGGAAATCCCAGGCCAACTGGCACCATGGTTATTAAGGAAAAAAATCCCAATGCCTGCAAAGAGCTTTTGTTATTAACAATACTTCCTATTACAAAATCCAATCCTTCAAGCAGAGTGTTATTAGTAATGGCACAGGACACATATTTTGATTCATTTATTGAACCCTTTGGTCTTCTGTTTTATTATTAGGGGACTTCTCCAGGTTGGTGGAGCTTACTACAATCCTGTTTAATTCTTCTTCATTTTTCATTATTAAGCCCTTACACACTTTAAGCTACTGTTTTTTTTCTGCTTTCTGAACTCCAGGCAACTTAGCCCAAAGAGCCAGTACAGGAAGAGACTGCAGATAAAGAAAATAAAAAGCTACAAAATTCTAAATATGCTTTAACTGGAAACTGACTGGGGGGAACTTATTTTTTTTTTTATTCAAATATCCTCCCCTTCCCCCTTTGGGACAGTAATACCCTTTTTATTCTGCAGCTTATATACATACACTCTCACACATTTCTGCTAGTCAAAGCTTTCAGCCCAAGCTGATGACAGGTGGCAGTCCTAGCATGAGAGGACCACATGCTGTGGACATTAATGAATTTCCTTCAGGCCCAAATGGAAGTCTTATAATCTTAGGTTAACTTACTCTCCTCTTCAGTTAAATAAAAATATTTCACATCATACAAACAGCTCAGCAAGATACAGAAGCAGCAAGAGCCAAATGAGTGGAGGGATTTAGAGCTTTTCTAAGGTGTAGTTCCAGTTCAACCACTTTCAGTCACTCAATAAAGAATGCAATAAATCTCTTACTCTGTGTTTTGTGGAATCCAAGATGCATTATCCAAAAGCAAGTGAGAATGGGTGACTGGGATGGTAGAGTGTATTCCAAAGTTTATTTTTACTTCTGTGAGGGACTTCACCGTACTGTAACAAAACAGCTATTCTGAGTATAGCTAAACTCAGTGCAATGTCACACTTACGGAACAGGGCATTTTGGAGTTTGCAGTGCCTTACAGGCTTTAGCTATTTTATGACTTTCTAATTTGTTAATGTTTCCAGTCTAAAATGCAAAGAAATCAGAAAGCAGCAATTTGCCTAAAGCAGCAGATCATGAGGACAGAAACATCCTTAGAAAATGGAAAGTTTTAATTGTAGATTAAAATAACAGAGCTTTGGCTTTCCTTCAAAAAAAGGTCCTTTTCCTTGGACTTTTGAAAAACTTCAAACCCATTAATTCAAGTCTTAGATGGAAGAAAAGAAAAATTATTTCCGCTCATAATAATCTTCTTTATAACATGCCCAAGAAAGGTAAAGAACAAAGTCTGTGTAACAAAGTGTTTGGCTCTAAATGGCCTGCAATAAGTACAGGATATATAGTCTCTCTCATGGTACTAATAATTCATATTTATTGGTGACCTCTGGTCTCACAGTGACCATAATAAAGATTATGATGATGTTGAAATCCAGACATAAAAAACATCTGGACAAACAGAATATGTATCAGAAAGGTAGCACTGTGATACTCAAAGAGTTGTAGCTTACTGCAGGACATCAGAGAGCAACAAAGTCTTTACATCTATCCACTTTATCTTCCTGTTTTAAGTATCTCATGCTGGTTTTTATCATCAGGATAAAAAGAATCCCAGCAATCTCCAGATGACAACAGTAACCTGGACTGGGATTTAAATGAAGGACTTTGCAGTGGAAAATTCTCTTTTTCATTACCAACTATGTGATTCATAAAGCATTTATCTTGCCCTTAAAATAAGCCACATTTCCAAAACAGTGCCTTGACATCTCTTTTCCTTCAGTTATGACAAACAGAAAAAATTGTACAACATGTATTTCTTCTCTGACTGACAGCTTATACAAATTATTCCTTTATGTCTTTGTAGTTTTACATTCAATATTTTAAATCCCTGAAATTGCATATAGTTGTATTGAATTCCATTAGGATTCCTGAGTCTGTCAGAGTAATAATATATTTGAGTTTTTGAACTTCATACATACTTCATTTCATTTACAATGGTTATGTTAAAAAGTCTATTTTCTCCTTTTAAACCAGGTACTGAACAAATTCTAATCATTATCCCATGAGATCATGAAAAATTACTATTTTGCTATCCACTGTTGAAATAGTCTTTCAGGAAGGGCTGCAACACATGTACTAAAATAATATGCATCCATCCAAAGGCCTTTCAATAACTTCCCTAGTTCGTGTGACACACTCAAGATTACCTCTCAACTTTAAGAACACAGATGCCATTCAAATGGTTCCTTCAATTAAGCTGTAGGAGATACTCCCTACTGCTCTAAGAAATAAGGGAAATGAGACCCTAAGAACTGCAGGAAGAACAGGAAATAAAACTGCACACAAATGTTTGATAATCTGCATATAAATAATAGAATATTGTTTTACTCATGCTCCCAATGTTAAATAGAGCCAGCTAACTAACAAATGCTGGAAAAGGTCATTCAGCCAATTTCTACTCATTAGTGGATGATCTTGCAGTAAATACTTACTTGGTCATTTAAAGCTTTCAAGGCCATACACTGCAATCAGTCTGAATGCTGAACTTTAATGCATTAAGTGTGAGAATGCACCAGATACGTTTAGTCAGGAGCTGGAAACCCTATTTTGTAACTGTTTCAAGAGATGTTTGGCATACACATTATGAACAACATATATGCAGGCTTTTTATAATAGGCATAATAGACGGACATAATATATAAACATAGCACGTACAAGGAATAGATCAGAAATTAAAACTGTTATAAATCTGAATTCTTATCAGCAAGGAATAGAATATTTGATTTATATATAATGTGGGGAACAGGAAAGCAGAGCAGTGCAAAGCACACACTAAATTACAGGATGAATATCAGAGTCCATCATATTTCATCCTCTACCTCCCCTTCACTAATAAACCTTGCCAGTGAAATAAGCCTCAACAAGTTTTTCTCCTGCTTTGTCAGTTCCTCTTGGTCACTGCACCTGATATATAATACTGATTTACTGGTCTTTTCATAGCCCATCTCGCCTGAAGAATAATTTTGCCACAATGCCCCAAAGAGGCAAACAAATAGCACATACTAAATTTCAGGACATATTCCTCATCAGTCCTTGCAGTACATCCTGTGCTCCTGTGTCTTCATTTAGATTTTGAAACCACAGGTTACAGATTTTATTTGTCTGCTAACATATACAGTGACAATTAAGAAAAACTCAATCACCACGATAATCAGCTCCCTGAGCTGGCAGCCAGAGGCCAATGCTAAGGACAGGATATATTGCCCAATATCTACAAGCTCATATAAAAATTCACATATAAACTCAACAGAAGACGAGACCAGTCTCAAAACTGTTTACAGAGTAAACAGCAAAGGCAGGCACTGGGCTACACAGAGCAGAAGCTCAGTTTCCACCATGACAAAGTAGGTGCAGGACAATCCAGGGCCGGAGAAGGCTGGTCCTGGCCCTTGCAGGTAGCTGAGTTTACTCCGCAGGCAACTGTCCTCTCCTCCACTTTCAGCCAGATGGTTGTAAAAACCATTCTCATGAAGTTGAAGGGAAAACTGTCGGAGAGACTAGGGCTAAGGGGAGAGAATACACCTTGCTACAGGAAGCTTGGATGTTCAAGGGGACAAAAACCTGAAATTCATAATTTTCCCTTCTGCCTTTCCCACCCACTCAACATAGCGAGTGGATTGCGAAGTCAGATAAACATTTTTTGCAGTTTAAGTAATTGTTATGCTCTGCGTGGGCACCTCCTCATTGGTCACATGAATATCCTTTCAGCCAAATGTCATGCAGGCAGAATAGGCACAGACAATGCAGCTGTGACCTCCAGCCCCTCCCAGCACAGACCAGTCTCTGACACCAACAGCCTCATTCACGATTATCCATTTATGTCTAAATGTTTACATTGTTCAAATAAACCTGGTTTGATTTTGAACACATGCATTGACCAAACCATGATTGGTAGGTTTTGATCACATGGACATACAGTTGGGCATTATACCAGCTGTCTCCTGGTGGAAAGAGATCTTTGTGTATAAGAAATTTCTCTTATACTTTATCTTTTTGCATGTCCTCATGGATTATGTCATTATTGATTAGATGCAAAATTAGACCATAGCCTGACTAAATAAAATTTCCTTTCATACGACAGTTCTTTGGTCTCTGCTTCCCATGTCACTTTATTACTCATCATGCAAATTATATTAAAATTTCAATTTTCCTTTTCATGTAAAAAGAAAAATCAAGATATCAGACTGCATCCAATTTGCATCTATCATTCAAAGTGATAGAACAAAAATAAACCTGTCTTCACATAACAAATGAGCATTGCTTCATAGTTTTGATAATAAAGATAATGTGATCTCTTGCATAAAAAAACCCTCTAAAACACTTTCCCACATAATTTTTCTCTAAGTCTACTTGTCACTATTTGGCAGTTCAACACAGAAGATTTCATGTGAGATATTCAATAATGTATTTGACATATCACAACCATTTCCTATGAAGAGAGCATCTTGAAGTCAGGTCTTGTCCAGACAGTGAAATTGTGTTTAGCTGGAAAAGAGGGAACAGGCTAAGAGAGCTTCGAAATATTTTAAACTCAAATTCTGAAGTTAAAATTTAGGTGAAAATTCCCACATTACACCATTGCACACAGCCTTACAAGCTCTGCCTGTTAGCTTCCAAGCAATGTGAAATCCTGGACCTGTTCTGAAATGGAGTTTTGGGAGAAACAAAACCCATAACAAATGGAAAGAAAATCTGAACTCTGCACTGATTAAAAGTCCATTTTAGAGGGGAGTTGAGTTTTAGTCATGAGCATGTCTACTGACAAGCATACCTGTAAAGCATAAGCTTGTCTTTTTTGATCATATTGTTCAGCTAAAGATATGTTAAACAACTAAAGACTACGTTGATTTCTTCACCAAACCCACCTGAAAGCTGCAACAGCACCTAAGGTACAGAGGGATGAATATTCTTATTATTTTTACATGACAGCAAAACCTGGAGAAAGTACAAAAAAAAAAAAAACAAAAAAAAACAAACTTGGGGCTTAAAGAAAAATCTAAAGCAAAACTGAACGAAGCAGAAAAATTATAAAATTGCAAACAGAGAATCAGAAACCACTCCACAGAGTAAGCCATCCTAAGTCTACAAGTCATACTTGAAAGGAGAAAATATACCTTTGTACAGAAAAAGAAGAGTCTATTCACTTTTTTAAATCCCATGATCAGAAACACAATGTCAAAACAGAAGGAGTTCAGATATTTCTGTGCTTCTCTTTCCATTTTAATAGATGCCATATCCCCAAGAAACAGGGGAGAAAAAAGGACAGCTGAGCTAAACTGCATGCGGGAAAGAGTAACTAATGGAGGGAAGAGGAGAGAAGTGATGAGGAGAGAGATGCACTGTAAAGGCAATACCTTGGGAACAGAGAAACCTACTTTTTATTTATAATGTTTTGTCCCTGGCCCATTGCATAAATATCAGCAAATCACTGAATCAGTTTGCAAATCTGAGACAAGTTGTGCTCCTCACAAACTGGAGGGAGGAAAGATGCAGAGGCAGAACAGAATAGCTCCCATGACAGTGCTGTAATGAGATTTTTCATATCGCCAGCAAATAGTCCCAGCAGAAGATAATTTTTACTTTGGGGCTGAATTATTTATTTTGCAGATTCATGTAAAAGCCACCATTGGGGCTTGCTTAGTTCTTTGGTGTAATGCAGAGCATACATGTCATAGAAAGGTAACCACTGCCCCAAGGAGGTAACAATCCATCCATAACACAGGGAGTAGCAGATGGAGACTTCCCAAAACCTGTGGGGCAGCACAAAGTGAGCACAAAGCAATTATTGCTAATGTCACTTCTCACCACCTGACAAATCTTCACTGAGTGTTCCTTAGTCAAAAATGCATCTATTATTACCATGTTAGCTACAAAATTGACAGAGATATAACTCCCTCTCCTTTGCCCTGGGAGACTGCTGCAAAACCCAGCCTAGCCTTCAGGGTGATTTCAATTCATGCAGGATTCACACCAGCAAGTATCCAGGGCTTGCTTTCAGAAACATTTTCAAGAAGAAATTATTCCAAAAAGAAGCCAATGTGATGAAAATGAAGCTCTGCAAAAACATTAATTCCATTTTGTTGAGGTTTTTCTCCAGCTGTGCCCACAGCAGGGTTAGAGACAAATTACCCTATACAGCCATTATGATAAAAATTAAAATACTCCCCCTGAACATGAAAATTTGTGCAACACAGGCCAAAAAATGTTCAATTATTCTTCAAGGCCCATGGGCACGCATCTACAGTCCAAGTTCGTGGTCATTGTGGGTGGGGTGACCTGTTCCACCTTGTATAATCAATAAACTTCACTGGGGTGGAAATGAGTCTGGTGTGCCCACATGCCTATTAATTGTGATACCCTCTGGACCATGGTGCCTGTCTCACACACTGTAATAGGAAAATGAAAATGTTTCAACTAAAGACAGTGAGAAAATTAGGTCTCCTACTGGCTTCAGGATGTTGGAATTCCCTGTACTGGTTTCTAGCTTTAGTCAGTGTTTAATTATTGATACAAAAATGATGGCTATAAATAGTAAAAACTGAGGATTATTCATTCTTGCTCTTAGTTTCGTGGGTAAGTGGGTGGGAATTATTTGAGCCCTGGATTTCCAGTATGTGCTTTTGCTGCTAGTTCCAAGGGGAAAGGACATGCCTCTTCATCTAAGGGGTTTGCAAGACAGAAGAAACACTAAAGAAAGAAAAAGAAAAAAAAGTTAAAGAAAAACGTTTGACAATTTCTTTGAGAATACTTAATACACATTAAAAGCATCTTTTCATCCAATTCCAGTTTTGGTACTAGCACACAGTCTAATTTCCAGAAGTATTCACAAGAGTCATCAACCATCCATGTCAGCAAGAAGGGAATTTGAAGAGAAGATGAGGTCTGGCACTTGAGGTTTCCTTCCAAATGCAGAAAAGTATAATGCTTTGCCTGGCTGCTTGGTTTGAAGGGGAGGCAGGAAATTATGTTTGCTTTTGTTTAGGCTTTACGAATTACCTGAATAATATTAAGTACTTTTATCCATCTGGAAAGAGTTAGAGAAAAGTAAAATTTTGAACTTTTACTCTTCTGAGCCCCCATTGACAAGTAAAGGAGGATAGACAAAAGGATAACTAAGTTTTCCCAAATGAAGAAAAGCTTAGCTTTGTAAATGCTTAAGAAGACCTTACACACCTTTCAGAGAAAGAGTGCTCCACACTGCTCCCTGTTTTTCTACCCTCTAGAGATCTAACTCAACACTCAGCTCAGAAGATGTTTACCAGATGATTTCATTAAACTGTTGTTTACTTTACAATATGAAGCTGGCAAGAGTTCATATGAAGAGAAACATAAATGTCAGCAAAAACTAAATTTTTCGTTAACAGTATTCACAAGCGAGTCTAAAATCTGGAGGCACCCATACCACTTGAATCTTTCACTGTGACAAGAGAAGAACAATCAGAGAATCAGGACTACTGTAAACATGTCAGAAAGTATTGAATAACATTTTCTTTATCCAGCAGTTTGTTACTAGTCCAAACTTTTAGTATGACCAAAATGCCTTCTATAAGCATGGGATTTTCTTAACAATATCTCCCTAAAATTTTCCATTACTCTATCCATTTAACCCCATAGTCCTGATAATGCTTTCTTTCTTTTTTCTTTTTTTCTTTTGACAATCTTTTTCAAGTCTGAGAATATAAAATAAAAAAGATTATTTAAAAATAAAATTTATTGATTGCATTCTTCTACTTTTTTCCCAAAGGCTATTAATACATATAAAAACAATTTTAGAAATTATTTCTAATTACTTTTTTATAAAACAAAATGGCTTAGTGTACCATTTATGTGAAAATATTACAAATGCTTATGTAATATTATTAAATTTACATCTTACTCCTCACCGTGTTATTCATACTTCTTATTTGTGCTTTCATGTTACTCATGAAAAAGTACTGCTTCTCCTGACATGATGACAAATTGCAGTTCTTACATGTTCTAGCAGGGACACGATACTGGACAGGAAAAATAGTACTCACATATAAATGAGTGCTTCTTCATTTATGAAACGTTCCCCATACTTTCATGTTAACTTAGTCAATGTTCATTAATATGTTAATAAATTCAAATGATTCTTCATCCACTCAAAAATTTATGAACAATGACTGAGTGTAGAATATGAAAACTCATTGAATGTATTTTGCTGTTTCTATTTATAAAAATATTAATGGATAATGTTCTGGATATAGTTACCATCTTCAGCTCTCACTGGGCAAAGGTAGGATTTGAAAAAGCTCTTACTGCAACATCTGCAGGCACAGATGAAAGGAAGGCTCCATTTCAGTCTGCTGGAATGGTATAAAATTAGGATATAAAGTGAGAGAGTATCCCAGCACCAAAGGTAAAAATTGCAAACAAAAGGAAGGAGAAGCACAAAATCAGGAAAATCCTGGGAACGATTCGAAGGAGTTAGACAGGTTTTCTTGTAACTAATTCTGTGCAGTCATATAATAAAGGTTGTTGTTATCCTGTATGAAGACAGAAAATGAAGTTAACTAATATCAGTCTGGGGACATTTCAAAACTCAAGGAAGGAAACAGTGTTAGCAGTGGGATCAGTATCAGGACACTTTCTCATAAGGATGACAGCCCTTTATGAAACCTGGCACCGAAGAGCCGTGTCTCACCCACGCTCTTGGCACTCCCATCCTCTCACCCCTTAAGAAGCCTGCCAGCTCTCCATTTTAGCATCCCTTCATTCCCATAAACCCAGCAACACCATCTTCAAATTCTAAATAAATTTAATCAAAACCAGTGGTAACCTTTCATTGATTTGGGTAAAAGCTGGTCAGGCCTTTCAACTGGGAGAAGCGTGAAGCAAGAACTTAGCATTTCTTTATGTGCTAATTGCATAATAATTAATAAAAGAAAATTAGATCAAATATAACTTAGAGAAAACCACTCTCCTGAATTATGGCTGTTGAAACATAGCCAGAGAAGCACTTTCAGGAGCCTGCTCGGCTGTGCAGTGCTGATTTAATTATGATGTTGAGACATGGTCTACTACAGAGATACCTGCTGTAGCTTGCAAGGTACACCAGAGCTCAGACAGATGAGCAAGACAGAAGTGCAGCACACCATTCTGTGAATGAATATGGATTTCCTTTGAGTGGTTTGTCTAAACTGTTCCTTCAGTTTGGACCCAAGAAAATTCAAACCAGTGATTTAAATCTGAATTCTAGGTTTTAGAGAAATTTTGTCAAAATTTCCTTGCACAGTTTTTCTGCATTAAAACATTACAGTGCATGATTTTGCAGATTCTCAGTGATTTGGACATAGAATCCATCAGTCCATCTAACTCATCAAGCACTAGTAGAGTCTTTCATCCCTAAACTTTCTTTCAACATACGACTGCGGAGCTATAGCAAATACCTACAGAATCTACTAATAAAAGTTCAGCGTTACCATCTCATCATTTTAACAAAAGTAAATAAAGCCCATGCACTGAAAAAAAAAAAAAAACACCAGTGCACAAAAAACCAAAAAAACCCCAAAAAACATTAAGTGCTAACTTTAATATACAGTATATATTTTCCCGATCTCCAGAAATTGAATCCAAACAGCAGCCCAAATTTTCTTTCCTGCTACTGATAAGGTGTATGGTTTTGTTTTGGTTTTGGGGTTTTTTGCTGTGTTTTTTTGGCTTTTTTTTCTAAACTAATGAAAACAGGCAATCCTGTGTTTTGTTTCACAGTGCTTCCCTGGGGCAAAGACAAACTTCACTCTTATCTGTTCTTTTGCTGTTCCTAGAATGATTGCTGTATTCATTATATTGTTTGATGTTGCCATCTCAGCTTTCCAGGGCCTGATTTGTTCACTTCATTCTCAAAGTTATTAGGCTCTTCATTCAAAAAATAAGCTGAATTCCTCATTTAAATACCAATGTCATCTTTGTGTATCATAGATTTACAGTTCACAACAATAGATCATTGAAACAGTGACATAAAATATTAAATTATGAAAATGTATGTCACTTGCATAAAAAGGAAACAAGTGATAGTCCCATATAAGTGAATATAAGACACCACCGCTTTGGGGGTTTGATTTAAAGTATTTTATATATCCCAAACCTGCATTCCCCAGGAGGACTTATATGTGACAATCAAGTAAAAATATGGTGATTCATGGTATTTTGACTTGAGCTTTCAAAACTGTAAATTTTCTTCTTGAAAACACTCCTCCAGACATCCTCTGCAATGGTAAAAATAAACAGAAGTCCTTAAACTCTTTCATAAGTTATTTTCTAAGTATAAAAGAGAATTACTGATAAAATAAAGCTAACAATCCCAAAATAAAATCTCCAATCTGCCGTTATGTGTTAACATACTGGTTTTCTTATGTATCTTTAAATACCCACCAGAAATAACAGGGTACATTGGGATTGTCTTTTACAATGCAATATTTATGTAATGGCTAAGCTTCAGCTTCATATGGAAGAACATACTTCATAATAACCTGACAGAAGCCACCTAGCTTTGCATTTTTAGATGATCAACACAAATCCTACAAGATCATGAGTTCCCAAAGACTAAGCCATTAGTAAAGCTTAGAGGCCAAGACCCACATTGCCTTCCCAGGGTAAATGAGCTCTAGCACGGCATGTGCAACTTGTTGCAACAGCTCATCCTCTTCGATCTATGTTCACACAGCATGCCAGTCTACTGTTTGGCTTTGCAGACAAGATTAATGCAGAAATGAGGCCAGCAAATAGTTGTGCAACATTTGGAATCCAAATAAGTCAGTATCAAGGGGTTCTCCACTACCATTTCAACCTGCCATAAAGGTAAAGATACCGCCATGAGTCCTCCTGATGAGAGCTGCTGACTCCCAACACATGAACCTGGACTGAGTACACACACAGGACATACAGGACAGCTTTAGGCTGTGGCTGTGCAGGTATCTAAGGCACACTCAGTTCTTCTCCTGTGTACTTACTAGCTGATGCTGCTCTGACATACTGTGAGCCCAGTGAGCTAGCACCAAACTATGATGTTGTTCATTATGGGGAGTTAATTCTATGCCTTATCAACGAGCTAAACATAGTTCCTGCAGCCAAATTAGGAGGACAGTTCTGTGCTGGTCCTACTAGAAATGGGTAGTTGTGTTCACCTTTGTTACCTCATCCATCCTGTAGGTCTGCAGTACAAAAGTGGAAAGAAAGGCACCTTCCAGTCCAAATCGTATGAGGATGTCAAGGTGGGCAGGGGTAGGAAAATAAAGACAGCAACTGCAAATTGAATTGCAGGTCAATTCAAGAGCATGAAACCTTAAATTCTCTCTTTAGAACAATGTCATAAATGCTTGTTAAATGAAAACTTGCACACAACAACCATCCTGCTTATCTGTGTCTCATTAAACACTTTAAATGGCAGGAACAGGTCAATCATCTATAGCTGAAATTTATTCAAATTTAGAAATATCCATTCTGTAATTTCAGCAACCAGAAGTATGCACTTTTACAGAAATGACAGCAATTTTGTCCTGGTTTGCAACACTCATGGTGCACACTTGCATTTCCTTTAAGGGTGCTATTCCCAGCCATGAACTCTGCTCTCCAGAAAGGATCAGAGACAACATGAAAAGTATGAAGTCTGAAACTATTATGACAAGGTATCAAGTATCACGTTAATATGCAGTGTCTGTCACAGATTAATTTTAATGCACGAGCCCTTGGGTCACATCAACATCACAGAGTTTTCTGGGTCACCAAATTAAAAGGCATGGCATCATCTCCTTTTGACATAGAAGCAGTTCATTAAAAATATTTGCAGAGATATAGGAAAGTAATCTTGGTCAGGGCAAATGCTTTGAAAATTCCTCTTCAAGTTATGCTGGCTTGAGTAGAGACTCAAACAGAGTCAAGGTCTTCTGGGAATAAAAGTCAAATTTGAAAATTAAACTAGATTAAAGTTCTCAGCTGGACTTTGTTCTCAGAGGTGAAGTACATTCTGAGAATGTATAAATTCCTGGCACATCCCGTACAGACTGTAAATGCTGATTTTTTTCATGAGCTTCTGAACCTACTGTACTTCTGATTTATTATGAGAACAATGGTGGTGGTCATTCAAGAATGAATAAATTTTCTCTCCAAATAGTGCTCTACTCCAAGTGTCAATTTTGATGAATAGCCTATCAAGTCATGAGACAGTCAAAAAATTGAAATAACTAACATTACATGGTGTTTGTCATTAATAATACCATTTGTACTTTCTTGGAAATCACATTCATTTGATTCTATTTGTGAGTAGAGGTACACAAAAGTATTGGAGTTTCTTGCATTATCCAAGCAAATTACTTCTCAACTATAAGCAGAAAGGTTATATGTTGCAGAAAACATTAATTCACTCCTTTTCATAGAAGTAGCTAAAATATTCTTGAATGTCTAAAACAAGATAATTAGAGCTCAAGGCACTGCTACTGTCAGTCTTCACAATATTCACCAACAACATTAGCATAAAATAAATGAGATTCTAGTGTCAAGTTACCTAAATACAAAAAATATTGTATCTGTTTAAAAAAAAAAAAAGAGAGAGAGAGAAAAATAACAATAAATATAACACAAGCAAATAGTGGTTTCAAGTACAAGACCATGGAGAGAATGATCACAGACATACATCAGATACCTTCCAAAATCTTTACTGTATCTGAATGGAGACTATACTTGCACATTAAGCTTTTGCACTCCTGCCTCTCACATGTTAGCAATAGCAAACTCAAGGACTCATTACAGAGCTCTGAAGTTGACCAGAGTTTGCAGAGAAGCTTGCCTTATAGGTGTCTGACACAACCAAAACACGACAGAAAATGTTACAGAAATGTTTATGTAACTATAATGATGTCTGAGAACATTAGTCAGTTTTTACCAATCTCATGTGGTTTTGCCATTCTGTTTTACTTTTCTACACCCTTTGCTTGCTCCTTTTATGTCCTTGAATTGAAAACTGACCAAATATTTATACTAGTCTATAAGTGTATGCACAGAACTTTAACTTTGGATGCCTTGAAATGGGGGGGGGGGAAGAAAAAAAAAAGAAAAAAGTGTCTGTACATCAGAAATTATAACTGCCTACTTTAAAAAAAGTCTTTCATTATTCATTCTTCCAAAGACAGGTTGATATAGCATCTGAAGTCACAGTTATTCCACACAAAATCACTCTCAGTGCAAGTTGCGTTGCCAGTACCTTCAAACTGAGGGTTACATGGCAAGAGAGACATTGTCCAGTCTTCTTGCACCCATTTATCTTGTGCTCTGTTCTTAAGAAGAATATTGAATAGTATTTAAGCTTGCACATGCACTTCATTTTGTGAAAGCACTAAGTATACCTCAAAGTACATGTTTGTCCTTTAATAAATATTATTTCCATTATTCTTATGGTCAAGCTCTAGACACTTGTGGTAGTTTTGTTTGACTAGTTTCACTGTTCTTCCCATAGCTGGCATCTGTGAGTGGATAGAATAGTCTAGCAGTCACCTAGACAGGACTCATTAATTTTGCTGATAATAAACTAGAATTACCCGCACCATATCTGCAATACATCACCTAATTCGTGATATGTGGGAGATCCCAAGGGATAAAGCATTTTCTTACATTCTTCACAGCTCTTCTCTGTCTAGTGTTTGTCCTCCTTCTGTCCCAAAAAAAAGAAATCTGTTCTACCAGATGCTGAAACAGCCCACGCACCTTCAGAGAACACTAATACTCAATATTTCTGAGCTTGTATGACACACCAGCTTACCAGCACAATTATAGCAGGATACTATTGCAGAATATTGCATCCATGCAATGTTACCGCACCTAATCACCTTTTTAAATTTATATTTATAAAAAAGAAAACAAAATAATAAAGGTACGTTATCAACTATTTATTTTCAAATTATGATGTCAGATCTGAAACAGAATTTGAAAATGTTTTCTTTATATAAAGATATAAAAAAAGTTCTGTTTAAAGGCATCTGTTTTTCAGTTTGTCACCCAGAGCTTTCCTTTCTGTTCCATCTAGTTAAAAAGCTGTTGGGATGCTTGGCTGTTGGATACAATTCTCAGCTATGATCTTCTCATTAATTCCTTTCACTGACTGAAGACCACCTCCAAATGGATTTGCAAGTATATACCCATTTTCCCTTGGGAATTCTCTTTTGTAGTCACACTTCCCTGAAGACTAACCATGATAATTAATTACAGTATCACACATTCCTCTCCCAAGGCAACCAGTTGACCCCTAGCTCACTCTAGAAACACAAATATCCCTTGGGAATGGTTAGGCAGAGATACCTCCTAGCTGGACCACAAACAGAACATGCAGATTTCAAACATAACAGAACAGATTTCACTGGTAGCTAACTCAACTAATAAACATTAATCTGAATGGCTTGCAAGGCAGTGTTCAGGCCTCAGCCTGTAACTCTGACAGACTGAGAATGATCCCATGCCAGCATATGAGTAAGAGAGAGAAATATCCAAGTTGCTCAATACTAGCTGTGGAGAGAGAATCTTAGCAAGAACAAGACCCAAAATTTCAGGTAAAAATAATCCTAGGATTAGTGGTGCATTGATGTAAGACCTCTGCCACAATAGTGGATGGGAGGGAACAGATATCTGTACAGAGAAAAATTAGAAAATTAATCAACCTTCAGCAAAATTGTGGATGAAAATATGCAAGTATAAACTTAGAAATGGTTAGAAAAGAGTTGTGCTATTTAGTTGTGCCACAGTTTCTCTCCACGTCCATATAAATTCCTGACTTGAACCTCTTCCAAACACAGGTGCAGGGATAGTAACTGAAGTTTTGAAAGCAGCATTCATAATAGTTTTTGCCTGAAGTATTGGAGGTCAGTACCTTGAAACCTAGTCTTCCTAATCCAACCAATATTCCCAGCTAGGTTAAAGCAATAAAAGATAAAATTATTTTGCAACCAGAATGATTTGTCTTTGCTATTAATAGGGCAGTGACACTGTCAGAGTCAGTAAGACTGAGATACAACAGTGCTGTGTTCTTTTTGCCAGCTTAAGGCTTTGAGATCGATCATGTAAATCTGCCAGGAAGAAGAAGCCTTATGACCTGGGTGAGGACTTTTGGGTAAATGGTTGTTGGGAAAGGAAAAGAGGGAGAAGCAGCAGGCATTTGTTAGAATATAAAAGATAACTGAAGTAACCTGTGAAATCTCTGTCCCTCCTTTAGCAGACAGTAACAACTCATTCACCCATTAATTGAAGGTAATGGTAACACCAGCTGACAATCAGACTTTTCAGGGTTCCTGATTACATAAAGTGGTCTGTCTACTTTGCTCTACCATAAGCATTGTGCCTAATTTCCCTCTATTTAAAGGCAGGCCTGTCCTTTTTTACCTGATAAAGGAAATCATTCTGATTTCCAGGATTGCACTGTTGTCATGTAGCAGAGGCTATGAATCCATCAGCCAGAAAGGACGCTCTACTCAAACGTAGTTCGTGCAAATACATGGGAACAGGATCAAGTTGTGTCATTAAACAGTCCTATCAACATCACATGACACCATCCAGACATGCAGTTTGCAATGAAATAATAACCTCAGAATTAGTTTGTGCATTGGAAATGCTACCTCTTAAGTCATAGGCAGTTCACTACTGCCAAGAGCCCAAAACTGTGCACACAGGTTTTTCACTTCATTTACTTTCTTCTAGGAAAACACTCCCACAAGGCACCAAGTATGCTGTACTCAGTTACAACATAAATAATTTCAAATATTTAGCATGCTTCCAGATTGATTTAAGAGGTTATTTTCAGAATCCCTAGTTGGTAAGCTCTGAGACTGGTATCTCTTACTTTTTCCACAAATGTATGATTACAGCCTAAAGAGAAAACCTTCTCTCCAAATTAGAAACTGTTTCAAGACTTTTAATTGTTTATCTGAAACCCAATAGTGAATTGTGCTGTACATTTAACAATCTGCCAGACAGGGTCTTGATAAAAATGTGGAGAAGGAAGAGGAGGAAGGGATGTAAGAAAGAAAAGAAAGAAGAGTACCAAAGTACTGCATTCTTAGTTCAAAGGTGAATAGAGGTTCAAAACTGATCAAACTTTCAGACATAGAGTCCTTTCTTTTAAAGGCAACCAAAAGCATTATATTCCCTTTTATACAACTGGTTTGTTGTTAGCTTTTCTGTCACCATGGAGACTACTTTTGCTGCTGCTGCTGATTTTGTCTAACTGGTCAGTACATGTTTGTATCATCACCTAATATCCAGCTGACTCTCAGGCAGAGAAATTTATATTTTTTATGAACTACTGTCAATCTAGAAAAATAAATTGATTTTCTAATGCTGATGTTTTCCATTGTTGCATACTTTCTATCATATACAAATTCCTATGAATTTACTTTCCTTAATCTCTCTCAAACACAAATTCCAGGGCTGATACAAGTGTAATGCTGCTTTCATTGTTTTTATTCTTATCTTCCATTTATCAAATCCTATAGAGAAAATTCCAGTGATTTGGTGTAGTCAGCTGAGAATAGGACGTCTGAATCTCTTCCTCAAAGTAGTACAAACAAGACACTAAATCTCACTGACCCTGCATTTTTATATTTAAAAATCAGAAATGTATTTATTTTCAGGCAGCAGTATTTAGACAGTTATTTATAAAATACTAACACAATCTTAGTGTTAATTTGTTGAAAAGTATGTTTTCAACACCAGCAACATGAGAGTTTGTTTTACTTTTGGAACAATCTCAACATAGAAGAGTGGCTTTATTCAAAATTTATGGGCATTCAAAAATATAAAATAACTTGCAGAGCATTGCATTTCATAAAGCTTTTTTTTCATAACACTGGTTCCTTCACAATAGGAAAAAAAGTACAGATCTCGACTGAAAAATTATAATGAGAGCCTAAATTATTTGGAAGCAGAGAAAGAAAAGTTTTAAAATTTCCTTGCTCAGACTCCCCCAAGTGAAACTGAAAGAACAGACAGTACATGGTCTCCTTTGGTTACCTTTTCAGATACCCAATCCTGGTCTCTTTCCTTAAACTAACTTTCCCTATAGTAGCAAATAAGTTTTTCACCTTTCCTAGAAAGACATGATTGGCCCCTGTAACATGGATGACTCTTGACGTGACTCATGCTCCTCACATTTTGAGCATATCTTGCCTGGACCACAGCTGTGAGACACAGATGGACACACCGCCCTCAACGCTCAGCAATAGCCAACTAGGAAAGATCACTACAACACATCTCCTCTGCAGAATGTGTTACTATGAGCTAATCAAGCTCTTTTCTTGTTGTCTGCTACTGATTTCTGTGAAATTGTAAATCAGGTGCAGGGTCTTATCTCTTCAAGTTTAAGAACTTGTAACACTTCAAGATGACAATTGTACTTAATGACAGTATCTGTGGTGGTACAAGAGAAGACTGAGGAGACAAAATTGACCTAGACTGAGAATATGGTTTGGAGTTTGGGCAAGAACTTTCTGAATAGCTACAAAACTTCACAGGTCTTGCTACTTTCTCTTCCTAGAACAGAGATTACTGCTTTGATATCAACTTGTCTGACACACAGACAACATTCCTTTTAAGGAACCTAGTTAAAAAACAAAACTAGCAAGTTTCAACCATCATAGATAGTGAAATGGCTGAAATATACTGCTGACTCCCTGCTTCATTAGCTGAGGATGAATGATCCACTGAGGAAATATATGACAAACATTAGCCATGTTGGCTACTGAAAAGAGTTCAGGTGTTTCTGATGAGCAAAACTTATGCAGAGTGTTGACCACTCAGCCAAACGTCAAAGAAAATGCTTAATTTCTCCTTTGAGAAAGCACAGAACAAAAACTTCTATTAACACAATGGAATAGTGGAAACCAGCTATGTTCTTGCTTAACCAGGACCTTGAACAGGGAGATCCATTTGACTACCTGTAGAATGTAACTTTTTCACCAACAACAGCACAGAATATCAACCAATACCCTGCACAAATAATGATCTAACCCTGCAGCTTCTTACACTGGCAAAATTTTCTAGTGTGGACCAAAAAAATGTGCTGATCAAAGCTACAAAGAAACATCATCCCTCTCCCCAGGCTATTCCTCCTTTCAGCCTTAGTATACACATTCTTGGTCTAAAACTCCAAATCTCCCTGCTCCTGGGCCTGTACCACTGATTTATTTTCAGATCAAATGATACAATACTTGCTGCGCAGTTATGCAGCTTAAACAGAAGGGCATTCCTCAGTCATTCCTGCTGTATCCCTTAGAAAAAAAAAAAAAAAAAACCAACACATTATCAGAAGGGCTATCATCAGTCTAAACAACACCCTAGAACCTGCACTGGGTTATGCATCTGAAAAGTGACAGAAACCTCCTCAGCCTGATAGAACCTATATCTCACCACTGAGCAGCCTAGCGTGACTTGTAGAGATAGATTCTTCCTTACAGATAACTCACAACAGTCCCTTTCAAAAGAATGCAGTTCCTTAATGCACATACATCTTCACCACACCTTCTAGAGAATCTTCATTGGTTCCTGCTGTCAGAAACATACTGGAGGACATGACAAAACATTACCCAGAACAGAAAAAGCTGTTACATTCACAAATGGCACTGTGAACTCTCCTTCCTCCCCCTTCAGACTCCTTCCCAAGAGTATTCTAATCTGCAGGCAAGCACTGTGCCACAGTGAAACTGCAATAGCCCTTTACATGCAAAAGTGATACAATACTGAGGATAGGCTGAACTCCCAGCTGAAGTCAATAGATAATTAAATGAGCATCCCTGACTACACAAATTTGGTTTTTTGCTCTTGATATTGTCTCCTACACATTTAAAGAGTAAAGCTAGTTTTGAAGGCATTAACTTACTCGGTTAACCCATATTTCCACTACATAAGTTTAAACGCTCTTAGAAACAGACTAGCACCTTCAGAATGTCTGGATCTCTCAGACAGATATTGCCTGCAACTTCTCAGTGTCTTTGTTTATTCATGGGTTCACCATTCTCACCTTTATGCCTTCCATCAGGCCCTCTAGCTGAGGAAGATAGAGGCAAATCTGTTTACTTTGCTAATATTTTAGCAGAACCAAAAACTCAGAAATTTCTATGTTCAGTTGAAGATGTACTTTAGATTAAAAACTAAATATGTTGGATTTTGATGATGTCATAGAGACAGAAATCTACTGAGCTGGATGTGGCATCTCAGTCCATAAAAAAAAAACCCAGCTCAAATAATACTTCTGGCATTTTTTAACTCTAAGTGCTTTCAGGAGAGTAATTGTCCATTATTGAAGTAAATTATACAGACAAAAGCTGCACTCAGAATAGAAGAAATTCTATATGTACAACCACAGACAAGCTGTATACATGTTAGTTCTGTAATTAGAGACAGCCCAGGTCTGACCATACTTTCAGGCCTTTCTAGTAAGATTCAGTCAGTTCATGAATCATGGTAAAGTTACCAACAAATATTCACATTTTGTTAGGATTGAGTTTTTACTTTTCTACAGTTGGAGTCAACTACACAAGACACAAGATCATCACAATGAAGGAAATACAAATTTCTTACCATATTCATCAATATTCTTTCAGCCTGGCTTAATTAGTCTTAAATCTATGCTTCTAGGTGAAACAGTTCAAATTTCAAACCCAAATTGTTCCAGTTATAACAAGATTCTAGACTAAGGACAAACTTTATGCTGGTTTCTGTTTGTAGACAAATACACTGTGCAGGTATCAGTGTCCCAGACCTAAGACATGTAATTGAGGCCTCATCACACTTTTCAGATTTTTCAGCTCAGCTTCCTTGTATGCAAGTATTAAATAAAAGTAATTGCAGAGGTTTTAACCTATGCCAAACATGATTTTTAACTTACATACTGGATAAAGCCTTTTTTCTACTCTCTTAGTGCCATAACTATTTGAACTTCCTCCACAACATTTAAACTATATTAAAGATTAATATCACATTCTCCTTAACATTCCAAATCAAGTAAATAACCTGTAAGAGATAGCTTATAATCATATTTAAAAGTCTTCTTCCCGGCACTAATCTCATTCTAAAACATTAAACCTGACTTTTTTTTTTTTAATCTGATTCGCTTCTTATGACATACTAAGGGTTTACTTTTTACACTTTGCTGGCTGAATCAAGATTTGTGCAATACTAGTATATACTTCTTAAGGTATTTATGTGGCTTAACTGACAATTATTACTTTTATTCCTCCTTTGCATCACTCCTGGCTCTTTTCCTAATTCAGAAAGATTGAAATATCAACATTCTAATGAGAAATTATTGCCATAATCAGCATGCACATTTGAGACTATTAAGTTATATGTGCATAACTAAGCAATACATATGAAGCTAGAGGAGACCTCTGGAACTGCTTTAATTTATCTACGGGTATTTCTGAATGTAACAGGACAAGTCATTGAATACAGGCAGACACTTGCAACTCACAGCTCAGGAATAAAAGAAATCCTGTCCAACAGGCCTTTACAGACCATGCTGATGGCAAAGTTAAATACTTCTGTCAAAGCTGATCACTAAAAAGAATGAAGACTTCACTTTTAAAAGCAACAGAGAAATGTCAAAATAAAGGCAAGAATGAGAGTATGAGAGAGTTCTCCTAACAATTCTATGAAAAGTTTAAAGACCAGCTGGTTCCTTTCTGAAACTCAAATCTAACTAGCTGAGTGCAGAGCTTATCCTGACTCTCTTTGAGACCATTTAATTTCCAGCCACCATTAGTGCTGTCAGGAGTTCTGTGACAATTCCCAGAGAAAGCAGGAAACCTTTACACCAGCACTGGCACCTCCTTCATCCCTTACAAAGCTGACACAGAAAACTGAGGTGTGACATCTCCCAGCATCATACCTGCAGGCTAAACAAAACTCAGTGCGAATGCCACCTCGGCAGTGAAAGCCTGATGCCATTCACACAGTGCATCAGTAATTCTGTGTCTCTCATTCCCCTCATGAACCAGTGCCATGACATACATATGGAGAAAGGAAATTTTATAAAACCTGGACTTGTGGTACAGCAGCACAACAGGACTGGAGGACTGGATCCCAGAACTACAGTACCACCATAACTGGAGTGCGGCCAAAATTTCCTGCATGGTAGAACAGAACATTCTTATTAAAAGTCTGATCTTAAACCAACAGAGATACTTCCATCGACTTCAGTGCATTTTCCATCACACTTTTTGTAATCCCACCAACTATGCAACACAGTTTTGAGCAATATACGAAGTAAATATATATGTAATATCTTTGAAAGTTCAAAACACCTTTCTTGTTCAAAACAGTTCAGATGTCTTCTAAAACAGTCTCCCCAGCTCTCAAGCTGAGAACTTTGGGGATATACCTGCAGTCCAGAGCTGGCCTTCCCAAAACCGTAGTATTTGACATTTCCACTTTCTTGGACACAGAGTGAATGAAAACACTTTCCAGGCAATGGTGAAAACTCAGTGACAGCTACACGTGAGAGTCAGACTGAGAAAATCTAAACACAAAATCTGAACATTTGAAAAAAATCAAAACCCAAACCTGAACACAGATGCATAATTTCAATAGGTTAATTCTACATTTCAATTCACATTCCTGATCTCTTATACATGCAGTGTGTCACTCAGATGAAGGGAACTCAGGGAGAGACTAAGAACTCATTCAGACAAAAAACACAGTTACAGGGGCTGGGAGGTGTACAAGAAAAAAAGCCTGTCATGTCTTTCATTCACAGGTCTTCAGTATTTCATCTTCTCTGTTAGACTTTCTAGCAGAGAAAATCTTTGTATCATTCTTTTGCTTTTCTCTTTGCATAATGTGTAGCATTACATCAAAGGAAAATTGAAAAAAAAACCCACCAAACCAAAACCAGGCCAAATATAATATTCAGGCCAATCATATCTTTACAAGCTAGCAAGACTGAATAGGAATTGACTGGACCTTATTAATTTTGATGTATTTCATATAAACAGCAACACTGTAAAATTGATTTGAAATATTACTTTATTAATTGTTGGCTTTGCATATTCCAGAGTGGATTCAGCACATTTTATATTTTAATTGTAGTTGAGATGAAGAGTGATTGGATTAGATATAATTTATGTGCAATTGAAATTAATGAATTTGCTAATGAAATATTTATGGGTGACCTTTCCCTGAATTAATAAAAAACCCACTCATGTTTTGTTTAAAATATCTTTGATATTTAGAGTCTGAGGTTAGATTTAAATTATGTCTTTACATAAAAAAGGCTAAATAGACATCTGTTATTACTGTAGATTGGCAAAAAAAAAAAAAAAACAGCCATATTGAAGTTTTCTTCTGCCAGACATATTTAGTATTTCTTGTCAGGTACACAAGTGCCATTCCCAAAAGTTAAAAGTCCTACATAAAATCATTAATGAAGTTGTTTGTACGTGAGTAATTTATTCTCATCTTGGTCCACCCACCAATTCTCGTGACATTCAGATGTGATCTAGTCTAGGCATGTTGCCACTAATATTAAAGCAATGTGAAACTAGGACACAGGCCTGTGCCATATTAATGATATTCTTATCAAACTGAAGTATGTTACCATTGTCAGAATTAGCAATGCAGAAATGCTAATGTGATTCTCCACGGGTTACAGCTGCATATTCCACTCTGTTAGAACTCTGGTGTTATGATGACTACTATGAAACCCTGGTTGCAAAATACTGACCTAGCAACTTTGTAAACTTTGAAATAACCAGCATACTTATCTCTACCTAGCCAGATGTGAAACTATATTAAATTAAAATCAGATAGGAAAATGCATTAAAACTCTCCCAATGTATTTTAAAGTGTTGAGATGACATAAAATGATAGCATTTATTGAAGTCAGAATCCTGCATGTCTTACTCATGCGATTAGCCTGATGCTGTTTGATGGACCACTTGTTTGAAAAAGGTGAAGGACATATAGCCTTTAAGAGCTCCTCTTTCCCTTCTCCTGCTGCAATAGTTTCACCTTACCTGGGATGTATAAATGAGGACTAGCATCTGTGAGATTCACAAAATTAGTCAATCTCCTGCTTACTTGTGCATGGGTAAAATCTGTTCTGGAGTCCTGCACAATTTTGAGCATGGCAGTTCAGAAAAAATGTGGACGTACCAAAATATATTAAGAAGCAACAGCAAAGAATGATCAAATCCAGAAAACTTGATCACAAGTGGAAAATCAGGACTCAGCTCAGCCTGAGGGGAGGCAGAATAGAATAACATTGCTCAAATATACCAAGGGCAGTCATAACAACAAAGGCAATGTTTTAATCTCTCCAGTTGCTCTGAATATGGAAAGAGAAGTGATGCCTCAAAAAGCATTTAGGGCCAAGTAGAAAAGACTTGAGGGGAAAATACAACTTTCCAGTGACAAGCACAGTCAAACAATGATGCAGACTTTATGGAAGCTTTGTAGAATTACCACCTTTGATGTTTCCAGAGCACACTAAGCCAATACCTATCAAGAAGAGAGTAAGCATACTTGGTCTTGTATCATACCCAACAGACAGAGTGGATGGAACCTTTCAATCCCCTCTTGCCTTATTTATGATTCCACATACTCACATGGGATTCTTTCTAAAATACAAGTCTCTATAGCAGTCATTTCAAAGGCCAACAGTTTGCTTTCCTGCAAAGCAGATGAAACTAGCAGTGACATTATCTCCAACACATGCATATCCCAATTCACATTGGGGTACATATGATACTCAGGATTAGAGCATTAGGGCACATTTGATACTCCCAAGGTTTTACCAAAGCAAAAATTCCTCTGCCATTAGCTTTATAACAGTTAGATTTCAGAGAACACATGACAAACAGAAAGGCAAATAAAGAAGTGACAGCTTTATGCACAGAAGTAAAAACAAACAATAAAGTCTGTGCCCTGCCAAATATGCTTTGAAGAGGACTTAATGTTTACTAGTTTAGGAGGTTTCATCAGAGGGTTAGAAGGATTCTACTCTTGGCAAAACATTCTGTGACAAACATTTTGCCTGCTGTAAGTTATAAAAGTGTTAAGACATATGAATATGAAAGCAAGAAGGGCCATTTTAAAGCCTTTAAGCATCCATTTATATACCTCCTGCAGTGTTTATCTCTTCATTTTCTTCTTTTATGCCTTTAATGTGTAGATAATCACTGGTCCAAATATCTCTAAATACAGTGCACTTTAAAACTTCACATTATCTTTATAATAGGGGATCTCAGATAAACAATTCTTGGCTGGTCTCTAGAGATATAGAGCTCACTACAAAGAGTGAAATCTAAAGCAGCAGAAGCAAAGCAACAAAGAAAACATTATACTCACCATTTAGATTAACAGTAACGAAAGCTATGCACTGCAAATTGACAAGTGCAGCCTCGTGTGAATACAAAAAAAAATTAGGAAGACATCAGCACATGTTCTGTAATAAGCTTTTCCTTATATTTTGTGGTGGGGACTCGCATTTTTACTTTAGCACAGGGAAACTCCAAATCCACAGTCAGTAAATGGGAGCTTCTACCCTACTTTTATTTTTATTTCTTTTTATTTTGTTTTATTTCTTTTAACAGATTACTTTCACTGTGACATGGGAGATCCTGCTTAAAAGATGAAGCTATAGCTCTGCTCACTTCCTCCCTCTCTCTGCCTTTCCCTCAGAGCAGATAGTGCAAAAGGCAGCACAAAGAAACCTGGCTTAGGGGAAAACACAGATCAGCATGCAGAATCATGACAAAATGTATTCCGACACATAACAGAAACTAGACTTTTTGAAATTCCTCAGAGGAGAAAAAAAGTATGCTATTCAAACACAGACATTAAGTGAGAAGAAAGACTGCCAGATTTTGCAGCACCCTGGATCAACAGTATAGGAACATGGCAGGTCTGTGACCCCAGGCGGGGTTACTGATACTTCTCAAGCTCCAGCGCTGCACCATCAGTAAGCTGGGAGCCCTGAGACAGCTGTCACAGGGGTAGGGGGTGGGATTTTGAGCCTCCTGCTCCAGAGCCAAAGTTGAATCTAGAAAAGCCCTCTTTGGAACTCAGGCTCTCCCAGATTCCCCACTTCCCAGCTGCTCAGGAAGCAGACTAGAGGCTTAAAATAAGAGGCAATGCATCTAGGACAGCTCAGAACTCAGAAGGTTCATACTCATGTTTTACTGAAAGTTTGTAAATGCACGTAAATAATTAGGCTTCAATAAACTGGTGCCTTTGAAGACAAGACTTTGTCAAGGAGTTCCTGCTCATCTCTAAACATGGTTAACCATTCCAGTAGGAAATAAGTGATCACTTGAAGACTTGGCCACTTGCTCACTATCCAAATACAAATGAAATCAAACATAGCACTTTCCCAGTATTACTTTCTCTAGCTGCACAGACACACTGCAGCAGTTACAGGACAGACAGAACAGCAAATGCTAAGAAAATTAGGATATGGCAGAGTCTTTATTTCTAGATTTCAGCTGCTAATCAATAGTTTTTACTGCATCATGATTATGCTGAGACAGTACAATAATAACTGTATTAAGAAGCATTCCATCTGTATTCCCTGTGTTTGAACAGGTACTGACAGCCTGAATAATGCACAAGATTCCTCTTTTCCCTCTTCTTAGTAAATCCATTGCTTGGAAATTCTGCATCCATCAGTGTTGCCATGGTGACAGCCCCTTGAGTCCATCCATGACCTCCCAAGACATTTGGCACCTACCCATAATTCTACAAAATCATCATCATCATCATCAAAGAACTAAAACCAATTACCACATGGACTTGTAATTATTATTTTAGTAATTTAATATATATTGGGACATACATGTGGCCTAAGAGCTGAGCATAGACAGGTGAAGAGATTGAATCCTGCTCTTGGGTTGGCTGACTAGTTGGGCAAATTTGAATTTCATAGGTGCTGAACACTTGGAACTCACCATGACTTCATGTGGAACTCTAAATGCTCCACACTCCTAAATTCCTCCACACTCCTCTGTCCTTAACTCTCCGGTCTTTCAAAACAGTGACTTTCACAAATATTTTTGTGGTTTCCATTAAAAATTAATTACACAATTGCACAGTATTCTTTTTACCCTTAATAAAGCACAGATTGTATAGCAATATAATCCACTTTTTTATTATTTTTTGGAGAAGCATAATGTTCCCATTCAGAAATTATTTTATTTCTTTACCAGTACCGAACTTTTAAAAAGGAAATGAGAAAGCTTGGAAACTTCTTTTGCAAGGCACAGATAATTCCCTTCCTAATTACCATACCTCTGCCTAATGAATCCTTACTTCATTAAGTCTGTTCCAGGGCTAATGCATATCTGAAAGGATAAACTCTGCTAGATTTTTGTGCCTATGTAAAGAATCCTGGATTTCAGCTGAGCTAAACTGATAAAGTGATATTATTGTATCTTCCTAGGTGATTTTTAAAGACAGGATTTACAAAGGCAGGGAATGAAACAGATACTGGAGATAAGTGAAACCATTACTGAAAATAAGAGGCACACTCACTCAGCCAGGTTGTAGGTAAGCTGTGGGCAAGCCTTTCCTGAGCTCCTTAAGAGTTTTTAAGGAACATCAGTATAAGCATAAGGATCATATGCATATAAATATATATATATACACACACACACATTCATGAAGCAGCTGGATAACAAAGATTAAATATTCATGAAGGGCCACATTCTCCATTACTCATGTCCATGCCACATGTTTTAACAAAAGCAGGTTTATTGTTATTGTCTATAAATTCATCTTGTTGAGATTACCTGACCTAAGACAGCTCCACAGCCACGTTTTAGGTCTTCCTGTTTCCTCAGAAGTGAAATACTCCAACCAATGAAAACGGTGAATTTCCTGAAACAAATTTGGTCCTCTTTCTCCTTCAAGGCTGCAGGGATCTGCAATGGTCCCTCACCAAGACAGCACACCATGCTGTGCAAAAGGTATGACCAGTGGCAGGTCTGCACTTCAAAACATCACACCCTCCCACTTGTATGCCAGAGGACAAGTTCTGCAGTTATAAAAATCCCTCTAGGTGAACAGGAAGACTCCAGGACATGCGCCTCAAAAGATGGCTATCCACCTCCCATCAGAAGTGCAATGTGGCATCTCAGGTTACAGAGACAGAACCACAGACTGCATAAGGGCCACAGTAGCTCCTAAGATGAATCAGAATGGTAAGAGGAACCATTTCACAGGATCTGAACCCAATTACTTTCTTTAATAAAGACAGACTTGTGAGCAATTTATAATGCTGACTGTTGTTTAGTCATCATGGAGTTAATTAGGTCAAACCAATAATCAATCCACCACCATCCTCCCTGTTAACACCAGCAGTCTGTGGTTTCCAGTGGAATGCAACAGACATGATTTGAAACAAAGGAAGTTCACTGCATTAGGAAGGAATATTGCAGTGACTCAGAAAGGAGCCAAGATGTAGCACAGGTGTATTGAGAGAAGGTTTCAACATGACTTAAGTTAGCACTAACCACATCTCTAAACATCCTTGCCTAATTTCCTGATAGTATTTCTGCTGTCACTCAGAAGGATCATGCACTTAGCATGAGCAGTCCTGACTTAAGAACTGGTATAAGCAAAAGGCTCAGGTAAATTACTTTTAAATTTAAGTGAGAGGTAAAGGGATTTAAATTCAAAATCCATATTCAATTCTCCATTACACCAGTGTAAATCTACAATAACACTGCCAGAAAAGTTATTTCAGACTCATACTTTCTTAACTGTGATAAGAATCCAGTCTTGTCATTTGAATTCAGTTAAAGCCAGACATGGAGCTGTGTGCTTTTCTTGTTACTAACGGATTAAACTATGTTAGGCTTCTTACAATGTATTGCCGTTTCAGATTTCCAACTTAGAACATGGTATAAAAACATTCAGTGTCTCTCCAGTGTTCTTTCATTTTAATTCAAAATACATGCACTATACACTCACCAAAAGTTTAATTGAAGTCCCTGGGATGCAAAGGACTTACTGACATCATGTATGTAAGGCTTAGCTGCAACAAGATCTAAGAGAAATAGGAAACCTGTCTAGTGCAATAAATGAGAAAGGTAAGGGAGCTAATACTCCAAAACACTCACCAGTCAGGATGAGAAGCTGCAGAAAAGTATGATCACTTCACTGGGGCCCAGCCTGCTCCCTGCTGTGCTGCAGGTGTTCCATCAGTATTGCACCAAAAGTGCAACAAGAACTCAGTAGCACAACGTGGTGCAATCCAACAAATGTATCTGCCACGTACTCTGAAGTGAATGGGTTAAAAACTCTTCATACCCAGGAATTCCACTACTCTTCTCAGAAACAAAATATATAAATGAGGAAAGCAGCAACCCATCACATCCTCCTGCCTGATGTTAAGTATTTCTCATTTGCCAAAGCCATCAGGCTATTCAGATAGAATTGGGAACACTGATCACACTATTCCCTTTCTTTCATTTCTACTGAGTACAGCACACATTCAGCTGTTTCCTTTTCTTCTTCAATATGTCTCCTTTGGCTCTACAACCTCTTCTACAGCTTTTAAGCTAGGAAACTTCTGTGTAGGTCTTTAATGCAAACATAACTTACCTATTTTGCCTTACCTGTTACTCCAAGAAAATATCACCAATGAATAAGAGATCAAATATTTTGGCAGCTAACTAGAAAATATTTCATGGTATATCATTACAAAGGAGAGATGCGTGTTTTCCATTTATTTCTAATCAAACACTTTAAAGATTATAAGCACACAAGAATAATAATAAAGCCCAAATAGGAAGACTATTATCTATTAAAAAAATTGGGCCACACCATTCACCTTGACAAACAGATGCAGTATTTTGACAAGTCACCCTGGGCTTTTTCCTCAGTATCCACCCAAGTTTCATGTTGACCTATTAATTTTAATCACTTGCTGGACTCCATTTAATAGTTCAATGAATATTATAAACTGGTGCTTTTCTTTGCATAATCAAGAGGTTCAATAAGCAGCATAACTTTTTAACTCAATATACTAAAATATTTCTGCAAAAGTTAGAAATGTTTCAACACTTTATTAATAAAACTTTATCAAAATTATTTTTAAACTAAGCTTCATGCCTTTCAACAGACTTCTCAATATATTACCTGCTCCCAACCCTGCTCAATTCAGATCTCAACTCACTTTCACTGTTCAAGATGCATATCCTTAATAAGAATAAAGAGCCTAATCCTGTGACATACTGAGAGACTGAGCTCTTCTTTTTCAACCTCTTAACAGCATAGTCAAATTGCACTCTCTTTGGAGCCATTCATTCTTTTCAGGGATCAGGTACTGTTTCCTGAAAGTCTGATGGGTTTAGGACTATAATTAATCCTACAGTATGTTGAGTGCTAAAATCTACACTACTTCATAACTCCCACTGCAAAGAAAAAAATTTCATGGGCTTCTAGAAAAAAAGTGTATTTATAATGAATGTTCTTAATTAATACTTTTTGCATTCAGACACATCATACATATTTTTCTTCCACCTGAACAACTATGATTCCTCTGCACATTTGCCCTTAGCTGGAAGTCAGAAAGAAATTATAAAATTCATAGCACAAAGATACAGAAACAAAGCTGTTACAAGAGCCAAAGAAGAATAAAATTAAGAGAACTGAACTTTAACATCAAAATCATGGTAAAAAAGGCCATTTCATAGCCACTTTAAAGTTAAGAAGGCGATGAACAGCTAATTACAGTAAAGCTGTTCAGAACCAGATCCTCAGGTTCTCCCCATGAAAACCACAAACCCAGAAATTTTAACTTGTCCAGCTGATCAAGTCCTCCTGCTTTGTTAAGATGGCCAAGCCTCACTGAAAGCTCCATAGTTTCTCATGCTCCTAAATTCATGGTAGGTAATCTGGAAATCATAAAATCATCTATTTAGGCAGAGTGTCTTTGTGCCTCCAGCCTCCCTGTTGCAAAGCTTTGATTCAACTGGAATTTTGCTAAGAGCCAGAAGCCAAGATCCACCCAACACATGAACATTCATCTTTGCCAGCCTCAGCTCTCTGATCTCACAGCAGCAGCCCCCAAGTGAGAGACTGAATGCTGAACACTCCACAAGGCAGCCCTGAAGATCCTAAACAATTAAAACAACTTCCATATCAGTGGGACCAGATTGAAATTTAACTGAGATATCATTCCTGACTATTAAAAAATAAAAGTTACATATTTCCTGATTTGCAAAGGATTAAATTAGGTAACATTCAGCCTGTAGAAGTTCTTTGAATGGTTGTCTTGAAGACCAAGGAGCCTCTCACAGGCAGAGGGGACACAGGACAGAAATAGGGATGAATGCTGAAGAGTGTAGCAACACTGACCTGTTTCCACATGTAAGAAACAGACTCTGAATTTCATAGAAACTGGATGAAGGCTGCTTTTAACCAAGCTGATGTGGGCATTCAAACACTGGCAGAGGACTTGAACTCTCTCATCCGCTGAGCAGCCATGAGATGGTAACACATTTTAATCACTTTTACAGCAGCTGGACAAGAGCTAGCAACCTACAGATAAAGTGACTTAATGCACACATTAAATATGTCTTATTGTTAGCAGTACTGAAGATTAATGAGTAAAATGAAAGTGATAAGAAAACACTGGTAGGTGACAGTTTTACTTAATCAAAGAGCCTCTGGGGCCTGCAGAACTACATCAGGGTCACAGGAACTTATTTTCTTTCTCATTTACTTAGACAGATCTATTTTGCAATGTTCATATAGAGACTCCATGTATTTACACTAAACAAAAGCTGTATTAAAAGACAAGGGCAAAGGTCTCATACTAATAGCTCTAGCTCATGGCTGGCTGTCAGTCTCTGTTCCTCACAAGCTTGCTGGTTTTGGATGACTTGCTGATGCAATTCAGGTATTAAGCATGGCTAAAACTAAAGGAAAACAAATCTCCCTCTGCAATCAATGGCAATAAGTAAGTATATAACACTAAGTTTAATTTGCATGTAGCCAGCTCACACATTAAATGTAGTAAGTTGTACTGTATCTAGAACAACTAGATCTCCAATTGCAGTGCAACAGAACTAGATCTCTAATTACCATTAACTCAAGAGTAAGGCTAGACTTTTCTTGCTGAAGCACTTCAGCTAGGTGTTAAAAGTAAGACTGGGTGAAATTTAGGGTATAGCACAGTGGATACAGAAGTGGACTACCAAGCAGTGATGCCAGTTCAGATCCCAGAGCAATGTAAATCCATTAGCTTAGAGTCTGATACTTAACAGTCTATGAAATGGGAATAACTGCACTTCCTCATTTCACAGTGCTATTAAACTATACATATAAAAATTATTCAAGTTTTCAGTCTGTGAACATGAAAAGCTTCAAATCACTGTATGTTACAAAAAAATGTTAAAGAAAATATTCATGTAAATTAATGTAAATTTACATAAATGTAAATTTTTCAAGGTCAAGACTTACATCTTCTATGTTTGGTATTCAGATGAAAAACTCACAGGTTGTATTTTATTTAAATACAAAAAATTTCCAACAGAAGGAAATATCTATGGTGCAGACAAAAACCCTGGAAAATAACTCCTACTAAAGGTTTGTCCAAAGAAATCAGTTAATATTTGCAAGGCACTGAAAAGGCAGATAAGTGCTCTTGAGAATTTCCATAAGGAAATTAATAACCACACATTCAGAAAAACTGAGTACTACTTGCAAAAGGGCTTTATTAGCATGCTGTCCTCCATTGCACAGTTGTTGACTATGTGCACATCTACTGGATCCTTTGTCTCTTAGGTAAATTTAATCAGACATGAAGGACATGAGCCCATACTATGGGTCACTGCCTGAAATTCACCAAGCAACAAAGCAAAGCAAACTATTGAAAGTCAGTGGAATTAGATGCTCCTTCCTGCTATAGGATGGATGAAATTCTGCAGAAATAGAGATCAGGTTCTGAGTCTTAGCAGAAACATCCACAAGGAATCAAAAATCCCTTATAAAGAAAACTGAAAAATCCATTAGAAAAGAAACTTTTTTTTTTCAGCATTCAAGCATCTGCAATTTGGTTTAACTAACAACCCAGCATGGTTCCTCTGGCAGGATTATTCTGATTACTACACAAGATTAAAACCCTTAATGGTGATTCCAGAAACAATAAGTAGATTGCTCAAATTGTTATAACAAAAATTACAATGATTATTCAAATTTACAAGTAAGGATTTAGCAAGTGCCTCTTTTCTCCTTTCTCTTAATAAGATGGCATACAAAAAAAAAAAAAAGCTTTATTTGAGTGTTTTCCACTAGGAACCTAGTATTTAAAGTATATGCTTTTTGTGGAAGGATAAGGTACTGACAGTAAATTGAGAGTATGAACTTACTAATTTGGAAAAATAGTACTCATTCATGCCCTAGCTCTGTAGTCTGAAGGCATTTTTAAGTCATTCTAGGAACAAGTAGTTGAATAGCTTAAAATGAAACTTCTTAACTAGAGCATGTTACACCTGGGAAAAGTTCCTTGATGAGCAAAGCTAGCTGTTAAATTGGGGGGAAAATCACATTGATTATGGTCATGAGTCCAAGACAAGCTTAATTAAAATCAATGGATAATTTTCAAGTGAAAGAAAAAAATAAGAGATCAGCAAGATGTTATCTCTTAATTATGTTATGGAAATTTTCTCTAATTGATACCTGTCCCATGTCACTAGACATAAAGCAACCTACAGATCTCAGCATATAAATATTATTTCACTGCATCAGCCCTTAAGCTTAAGTAAGAGGTGGTCCTTTAGACTTTCTCTACTCTCTCCACTGACTTCTGCCAGGACTGACAGCCCTGTTAAGCTTTTCTTTGGTGGCTTTTCTTGTTTTCCTGGAAACTACAGGTAGTATTCTAAGAGTGAAGGCAAAACAAGGGGCAGCAATTCTATCTGTGGCTTTTTCATTGACTTACATGACATGCCTGGGCTTGGCACTTCTATTTTTGTTTCCTAGTATTGAAGTGTGTATGATAATTCTTTAAATATTCAAGATATTGCTCAGACAGAGTGCCAAACACTGGGTATTTTTACTCATGTGCTACCCAAATATCTTCAACTACAGTTAAAGAAGAATTAGAGTCTTACATTTTGTATTTAATCTTTTTTTTTCTCCCAACTAGCTGCAAGGGCTCTCCAATGCTGAGCAAGCCAGTGTGACTATGAGCTATCCAGCAGTTCTTGAGGAATGGCAAAGTACCAGAAGCAGATGCCAAAGCCATAGAAAAGAACAAGACTACCACATGGATACTAACTGCTACCTAGTGCTCATGTAACATTAATCTCTTGACTTTTGGATATAAAATTTCTTAAGTGTATACACATTGCATATACAGCTGCCATCTTCCCCACAAAGGTCCTACAGTCACAAATGCTGCTACTGAAATCCATTCACCACTTCTTTGAGATAGCTCTGCTTATTTTGTTTTGTTCCATACCTCCTCCTTTTCCCCATGTTTTTTTACCTTGATCCAGTTCAAAACCCACAGGTAGATACTAAATCTGATGTCTCAGGTCAGGGTAAAAATGCACCTGCATTAAAAATAAATGACTAGGATTCAAAGCCTGTCAGTATTCCTTATTGAGGGTCTAGCACAACCTGGATGATTAAGAAGAACATAACCTAAATTTTTACTGGGACTTTTAACACAGTAGCACAGCTAAAATCGATTTTAAAATTATAAACACCCTTGCATTAGTCACCCTGTTCTTAAAGGAAGAATTGGTTATTAGGCCCCAGTGAAACAATCCCTGTGATTCTACTGGTCAACAAAGTAAATCCTGCTATTCTCATGATAGCTTCCTCATTTTTACTTTCAACACAAATTACCGCTCACACACACAAGCAGTGATGCTGTGGTCAGGCTGGTGCTAATAATTTGGCAATCATGCCTTATACAGCATGGTTCATCAGAGGGTGATCTTTAACAGATTGACAGTGGTGTTATTTAAATTCAAAAGGCCCAAATCTTATGCTGACTTCAGAGAAATATTCAGCCTAATACACATGATAAATACTAAGGTTAGAATTCTTTCTATCTACACTCATTACATATATGGTAACAGGACACTAATTAAAACACAAACCCATGAACAGCTACATTAATTACTCCATCATATTCACAAAAGAGATGGGAGAGTCCCACATAGTCTTTCTTTTTGCCCTGTCAGGCTCTATAAATTGAATATCCCAAGAAAGGAATGGAATCAAGTGTTAAATGTTTTGGTAATCTTAAAGGAAATACTAGAGGTAGCAAATATTTTAACAGCAGAGATACCTGAAAGACCTTTTGCCCCAGCAAGAATATTGCCAAAAGCCACCCATTTGTATACTAGGTGATATAGAAGATCTCATAACTTAGAGGCAGTTGCAAGTCTCTCAATGGACCTCTTATCCAGTGTTCTTATTTCTCCAAGTAAATAGCTATAAGGTGAAATCAAAACTCATGGTAAGCTATAACAGATGTAAGAAAAATGGTGAACTCTGCAGAATTCCTTCAACACAAAAACTTAGAATGAGGCAAAACACAAATGTTTTACTGCTGACTGATTTAACTCAGATTATATGTTCCAATGGTGCAAGGAAACAAAGATTTACAGCACAAAAGTACTACACATTGCAAAGGAAAGCAAGAGTCCTTAACACAAAGAAACCAGACAACAAAAAGAGAAGCTCAGGAATCCTTGTGGCAGAGAATGCTGTTCTGCATTCGAAATAAACTTTTGAATAAAGAGCAAGTAAGATAGAGAGTGAATGCCAATACATCGCCTGAAGGCCTTCAAAGAAAAGCAAAATCAGGCTCTATGAAAGATTATATTTTTATGTTAAAGGACGAAAAATAAACTTAATTAGTTAGCAAAATGCAATTTCATTCCATTTGGAGTGATTTTCCAACACATTAATTTTTTCATTAGAATTCACTTTTGTCTTGCTAAACAAAAGGAACCACTTCAACACCTGTGGCATGAAGAATCATCTAGAAGATGTGCTGTGCCCCAAATTATTGCACATCATTGAATTCAACTTCTGCACAGTAACACAAAAGAGTGATGCTTGGGGAGACAAGCCTAGCCTGACTGAGCAGGCAGCCAAGATAATTAGCAGTGTCATTCACATGTCAACAACAAAAAACCTAACAGAACAAAACAAAAACAAACAAAAAACCCAAGCACATTCCCATTTGGAAGTAGTGACTAAATAGTAGGAAATAAGTCCAAATTGCCACTACATTTTTTTCTCCTGTCCCTCTTTTTCACTCCTGTTCCATATTCTCCCATGTGGTTGCTCATTCTCAGCAATCTTACACAGTGAAATTAAATGTAACACTCTGTTCTTGTAATTAATTTTGCAATTAAAACTACTTTGCTCCATCAGTGCAAAGAGTCATCTATCTGCACAGCTTACGCATATGAAATGGCTACTCTAGCAAAAAAATTTTTGTTCTATAGATGGTTTTGCACAACTTGTGTGCAAGTAAGTTTATGTTACACTAGTACAATCACAAGAGTTTGATGTCCTTTCTACTTAAATCACCAGAATGTCAGGTCAGGGGCTCATCTCAGTACAGCTCTGTTCAGTTTCTAATACAGCATTACTATGATTTACAGCAGCATTGAAGTGGTACTTCTGGAGCAGAAATATATCTGAAAGACAGGTGATTATGAAAAATAGGGACAACTAGGCTAATCTAAATCTGTGTAAACAGGAGAAGTGTGGAGAGGCCTTACAGCTGCTCTGTGAGCCGGAGAGAGTTAATTGATCAGGGTTAATTCTAAAAGTAATTTTATCAAGGTCATAGGTATGGAGACCAAGAAGAGAAGAAGGAGAAGATAAGCAAGAAAAAACCTGCAGCTGGGAAAAGTATTTTTAGAAAAGTTTTGTGAAAAACAGAGGTGGAGATGGTTTTACACCAATGAACTATTGTTTGAATGAACCATGATGTACATTGAACCAACAATGAACTTGTTGATCTATTATAACCAGTGAACAAAGCTTTGCAGAGCATATAAAGGGCAGCATGCTGTTTAATAAACAGGATTTTGGCCTTCTGAGATGTAGTGCATCCTTTCGTAAGTCGTGTCCGCCCCAACAGTGACAGAGAAGCAAAAAGGGGTGGGCTGTTTACCAATGCAACCGTTCTCAAATTCATGTTGTTGGCACTTCTTCATCTAAGCAGCCAGTTCACATAGGAGAAGCCATCTTATTCAACCACAGATTTTTTAAAAAACTGTTCTCCCTGTTCTCTGGCCATAAAGAAATACAAAAACACATTCACAAAAAAGTTTGCTATTTCTAAAGACAGCAGCGCTTGCTTGCATTGGTTGAATTGCTATACTGCTGATCAGTTCTTAGAAACCTAACAATCTCATCAATAACTCCACGCACTCCTCAGAGAAAAAGGACTTTGTTCTGTTAAGTAAGTCACTACCGCTGATCTTGAATTTTTACATGTCTATGAAATGAGTTGCAATGTTTTAAACTATAATCTATGAAGAAAACAAAAAATCAAAGGAAAACAACTGTTATAATTATACCAAAAAAAAAAGACAAAGGGAAGTTTGAAAATACCAGCTCTACTTCCAAGCCAAAACATCTCTCAAGATAAATACAATTTAGGAACAATTTTGCTAAGTTTAACTTAATTATGTTAATCATTTAGATAACTGATTGCAAGAAGAGTAAGTCTAGCATCTGTGAAGCTGAGCAAGGGGACAGATGAAAAGCTTATTTGTCCCCGTGGGACAGGGAGAAAAGAGAGAGGCAATTACCAGCTGCAACACAGGACACTGCAGGTGGGAGAAAGGCATTGGGAAATTGTATGTGACCAAACCAATGTTTGTAACAGGTCCATGAATTTTAGACTTGTCTTTTGAAGACATTTTATGTATTTCCTGGCAAATGGAGTTTAAGGTGTCTGCCACTAAGGTGGATCTGTATTATTTAACTGACTCTGAAAGTAATACAGCAATTACCTGTATGCTGATAGGGCTACTAATTCACTGCTTCAGAAAATCCTGGGAGGGCCCACTGAACATAGAGATGGCATAATCTCTTCTGTTTTATCAGCCTGGCCTTTATTATGACAAGATGCTTTAAAAAAACGGGAAAAGCATCTTAACTGGTTGCTAGGGTTTATTCAAAACTAAGTCCCACTGGAACAAATTTTCGGAAGTGCTATCAATTTTAGCCTCTTCTTTTTTACTCAAAAAAATAATTAATGAAGTCTTGAATTTCTCTCCAAGTGGTCCAAAAATTCTAGTTTTATTCAGGTAGAGGGGGAGGAAAATCTTAGTAAGATTTTCTGAGGTACGGCAGTGATTCATAGCTTCATATTTTGATTATCATTGTCCACCAGTATTGAGGTGCTGTGAGGGAGCTTTTCAATACAATGCCCCAGCTCTATGGCCTTTCTTCTATGTCTCTCTGCTCCTTCAGTGCCCCTGATGAAATCAATGACTAATGTTCACAGAACATGAGAACCACAAAACTACTTTTGTTGGAAGGGACCTTTAAGACCATCTATTCCAACCCACCTGCTATGGACAAGGACATATTTTACTAAAGCAGGTCACTCAAAGACCCTTCCAATCCTGCCTTCATCGATGGATGAAGCCACTTGGGCAGACTGTTCCAGTGTCTGCCCACCCTCATTGCGACAAATTTCTTCCTGTGTCTAATCTAAACTTGCCCTCTTTCAGTGTAAAAAAATTGTCACTGCAGGCCTTGGTAAAAGCCTCTCTCCATCTGCCCTACAGAAACTGTTCTGGCCAGAGCAAATGTCCCAGTATCATCCTTGTGTTTTTACTCCTCTGTTCATGATCCATCCTCTACGTTACAGTGCAGCTCTCTGTTGCTTGGCTTTTGTACTGCATGAAGCAATTTTAAATACTTAGGATGTTAGACTCTTCTGGAGAGATTCTGTTCTCCTTTATTAAAAAAAAAAGTCACAAAAGTCTCAGATGTCATTTTTCACCATTAAAACCATTCAGCCATATAATCACTGCCAAAATAGTTTCCCTCAGAACTACATAGCACAAGAACAAGACTGGTACATAATTCTATCCTATTGTTTTTTTCCCTTCTGGATTGTAACCACACAAAAAGTGCAGAAAATGATAAATGCCTATAAAAATTAAATTCTCTTCCATATCTGAGTATAGAAGCAAATGTCAAATAAAAATTTTATTTGTCCTTTAGGACTTGTGTGATGGCCAAAATCAACCACATCACACAAACTCTGAATGCATTAGGATTCAGGTATTTGTATAAACATGCACAACACAGTGAGAAATATGTACATATCTCTCATAAGTAATTTTCAGCTTTGAATTTAGGATCATTCTCTTGTTCCTTCTCATTGAACCTGCACAGCTGTTTGCACCTTAAGTGACTTAACATCTCATGTTTTCTTTTCACAGGTCAATAATATCTGTGCGGGCTGAGAAGGCATTTTAACCTGCAGTTTGGTACTGGCAACTGCAATCAAACAGTAGTGGAGATTCATTCATTTAATCTGATAGAAGCAGCTTTTGGAAGAAACCTAACAACATTCTGGCCCAAATGGTGTCCTTATTCCAACAATTTTGCTCACTAGCTACCTAAGGGTAGCAACAATGTTAAATCCACAGCATAATATCCAAGTCCTATAATCCTTTATAACTTGCCAATAATCCTCATTTTATGGGTCAAAGTGCAAAATGACATTAGGAACTTCCAGAAAGCAGAAATTTCTGCCTATTTTTTTCCTTTGGCAGTAGAGATAGTCTTTGGTTTTGACCCTAGAGACCTAGAGGTGCAGAATAATGCAACAGCACTGTGGAGTCCAACATGCCTTTCAGTTCAGCAAGGCAGGAGCAGTACTACAAAGCTAGAGCTAATTAATTTGATTCAATCTTTTGGAATGCTCTCAACCTTGCATATAAAACTGTATTGGAGGTGATTTTCAAGGATTACATTTACCTTAAAATGGTTCATTTTATAGTACCACATGTTCAAAATCTGATGACGAATACACTGCTAAACAAAGGTTGTATTTTCAAAATTTAAAAGCCTTTAGCACTAAGGGTATATTGACAATATATATCTTAACACTGCACTGAAAATACACTTAGCAAGCAAACCCTTCATGATACTGAGGACAAGAGCACAGCAGCTGATTTGAGTACAGACTAGAATTCCACCCTGCATACAGTGGGGGAATCTGTGTATTCTGAAGGACTGTCACTGCTCTGTAGAAGACATTACTGTTTGGTTTTGTTATAAAACACGCTGTTTGATCTAAACAAATACTGTGCATACTTAGTCTGTTAATGATGCAGAAGAAATGGAGTCAATTGGATTTTCTCCTGTGAATACCGTGTCAGTGGTTCGTGGATTACTTGAGAAGAGGTTTTACATAAAAATCTGGAGAGTAGGCTGGACAAACCATTTCTAGCTGTTGTGGCAGACCTCTCATCAGGGGCAGAAATGAGCTAAGAGACAGACTCTCATTCAACAATATGAAAAGGGTCCTGGTTTATTCTTCTTTACAGCTTTGCCATCCTGACTGCTATAGCAGGGTCCTACTGTAGGGTCCAACTGCAGACAGCTGGCTATTTCCTGCTGGACTGTGACTGCAAGTATTGGTTTGCAGACTCTGAACACAGATTTTCACCTAGCTTGACTATGACTGCAGGCTCCAACAACTTATGGAGTCAGCAGCTCTGACTCCATAACAGTTATACTGACCTCACAGCAGATCTTTTACTGCAGCAACTATCTTCCTTATTTCATTCTTTGTGTCTCTCTGGATTGTTCCTCAGGGCTCCTCTACCTCCCCAAGGTCCTCTTTTTCTAGCTCCTCTGCCTTCAAAACCCCCTAACTCACCCCTTTATCACACTTTTCTTCATTAGTCACAGCTGTGACCCACTAAGGGCAAGGCTAGCTATCCATCTTCTTTGGTAATTAGTACGACTGTGACTTATCAGGGACAAGGTTGTTAGTAATCTCTTCTTCTACACCTACACTAGCATGTGGTTTTCTTGGCAACTCACACATTATAGCTGTCGTGCCACACCATTGATCAGCTAAACTGCATGGACTGGAGAGAAAGTGTTATTTAAAGGATCAATAAGGGGAATTTAAAAAAATCTCTAAATGTCTTCTAGGAGCAGAGAGGACAAACTCAACCCTCTCCCAGTATTTCAGAGCAGAGAGAAACAGGACATAAATGAAAGGCCATCTATAATGGAAACAAAACTTCAGAGGTGATGTAAACAGCAAGAGAAACAATCTTCAATATGTGAACAGCATAAAGGTCTCTTTAAAACAAACCAAGTAACTGGGCAGACTAAGAAAGAGAGTGTGCTCCAGTTCAAAAAGGCTAAAAGCAAGTAAAACATACTTGTTTTTCAAACCCTAAGAACCAGGAGTAAACATTTCAACTACAGAGATTTCTGAATAACTTCTAGGAGAGATGCAAGAGTAATAGAAGCATCTAGACGTGCTACCATGTACTCTAGATAACAGAACAACTTCAGCTCTAACTCAGGATTTCCCAAGCAAAAATTATCATATGCAAAGTAAGACAGACAACTATCTGCCTCTTGCAACAATTAGAAATATCTGCTTTTCTAAATTCTCTCTGTTTTCAAATAAATAACTCCTTTAGGTAAAAAGAGAGGAAAGTGAGAGTGAAAAACCATTAATTCTAATCCTGCAAAGACTAAAAAAAAGTAAAGAATGAGAAAATAGATAGTAAAAGGGCAATGTAAAATCAATTTATTCTTTCTAAAATTCTTTCTTGGTCACAGAGCTCCATTAAAGGATATTCTGACTGAGGGGGGAGAGGAGAAAGAAGTAGAAATTCAGCAAAATACTGAAGAAACTGGGAAGAGTGACAAAAGATAGATTAGACAAGTCATAAGGAGACCCAGCCAAATGAAAGAAGAAAGTACAAATAAGTACAGGAGAAATAGCACGTTTATGCCAAAACCCATTCAAGGTAATGAAATGGTCACCAACACAGCACCTACATTCACAGTACTTCAGTGAGTACCTGAGAGAACCTGACAGCACCACCTATTTATCCACAGCAGAAATCAGAAAGTTATCATAAAAAAAAGAGAAGGGCAACAGTAAAGATTTACACTAGGCTCAGAAGCTGGAGGAATGCAATATAGTGTGTTCCTATAGGTGAAGGGTGCCAATGAAAACCAATGGTGTAAGATGTCTCATTTTCCTCCGATCTCCTCCAGAGAGATCTACCAGAAGAATTGAAAATTAGGTATTAGCTGTACTCAGGCACCTGCCTTAAGTTTAATTAGAAAGAAATTCCACAGGAAAGACTCAATCAAAAGCTCCACTACCCACCTGACTTAGGCACAACCCAGATTCGCTGGGGAGACTCCTGTGACTTGTCTGTTCAGGGCATACTCCCCAACCTTGCTGTATTTCTATCTCTCCAACAACCATTCAATCATAGAAATATTTTTTTTAAACTTTTCTCTTCCTGGGGAGAATCCTTTAGGATTTTTGGGTGCCTGGGGAGGCAGGCCAAGGGACCAGGGCAGTTCTCCTGCATGCCCCTGCCAGCCTCACTACTCATGGAGCAGCACAAGACTGACAGACATCCCCTAAAAACAGCACCCCTAGGCTGCAGGGGTAAAGCTGTCTCACTGCAGCTGTACAAAGAACAGCTGGCTGTGGGCAACCACCTGAGCAAGAGTGACTAGCCCTAAGTACGGCCCATGATTTCATTCACCTGAGCTGAAAAGCAAAGGGAAGATGCTGAATGGCTTTATAGCAAAACAAACCATTTTGCTTTTGGGTCACTAGAGTGCAGTGACAAAAGACAGTAAAAGCCCAGCGTACGTTCTACATGGTAGCTGTCTGATGATCTTTTACTGACGTAACAATGCTTGCTTTATTCTTGATAATGAAAGAAAATCTAATTCACACCTGGCAGCCCTGCTGGAAATCTCATTGGAGAGGGCAGAAATTAGATGGGTATACAAGGTCAAAATGGTATTTTACCTTGCAATAATGATATTTCTGCACTGGAAAGCAGGGAGTGCAGCCTAAGTATATAATCAGAGTAAATCCTTGCAGGTCCACTTACACGGCATCAAATGTTCAGCCTTGGTTATTCCACATTTTTCTACAATGAGGAAAAATGTATAAACAGAAAAAAATATATTACGTTAGAAATTCTGCTGGCATAAACTGGTTTAACTCCACTTAAAAGAAAAGGATTTTTCCCACTTACAGTAGTTAGCTGTTTATATTTTATCAACAGCCTCTGAGAATATTGTATTTCTCTTATTCAGATAAGATTCTTTCAATATGCTTAAGACATGTTCACCATTCTGATTTAAGAAATGTTCACCTTTCTTACTTAAGAAAATAGCATTCTGAAAGCCATTCAGAAATAAAAACAGGAGGAAGGCCTGCCTGATGAGCTAAAATCTACCAGCATCATTACTAATTAAATGGTGGCAATTTTTTGGTGGCATACAGCCACTGCATAAAGAATTAAGACCACACTGGTAAGAATACAGTTCTAAATATAGTAATAATAGTTCTAAAATGCAGTAGGGCATGACACATATGTGTGGGAAACTGGTGAAAAGATGAAGTACAAAGCCCCAGCCCACAAAAATCAATTGCATCTATTCAAGGAAAGGAAAAACATTTTTGAAAAATATACATTAAATTGTGGGGAGGGGGAAGATTTATTCTACCAAACAATTTTTCATCCTTCCATAAGAAAAACAAATATTTCTATATTCAGGGCACTTGCCCAAGTTGGAGAAGACCACAGCACAACCTTCCATTCTGATTAATTGTAGACAAGGCTTTGACAGCATCTCCCACATCCCAAGAAACCACCTCATCACCCAATTAATTCCATGTGTACAGTCAAATTAGCTTTTTACAAGAGAAACTGCAGTTTGCATTTGCTGGAAGAAAACATAGTTTCAGCAATGCAACCTTCTTATTCCAAAGTATCCATGTTGTGAAATTCCTGATCAGATTTGATTATTTACCTAAAGTAACAAAAAATAAAGAAAAGAGGCACGGAAACTACATTCAAGCCTTTTGGATTAGGCCCACGAGAGGGTAAATTCTTGCAGGCAGAGAGTGACCTAAGTGGCCTAAACAATGACCAAGGCAACAAAGACTTCGTGCATCATGAGTAGAATTTCTCCTAATCATAACTAATAATTTTAGACTTAAGGTCATAAAGTGATTAATAGCAGAAGCCAGAAATATATTCTTCCATTCAAGTACTTGTTGACCTTAAAGACCTAACATCAAAATTACCTACATTATGTAAAACGCTGAATAACCTGAAGGACTTATGTGCTACATTTCATTTCTGAAGTAATTTCATTCAGTGAGGAATGCAAACAGTCACTTCTGGGTTACCAAAGCCTATATCCTCTTTGCAAAACTGCATTTCAGATGCCAATGTCAAAGAACAAGTAAGGATCACAAGGGTTGACTGCAGACACAAAAACCAGTTTCCTGCTCGTCAGATGATTTGTAAATTGTTTCTCTTCCCATTTCTGGGCCAAGACTCCCAGGACAGCAAGTCTTAAAACAACAGCCTCCTCAGGACACATATTATCCATTAGATTCTGATTCTTTCAGTACTGTTCTGCACTCCAGTCCCTCACAGTAGGTACTGTTGATAATGCAACAACATTTAAAGTCAATTTTATAATATCCTTACCAGATATGTTTCAATCTTTTTCATTTAAGCTAACATGGTACAGCTACCTGCTGCTTCTGCTAACAGTTCAGATATTGTGGTGCTTATAGCAGAAAAAAATGAAATTGCCAAGTGCCTGGCAGGAATTAAGTATATTTCAATAGGCATTGCTGTTGCTATTCATAATTGTATACAGGTCACATTTTAATTATTCCTACAGTTTGTGGAGCAGTTTTCTTCAGACTTCAGCTATGTACACTCTGCACAGAGAGACAAGACTAAAGGTTGCATAATGGATAACCACCAAGTAAATCCCTCGCTTTCTCTGTCTCTTTCCTTTCCATATCCTCATACTTCAAGCCATAAGGTCTGTGACAGGATTTTGTGTAACTCTGCCTTCACAGTCTAGCTAAAGTCAGAGTGGAAGGAAATTCAAGATACAGCACTTAAATGAACACAATTCAATCTGATTTGCCAGACAGGACTATTCAAACACCTCTTGGAAGAGAGCAGCTCTTGGCTCAGTACTCATGTATTTTACAGGAATATCAGTATAACAAATTGACTTACTGAGTTTCCTGATATGACAACTCATTCAATAAAATCCTTCAGACAAAGACATCTGTAAAGACAAGCATACTACATCAAATTGTGCATTCCACAAACCACAGACAGTAACACCTGCAAATAGGTTTACAAGTGCACAGCTCTACAGCCTCATGCTGCCACAGTGGGGGATATGTTAAAAAATACCAAATAATAAATAAATAAATACGCACAGCTAGTGTCTTGCAATCAAAATCTTTCTCTTAGGCAGACTTCCTGTACAGGTCGAAGATGTATAGCAACCATACATTATTCAATTCAAGTCTTGCACTCAGGAAGCACTTTGCTTGCCAAGAGAGATAATATATTTTTAATTTTCAGTCTCATTTACATAGGAAAGGCAACATAATATATAACCAAAAATTATTATCAGTGTCAAAACAAATCCATCTCTTTTGTAATAGACTCTTTACACCCATCCCTTTAAATACAAACATTTGCTACTACTATAACTGATATTTCTCTCATCACTGGAGCTTGTATAGAAAGTAAGTGCCTCTAAATTTTAAGTCCAGTAAGATACAAATAAAAGTTTACTGTTGATTTGCTTTCAATTTGTTGAGCTCTATGTTTCATCATTTCTAAATGAATCCTTTAAGCTTCCTCAAGCGCAGAGTGCTTCTTTATCTTTCAACTTCCACCAAAAACTGGAGCTGTGGTTGCAATAAACATTGATGCCAAATGGACAAGGTATTAGCAAAATTTCTGACCGGTTAATATTTCTATGCATCTGTTACACAGTAAATACTTGTTAAAATTATTCTGTACAATGAAAATAAGCTACAGTTTTTTTCATTAATTGCATTCTTAATCAGGCAGGCTGCCTTTAGGACTTGAATTTGTACATAAAGAACAAACTTCTCATTGAACACCAAAAGCTTGCATTAGGACAGCACCAACATAGAATTTTGGATTAAAACTTGTATGCACACCGGTATGAGGAACATATACAAGGAGTAAAGGTCTTTGTACACATACATGAACAAAGCACCACAGAACAAATCCTTTTTCTTTACAAATCCAAAAATGCATGTTAAGAAATGTGTTTTGATTTAGAAAAAATACTGGACTTAAAAATGGAATTGAATCATGAAAATCCCCTGTCTTCTGTAGGCAGGATATTTTGTGGCTAGGACATCACAACACTTAAAATTCTGAGTATTTGGGAAAGCAAGAAGACAGCTCAGATTGAAAAATACACTGTTGATTCAGGTAGTTTCCCCTGAGATCATATGCAGTACCACAGGAGTCAAGATAAAATTAAAGTAATGAATCCTCTGTCTAGTCTTTTTCCTAGGTGGACTTCTGGTAAATACTGTCATAAGTCAGAGTCTCAGATATACAGAAATGGTGAGGGAGGATCACACACCATGCTCAGGGCCTGAGCCTGCCCCTTGGACCATTGCTGTGAATGTTCCCAAGAAATACACTGCCTCCCTCTTTCAAAGGAAACTGCCCACACAAAGAGTTAAGAATATAAGATGGTAAATCTTAAGGCCACATTCTAGAATTAGGCCACCCTGATATTTCTGAAAACAGACTTTATACACATCCAAAAGAGAGTTAAAATCATATCAGAGTGGTTCATGTATAAGCTCAGTATGTTATATCGGCTTAGACAAAACCTGCCAGATTGCTCAGATTACATTTCATTCAAGCTCCAGGCAGCAATTTTCTTTGGAACTACGATATGAGTTGTATTTAATACAAAAATGCCAACACACCAATAAGGAAGGCACTGCTAGTGGCATGACTTCAGGCTTGCTAGATGGATTGCCAGACCTTGTCACCTTACAGACACTCGACAGTAAGTGATGGTGAGCATCTGCATTTCCCTCATAAACACTGAAGGCAAGAGGCTGACTCTCATGGTTCCTGGGAGAACTGGCACCTTATCACCTGTTTTGCCTGTGTCTCTGAATTCAGAATCCTCAGTCTCATTCTGGAACCAGAAATATCTTTGTCCTTAGCACAAGGTAAGAAAAAGGAGGCAATTTCTAGTACTCAAAGGCAAGAGATAAATTTTGCACCTAGTGATGGGGTACTCCTCTGGGTCTACCATTCTGGAATCACCTTCCCTGCATAAACTTTATCAGCTTTAATGAGGATGGACACTCAATTAAGCCTTCAGAAAGCAGTAATAAAGAAAGAGATCTTTAAGGCACATATAATAAAATGTATTTGTCATGGTTGTTTGCCTGTATGCTTTGATAATAGTTTGAGGACCAGGAAGGATTTATTTTTTTTCATGTTTTCTTTTTTTATTAAAAGCTCTCACATTTCACCTTTAAGGCATTATTGTGAATTTTATCTTGTTTATTGACTGTTCATATGGCAATAATTTCACACCACATTAAACAATGTTCTAATTTGTTTTAATGCCCTCACTTGATGGGGAAAAGTATTGCATACATAGAAATAAACTTCTTTTCATATCCAGCATATATACTTGTCATCTGGTTTTAGCTAAGAAATACATGTATACTGGGGAGAGAAATACAGGAGGAATATATGTGCAAGAGAATGCAAAAGGCAACATAAGGAGAATTGTGAGAGATCAATCCATCAGGCATCAATCCTACATTTTTATATACATGATGAATGCTTTCTGCTGCTTCAGTTGGGCTGAAAAACAGCAAGATAGAAGTAAGAACCTGATTAAACACATGACTGAATATACCAGCAATGGCAAATTCAATGAGTTTCTTTCCATTTAGACAGGGGAAGCATCTTTAGTTTGCTTGTATGACTTGGAAAAAATCAGAAATTGTGGATAAGAAACTGTTAGAGCTGCATCCATGTGCAGCACAGGGACTCCCTCCATGGCCCCAGCTCATCCACAAAATCCATGAGGCTCCAAACCATTCTCTCTCTGACACAATCCTTCTGCTTCCAAAGGGATGAGACCTCATGCCTGGCTCCGTTATAGTTTGTTAAACTGTAAGTTAAGATTGAAAAAGCAGTGAAGGACCCATGTCATGAATACTCAATGTTTTCTGTGAAATCTTAGGTTTGGAAGTGTTTTGTATGCTGTAAAAAAAAAAAAAAAAAAATCAGCTTAGGCCTTTATATGTAGTGTTCCCCTATGAAAACCATAATAACAAGAATATTTGTTCTACTTTCGTACACTAAACTGTATTAATGACTGGAAATTAAATGGCATAAATTGAACTCCCAGCTGTTTATATTCTTCTTGGTGGCTCTCAATATTCCCAGAGGTACCATTTGGAAACTTTCCTGTCACTCAATACTCTCCTCCAGAAGGTCCAGTGAACTGCACAGATCAGCTTTTTCTTTTTTTCTTTCACACTTGTTCTTGAATTAGAAACAAGATCTAACATCTTCTAACCTGATCTGATTTTTGTTGCTGTACCAACACACTTCATGATACTGGACTTTGAGAGAATTGTGTACATCACTGAGGATGCTGAGTCCTTCTCAGTGGAAGGACTGAGTTAAACTATAGGGACAAAAGAATTAAATTATATATTTTTTTCTAAATCTGCTGACTGTTTCTAGTATCAAATTGTACAATATTTAGAAGCAGGTGCCCTTTGGGTAGGTTTTTAATTTAAATTGCTGCATGGGAGCCTTTCCTATGCACAGAAAATGAGGGCAACAACTTACTTCTTTCCAGAAGTTCTCAAGGATAAAAAAAAAAAAGGGGGGGGGTTTATTGTACTCACAGTTAAACAAAACTTGTTAATAACAGTTCATCTTCTCAATATCTTTCAAATGTGATGTCAACCTGTCACAAGATAAAAGCAGCACTGCTGCAGAGAAGGACTTGGGGTGCCTGGTGGACATCAGCTGTCCATGGGCCAGCAGTGCCCTGGTGGACAAGAAGGCCAGTGGTGTCCTGGGCTGCATTAGGAAGGGCACTGCCAGCAGGTTAGGGAGGTGATCCTGCCCCTCTCCTCAGCCCAGGTGAGGCACATCTGGAGTGCTGTGTCCAGTGCTGGGCTCCTCAGGACAAGAGAGACGTGGAGCTCCTGGAGCAGGTCCAGCAGAGAGCTACTGAGTTGGTCAAAAGTGTGTAAAATCTCTCTTACAAGGAAAGGCTGAGGGGGCTGGGCCCGTTCAGCCTCAAAAAGAGGTGACTGACAGAGGACCCTATTAATGTATATAAATGTCTAAGAGTGGATGTCAAGAGGTTGGAACCAGGCTCTTTTTGGTGGTGCCAACCAATAGAAGAAGAGGCAGTGAGCAGAAACAGATTCACAGAAAACTCCACCTGAACATGAGGAAGAATTTCTTCACCTTGCAGATGACTGAGCACTGGAACAGATTGCCCAGAGAGATTGTAGAGTCTTCCTCACTGGAGATATTCAAGAACTGCCTTGATGCAATCCTGTGCCCTGTGCTCTGGGATGTCCTTGCTCGAGCAGGAAGGCTGGACCAGATAACCCAATGTGGTCCCTTCCAACATGACCCATTCAATGATAGCTCAATCCATAAATTTGACTCTGAATATGCAAATCATATGTCTTTTACTTTAGGTTCAAGTAACACTTAACTTTTCTGTTAAATGCCCTCTGCAAGTGTAAACTTACTCAACTCAGGACCAGAACTTTAGGTTTCCCTTTGTCTCATACTTGCCACTAGCCAGTAAGAGATTCTCCTCATTACATGCCAAAGAAAGGTCCTAGGAAGAATGTATTCTCCACAAGCACAGTCTACACATGATCTATTTCCCTAGCAAGGAAAGGCTCCCATGCAGCAATCTAAATTAAAAACCTAGCCAGAGGGTACCTGCTTCTAAATATTGTACAATTTGATACTGGAAACAATTTTTCTGCTCTTCTGTATCATGGTATCCCAAGGGCTGGAAGTCTCCCTTTGCTCAGCAGGCTACTGTTTTCAGAAAAGGTCAGCATCAGTTTTCATTTCTCCTCAAAAATGGCAAAAATACCGTTTGCCACAAGAAATGAGGATTTGTTATCCCTTCCCCTCCCTACAGTGACTTGAAACATAGCTCTTTCAGAAAGATGTGTATGTTCTAAGCACTGGATACAAGGTAACACTAAGGCAATTTTGCTAGAAACAGTTGTTAGGGATACAACAGAAACAGTTGTTGGAGAGAAAAAGCTGGCAGAAAAAATCCTTTCTCAACATTCTCCAAAATACCAGGTTATCCTTACTGCTGTCATTTACAAAGGTTTCTTTTACTTGAGATACTGAAAATGCTTCATTTGCAGGGCAGGAGTGTCCAAAATTTCAAAAACTTGTCTGGAAAAGATAGCACCCAAATTGTTTTGAAATTTCTGTTGCTACATTTTAAAATTTCTGTAACTTTGTTGCTACTGTTACTGCCGAGCGTGTCCATCCTATAGCCTGTATTTGACATCAGACTGTATTAAAGCACTTCTTGACACAAACCTCAGGCAGAGCTGAGTATCTTGTGGCAGCAGAGGAAGATGGAACAGAAAATAGGCAGCAGAACATAAAAGCAGCTCAATTCAAATTTATAAAAATTAAGAAACTGGGATTTCTGGAAAGCAATTCGACATGGAGTAGCATTGTTAAAAACTGCCTTTCTTTCTCACTCCAGCACAAAGGAGGAAACAACAGCTCATTCCTGAAAAGCATAACTCACCTCGTCACGAGGAGATGCTGCTGTCAGCACTAGTCATTACTTGATGTAGCAACTTATGGAGTGTTTCAGTCTCTTTTAACTGGAGTAGAAAAATGTAACTCTATTTATGCCTACAGATTTAATGTAGAATGGGAAAAAACCCTCTCTGTCCAGCTTACTTTGCACTTTATCAGCTACCACTAAAATGCTTTAAATAGCTCAAATAATGGTGCCCACTAAACCCGCATGGTATCTCACCATTTCTAATTACTTGCAATTTGTATCTAAATACAAAACACAGCCTAATTATCAAACATGTTAATTAGTTCCAACAATACACTTCATGAACTTCAGAAAGTTCAGCATGATGTTAACATCAGAGTATGTGCTACAGTTTATCTAAGTTTGAAAGTTATTTTGCACCACAATCTTCCACTTAGACTAATTCGGGAGGGCTATACTACACATTGTGCATCCACACAGTGCTGTTCCAGCTGTCTCATGCATTCCTCTTCTGTTGCACCCACACAAATCTCTAATTTTCCCAAGTAAATATAACCTGTTCTGGGGGAGGTGCTAACAGCAAACCTCTGCACAGCCACCGCAAATGATGGAGCTTCTATTATTACTGAGGTAGTTTTCTGTGTATCTTCTCTCAGCCTTTGAAATTTTAATCAGATTCACACAGCCTTTACCCACCAGAAGTCAGTGTCACCATCATTTTTAAACTCCTTTTGAGCAGTATGGTCCATGCACTGAGCACTCTATCCCTGATGGACTTCAATACAAGTGACACAACTCAACAGTGACAGAGCCTGGTGGCTTTTGGTTCTTCACACGCATCTCAATAAGAGGACACAGAGGAGACACTGCAGCCCACAAGCTTCCACAAGCAGCTTCCACTGCTATTCCCAGCAATTTCACAACTCTCATCCAATCCCTTCACTTTCTTGTAGAGTAGAGCTATACCAAAATGATGGCTGTTCACCTATTTCAACATCCCATTGACTACAGAGCTGAAAAAAGCCAGAAAGTCCTGGACTTCAGCATAAGACAAGAGATGATGTCATGCACAAGGGTCTTGCAAAGCCAGAATTACAAAAAAATAGTTACCGTAAAGAAGACGTAAAACCAGTGAAGCAAGTCTGGTTAAGCAGTTAATAAAGAAAATAATAACAGAACCAAAAGCAAGACAGTTTTGAAGTGGGTTTGTATCTACATCTAGCTTACAGAAAAATTTCTTCCAAATTTGAATATTTGTTTCAAGACGTGTGAAATTACACTGCAAATAAAAGAAGATAATACAAATAAGGAATTCACATTCAACTGCCCTGCAACTTCCAGTTATTTTTCCTAGCTACTCGGCAACTGAACTTGCCTTGCTCTTAAGTATTTATTCCTCAGGGAGATCTTTATAAAGACCACTTTCAGATGTGAATGAGTAACAAGAAAAAAAAAATTCTTCTTTTTGATAAATTAGGATTTTTTACAGGCCATAAAGTTGGAACAGAATGCCTTCTCTCTAGAGAAGCTTACATGAAGACATCTCCTATTAGTTTAGAACACACTCCAGGCTGCCCTTAGCTTTGGCAAGTTTTACCTGTAAGCATACTAAATATAGTATTAGCAGTATTACTTTAGTTCTTGCTGTTCTAAGGAGACCAGTCACTGCAGAATTAAGACAAAAAATTAGTCATATGACTTTTCTTATATTTGTAATTCAAGTAAATTGTGTCTATCCTAAACTGACTGGTCCATCTATGTTTGAAAGTTATAGAGATTAAAAAGCTAGAAAGACTTGACAAAATCACTAGCTTTCTCAAATATAACATCTAAATATCATTTCAACATGAGGGCAGAAAGGAAAACAATGCAAACTGTAGAAAGGTATATATTTATAGCAGAAAAAGGTCTCATTTCGGAGAGTGAATTACAATTGCTTTTTCTCAAATGCAATGGACTGGTTTGTGATTGAGGTGAGTGAGTAAGGGTGGCAGTGAAAGGATGGAAATTCAGTAAACTTCATAGATAGACACATAAATGTCCCCTTATTGGACACTCAGCAGTTCTCTTATCCACACTCAGAGCTCTGAGGGAGACTCAGATAAGCAAATGGGACAAATAAAATTAAGTGATTGCACAGATAGCACCATACAGTTTAATTACTGAATTTATCAGATATACCAATCAGGGAATATACCAGAGTTACCTAAAAAGTCCTTAGAATAGCCCTGGTGCTCAGACAATTAATCAAATAACAATGGAAAATTACCATACTCACCATTCATAAATGGCACTCTACGAAAATACAAAATAAACATTTTGTGCTCCTGTGAAAGAAGAATGCTGACGCCGGCATCTACCCAACAGCCAGGAGGGGTCGTATATCCTTCTCTCCCTCAGGCCAGGGTGGTCTAGATTTAAAATCTAGGGTTATAGGACTAGTTCAGTCCCAAGTGTACCAAGCATGTCCTCCTGCTAAGCATCTTAACCCCCAAAAATCAATGACTGCTGATAAAAAAGTTGGTGAAAATTTTTCTTAAAAACTGGGAAAGGAAATCACACCAGGTGCTCTACAGCAAGTGGAAGAAATGTACTTTCATCAAAGGGAGAAGTCTGTACTTTTATAGTTACATAAATTTACTGCTATAGAACCATTCATTAAAAAGAAAAACTCTACACAAAACCATCCATAACAAATAATTCAGTCCTCTCCTGTATAAATATATTTTTGATTTCCATCACCAAGGTTGCTTTGAAATAATTTGGGTCAAACTCCTGCCAAGTTCCTGGTACTGAAATCTACTTTATATTCATCTAACAGAGGTTTACAGTGATTCCTAGACAGCCTGTAACCCCTTTTTTAAAAAGTCATCTTAAATGTCACAGAAAAGCCATTTTGATTTTCTTGACTCACCAATAGTTCCCAGTGGTACTAATAGCATAGAAATTTAGGTTGGAAAAATAAGAGAGACCAAGATTTGCAACAATTCACAGTGGAAAACAAACAAGAAAACAGTATAAGGATCTTCCTTTTTAAATCTGTTCCACTATTTGACTGGGCTGAGATAGCTATTTAATGTCTCCACTCACTCTATCTTCTGATTTTGGATGACCTCCATTACTGGATTGCACTGAAATTTTGTATAAGTTCCAGAGAGATTTTCTTACTTACAAAAAAAAAAAAATCAGAATTAATCAGAGAACCACATCTGAATATTCTTAAAAATTAAGCAAGACTGACACTGACAGACCACAGGAAAGATATATGTTCTTGCAACATCATTTTTTTGATATAGCAACTAAAAGTAATAGCAAATGAAACTGGAGTGCAAACCTAAAACATATCCACATAGATGATAATTAGGTCTCCTTAAGGGGAGAAAAAGTAGGTTTATATACCTAAATTAGTATAGGTGATTGTAGGAAAGGTAATTACATTACTAATATCCACCAAACTCACAATAATGCTAATTTGAGACAGCTTTCCCAAAGACTGGCTTTCTCTATGCTTCCAGAGAATGACTGTAAATAAATCTCCTTTGGTCATTTCTGTGTCTCAGAGGAGTAAATTCCTTAGAACTTCTGGGACAACTCATACTAAGACCTCAGATACCAAAGAGCTTGTGAAATGCCTTCAGAAGAGTTATTACTGAGAGAGTAGCTGTGTCATTTCAATAAAAAGTATGTGATAGGAAAGGAAACAATTGCAAAAGTAAAGCTTACAGAGATTTTTGAAAAAATAAATGCTCTTGGACAGGTGTATCCTGCTTCACAACAGCACATGATCCACGGGGTAAGTTTATTTGATTTTCAGAAAGGTACAAATCAAGCTCTGCTGTCTCACTCAGCTCATTGATGAATCTTAAGCGAGGTCTCTGGTCTGTTTTCTAATATGGCCTGTGGCTTCTCTTGACACCTCTGCAGAATGTTCCTTGTGACTAAAGCCCAGGGGACAGAGGGAACAGAATCTCCAGCCTCACTCTCTCCAAACAGGCTGCTGAAGGTCTCACTGGCAATGCAAGACAACTGTTGAGTCTGATAATAATTCTTTTCAGGCTCTGTGACAAAGCATGTAAGCTGACAGTGCCATGTACGCTGTGGCTGATAACCCCTCTTTCGTTTACAAACCCAGTTCATCAAGAAAAGAGGAGCTGAATAACTGTGCCACTGGATCATGAAAATGAAAAGCTCTTGGAATTCCTTTGTTCAGCAGCCTTCCCATTCCAGCATCAGTGTGGAGCCTGCTGCTATGCAAGGGAAAGGGATTCATACCCCTTCTGTGAATGCAGAGTGCAAAAGAATGAAAAGCTCTACTACAAAGGAAAAGCACGAGGATTGCATGGATAGCTCAGTTCTCAGGGGAGGTTTTGTCACCTCTGCAATGGATTTTATTAAGTGCATAATATGTTGGGCCTCAGTAGCAGAGCTTGATTGTATGACTGCTCCCCTTAGAACAGCAAGAACTAAGCTAATACTGCTAATACTATATTTACTATGCTTACAGGTAAAACTCCCTTATTCACAGGGATATTTGTTTTCTTGGTAATGATACAAAGAATAAGGTGAGCCATCATCTCTTCCTACAACTAAAAAGCCAAACATGACTGTTTCATTGCTCATTTGCCCAGCAAACATGAGAGATGTTACTCAAATATAGAGAAACTGGTTTTCCTAATTTTCTGCTGACTGGCATCTTCTGCTTGCTTATTAACTGGACAGAACAAAGTTGGTCTTTCTGCATTTGTTTATCTACAAGAGAATGGTGGCAAGGCATGAGTTACACCTTGCACCCTCCAGGAGGCAAAGTGCTCTCCAATGAGACTGCCAGATGAATTTACTAAGAAGAATTGCCTGAACTGAAAAAGATTTTGTGGACTGGGGTTTGCTTAAGCACCTTTAAACTTATGCGAAGTCCTAGTCAAAAGTAGTTATCAGTGATTTCAGTCAGGAGTATTGGAGATTGAATGTTTCTCTTTAATAATTGCTTTAAGGCATTTGTTACTCCTCAGCAAAGCCAGAGCAGGTCCCGCTGGCATGAGGCTTTACCTACTTCTCAAAAATGGTGCAACTTTCAATCCACAGACAGAATTCAGTCTTTTAACTGCAGAATTCCACAGAAATTAGGTGAGTTGTCCTTATTTATATTAGTACTAGTTTATGTTTCTGGAAAGATTTTTCCAAATAATTTTATTCTGATGGGTGTTTTTCCAGAAATTGAGGCAGTGTCCTCCTGCTTCCTAAAATTTCTGAAAGGAAAGCTGTCTCCATAGTCCAGAACAATTTTGCTGCTTGTTTGTTTCGCTTATGACTGTTTTAAACATTTAAGCTTCTTTAGAAATAATGGAAAACAATGCCTGGAACCATGGGTTCATTAAGCAAACACACCAACACTGTACACAGCTCAGAAGATATTAAACTATCCCACCTGTCACTGGCTTTGAGAATAACATGGAAGATAACACTGAGCTTTAGTGAAATGTAATTCAAAAAACTCCATTAGTATAATAATAGGTTTGTCTACTGGATCTGTTTTCCAGTTACAGTGCATTAAATGTCATTTAACTGTTCCAATAAATTCAGGCTCATGGGTGCAATTGGTAAGCAGGAGAAAGGAATAAACTGGTATAAAAGATGGATCAATAGACAACATGAAGATGTAATGAGCAATTTATGTATTGAGGATGAAACCAATATAAAAATCATTATTAAGTTAATTGTTCTGAAATTTCATCATTCAAAAAATGAACTTCTGAATCAACAGCTAACTTACAGTATGCTGCTACAAGTCTGTTGTTCAATTTCAAATGAGTTACAGCTACAACTTATTTAGCAAGAGGAATGAAACATTTGCAAACACAGAGTTGTTCCTGTCAGATATAAGCATGCAACAAGATCATTAGTGCTGTGCTTTAAAGAGAACCAGAATATTTCCTGGGATTTTCTGGTTTCTCTGAAAGAAAAGAGCACAGCAAGAAACTGCCTTGTGTACCATCAATGTCGATACAGCAGGGAGAGTTTATCAAGAGATTTATATTTTCACAGCTCACTTGCCTACAAATAAATACATCCAAATTAAATGCTTTTCGTTGTGTAGCCCAATTTGTTTTCAGAACAGCTAAGGCCAGTAACAGCCAGCTGAGGTGCCTGTCAGTGTCTCAGCACACAAACACTGTCCAACACACTTAGAGCCACAGCTGCCAGAGCTCCTGTGCTGAACCTGTGCATCTTTCACCAGCAGGGCATTGCCACACAGCACACTGCTCACCTGCACAGCCCTTGCTGCTGAGGGGACAGACACTGCACCATGGTTTTAAACCTACATTGCTGCCCAGTCTATGATTTTAAACCTCCTTACACGTTTCCCCAACCAAGTTCGAATTGCCTGCTGTTCTTTAGATGGGGGGAAAAATCAAACCTCAGAGAAATTTGTTAGAAGTCACCAAAAAATACAGCTTCCTTAATCAGAACACGGCACAGAGCTCCTCACTGTAGAGACACTGCTCTATGAGACAGATGCTCTTACTCAAAAATCAAATTACACACCTCACAAGGCAGGTATCAAACAGGCACATGCACATACTGAGAAACCTGTCCATTTATTTCCATTTTATTTCTGAAAAAACAGTACAGCAAGAACAGAGATGAGAATGATAAGTAACTGAAGAAGTGAACAGTGGCTCCCAAGTACCAAGTCCTTAGGCTTGGATTGGAGGGGAACACTGGATCAGGCAGCAGCGCCTTCTTTCTGCAGCTGATGCAAGATGTTGCTGTTATGTCTCCCAAAATGGGACAACAAATATTTATTCTGAAAATCATTGTGCAAGGCGTTTCTTATGCCCCACAGTGACAATCACAAAGCAAGAATCTGCCTGTTTCCCACTTCCGTGCAGGTCTTGTTCACTGGCACAGACGGGGAATGCAACCATGCTGCTGGGACTGCTCTGCTTCCCTCCCTGCAGACGGATGGACAGGCTTGGCCACAATCTGGACCACAACTTGCCCAGCCACGACAGAAATGTCACTGTTTCTGATCATGCTGTCTTCATTGACCACAGTGAAGGAATCACTAAGACCATGAGTAATCCTTCTCACATACGTTTAGCCCTTCATAAATCACACAGTTCTGCTGTAAATTTGAAAGAGAGAACTGAACTATGTTTCTAAAAAAATCTGAGAAAAAAATGAAAAAATTGTGTATATCAAAATTAGGGAAAACAACCTAAATAAAGCACAGATACAGGCTAACTGTGAATTAGGTAATTATTTCAGGAAGGTCTTTTTTTCCCCACACATTTGTTCAGAGAGTGAACAATGTTGAAATAAGTAGGCTTGAGATTAATGATTTTTCTCAGGAGCCCCAGCAGGATGCAGTGGGAGGTCTGTTGCAGTGATTTTATTAACTGCTTTGAGGAATTTTGATCTGAATTTACTATTCAGGGTTACCAAAACTGTGCAATATAGGCAACCTTCCGCTGCTTTTTAAACCAACAAAAGGGAACAAGTGCAATTTTGGAACAAAATAAGAGCAAGACATGCAACTGAGAAGTTGCTTCCTTGGATTTTTCTTTTGTTGATGCAGAAGCAAATGAAGTGCCCCCTCTCTGACATCCAGACAGTCACTACGTGCACTAAGGGTTTTTTTAATGAGTGTTTCTCTGTACTTTCCAACAAAGGAAGAGAAATTCAAACATGGAAACAGCATGGAAAGAGCAGGCACATATGGACGGATGGATGGATGGCTTCACTCCTATGCTCCAGTGTGAGCATGTCAGCAGGTGCAGGTTCTCATTTCCCCTGGCAGGCATGTACAATGTCTGTCTTGCCCTTCTTGTAAAAAATTAGCATATAGAACACCTAATGATTTTCAAAACATAACCAGATGCACTGAGTGGCCCAGTCATAGAGCCAAACTTGATTCCCATTTTTCCAGGTATGGTCTGGCTAGTTCTGTGACACCAGGTTTGAATCCTGGTTCTGCTACACTTCTTCCAGGAACCTTGTGGAATTTACCTTCTGTCTTAAGAAAAACTACAGAAAGCAGCACAGCAGCAGCTATCAGAATTCATCTAAATTAATTCAGTTTTGAGATTTCAATTTTCTCAGTCTTTCCTATCTGATTGGAATAGTCCCTTCTTTAACTATCCACAGTGCTATTAACTATCTCTTGAAGCATCATGCCCATAATTTAACACGTTGCTCCACTTCTCCATTCTTTTAACAGAAGGATGAAAATTTACATCAGAAAAATCAATCATCAACTGATAAAGCAAGTTTATTTCTGCTTGGAAATATCAGCTAAAGCACAGGATGCTGCAACCCATGACTGTCATGCTAGAAATGTGTATGAGAACATGCACAAAGAGACAACAAAGAATGGCAATAAAATAAGGTAGAATTATGTAAGAAAGAGGCTAATTTAGCATAAAGCGAATATTTACAAAATTTCATAGATCATCTTTATTATTGAATTCTGCCAGGCTTTTACATCTGTCTTAGGAAATGCACATTTTTCTGCTACTGAGGTCTAACAATGCCTCACAAGTCTTTTCACATAAATCACACGAAACAGACATGGTTTATTTTTTCATTCAGATGCATCACATAAAATTTAGGTTCCAGGTGCACTTCTCTATGGTACCTTAAAAAACTAAGACCTAGAAACCTAGGCTTTTAACAGGTCTGAATCTCTTGATTTTGTACTTTCTCAAAACAGTCAGGTATATCCACAGTGGCCAAAGTTTTTGACAGGGAATGCTGGACAGAAAGATTGGAGTTCACACATCCCTGTAGAAAGTCTCTGAACAGCTGTTGTTTTTCAGATTTTTATTTGAAGGAATGTAAGCAGAAAACATCTACATTTTAGTGAATACAGCTTTTCCTATTTACGAGATCCCTACTGGTGAAATCTAATTTTTCACCCTTGAGCCATTAATAATTAATAGTAATTCTCATTAAATTTCTGATATACAAATCCTTGGGCACTCAATTTTCTAAGCATAAAGAAACTCTTTTCTTACAACACAATTATGAATAAACCTGCTACAATGCTAGCTAACTGTCATTTGTGTTGCAATAACAAAACAGCTGAACAACAGATTTTTTCCTTAACTTTCTTAACTTCTTTAACTTTTCACGAGGCAAGTAAAGCTCCATGTTAAATAAGAATTATTCATTTACAAATCTCCAATTTGACTTCAATAAAGTGACTTGTCAGAGTGATTTACTATATCATTCACATAGTGCAAAAATTTTTGTTCAGAAAGCAAAAGTTGACTAATGACTCATTTCACAAAGAAAATTTCTCATCAGCAACCTGTACAGACATTGGTAGACCTCAGGATACTTCTTTATGTTTCTGCTCTAGGTTTCAAAGTAAATACATGCAATAGATATTTTACTGTCAGTTACAGCCTTAGTCATGCTCAATAGTTCCTCAATATTTTCATATGAAACAGGCAATACTCTCAAACACAGTGAATTTAATTCAAGGGATGTTCTTAAAACAGTAAAAGTTGTTTAAACTTCTCTGAATAATGAAGAAGAACTTGCATTTTTATTCAGAATGATGGACCAAGGTCAGAGTTTCCTGATGTACACTTTATCTTCTGCATATACTTGATTACTATTTAAAGTCCATGAAAGGAAAACCATGTATGTTTTCTGGGCAAGTTGCAAATTACACCACAGGACAGCAGAAAGAATATGCTGATGTGCTAGGAATTTCATGCCAAAAGTGTGTTAAGAAATGCTATTATGAAGATAGAAGTAGAAGATTCTACTTTATTAAATACCAATAGTTTCAAGAATGTTGCAAACTGCTTAAAACTGTCAATACAAAGATGACCATTGCATAAATAATTTCACAGATACTACAGAATATGTTGCTCACTATTTAAAGTGATCTACAACTGCATCATTTCAAGTGAATAATGACAAAATAACCCTTTGAAAATGACAAAAATACTTCCTTTTCAAAGTAGAACAAAATATACTGAAAAGGAAACTTGTCAAAAGTATCACTTCTTTACTACATTACATTTTAAAAATACTGTTTTGTAGCTGCTTAAGAAAAAAAAGGTTTATCCAGTACACATCAAAGACAAAATTATACCACTCACCAAGTTCTTAAAAACGATCTCCCTGCAAATTGTCAGTAAAAGAGAAAATGTATCTCTATGTACCAATATCTCTATGTACCAATATCTCTATGTGAGTTATTCCCAGGTGCACACAAAATTCAAAAAGAAGTATAAGCAGCTTACAGCTGCAATGCCTTTGGGACTGTGTGTGGGTGTTTATTCATCCTCACTGTGTGCTTGATACAAGAAGGCTCCCAAACTGTGTCCCACCTGAACTTGTAGTAAATCCACTTTCAGTTGAAGTTCTTATGGTAATGCAGGCAATTCCATCACAGCCATGCAAAGAGAACATGAGAAACTCCATAAATGAGACAAGAAATTGCTGGACAGCAACAAATAACAGAGTGAGAAGATGACAGAAGTTACAGATGGTGCCAAGAAGAATGGTTGAATTGCATGGTTAACTAAGAGGAAGCTATGCCAAACTTTGATGAGAAGCAGGGAGGAATAATTGCACCTCTGAAGTTAAGAGTCTTGCAAGGCCAAGAGCAGGTAGCTGGCCACAGTAGTGATAGCATTTAAGGCTGAGAAGATGTAGGTAACACTGTTGGTAACATCAAATTTGGTTATGGGTGTGGTGAAACTGAGATTAGCAGGGGAAAAACTTTAGGGACCGTTTTTTTATTTGGGAAGGAGACAAGTGTGTGGGGGGAAGGAAAAAACAGGGAAAATGGAGAGAAGGGGAGATAAAAGCCCAGTCAAGTGTAACCAAGGTCCCAAGCCCAGCACTTTTCCTTGTCTTATTAAACTCTACATCTATTTTCTCTATAATTGTGCTTAAGTGTGCCTTCTGTTCTGCATGTGAGTTATCAGCAAACTTCATGTTGGACTAGCCAACAAGTAGGATAAAAAAGGAAACTACGTACAATAGATGAGATGTATCTTCTTCAACAAATCCCAGTGTGCCACCATTTCTTTTTTCATTTGCTTCCCAACTCTTGACCCCCCACTCAGAAAACACCAGAAATGTTTTAGCCAAATACATACCTTACTCTGTGAGACAATATTATCTATCTCCCATTTTTAGCCTACCTCTGAATCTAAAGGGAAAAGGTTATATTATTTTCAAGACCAGATTCCTGTAATGTACAACTTCTTGCTGACCTTCTCCTCTGACCACTTTAACCTCACAGTCAGCCACTCTCTCTTCTCATGGTGCCACATTCACCCCTTTTGGTGTCCCTCATACTTCCCCAAATGGGAAGGTCATGCTTTTGTTTTCTCTTCCTCCTTTGTCTGTAATTCAATCTTCTCCTCCCTTCTCAGACACAAAAGCAATTTCTCTCCTTAAATCACACCCTAAAGCTTTGTTTGGTCCCTGTTGTTTAATAAGAACTTCCTTCTGAACCATTTTGTGAAACTTTGTATGAATGGCACTATATAATATAATTTAACTTGTTTTCATCTTCTGGAGCTCCATAATAAGTTAAGAGATGCAAATAATCATGCAAACATGTGCATCATTAAACACATCCCTTAAAAAAATCATTTAATTAGAATTATTCTCTTCCTCAAAATTGCAGCATTGTATGCATAGTTGTAACTGAGACATAATGCAAAATTAAAATATTTCAATCAATGCAGAAACATAAACACTAAGCTCCAGGCAATAGGGTAGACTATGATATTCCATGTATTATTACAAAGTCAGAGGGATTTTTTTCCTGTTTTATATAACTTTCCCTGAAGCTTAGCATCTCTCAATTACAAGCTGCAGCCTTCTCCTGAAGCTTAGCATCTCTCAATTACAAGCTGCAGCCTTCTCCAAGTCAGCCATAAAGCTATATGAACATTTTGTAGCAAGCAAGTACATGATGGAGAGAAAAAATTATTCACTTGAATGTCACCAACAGACAACTCTCTATTCAGAAACACTGAATTAAGCAAGAAGAAATAAAGAATGAACTGTAAGTGCCAATATTCCATGCTACATGCTGGTTTATTCAAACTACTGCTTGTAAAAGTATCTATACAATGCTGAGATATCAGTTATTGAACAAGTGTTCAATATTCAGTATTCACCTTTTCTTTGCAAACAGTAAAATGCAATGCACTTCTGTCAAACCAGTAACAATACAGGAACAATGAAAGGAACTTCATGGGCCATCATGTCCAGTCTGTTGCTAGTGCACTTTTTCCCTCTAACTGCTTAGAGACATTTTTTGGCAAATGATAAAATAATGCCTTTCTCTTTCTCAGCTATTTGCAACTAAGTGGCTCTATGTTAAGAGCAGTAAATCCCAATACCAGTCCCTAAATACAAGGTCTTGTACTTTGCACTGTTGACTTTCAGCCCATTTTTCTCTCTTCAGTCACCTGCCTTTGATTTGACAAATGCCTGCAGGATTCATCAATCACCACATTTCACAAGTGCTACTTTTTAGGCAAGGTCATCAACATGGATGCTAAAATTGGCTCCAAAACCACCCTTCAAGGCACTAGACCAGTATCTTTGCTCTAAGTCAACAATTCCACACTCAAAAAAACCCTGCCACTTCCTCTATCACACAGTACTAAAAAACAAACAAACAAACAAAAACAAACAAACAAAAAAGCCAACAAAAACATTTCCTATGCAGAATCTTTGGGGCTTTAACTGTTTAACAATTTTTTATCACAGTCTATATTACATGCTTTGGTACTGATTTTTGTTTACTCTGTCTAGTGAATATCCAAGCCTGAAGTAGCATAATGTACACAGGTGGATTAAATCCACATAACCTGAAGCAGAATTCAGGCTTGAAAACTGGACATAAAGTTTGTGGGTTTTTTTCACTCTGCCAAATATTACAATCAGAGCCCAATTAACATTACACCATCAACACACTTTACAGGGTTTTTTTTTTATCTTTCTTGTAAACAGTTGTTATATTTATATGGCACAAAGTTATTTCTTTTAATGAAGCAGCACCTAAATCAACTGAAGGTATTACTGAAACAAACAGCAATGATATAATACTTGCTCCTACAAGTTTGCTAAGGTAATGTACAATATCTACATATGCACCTGTATAAGGAACTGCTGAGAAAGGGAAGGTGTGAAAAAAAATACTAAAGTCTTGAACACAGCTACAAGTCAGTGCAAACAATGTAGGTTTCAAATCACCTGCTTTTCCAGTGTATATGGAATATGTGAAACAGCATGGCATTAGTTTAGTTCCCAAGTACAGTAGAGAGAATTAGTAACACATGAAAGCAAAAGCCATCCATTTGGTTTTACTCAGTTAGGGACCCATCCCTGCTGAACACATTAAACTGCAAATCCCAAAAAAGAGCCACAGTTTTACAGCAGTGTTATCTGCAATTTAATTGCAAGATCCCCGCAAAAAGCTCACTTGGGTATTTGGAAATATAGTGACTTCCTTCCAAATACCTAATGTATTTTTTTTGTACAAACCATATTAAAAAACATGATGTAGGGGTTGAGTAAGCTGGAAATTAGACCTGCACAAATAGGCTATATTTCAAGACTCTTGTGATAACCTTAGCAAATTAGAAGGGAAAAGATCTACTCACATTGGTAAGCATGATATGGCCAGTTTTATTGTACTGAGACAGAGATAATTCAGCACTTCTACACATTTCATTTTAATCATCACAGAATTAGTCATCAAAGATTAAAGCTGCTTTCAAAGGAAATGTTAAATCAACAACTGGAAAAAATATATTTGAATACATTTTCCCAACAAATGCTAATTCACTTTTATTATCAAGTTTTAGCCTGTGGCATCCTTAATATGCATCTAAACTATGACCACATAGAAATTAATCTAGTTCAAGTCCTGATTTCTAGTTTATAACTTTGCTGGGAGGCTTTCCTCTACGTTAATTTCCGTGTCCTTCCCTTCCTCTGTCCCTGAAAGACCCATCAGCAAGTGATTGAGCCTGTCCTTGTACTAAGCACAATGGTGGCAGCACAACCAGCCCAGGGCTGTTGATTGGTTTTCTAGTAACTCTAACTCACTGTAGGTTGGAGAAAGGAAAAATTCAAGAATAAAGTGTGAGACTGCTACAGAACAGCAGAATCTGACTTTGACCATGAGCTGGGTAGGGGAGCACAATCTGCTGAGGACAGTGACAGCCCCAAACATGCCGTCAAGAAGCCAAATGAGGAGATTTTGTGGTAGACACCTGTGATTTTTTTAGTGTCTCTTGTGCTGTATGCATGATAGAGTGCACATGGCAAAGACTGCCATAAGAGCCTTCAAGGTGAAATAGCAATGCAGCACACCCACAAGGACAGAGCTCTGGAGGGGTATTCATACCCTCCACAAAGAGAAACTGACTTCTCACCATTGATCTTTGATCATGCAGCAACCACAGGGAAGTGCAGTATTCCATAGACATAAGGACAGGTTCTGAATATTCCTCAGATTCAGTCATCTTGAGATACAGCCCTGTACATATATATATATATATATACTTGTGGATGCCTGGTGAGCATCCACAAGTAGAAAACAAGCAGAGACATGACTGCAACAAAGATTTTATAGCAGTCTTATGTAAATAACCTGATTTCAAATTCAAACACTTCTCTGAGAAAGTAAAATGCACTGTAAGATTGACAGGTTGCAATGTACTCAAAAACTGAAGTACTGCATGGCACCAGAGCAGAAACTAAAGTAAGACTATTACAAGTAAGATACATAATAAACACATGGGAAGAACAAAAGCAGCTTGACAAATCTATCACCATCTTTTACTTTATATGTTTCTGTTCTAACAGACATTGTTCTAACACACACTGATGCCATCCCTCTGAGTCAAATCCATAAATACTGCCATAATCTCTGACCTTGTCCATGCACATATGAAAAGCTCCATTAACTTGAAAAAACCCCAATAAGTAAAGTCAATTCCTCTGTGCTTCTTTGTTGCATGGAAGCACCCCAGGACCAAAAAATCCTAGCAGACTCCTGCTACAAAGCAAATCACTAAATCCTTTGCCTCAGTTACTGCTGATATATGTATATAAATGCTGGGAGTTTTCCAGCCCTTGAAAGTAGGTGTCTTCTGTTCAGCAGTGAAATGCTATGGTCATGCCACAAGTGCTCTTGTGTCATTCTCCTGGTACTTGCTGTGGGCCACATGACTAGAACTGAAATTGCAATACAGAAAGCAAAGGCACAATCAAAACCTCTTCAGGGACAGACAGCCAAATGGACAATGATGAGTTCCACAACATCAGACTTAGGCAAGTAAAGGAAATAAATACAGAATAAGCTAAGCATAAACCATAAAGGAATGATACTACAGTTTGTCAATCCACACCTGTCTCTTCATTAAAATTATGCTTTTATTTTTCCTAATTTCTACAAGGTCCTATTCTTTGTGAAAATAATACAAGCAAAACCTTGAAATATTTTTAAGTGTCCCAGTTACTCTGCAGCATTTTTTCTCTCTTTTAGAAGCAGTCAAAATTTCCATCAGAAAATATGACTGTTGTCCTAACTATGTGCTAAGAGATACATTTGTAGGGGCAGAAAAAAAAAAATTCAACAAAAAGTAACAGAAATACAGCAGATTTCATGTAATCTTGGAGAAAAAGAACTGACTTTTTAATTTAATTCACAATGGCACATACATTTCAAGGAAATACCAGCGTTGGAGTATGTTTAGAAACAATATGCCAACAAAGTGATAGTGTAACTACCAAATAGTCACAGTGTAAGCAGCAAACCCCAAAAAGAACCATAATGCATACAACATGCTTTTTAAGCTCCTAAACAATCTTTCCTCTGATCCCCCCACCCAAGAAAATCCTGTATCTTTCCTGCCTTTTCAGATTCTGACACACCTTCTTCACAGACTACACAAACTTCACCTGACGGGAATATAAAGGTAAATACAGCAATACCCTAATGTGGAGCCATTGCAAAATGAATCAATGTTGTTTTTCAGAATGACTGACTGTACTTCAGAAAATACAATTTCTTTCTGTTTTTTCACACAATCTTTGCCAATACTGAAATCAAGAGTGGATTTGAAGTAGTTATGTCTGCTGTGAGTGACTTCTGAACCTTCTAGGCATGCAAGAGAGACAGAAAACTTCCTTATGTTATTCAGTGCTTGGTGGGTAGAGAACCTAGATGAAGAATGGCTTACGACAAGATTGACTAGCTGATGAAAACACTTCTCAGATCTGAAGAACTGAGTAGATGAATAGACAGAAAGGAACCACTTAGGACTTTCCCCCAAGGGCAAACTGGATACAAAGATTTTAAGACAACATTGGCAGACTAAATCACTAATAAAAGGCTTTAAATTGGAGACCTTAAGTAAGAAAGTGTAAAAGGCATTCTGTATTCCTACATACAATCCACCACCTCCATCCACCTTTGCAGTATACTCTCATTACTAAATAAAAGCCCAGAAGGGGTAGTTTCTGCAATGCCATGCATGTGATCCATGTGTTTGTGTTCATTCAAGACAACACAGCAGAGAGAACCTATGGCTTCTCAGCAGACAGCACAAGACAACAGGCTGCTCAGACTGAGGGCGATGATCAATATTCCACTACTTCTTCATTTGAAATATTTTCAAAGTTTTAAAAAAGAACATTTTCACCACTTATTTTTTTAACTCCAGCATAGGAATTTTGTCTAATGTTTTACTGGCAAACCTACTTTTTCCAGAGAAATATTATACCAGAAAATGTCTCAGGATCCCTAAACATGTAAACACCACACTAAACTTGAGTAGTCTCATGAAGAAACAGCAAAGAGCAACAGTGCCTTACTAGACTGTGCCTCAGAGGGCTGCTATCCTTCCTTAGGGATGGCTCCTACATGTGTAGGACAGCACTCATACCATTTTAACACAGATACTTTAACACTGTGCTTCCTTCCTTTCTGTACCAACTAGGTACTGACTCCCTCAGGACATGCAAAAAAGAGTCACAAATGAAAAGTTGCAATGGACAAACAAAAGATGTCTATATTTCTTTCCCCACAGTAGACATGCCTGAAGATCAGTTGAAAACAGATGAGACTGTATGGTGTCTCACACTGCACAGCTCACAGTAGAAAATTTCCACTTCATTTAACTCTGACAGCACACACGAGCACACTTGTGGTTTATCTAGCTGTGCTTCTGCTAACATTAATATCATTTAGTTCACACAAGACAATGCTTTAGTTACTACATGCATTATAATAATACAGAATTAAAGATACAATCGTAGCACTGAAGTTTAAATACTGCCTCATGAGAAAGGAATACAGGGATTTCTAAAATAAAATACATAGAAAATCTGTAATAGATTATTCAATAGTTCATCAATTATCATTTTCTCATTAATAAATTCACAAAGGAATTATGAGGTTTACTCTTGCTAGAGTAGACTGACGTAATAAAGTATGCTACGGTGAGAAAAACTGCTTTAAGATGGCAGGATACTGAACTGGTGGCTATGTCAGACAGTAAATGTGATTCCAGTTCTGAGTGCCTACCAGAAAAAAAAAAAAAAAAAACACCACAACACCCTACTGAGCAAAATTATATCTCGGATAGGAGAGATGTATGAAGGTAGAATACAACTGTTAGTTTTGGACATGCATATCCAAGAGAAAGCCATCACCGAGATCTTAGTTTTGCTTTGTCTGTACTGAGATTTCCTCGATGACAGATGAGTGAGAGGGAGGAAGTAAAAAAACAAATCAGTGTGTGGCTGTAAAATTCCATTTTGTGCACTGGATTTTAATCTGCCCTGAACTGCTTTCCAGTAGTAAAAAATTGACTGACAAAGATAAACTGACTGATTTTTTACCACAGAATGGTTAGGGTTGGAAGGGCCTGTAAAGGCCATCTAGTCCAACCCTCCTCCAATGAGCAGGAACATCAACTAAGACAGGTTGCCTCACACAGCTCAGAGCCTCATACAATCTGGCCTTGGATTTTCCCAGGGATGGCGCATCCACAACCTCTCTTAGCAACCTGTGTCAGTGTTTCACCACTCTCATTATAAAATTTTTTCCTTATATCTAGTCTGAATTTACCCTATTTTAGCTTAAAATCATAACCCTTACCCTACCACAACAGGCCCTTCTGAGAAGTCTGTTCACCCTTTCCTTATGTGCCTTCCTTTAGGTACTTAAAAGCTGCAATGAGACCTCCTTTGATCCTGGCTGGACTTCCACAGCTCTCATTTTTCTCTCATAGAAAAGGAGATCCATTCCTTGCATCATTTTAGTAGACCTCCTCTGGACCCACTCTTAACAGATTCATGTCTTTTTCATACCTTCTCTGCGGTTTTGATGTATTATTGTCTAGACTGAAAACCAGAACCTTTAATAACAGATAGGTAAACGAACTTTGCTTAGATCAAAGCACATGGCTGTGCCCATTAGTGACTGAGTAAACAGCAGGATGAAAAATGGTAACCCTTAACTGCAGCCTCAAGTTTAGTGCCAGGCATTCTGCATTTTCTGTTTATCCAAAACAAACAGTAAGTAGCTTGCCACATGTTTCTTATGTCTCCAAGGACTAATTAAAACTGGCCATCCCTGTTTCCGACCACCCGCGTGCCGATTAAATCTCCCTGGGTAAACATTGCTTCCAGCCTTCTTTCACTGATGACCCTTTGCTTCTTTTGTGTAGTAGTTCACTATTAAATTTTGCCTGCTAATTCAGCAGAACAGCGCTGAACTGCAGACATCCCATTTATTTCAGTAAAGCAGTAACTTACTGACCTACTGCAGTTAAACATAAATCCTGATGATGATTCCTCCAAAGTTTCTGGCAGCAGCCTGAGCGTGCTTTCACCCTTGGCTACCGCTTTTGACCGCACACTTGGTGTTCTGTGCAAGAATCACAGGTTCCAAAATGTTTCCTGAAGGGCCATGTCTCCAACTAGACCTTCCAAGCTCTCCTGCCAGTGAAGTTTCTCCTTAGAAAGAAGCTGGCCCTAGAGAAGCACATCATTAGTAAGAATCCACAAGGGTACTGGCACCCATAGTAATTGCTGCTAAGTACCACAACACTACTAGTTGAAAAGATGTAAGTAAAATGATAGAGTCCCCCTGAGATTAAAAAATTAATAAATGAAAAAGAACAAGCCAGCTTGTTAGAACTACTTAATCATGTGAACACCAAGAATTTGGATCCAAGGTATCTCAAATTATCCCTTCCAGTGCACATTGTTTCGCATGTATTTATAATGAATCACTCAGGCTTTCAGGACACTTAGCTCCATTCACTCTTTCTCAAGCCTGAATTAAATGCCCAAATGATTTGTTGCCTGCAAATGTGCTGCAGATCACTGCTAGTCTCTCACTTCTATCAGCCTACTGGCAAAGGTTTCCAGCAGCACCTCATCCAAAGGAGGAATTTTGTCATCATATGGCTGTATCAAAAACCCTTCAGATGCCACACAGCAACTCTTTATATCCTAAATCATGCAGATTATACAAATAGCATTATAATCAACTATTTCCTCCAAACTGATTTTAATGCTATTGAACAAAAAAAAAAAAAGAAGGCAAAATATGTATAATGTATTTTAATAATCCCAGATGAAAGCAGAAAACCTCAAAAAAACCCTGTCAATGTAAATATCTTGTAGAAATATGTGAGTTACCTATGACAAGGGGAAAACAAAAAACTGTTTTCACATATATATATACTTAATGTCCAGGATAAGGATGAAGTCAATCTTTCAGCATCCTGAAAGAAGTTGGTTTTTTTTGAAGGACACTAAATCTTGCCCGTGATGAAAGTCTAACTAATTCCTTCGTACAGCAGAAGACAAGGTGTTACAGATAGCATTGGAAGGCTTTTCTTCTCACTGAGATAGAATGCAGAGATTTACATAAGTGATATGAGTTCTTCTTCCCAAGACTGTAACCAGCCCATTTAGCTCCTCCCACAGGATGGTTAGTGCTGCCATGAAAGTCTTCATGGATGCTTTTCCTTTGGACCTCCATGAGCTAAGTTCAACCACCACATCTGAAAACCTAGAGAGTTTGATTGCTGGGGATTCACATAAAGGAAGTTCTTCACATCATACCAAGAAACCTGACAGCTGGGAGTAGGCATCTTCTTGGAAGGGGTCAGCATGGAACCATGACTAATAACTTCTGCCTTAAAAGGAGACCCTCTTTAATTTCAGCAGTGAAACTCATGGAGAATTGTATCTAGACAGCCTAACTTTGAAAGAAATAACAATACTTTCTTTTTAGGAGAATAAATGGGTTAATGGAGGGTCCTTTTAGAGAGGAAGCTGCTTCCTCTTCCACATTAAAATGGGATGGGTGATAGGAAAAGGTGAAGCTCAAGAGACTGAGATAAGAGACTGAAAGCCATTGCTAAGGAGGCCACATAGAAAATAAGAGACAGAATAGGAAAGTGTTTGTATAGATACGTCACAGTAATATCAAACCCCAAGTAGTTATTACATGTTAATCTTCATTAAATATCCCGTATCAAGATGATGTGGGCTTGTTACTTGATTTGTAACATATAACATTTATAATCTATTGTACCACTTATACATATTTAAATACAACCAATGACAAAATAGTATAAAAAACCCATGAGCTTTGCAATTAAATCACTTCAGTACATGGTATTGGGCTCCTGTAAAATGACATGTGGTTATTGTTCTTCTCAGAATCATTACAAAAAAAAGCCCACAGTTAATGAACCACAAATTAGCAATACCAAACACCTCTGCGGAATAAAAATGCACATGTATTAAGACAGCAATATGATTGGGATAGCCTAATTTGCCTGCAGTATGCAAGTTCAGAGAAACATCAGTATCTGCCTACAGAGGAAACAAAGTTCTGAGATCCAGGGACCTTTACTTGCGAGGAGTAATGATAAAATAAAGTTCATTTGTGTGGAAATACATTGGAAAGGGCTTTCCACATCTGAATTCATGCCTTGAACAGCACTGTACATGGATGGCATCTCAATCAATCTCCCTAGGATGCTGGTCTGTTTTCATGGTGGCAGAGGACTTCAGCTCGTGTCATCTGGGCCTGTCACCTTTGGTAGGAGGCACACAGCTAATCCATCATGAATCCATTTGCTGTGAAACAACAGCATCTGACAGCTCCTTAGTCTCATTCTCTATCACACTAAAAACCTCTGCTTGGCAGAAATACCCAGTCAATTAAGGGAGATGGCTGCTAAGAACCAAAATGTTAAGTATTTTTCTTCTACAGTTCTCTGCTGGGTCTAAAGAAAAATTTAAAACGTTCCAAAGTAGTTGACAGTGCTTGTACAACAGGGCTTCCCAGCAGCCACTTACTGCAGCAATTGCCAACACTTTCATATGTGAAAGATAATTGCCCCTCTATATCATTTAGGAAACAAGCTCGGCTCTCAGCTTCAAAGCTCCAAACAGTTAGTGTCTAACTCCACTTAGACATTAAATGCTTTTTCTTGTATACTGAAAAAAAACAACAGTAAATAAGTTCTTCTTTATGTTTAGGTGGAAATTCATGCACATCAGCTTTTGCCTCTTGTCCTATTGGTTTGCACCACCAAGAAGAGCTGGCTCTGTCCTCTTGACACCCTCCTCTTACATATTTATACACATGCATGAGGCAACTTTGCAGTCACCTCTTCTTGATGCTGAACAGACCAAGTTCTATCAGTATTTTCCTTGTAAGAGAGATTTTACACACTTTTGACCAACTCAGTAGCTCTCTGCTGGACCTGCTCCAGGAGCTCCATGTCTCTCTTGTCCTGAGGAGCCCAGCACTGGACACAGCACTCCAGATGTGCCTCACCTGGGCTGAGGAGAGGGGCAGGATCACCTCCCTAACCTGCTGGCAGTGCCCTTCCTAATGCAGCCCAGGACACCACTGGCCTTCTTGTCCACCAGGGCACTGCTGGCCCATGGACAGCTGATGTCCACCAGGACTCCCAGGTCCTTCTCTGCAGAGCTGCTTCCCAGCAGATTGTGCCCTAGTCTGTGCTGGTGCATGCAGCTGTTCATACAGGACTCTGCATTTAGCCTTGTTAAACTTTGGAAGGTTCTTCTCTCTGCCCACCTGCTCATGATTATCTTTTCAGAAGACACTGCCCATATTATTCTACAATGCTCGGAAAATGGCAGCAGGACCAATGTGAAAACTTCTCCTGGTTAGAATTATTTTGTTTTATAAGTATGGCAGAAAAAAAATATGGCCTACTTATAACCCTAAAAAACATCCTCCATATCATACAAATCATGCCCATTCAGTAACATCAGTTTTGCCCCAGCCCCAGCTCAGCTAAAGCTGTTGGAGTGCTTAGATGAATATATAAATATACATACTGTATACTTAAAACAATATATAATTGTTTTGTGTATCTTTTAGCTTCAACTTCTGATTTATTTCAACCAGTTTATGCAATACAGAATACAAGTATAAACAGTTTTTTTGTGCTTCTGGGAACTAAACTGCTGTATTTCTAAGTATTACATGGACATCTGATATATACAAAGTATTCTTCCAACATAAAGCACTAATTCTTTTCACGCATTTTAAACCCAAGACACGTTGTTTACTGAAGACTTGAGATGAAATTTATATTCACAGACAATATTCAGGACATAAAAGGCCTATTGACTTCCTAAAAAGCTAGAAAAATGCAAAGAGCTTATTTAATAGTTTCAAAACCGAAAAAAATGAAAACTTTAAAAATCAAACTATTTTCTTTACAGACTTCTTACATTTCCAAATAATCAACTTTTCCTTGTAACAGGAACAAGTAAATTTTTTACAAACTATGGAAATCAATTGAATTCTTTCTAACCTAATTGTTTTCTCCCAAAGGGATAAATATGTCTTGTGACAGGGCTTGCTCTTACAGAACTACTAAGATTTATTCTCTATGCATTTCAAATCCAAAGATCAAAAGACATTACGATGGGGGAAAAAAAAATTCTTAATCTGTGCCCCAAAGCTGCAAACGTGTTAATATTCTCATCTTTCATGTTTGCAAGGTAATTACAGTATAGAGAGCTACTGTATTATTTCAAGAAAGAACTTCGCCTCTGATAATGGTGGACTTTGAAATAAGAGACAGTATTCCCCTTATTACAGACGAACTTGTTAGATATTTACTGGGTTTAAAATTGAAGTTTTTATATCTACTTTGTTTACAAGCACTTAGAATGTTTTATTTTTGGAAAACCAAAAAATACCTGCTGTTAATTGATTGTTACTTTTACAGGATGTAGAGATAAATAATACTAAAACCTTGTGCAATGTATTCTCTAACTCAAATTAACACAAAACTGTTCTCAAACTTCTAAAAATTCAAATTTGTAACACAAATTTCATCCTTAATAAATTACTTATTCCCCACACATTTTTCTAATTATAAATAATAGTTATTCTGTTAATACTTCAGAAAGAAGTTGAGATGACAAATGAGCAGAAACCTTTCTTTACCTTGAGGACAGTTCCAATAAATACATACATATTATTATTATTATTATTAATATTATTATTATTGCAGATCAATATAAAAACAATTTTCTCTAATTTTTTATTAAATAAAAAACCGCAAGTTTCTTATTAAGCAATTTTTTACTGTATTAATAAAAGCAAAGACAATTTAAGAACATAGAGCTGGATTAAGTGACTTTAGATACCATTCACAGAGGCCATTAATTAATAATGTCTCACGTAGTAGTACATCTTAATAATCAGGAAACTGTATGAACCTAAAGAAACCTTGATGAGAAAAGTTTCCTTGGCCAGATATGGAGTTTTCATACATGAAAATTCTTTTCAAAGGGCACCCTCCTATACAATTTATCATTATGCTGCAGTCTGCATGGGCCACTAACATTGACATAGAGTATTTAAAACACTGAAAACTTATCATGTGCTACATGATATGCTCCATTTTTTAATATATTTGTTTGTATTTCATGTTAAACTACCCTGTGAATATGACCAAATCCACGCATAGCCTAGCTGTGCTCAAAAATACATATATCTGATTCAGACTGTAAAAATTAATACTAATACATAGTAACTTCTGTTAAGATTTAAAATGTATCCTAAAATCTAAACAGCATCATTTTTGTAATCCATATCATTGAGAAATTAATTTCTAAACTGTTTGAGTACACTCAATTAGATTTCAGCAGCCAGTGTGAATGTTTTGGATCCTTCTATTGCTGACTTTCTATATCCCTCAGTGAGAAAAAAATATCTACAATTAACAGGGCATATTTAATTGTGTTCTCTTTGTTAGAACTATTTCATAGCTGACTGTTTCTTCTCCTTCCTACATTCTGGTTTTGTATTTGCTTTGGGGGTCATTAACACCTTCTCCACATTTCTTTCTTCTCTTTTTGTTTTTACATTTTTAAGTCTATACTGAATATTAAAAAGCACAGAAACACGTATTTCAGTTCAATGAAAATTTGTTAATCAGAAAAGTGTGATGTCCCATGTCACCTATAATCCTCTCATGGCTCTTCAGAGATCAAACAGATGACAATTCGTCTAAAGAGAAGTCAGTTCTCAAAAGGTTACAGCTATCTGTGCTAGAAAGACTGTAATGATTCCCTGAGAGCACCATAATAATCAGTAAACCTTTGTCTTGAAGGACAGCTTACTGCAGCTTACTTCTGATAAACCACAGGAACTAAGCCAGCCAATAATACACACTTGGAATAGCTCAAGTCCACCCACTAACTTTTTATAAAGTGCGAAAAAATATTTCTTAATTACTTTCAAAATTTTTTAAATGTTCTAAAATACACATATCCACATGCAAACATACTAAATTCTCTAACAAGGAAGAAAAAAAATCTTATTTTCAAAAAAACCCTGATGTACATTCTTACCTAATGGCATGTATGGACCACATGGCTGTTATGAGTGATCAAGAAGTTTTGTGCTGCAGCTCTTGGCCTATTTAATTCTGCTTTGATGTAAATCTGCTTTGATTTTTAGGCCTTATTTTCTGCAACCCGTAATTGTTCTAAGCGTAGAACAGGAAACACAGCCAGAAAGAAGCAAATAATTGTGGGTCCTGCTCTCTATGTTCATACTGGTGAGCAAGTGACTTTGACATGGAATTTGCTTTTGTATATAAAGCATGTAAGTAATTGCATACTTAACTATACCACAGGCTTTAGAAAAGCAGTTTACGTGGTATTTTAAGGATTAAGAACTAGGCAGTGGGTGTGTTGTACTAGTATGGCTAGGAAAGGAAAGGAAATACTAGTACCTTATGGGTGTGTGTATATACATCCTGGTGGACAGAAAGCAAGCTACTGCTTACAGCAGATCTTCTTAAGCCAAGGTGAGTTTTTGACGGAATGATGCAATTGATTGAATGATTTTTGGGTATTATGAAAGAGCACTCCAGGAGAATCATGAGGGGAAAGTACAAAGATAACATAAGACAGGAGTTCAGACTAATGGAGAATCACAGATTCAAAGAATGGGTCAGTCTGGAAGGAACCCACAGTGGGTTATCTGGTCCAACCATCCTGCACAAGTGGTGACATCCCAGAGCACATGGCACAGGACTGTGTCCAGAAGGGTCTTGAATACCTCCAGTGAGGAAGACTCCACAAGTTCCATGGGCAATCTGTGTCAGTGCTTGGTCACACACCCAGGAAAAAAGTTCTCCCTCATATCTGTCAAATTTTCTCTTCACATCTTCTCATATCATACTCTTCATTTATTGGGAGAGGATCCCAAGGTCAGTGAGAGAAGAAAAATCACTGTCCCGGTTTAGGGAAAATTTGGGAGGAAGTTTCCAAAGGGGTCCCTCTAGAAAGCAGATTCAAAATGCCCCTCCCCCAGCTGGTTTGGGAAAAGATTTCTACAGTCCTTCCCTCAGATTCTGAACTAGATTTCATTTCAGTCAAGTTTGCACTGCCTTTTCATTGCTGATGCATGATTTCTGCTGATTTTGTTTTTTCTCTTCCATGAGCTTTGAGGAGATACTCAAGGCCAAAACTGATTTCAGTAAACCAGTTTTATGAACTACTAATCCTGGTATCGGACCTATGATCCCCTGAAGATCCACTGTGCTCAAAGGAAACATCTTAATAATAGAAAACCTACTAGATCAGCAGTTCCAGGATTACAGGCAAAAAGTGCTGTTAAGATTTTGATGCCAAACTCTGAAGCTGATAAATTCCACATTGTTGGGAATAATTAATAACTATTCCAAACTTCAGCTGCAGCCACAGTTGTGTCCTTAGGTCTCCCTTGGACTTTTACAATTTAATTTTCTGCTTTATGCAACATTTTTTTTAAATAGGGAGGAAGTGTTTAATAGCTAGTTCATGCCTAAATCAATTTGAATCCATAAACCAAAGGGATCAGAAATAGCCTAATTTGGACACTACAGAGTTTTCACACTTCTTAGCATCACATTTTTAAAGCACCATCCAGCACTAGGTTTTTTTAAAGCATCAGGCAGAGTTCCTTACTTCCTCTCCAGAACAGTGAGAGCACTTGCCTAGATAATGAAAGACAAGCTCAATTCCTCCTTCTGCATTCCAAAAGCCAAACCAATTACTCTAAACACTAGGTTGCCAGCTAGTCCGACTCTAAGAGTGAGTGTATGAATTGAGAAGAGAAAAAGGATTAGAAGTGGACAGGGAAGGAAGGGCATCTGCTTCACTCTGTTTACTGGGGATAGAGAATAACATAAAACCATATTTCAGAGCTTATCAGACCACCTGGAGTTTGATATCTGATTGCTGTATTTTGGCAATTACTGAAATATATAAGCAAACCTGAAAGGACATCCAGAACTCTCTTCAGTCTTAACAGAATCATTCACAGCTAACAGGATAATTTATCTTCACAGAATTCTTTGTATCCCTCCAGCACAGTGAATGCCTCAGTGAGAAGTGACCACCTCAGGAGGTGCAGTAAGATCCTCCCAAAAGAGCTTCTGGCAGTCCTGTCCTAGCCAGGGCCATCCTCTGTCTGAGGAAATCAGTTAGGTCAAACAGTGGTTAATGAGAAAAGCAAAGGTCAGTGTAATTCTTTGCTATATTGCTTTGTCACTCTTACATGCACAGTAAGGTTCGACCATCATTGTTAGGAAACAAAGATAATCCCATGTGATTTAGGCAACTGAGCATGTAGCTCTGATAACCGGAACAATCACCAGGAGTGGCTTCCAAACACACATGAGCCTGAAATACATCCACATAAATTGATTAACTACTTACCCTGAATAATGCATACATATATAAAAACTCAGATCTGTATGTGCAGAATTTGCCTCCACTAAATGGAAGAAAATATGTCTAATAAGTAATGTTATCAGCTCTACTGCAAACAGCAGGCATCTTCCATGCTGCTTACACTGAACTTTCAGTGAGTAAGGCAAATGACATAACTTCTGCTCTGAGTTAGCATTTCCCCATTACAAAAGAAAAAATGTCAAAACCCTGCCATTAATCACATCTTTGCTCGTAAGCAGCACCACACCATTACTCCAAGATAGGTTTTCAGTAAGTAATAAAGTACTAACAGGATAATGGCAGTGGAATAGCAAATGAAATCTGTTCTTGCTCACATTTGTTCCACTTCTTTGCCCTGATAGTAAAAATACATAAAATGCGATACTGCAGATATCCATATGCAGTGCATTAAAATGAAGAGGGAAAAAACCACCCTAGTGGATACCACTTTCTCTCATGCATCATCAACTACTTTCTGCCAAAGTCAAACTAAGCTTCTAAGAAGCAATAAAAAAACTGCAACTGGAGAGCTACAGAAGATTCAGGGCATGTAAACATACACCAGCCTAAAAAAATAACAGTCCTCATCCATAAAGAAATCCCTATTATTATTTTTTTGTGTGTGTGTGTATTTTTCACATTCTCTCAAATGAGTATTTGCATTTAGTCAGTGAATGGATGTTCACCCTAAAACGTTTCTAACTTTAGCAGCCTGTGAGTTTAGCAATGCATTCCAGAGTTGAAACTTCACCCTGCCAATCTACAACCCACTCACAAGTAGACTTTCCAAAAAAATTCCAACAGACCAATGTAAAGGACGTACATGCACTATGATCACTTTGCATCTCCATATCCAAATCCATCTGCCTTATTCAGTTGTAGGGAAGTGATCAGTTCAAGAGACCAGTTCACCATTAGTACAGCAGGATGAGACCAATTGTGGAGACACTCCTCCAGGCAGGACTCTGTGTGGAATAACAGAGGACTCTATATAACCACATAGAGGTTGTATGAACATCTCTATCCAATGCACTCAAATCTTCAAATACCCAACACTTCATGGTAAGGAAATTAAAATTTAACCCTTCTAAGGAAGCATATCCCACCAGTACTTGGGATGTGAAAACTACAGCAAGTCAGAAAAGCATGTCATAAAGAGAGTAACCATGTCATTATATACTATATACTACACACTAATAAGAAAAAATGAACACAAAATTCTGCACATTAGCCAATACCTACATGACAGCAAGTAATGGTATGAACCACATAAAGTTAATAAATGTGTATATTTGGCAGAAAAGAATAAGGAACTAAAGACATCAGAGCGTATTTATCTTATTCACTTGACTAAAATCAATTTTGGTAAGAAATACAACTACAATTGCTATTACTCATGAAAAAATGTGTTTATGAAGTAATTCATAAGACATCATGACATTTTCATTAGATGCAGTGCTTTTGCTCAAAGAGAACTCCAGTACAAGTATTAAAATGATTGCCAGCTGCTAGCTCTGCTGTCTTGAGTTAAATTAAAAAACATGAAAAATCAGCTTTTGATCTGCAGTGCTTTAAATATTTTCAAAAAAAACTTACAGCAAAAGCAAGAACATGAGTTCGTTCTTAGCACTACCTGGGACCGTATGCACAACTTTCAGTTACCAAGAAATAGTTTCAAACAACCTGATTGCAACAGTGGAACAGCAATGTAATAAATAATATGCAAATGGTAAGTGCATACTAATGTAATTAGTACAAAGAGATAGCACTTGTCAGATAAAGACTGCTCATTTGAATTCTTTTGCAAGTGAGCAAAATTTGGCCATGGTTGGATCGCCATGCACACAGATGCAGCTTTCTTCCTTGCCACAGCTGTAGATCAGACGTAACACCAGTGAAGACTGAATTCACACACTGAAAAACATTACAAGATGTGATTGCAGCCTTCAGCTCTTCTCATGTGTTTCACTGTTTATTGCAGTGAATCTCTGCCTATTAGATTTAATTATTACATATCTGAATCCTTCTGGCTTTGTTACTTTGAAGCTGATTATCAAAGTACAACATGCAACACCTGCTTTCTCCATTCTTGAACTCAAATGACTTGTGTGCTTGTCCTCAAGAAGGTACAAAAGAAGCAATATCTAAACTGAGTAATCATGAATAAACCTACCTTGGAGTTTTACACTAATCCTAAATGTTTCCTGAAGAATAGTTCCTAAATAACAGTACTGAAAAAAGAGTTTGAAAAATACTGTGCATGTCCTTAACTAAACCAGAAGAAAGAGCAATGTATAAACCAACAGGTTTTGTAAGGTGCTTTAAAGACAACTAGTTACAGAGAAATTGGGTCTCTCTCTGTGCTGTCCTTATGTTTGACCAAGTCACACATAGCTCATTCTAATTTTGTCTCACTAAAGAGGATATATAGTGAATTTGTACACCACATTCTTCCACAATTTCCACAAATGAAAATTCATGCTGGGAATCTGCTCCACATACAGCAAGGAGAACACAATTCACCTGCAATTTTATAGTAGTTTCAGCTCCATAAATGTACTCAGCATAATATTTCCAGCTTTTGTTTTGACCTTATTCATAGTTCCTAGTTTATAATAATCTAATATTGCATTTCTCTCACACCTGGCTGCTCTGGAAACTTCATTAAAATACACAAAATTGTGACATTTCTATTGTTAATAAACCTCATTATTTACAACACAAACACTTTTGCTCTGTTAGAACCATGTTAGCAATTGCACAGCTGGTGGTTCAAAAGGCAACAGAAAACAGTTTTCAAAATATTTAGGAATACTTTTTTGCTTAATTTTATACACATGATCCTCTTCACATAAGTACACACACAAGCAAAACTAGGAAAAATATTTTTCTCTTTTCACAGGGTATTCAGTGTTATTTTGAAACATGACAATTGTGGTAACACTCTCCATTTTCAAGCCTCTTCAGAAAGGAGATACAGTCCTTTGATATATTGAAAAAGAAATAACAACAAGAAAAAAAAAAACCCATCACACACATATGAGGGGAAACACTGGACTACCTGGCAAGGTGAGGAGGAAAAAAGGCTCAGGAAGGAGATGTGGTCAGGATAGATTTTATGAGAAGAGGGAAGCTACTGTCATCACATATCTCAAATCTGTACCTTACTATTAGGTAGAGGCATTTCCCCCATGATGAAATAATTACTTGTCCTGACCCCAGAAGGCACAAAACTTCAGATAAATCATTTCCGTCACACTGCAGACAGCACCTGCAGCCAACTGATCCCTGAAAAGTATTTTCATGGGTTTCTGCCATATTTAAACATGCTTTCTGAACATCTATTGGGCAGGAGTTAGCACAAATTTTCTATTTAGTGAAAGGCGGTGGAGAGAACAGCCAAGTCAAAGGTTTATGGAAGGAAGAAAAGCTATCTGTTTTAGCATGTAGCTGTCATGAGCTATTTTATGGGATGTATGAAACCTAGCAAATCACATTCACATCAAAAAGAAACTACATCCAACACTGAACTCAAATACATCCCCTTGCTGTTGCTGTAGCCTGAGAATCTGACCTTCACATTATATTTAATAAGAGACAGAAAAAATGAGAGCCACATATAGGAGAGAATAATCTATGAAATCTCTTAAAAATAAATATTTGCAAGTCCTAAAGAAAACATTAAGAAATAAAAGGTGCATGAAAAATTGCTTTTGAGCTCAAACATAAAGAAAGAGTCTTTTTTGTATGCTTACAGATTAATTCCTTTGCAGAAAGGAGAGGCAAACTATGTGAGCATATTTCACACAACACAGAATTCCAACAATTACTTATTTTTTTATTTCCATCTATAAATTTGAAAATGTAGTTGCCAGCTGCTTTGGTGCCTACTGTAATTTTCCTGCAGTCACTAGTCTCCAGGCAATTTATATAAGATTGATACATTAAGTACGAAATGGTTTCTCTATTTGCCCTTCATGTCACATCCAAAATTTACTTAACAATCCCTTTCAGTTAAAATAGGGGCCTATACTTTAAAAAAAATAAATAAAATAAAATTGGCAAGGAACAATTATTGATAGACTAGAGCTCAGTCTTAAATACACTTGAATACATTTAATGTCAGCTATATGAATCTCTTGAATTTTGTGCCTGGTAATCTAAACAAAACAAAACGCTAGTTCATTCTTCATTATGGGAATCTTTTCCCAATATATCTATTTCAAATTCTGAATCTACTCAGAATTAAAAGCAACAAATCCAGTGACAGCTGAAACACACATTTCTTTCAGAGGAAAACCAAAATATTTTATTCAAATTTTATCCAAACCAAGCAGTTTTTATCCAAAGACATTGATTCAACAGTAATAAAACTATTCCATGAAAATCCATTAACTATTAGAATCATTTAAAAACAAAACAGGTGGGCTTTCTACAAGTTCAGACCCTCAAATTCCTCATGCCACTGTTTTTCTGGATTGACTGAAGAACTTCTCAAGGATTAATTCCTTCCCAAGGGTCAACCACTCAGGGGGGTAGGTAGCAGGAAGTAAACAAAAACTGTGATTGCACAAAAACACACACATACACAATATACACTAATTTATTTAGTTTTAGTGACATTCTTCTAAAATACTTCTATTTTACTGATCCACATGTATGTGTGCTCATATTTTTGCAGGGATGGCTCAAGTTTCTCTGTAATAATGGTTGCATCACAGACAGACTTTTTGAATAAATACAAATTTGATTTTCCAGTTTAAAACAGTCTGCGTAAAATTCAAACTATGAATTTGATAGTGCTGTTTCATGCTTCTTGGAGATCTTTGTGGAGCTTTCTCTTCCTTCTCCTAGGTGCTCTTCACCTGTAGTGTATCTGTCATTATGCATTAAGATTAGAGATTCACAGCATGTGTTAACAGAGAAAAAAAAAGAAAAGGAAAAAGTATGTCACCTTAATCTAGACATCCACAGAGAAGACTGAAAATACATCAACAGGTGTCAACTCTCAGAGAGGCACCACAGTAGTATTTCTGAATAAAGGTAATGTTCTCCAGAGAAAATTCCCTACTGAAGAGAGTCTTGCCTATCAGAAAAACCCAACCTTTTTTTGTTTCCTTACAAGTTTTGACTTTTTTGAATAAAATTACACCATTATGTAGTAGAGGAATAGGCAATATTTCACTCTGTATGGCAACAGCATCAATAATTTTAGTTCATTAAAAAGATGATTAAAAAGACAAATATTGAAAAATCTGTTATCAGTAGTTCTCAAAAATCCTGCTGCTTTTCTAGCTGTAAAACATCTGGCTGAACAATGAACTTCTTTTTACTATATTAATACTCAGCTCTCTCCCAGAGAATTTATTTCATTTTATAGCTAGGAATAAGTAACAAATACTGTAGTCTCATTCTAAACTATTGTATTAATGGTGGCACTCCACAAATTAATCTGTAAGATTTGATCTTTACACCTTACCTTTGCTGATTTAGAACCTACTAAACCTAAGGTATCTAGAACTTAAAGTATTTTGCATACCTTATATGCTTGTATAGTTCACTGAATGTAGAAAACATTTATTTTGAGTTTAATATGGATGTGCCTCAGTGCTCCCTTCTCTTGGGTGTCAGATGTTGTTCAAAGTAAGAGATTAAGATTTTAGTAGTAAATTGTCAGTTATTTGAAACTGGGCTCTTTGAACCCCTGGACAGAATGATCTGAATTACTGGGACGACAAAGAAGAGCACATGCACTCATTTGTTACTTTGACCACTTCATGGTTGTTTTTTCAACAGCCAGGAAAGCAACAGAATCATGTATGAACCTTTGATCCCAAAGAACCCATAGTTCCAAGTATATTTAACCTGGTGGTTGTGAGAGTCCTTGAAACAGCACCACTGTTTGTTTTGTAGGTCTACAGGGAGTGGATGCTGGGTGACATGCTGACCTGAAAGTCATTAACAAGATGCTGGTCTTTTTAACTTGTTTGTAAAGAACAGAACACATCCTGAAAAATAAAGAAATATCAACAATTGAAAATACACCCTTATTAGAAACATATTTTGAAACTCCAGTAAGCTCTGCACATTCAAAGAACACCAGCAAGTAGAAGGCCATATGTAAATGCTATGATCTATATGCAGAAAAAAAAAAATCCTAGTGCCTCCAGCATATTTCCAAGCATCGGATATATGATTTTCAAACTGAATAAACTGTGTGGCTCAACTTCTCAAAAATTAGGATGAGGCATAAGTGGAAAAAAACTATGAAAATGCAAAGTGCCAAGATTTTCCTTTAGGAACTTACAGCAGATCTATAAGTTTTAGCATCTTTGCCCCTCATGACAATATAGTATATTATCAGCAACATTCCCAGATAAAATCCAGCCAAGGGGAAGATCTCGCTGCCAAAAATTACTTTTGAACATAGTTCTGTGAGGATTTACCAATAGATATTCATTAAGTCACCAAGAGAAGATATTAATTATAAATTGTGTGGTTTCAAAAATATTTATTTAGCAGGCTAAGGTGAGGACAAAAAAAATGCTCATTAATGAATATTAATCAAAGTCTAAACTGCCACTCAAACTGCTTTTTCTTCTCCACATTTGTAGGTTTTTCCACTAGCAATATCCATTTTAACCACTCCATTGTTCACTCACCAATTACAGTCATGGGCAAAACAGACTTGACTTGGTGAAATGAATTTACTACAAGTCAAATCACAGTAGAAAAAAAGAGAAGCAGAACTTTTTCTCTCACATACCCTAACTCCTGGATGTTATTACTTCTGCCCAATGAATTTTCTCCCTTCTTAAATATATTACCACAGTGACATTACTACTGTTGCTGACTGACACAGCCTTGGCCAGTGCCAGATCCATCTTGGAGCCAGCTGGAATTGGCTCTATAAGGCATAGGAGAAGCTTCTGGCAGCTTCTCATTGAAGCCATCCTTGTGGGGTTCCTGCTACCAAAATCCTGCCATACATACCAAATACACATATTAAAAGGGAAAAGAACAGGAAATAATTACCTTACACTGGAGAAAATGATAATTAAAATGCACTAGGACTGGATCTAGCAGCAGTGACAATGAGCAGCATCTTCATGCTCCCTGTCATGCATCCAAAAACCTTTTATGAGAGAAGGGGATACTTATCCCACCATTCCCATGTAAATCTGTATCTGCGCAAGGCACTGGGACATATTTTTTAGTTGTATGGAAACTTAAGCAGCAGAATTTCAGATTTCAACAACTAGATGTTTTTTATAAAGATACACTGATACTGCCCTGAGACCTCAGTAATGGCTTACTTCAGTTTTGATGGTTCCTCTAACTTAAGTTCTTACAGAATCACAAAATCATTTAGGTTGGAGAAGTACTTTAAGATATCAAGTCCAACCATTAACCTAAAACTGCCAAGGCCAGCACTAAACCATGTCCTTAAGTCCCACATCTATATCTCTCTTAAATAACTTCATGTATGTTGACTCACGCACTTCCCTGGGCAGCCTGTTCCAATGCTTGACAATCCCCATTCTGGGAAGACATTTTTACAAACATCACTTGTTGGGAGAAGAGACTGACCCCCTGACCACAACCTTCTTTCAAGGAGTCATAAGACAGCAATGAGGTCCTCCCTGGCCTTTTCTCCAGGCTAAACAATCCCATCTCCCTCATCTGCTCCTCACAAGATTTGTGCTCCAGACCCTTCACCAGCTCTGTTGCCCTTCTCTGGACATGCTCCAGCACCTCAGTGTCTGTCTTGTAGTGAGGGGCCTAAAACTGAATACAGGATTAGAGATACAGCCTCAGCAGTGGTGAGTACAGGGGGGAAATCACTGCCCTGGTCCTGCTGGACACACTATTGCTGATCCAAGCCAGGATGCCATTGGCCTTCTTGGCCACCTGGGCACACACTGGCTCATGTTCAACTGGCTGTTGACCAGCACCCCAGGTGCTTTTCTTCTGAGCAGCTTTCCAGCCACTCTGCCCCCCAACTAGTAGCACTGGATGGGGTTGTTGTGATCCAAGGGCAGGACTGGGTCTGGCTGCCCAGTCCAATCTCTTAAAATTGCCCACAGCCCATCAATCCAGCCTGTCCAGATCCCTCCAGCAGATCAACACTTCTGCCAAACTTGGTGTCACTTGCAAACTGACTGAGGGTGCCCTTGATTACCTCACCCAGTTGATATATTAAACAAGTCAGGCACCAAAGCTGAGCCCTGGGCAGCTCCATTTGTGACTGGCTGACAGCTGCATTTAACTCCATCCACCACCACTCCCTGGACCCGGCTATCCAGACATCCTTTTACATTTTTTAAAAGTGTATGTGTCCAAGCCACAAGCAGTCATTCTCTCCAGAAGAATTCTGTGGGAAATGGTGTCAGAAGCTTTAATAAACTCTATGTATAGAACATCCACAGTCTTTCCTCCATCCACTAGGTGGGTCACTTTGTGACAGAAGATCAGGTTGGTCAGTAGAACCTGCCTTTCACAGACTCACGTTGACTGGAATGATTCAATATAAAATGTGTTTAAATATGATTTAAAATTAAAAATATCCACTTAGTAAATGGCTTTGGGCAGTCTAGGGCATGGTTACCCTTGTATACCCAGTCCACAGAAGAACATGTATGTGGAATAAAACTATCATAAAATCCAAGACTGAGAAAATGCATTTCCAAGTCACCAGCAGATATTCAGGGCCTTTTATCGAGTTTGTGAGAAACTACAAGCTCTCCAGATCAAAGACAAAGAAGCAGAAAAGATCACCCTAGCAGGCTTACTTGTTTTATTTAGAATCTGAGCAACGAGGAGTACCCAGGGGATCAATGTTTATCAGAGGCCAGCTGATACTTGAAGAGTAAGGCTGGAATGATACAGCAACAGAAACAAGATCCCTGCATGCAAAAGCAGACACATTCTTTTCTCCTGCCATTGCCGTCCTTCCCATCCTTTCAACTGTTTCTTTTCTGTCATTATTAGAACCCTTGACAACTACTTTTTAAAGCAACAAAATACATGCATAGAACAAACATCTTCGGCCTAATTCATAATTAACAAAAGGTCTTTCTGATAATCAGTGTTCAAATGTTGCACACAATTTTCTGCTTGCCATTAATGAGATTATCATTCTTCAAAATTTACCAGTTAACTCACTATTTTTAAAGGAAAAAGAGCTGCCTCAAAACTCTGTATGCAATAGTAGCACAGGCAGCTTTCCCATTCATTTATTAGAATTGATAGCAGCTGAATGTTTCTCACTTTTGCATAAGCAGGTTTATATAACGAAATTGTGCTATAACTGCCCAGTACTTTTATTATCTCACATGAAAACTTTAACATCACAGCCATCTGCTCTAGGATGGCAAAGCCCCTGACAGGGGACATGGCTGCATCAGTGGCTAGATGAGATCTGTCTTAGCCTAGTTTATACATTTGAAGAAGTGTCATAGAAGCCTACAGAAAGAAAGAAAAGCCCATTGACATATGTCACATCTAAACCAAAAGGCTCCTGTAATGAAGCTATGGCAATAGCGCTAAGACTGCAACTCACAAATTAGGAAAAAAACCTAAGCAATATGTATCAGTACAAAGTTTTTGTTACATGATCTTAGATCTGACTTCTGCTGCTGCAAATCCTTTGTGGGTTTTAATTCAGCCTGTGCACTTTTCCTTTCAGCCATTTCTGAAATCAGGGTCAAAAGCAGCCACAAGAGATCATCTGCCTCCAGACAGAATCAACTGTACAAACAATACATTCTTACTCAAACACCCTGAAAAGGACCCTTAATCCCTGGGAAATTTATTGTTTTCACAGAAAAGTAAAGATGGAGCAGTGTTTAACCCATATAGTATATATACTTTGCATGTATAAATAATTCCGCAGTGAGAGAGAATGGGGAAAAATATGCACCACTCAAACCAGAATCATAACCCTTTGGTCACAAAATTCAGTGAGAATACTTCTCTTTTTTTCCAAAGGGAATACAACTAAGCCAAGGTTTTCTTCACCTGCATAAATTAAAAAGTGCACCCATCTCTGAAAACGCTTTAAAACATGGGTTTACCTTTCTTGTTGATACAGGCTGCCCAGGGAGGTCACAGTCTCCCCCCATGGAGGGATTGAAAACCCACCTGAATGTGCTCCTGTGTAACCTGACCTAGGTGACCCTGCCTTGGCAGGTGGTTGGACAAGATGTCTCCCAGAGGTCCCTTCCAACCCAGATAATTCTGTGATATTCCTGCTGCCTCACTTCTTACCTCTCCCTGAGAGAAGAACTCAAATTGTATGTATTTTAAGAAGCTTTCTTACATTATCAGAAAGATGATAATTTATTATATTTTCTTACTTTCTACCATTATTTTAGCATGATGCTGTGGATTATGTTGGTTCCATCCCTGAGTTACAGGTTTTGCTCACAACTCCTCCTTTCTTCTGAAAGGTGAACAACAGCATTAGTAATGTGTGTTTCCTCACACCTCTGGAAAGGTCTTTAGACACCGATTCCAGCCACAATAAAGGTTTCTACCCTGTCAAGTAAAAGTGCTAAATGTGAAGAATTCTGTTAATGCAATGTTATGATTGAGATTTTCAATAAACCACAGCAGGAGAAGCCTAAATTTTGCCTCTTGCAGCAACTCTAATAAAGCACGGTTAATCATCTGGAAAAAATAAAAACTGAAGGAAAATACACCCAAAAAAACCTAAAGAAAACTGTGCATGGCCAAATACAAAACCTGAAATCAGTGTGAGCACATTTCACTGATTTCCAATAGGTTTTGGATTCCATCATTTTTGTGTTTTTTTCCCCTTCAATACTAAAGAATGCAATATTATTTCCTGAACATACTTGTGTGTATGCTGGCCATATTTTCAACTCCTTATAATCATCCCTCCATGCTACTTCAAAGAAGATATAAAAACATGCTCTGGAAAGGTCAGAAGTTACAGACTATCTGAGTCTTCCCTGTAATAATAGCCTTCTGCTAAAAACTGTGAGGACCTTTACACTTTCCAAAATAGGACAAAAATGAATGAAGATAGTAGATAGAGACACAAACCCGCTAAAGAATACATGGTGATGGTATGAAAAACTACCAGAGACACCATTATAATCTCAAACTCTACAAAGCATTTTATTGAAACATGAAGGCAAGAAATATTTTAAATATACATTTAATATCAAAGCAATTTTTTCAAATATGTGAAGAACACTTAAAATCAAGTATTCAGTTGATGTGCTTTAAAACTGATACTCAGCAAGTATAAATGACCAAAACTCCACTGATGTTAATGGATTTACAGAGGCTAGAGAGCCATAGAAAGTGAGTTTTGAACGATCTAATAATATAAAAAGCAAGGGATACTGACCTCATCACCACACACCTTGCTGCTTGTAAACACACCAGCATGACATCACCAAAATTTCCAAGGAAAAATCTGTATTTGTACTATGAAAAAGCATGAGCACTTCGATTTCCAGGCCATCTTTACTGAGATTTTGAAAGCATCAGACAAGAAAGGATTATAAAAGATGAATGGTTATCTTGTGCTTAAGACATGAGCCTGAGTTTTTTCCCTGGCTTTGTCCCAACTTCTCTATGGCCTCAAGTAAGGTCTACCAGAACCAATGGAAGTAAAACACTGCAAATTCACTGTTGAGCATAGCTCTGAGAAAGAGTTCAAAGCTCCCTAAAGATTAAAAATAACTTGCAAGAAGGACAGAAATAAATAGATAACTAAGCAGGAGGGGTTATTGGTGAGATTCAATGCCTGTATTAGGATTACTACTGGTGAAGTAAAAATTAATCTGAAAATAAACAGAATAAAAATGCCACATTTAAAATTATGTTTACATCAGCTAAATAATTAGGGGAAAGTTTATTCTAGACTATGTCCTGTGTACAGTTTTAGGAAAGAGTAGTCCAGAAATCAAAATAGCAAGAGATTTACAAGGGAATTCTGGAAAGTATGATGCAATCTTTAATACAGTTCTGAGAATCTGCTCCCACACCGAGCATCAGAAATGGGGGAACAAAGGCAAAACCATTCCAGATGACCCTGGCCATTAGCAGAGGGTTATTAATACAGCACTGAGATTCTGCTGGTGTACTTCTCTGCCATGAGTTCTCTAACTCTCTCTGCTAGCTAACTTCACAGTTCCTAGGTGCACACTGGCTTCCCTCTAGCCATCTCCAAGCAGAATAAACATGTCACTGCCTCCATCAACTTGTGTAAGTAAATACAATACTATTCTCTAACTCAAGAGACCATTGAATTCTTCATGCATACCAAGTAATAACCATTATAGGAGAAAGTCTCACACTGTCATGCAGCCAATATTTCTAATGCAGAACTGGAATTGTGTATAAATATGCATACACATACCAAAAAGGGAAATATTTTATAAAAACAGTGTATGAGGCTTAAAGACATCATTGTACATGAAAATGGCCTCCGAATCTGCTGAATTTTCTTGCTTATTCAGATATCAGCTTCTATATATATTAACTTCTGACATTTGGAAAGCTTTTGTTCACAACTAATAGAATGAGAGCAGAACAGACCTTAAAAGCATCTTAAAGTAATGGAAGATTTAATAAGAAAATAATATACTTTTAGTCTAGCAAAAAATGTGAACATATTAATAATAGATGACCAGCACTACTGAGCACGATGTAGGGATCTATGAAATGTTACAAGGCTAAGTCTCATGCTGGTGAAATGCCAGCTGGTAATCCTGATAGAGTTACTATGTGTGAAAGAAATCTTCCCTTGAGGATGTCCAGTGGGTATATTCTCAACCACAACACTTTTCAGATTAGAAGAGGGTACTCATTTTTGCAGGCTTCCTAATGGTTCAGTGACTTCATCTAATGGCACTCTCTAATAGTGCTTTCACTTACCAAGCCCAGTCAGTAGCACAGCTGCCTCAGCTGCAGCTCGATCCCTCTGAGCAGTGATGAGTGAGGATGCCAGTACCTGTAGCTCCTGCTGTTCTCTGTGGAAGATGAGGTTACTTGCTCAGATAGAGGAGGAGCTCAGCATTCAGCACAGTCAGACTGGTGTGCCTCTGGTAGTTTATGTTTTTTAAAGTCACAGAGACTACCCCTTAAACACCAGCATCATTTACTGCTTCACTTTTAGAGGAAGAGAATGAATGTGAATGGGTTGCCTAGATGGCTGGGATTTGATGTGCATTCGTCATTCAGAGAAAAATGCAACAATTAAGGATTGCCACCCAGGACATTTGGATTTCTTCTTCCTATTGCAGTAAATATACTGTAATTTTTTAGCCATTCCAGTCACCAAAAATTGGATTGAGCAAATGAGTTGACAAAGTACCGTAATAAGAAAACTATGAACTCGTGGTCCTATTAGTACGAATTGAACAGTGCTTCTATCAGCAGAAACAAAACTCCTCCCTGACTTAAAACTGCCCCTTCCCTGTACACAGACAGTCAGGTCCAATATTTTGGGGATAATTGTTTATTTTCCTGTTCTCCAGAATGTCCTTAAGAGACTGACTCTTGTCTTTCCCAGGTGCCTGTGGCCAGAGGTGACAACACAAGGGGGAATCCCCAAAGACTCCTGTCAGTGCAGTTGTAGATATTTGCAAGTCTCATTCTGCAAAAGAACTAACTGTATAGGGAGGAATCAACTCAAATCTGTCACCTCCTGAAAATAATCTTTCCAGAAGAGAATCCATGCTTACTACATTCCTCCTGAAACATAAAGAGATTTATTTTGTCTTTGCAATATATTTTAGCACCTCTAAACCACTTTGGAAACAGTACATAAATACAAAGAAATGTGTTCTCCAAATTATGAGCTCACCCAAATACAGTGAACTTGTGTATCAAAGCGTTAATATGCTCACAGTGACATGCGGCCAGTATAAGAAAAGGAATAGAACTGTGTGCAGAAACATGAAGAATCACCAAGCATAAAACCAGCCTGAACTACAACTCCAGAGACTTTCTGTAGAGCATAAAGGAAATATTTGCATGCTTCTTCTTCTGACTCTATTACCTGTTTTGATTTGTGCTTGAGGCACGTTGTATCTCAGACACACATCCTACTCCAGAACCAACCTCAGTTGCAGTGTGCTTCAAAAGATCTCTAAAAGGGATCAGCCAGAACTTGGGGCATTATTTACTTCAGCTTCTCAATAGATGAATATACACAGTGAAACCCCAGCAGTACTGGAGCCCTCCAGCACGACTGGCCTGTCTTATACTGGCAAGCACAGTCCAACCTAGAAATCTCAGCAAAAAACTAAGAAATTCAAACAGCCAAGAATTTTGTGGGTAAGACAGGCCAAGAGAACCAAATACGTAAAAAAGCTAAAAATTAAATAATTAAATTAATACAACTGCAATGAATATACCAGTACCTCAGTTCAGTGAGATCTTGAGTTAACCTGGACACTCTTCTGGCCACAAGGCACTGCACAAACAGTTCCTCACCTTTCAGTGCAAGTATCACATCCTGACTTAAACACTGAAATCTGGAACCTTTCCTAGCTACAAAAATTGCAATTAAATTATTTGACCTCACCTTCTTCCCCACCCCAGATGATCCAGGTTTGTTAAATGGGACCAGAAGAGATTACTGTATTGCTCTCCAACTATTATGCATTATACTTCTTTTAAAATGAAGGGTGTACAGAAAATTTCAGCAGATCAGGATGGATACAGATTTAGTACCAGTCTCACAATAGAACAAGCAATAAGGTTCATGTACATGTGTGATGGCTGTCAGTATCATCCTGGTGAGGCTGCTTCACACCCTGCATGCCTCTGTGCAAGGCAGCACATCTCAGCTGCACAGGCTACACTTGGAAAGAGACATTTGATTGATTACAGTTGTAGAGATTAACAAATGTATCTGGTTACAATCAAAACGTAAACACACTTATCTTCATGGTGTCTAACTAATGAAAAAAACATATTAGAGAAATTAGAGAAATTAAGGGCTTCATAATTTAATCCAATTTAAATAAACTGACACCAGTGGTTACTTCTGGCACAACTTCGTCAGTTTTGGCTTTCATCAAACCACTATGACTAAATTATACATTAGCAATGTACAACTTAAAGCCATTCATGGCATCTAATATATTTCAATGTACTTAAAATTCTTTTCTGACATTTGAATGAAGTTTGGATATAGGCTACTGCCATTCATATGCCTAATTTTTCACTGTAAATCCAGGCTTGGAAGCATTTTTTTCAGTCCCTCCTAACACGCCCATTCCAAGTGCTCTAATAACTGCATTATAGTTAATGACCCTACTAGTTCATCTGTTACCACCAGTTCATATTCCCTTCTTTTCTGAACCAACCAGACCTTTACAAAATGCTGCGCAACCAACATCATGCGAAGAACCACAAATAACTGTGGCAACTATACAACAAAAGAAAACTTAAGATAAACTTAAAACACTCAGATAAGAACAACATACAGGGCCCATTTACAGCCACAAGTGAATTTCAACAGTCTTGACTGGTTTGGGGAACAGAGCTTGAATCTTACTATGACAAACAGATGAAGATCAGAATTTGGATGTTGTTCTGAAATAACTGGGAGGAGAATTGATAGTAAATCATTTGGCTCCAGATGGAAGAAAAAAAGAAGAGAAAAAAAGCTGAATGTGAAAATGGAAATAGTGTATCATTTCACAGCTAGGCATTGGAGCCAAGGTATCCTGTTGTTGTGAACAGAAATGGTTTATCAGAAGAATGAGGCTGAGCACAAATCTGTGACTAACCAAAATAAGAACTGGAAACAGAGGTAATTGAGAAAAGTATCTCCCAAATTTGGGCATTATTTAGGCTTCCCAAATGCCCATGTTGGTGGGTACACTAAAACAGGTATTTTACAAATGTACAGCTCACTGACTATAGTCTGGTTAAAGAATCTTCAATAGTTATGGGGATCTCCATGGGAAAACCATCTATCTTCAGTATTCTGAGTAGCTCCATCTACATTAGAGGATGCAGAGGCTTTTCAGTTTTCTATGATCAAAGTATTCAATCAGTAGGAGCAGCAAGGTTTCTGTTCCAGTTAAAATAAAAACATACTTACCCTGGTGATGTCTACTTAATTCATGAAACAAATATATTTTAGAGAAATTAAGCACCTGCTTACTCTGCAATAGAAAAATACAGCAAACTTTAAGCAGAAAGAATAAACAGCTCACCAGCAGAGACAAATTATATATTGTTGTGATGTAATTCCTGTACTATAATGCACTACAGTTTCCAGCTTTAGAATTCTTCAGTGTTTTATTCATTGACTGTGGAGACTAAATTTCCAGAAAAACATTTTTCTATGTGCTCCATTTTAACAGAATTCTGTTTCCAAAATGCATGTAGACATGAGCTCTTTCCAGTCCATCTAAGAAGCTGCACTTAACTGGGAGGGGGTTTTTGCAGGGGGTGTTTTGTTTTGTTTTCTAGGCTGATACAGATTTACATGTCTCATTTCCACTCATTTCCACAGTAGCTTGAGCTTCAATTGCACTCTCCTAAGCTCCAGGAGCACTTTGCTCACAGGAGATTGCAACAGGGTAGTGAAGTTACAGCATTCCCAGGACAACACAGAGTATTCAAGGCTCAACCAAAGGCAAAAAACTAGACCTGGATAAAAAACATGCCAGTTATTCCAATCTCCCTAGAAAACATCATCATCATCATCATTTTGCTCCCCTGGCATTCTTTATTCAAAGGGTCTGACAATTACACAGTAACTTTACAACAGAATCGTGAGAAAATGGCTTAGCAGCAGCAGTATGTAGAAGAGATAAATAAAAATATTTTCCTTAAAATCTTATTTTCAGGATTCCTTAGGCAGGAATTCCTCCTACATACAGAGAAAACTTTCATCTCTCTGATGAAGAGGGCTTCCACATCTCACTTTTTTTATACTCATCTAAATACACCTTTCTATACTTTTCATCCCATGCTCCTATATAATCTCCTTAACTATAAAAGCATTTCAGGATCTTCCTGCTCATGCTTCATCTCCTAAGTATTATTCTACATTGCTATATCTGTAGTTTCTTTGGTGTGTGTCAAAACCCCCCTCAGAGAATTCCACTGGACTCATTGTCAAGCATATTACCTTTATAGATATTTATACTTACTCTCAGCCAAAACTTCTGTACTGATGAAACAGAACAAAAAAAAATTAAGAAAAGAGACCTGTGGAAGAACCAAGTGTGATTATTCAAGATTAACTTTCAGCATAAATAATTGGTTTATAACTATTTTATTTCTGCATTTAATAAAATTTTCAATTTTATTTCCTTGTGGCATTCACTTCTGTAAGAGATATTGTTGTGGCCAATACTGGCTGTTGTATTAAGTAGAAAATTTTCGTTTTTCCTTTTCTTTTACTGGACTACCGGCATTCACCATGTGGAAGGGGCTCACTGCTGCCTTTGCTTGAACCTACCATTATAGAGAGCCTATATGTAAAAGAATGACTTTCAGCAACTTTAATGAGAGCTGTAGGGCATTCAGCAACTTGTAAGAACAAGTCCCAAATCACCACAGCATTAAAAAATCCATCTGAGTTGAGATTACATGCAAGACAGGGCTATGTTTGAAGAAAGACAAGATGATAAGGAAATACAGTAAAAAGTAAAAGGTCTAAAATAAAATCTTTTACTACCATTTCATACATTACTGTATGTTCCTGAGATCAGAGTACAGTGATAATGCCATTTACCACTGTCCTTTAGAGACCTACCAAAGGCACAGATCCACAGCAAGACTACAAAGATTTCATTGGTCACACATAGAAGGGGGGAAAAAAAATAGCCCGTGACACAGTAAAACCTGTCATAGTCCTGCTGGCACAGCTGTGTCAAGGAATTGCAAGTTTCACTCAGCACAGGAGTGTCTCATCCCAAACCTGCTGGCATACCCTTTAGGAAGGTGTGCATTAACTGCTCACAAGAGATGAGAAGAAAACTGTTTCATCCTGGACAAAACTGAGCTGCTTCAAGACTCAAAGTGAGACACGTCATTTGCTACTGCCCAAATTTGGTTCTCAAGATAAATTGTACTAAATAAAAAGCAATAAAAAATGCTCTTTCTGATCACTGAAAAAGATTAAATTTACACAAAACCAGTGCAATTAACATTATTTTTCATTTTAATTTAATTTAAAGATATCATGTTTAGTATGAGCTAAGGCAGTGGTGCAAACTTCACTGCACTATCATGCTAGCACCCCTCATAAGATGACCTGAAAGAAACTTTGGCATAACCATCATTTTGGTCTTCACAGTACCATGCCCACCAATCTTCACCCTTCTGGTATAACATAAAAGCTGGAAATTAGGACCAATCTCTATATTAAGATGAAATTTTTATACTGATACTATAGCAAGACCAGTATCATTAATATAAACATTTCAGAATAACATCTGCCCGCATCTAACCTGCAGTGAATTTCAAAATGTGACCTAGAGGTGAAAAACCATGTATCATGTTATCAGTTTCTTGAACCACAGTCACTTATTACTGCTCCTTTATATGAGTCATCTAGAACCAAAAATGTTCAGCTCATTTCCCTGTACAGACAGAAATAAAAGGCTTTTTGCCCCCCAAAAAATGACTGCTTGGCAAGTAATTACAAGGCTGACTGAATGAAATATATTTTGCTTCAATATTAATGAGTTCAGAAGATCTGATATACTACATTGTATCACAGCATTGCTACTTACAAAATAATACATCTCAAGGCAACCACAGGTACTTCTCATTCACTTAAACATGGAAGTTTGACACCAAGAGACACAACAGAATACTAGAATCTTTATTGCCATATCAAGCCTATTTCCACTGCATTATAAACACAACAAATTAAGAAACTAATTATTTCAAAATAACTCAAATAACTTTGTATTTTAAATACCCTCCTCACAAAGAACTGAAGACCCTTATTCCCTCTGCTCTGGTAAGATCATATAATCACAGGATAACCTAAGTTGCAAGGAGTCTTTAGAATTCATCTGGTAAAACCCTTATTCATAGCAGGGCCAAATTTGACATCACATAAACTTCAGTTAGATCAGGTTTTTGAGAGCTAAGTTTAGCTGAGTTTGAATTTATTCAAGGATGGAATTTCCAAAACTTCTTTCAAAAACATGATCCAATAATCCAACTATGTTTTTTTTTCTATCAGAATTTCCCCCGTGTTGCATCTGGGTCCTTTGCCTCTCAGCTCCACTGAGCACAACCAAGAAGTGATCATCTTAGCAAGTATGGAACTCATTAACTTACTCCAGTTCTAATCAAATGAAGTACAAAATCAGCATTCACTTTTCTTGCACAGTATCAGGGCCAGTGATTGGTGTGACTGGTTTTACTCTCTTTGGTCATCTAATCAATAAAATTCATATTATAAGGGGGCCAAAAGGCAACACTTTTACCTGAAAAATTAAGGGCCAGTGATTTTATTACTTATTTGTCAATTTACCAAATTGGTCCTAAAACTAAAAGGGCCTCTTTGCACCTATAAGATTGAAGTAAGATACAACCTGAAAACATGAGCCAAGACTAACTAGTCTTACACATTTTCATTTCAGGTCCAACCCTCACAAAATTGGCAATATTTAAATACCACCTAAACAACTGCAAGTGCAATCAATCCCATACGATCTCCAAAAATAAACCTACAAAGTGTTCAAGTTCTTCAAGTCCTACCCAAACTCCGTTTAGATCCAACAATTCTATCCTGAATTCAAATGACTTTCCAAACATCTTGTTTCTTAGTCCCAAGAATGGGGTCTAGGTAGACTATAGCAGATCTTGAAATTGAAGCAGATCAGCAGAATATCTGAATGTTCTTAAAATAACTATTTACAAAACTTACTGGTCTTATAGACAGGAAGAGCAGCTATATAGCTCACAATTTTCAATTAATTGACATTATTATCACTGAAATCTTAACTCTTTCACTTCACCACTATAAATACATTCATTAAATGTTTATATGACAACTGTCCATCGGCCATAGAGCAGCCAGGAACTGTAAAAAAAAAACTGCCTGCTGTGGAGGATGGAGCCTAAAACTAAGCAAGAGCTGCATGATTCCTTTCTGAAATTTACCCAGTTCAGAAATTCTAGAGAGCTCTCAAAGTTCATGTTTCCTCAAGTTTTGAATTTCTAACTTTGGACCACTGAACAGAAGAAGTCTTACATGCAGCTTCAACAGGAGGAAATTTCACTTCCCAAGCTGAGCTTCCTGGCACATGGAGAGGTGTTGATGAGCTCAGAATGTGTGTTGCACTCACAGATAAGTCCCAACAATTTTGAAAAATAAAACAAAAGCATGAAGTGGAAAACACTGTCAGTTTTTACTCTCTCGTTCCTGATGAGAGAGATCCTAAAACATATATAATATCATATATTTTTTGGGATTGCTAATACTTAAGTAATTCTACTGGATGCAGCATATTACTTCCAATGTGAAGGCTAAATGCAACTATGCACCCACACTACAAGTGTATCAGCCTCTTAGGTATAGCTACCAGCAATGGTTACATGTTTTGCGAATGTTATTTGAATTATCAGAGGAAAGCACCATTCCCACCTCAGCTGTTACAACAGAAAGTGCAACATCCTGCAACCAGGGCATTGTTCAGGGCTGAAACTCCAAGCTTTCTCCATTCTTGCTAATACAACAGGCATGCCTTAACCTCCTCCTCTTTTATCAGTGGACAGATGCTTCATCTCCAGATCAATGGGCTGGTGATTCTTCTATTAACATAAAAAGTGCAGCAATTTATTGGTTCAAAGATTTTACTTTCTCAAATTTATCAATTCCCTTGAATCCCTGAGCTGTTAACTGAATAACTGGTATCAGTCAGTTCAAACATACAAGCATCAAGAGTCCAACTCAGAGTACCCAGCTCTATAAAATATTTAAAAATGAGATGAAATTCCATGCACGATATATACATTTATCACTTCCCATAACTGCTGAAATTCCATGATGTCCACTAACAAATGATGAAACAGTATTGTTCATTCTAATGGATACAGTCCCATCTCCAAATGTAAGGATTTACATACATCAATATAATTAATGTTAATGGCAATCATAAATATAAATCTGAATATTGAAAGGGATTAGATTGCTAAAATGACCAATTGCACTTCCTAAACAAGCACTAGTCAAAACACTAGTACACAGAACTTGCATTTCCACTGGAATAATTTTTCATTGCAGCCTGCTGACACTTCAATTATCTGGAAAGTAACAGGTTAAGTAGGGAACAGCCTATTTTACACTAGCTATAACTGGATAAACCATACACTTCTAAATCAGGACCTACAGAATGAATACAGTCCAGAGGAGCCCAAGGATAAACACATGAAATGAAACTGCCAAAACCATGAAGAGACTTAGTCGCACACCTTCCATCAACCATCCCTTTATCACTTTGAAAATCTCATTCACCATCCCTGTATTTAGAGGTTTTTGTGTTTGTTTATCTATATACTTCTAAGTCCCAAAAACTTCCACTAATGTGAAACAACATTATCCAGCAAAGGCAGTTTCTCAGAAACACATTTTCAAAGCAGCATGAAAGTTTTCACTGTGTGACATTTATTAACACCAATTGGATTCACACAGCTAAATCTTGCTGCAATTCATTGCCAATTTACCCCTTCCAGAATCCAATATTTTTTGAATTTGTTTTGTTTTCCAAACATTTTCATCTTTCAGTGTTTTATGGCATGGTGTCTGCAACAGCACAGGCACAATCTCTACCAGCTGGTTTAATTTTCTAGTACAGACAAGGCCAATGTCACAGATTTCAAGTGGCACCAGTAAGAATTATGGCTGTAATTCAAAGGATTCCTGTGTCCTTATGATATATTTTCCCAATGTAAACATAGCTCCTAATAATCTTAACGACATATTTATGCACAAAAAGATACACATACACTTCATTTTTCTTCACTCAGACACCTTCGGCAATGGCATATGACAATGCTCCCATGAGGAAGAGAAAAACAGTGAAAGACCCAAGGAGGGTTTCTGAGGCAAGATACAGTTCTCCTTACAAAAAGTTTCCTTGGTTTTCAGAAGCAGAATCTACCTGAAGGGGTTCAATAAAACCCTGAAAGTGACTAAGAGCTTTTCCTGAACTTCTGCCACCTACACTTCCATCTCAATGATTTTTTCCAGAATTCTGTATTACACATAATCATATGGATTCCCATTTACAAGAGAAGTTATTATTAAACGACAGAAGACTATTTACAGACTGTCCTTAATTATTACTGAATGAAACATTTAAATGTGTTAATTATAAAAAATAAAAGGTGTCAGCCAAAACCCTCCACTTCTGTAGATTAAGGCATTTTAGGTCAAAGTCCCCTGACAAACAGCACTGAAAATTACAAGCAAATCTTCTTGCAGTTAATGCACTTAATGGGTTAGCATTTGAGAAAGGGTATTTTATTCATAGTAATGCAATAACTGTTTCCTTCTTCACTTCTGCCTAGCCTATTGGTTTATATGTTGCTGGGATAAAGAAGGCAAAGTTAGAGAAGAAAAAAGTTTTAAAGAATCAAGAAACTGTACTTTAAGGACACTAAACAGTGCACTCTTCTTTAGAACAAGAAGCAAATCTTGTTTATGAACATGTCTCCAGGGATTTGGCTTTTTTATTTCCCATCTTATACAGAAGAGCATCTACATAGTACATACATGCTATAAAAGGTGTTGTCAACTGTATTTAATGATATACTTCTTTCTCAGGTAATATCTAAAAGTTAACCCTAAGGCTAAGCCTGAGCTGTTCCCAGGCCCTTCTCTGACATGACCAGAATATGACTAACATCAACAACTTCTTTTTATAAAATATGTGCCCATCTGTTTCCGTTTAAAGTTTTTCCTAAAGTTGTATAAATCATCAGTACTTCTGAAATTCTACAAGCTTGCACTACAAGTGCTTGGGCTTGGCAAGTTTTAATCTAAATATTGTCTACAATCACTAATATCTCTTTCACACTTCCATAAGTGGATGCAAAGTAAAATAAATGTCACTTAATGAGAGTAATGTTCAGGGATGCAGTTTTGTTACATATGTTTTATAATCATGACCTCTAAGACTTCAGAAAAATATTTAAACTCTCTGGTGTTAACTTCAATGTACATAAACTGAGCACTACCACCACTGAGATCATGGACAGCATCTGAGCTTTAAGTTCATGTGTCATGATACTCCCCAGTTTAGTTCTCCCACTGAGACTCTCCAGATCACGCTGCCACTCTCTCCTCCCTCTCCCTTCCCCACACAGGTGCCTGGAGAGGAGAATTAGCGACACAAAAGGAAAGATCATAGGTTGAGATAAGAACAATTTACTGGAAACAGCAATGAGATAAGAAAAGGAACAGTAATATCAACAATACTGATAACAGAAGAGTGCTAAAGAGAGAATGATTAACATGAAAAATGCTTGTCCCAGCCCCACCAGACACATCCATGTTCCCCCTGTCTTGGAGCCAGGGCTACCCCACCACTCTCCAGCTTGGGACTGCTGCCACACTACCCCAAATGGAAGGAGCCCATTCTCCCTGGAAGAGAATCCTTTTCTTCCATCCCTGGCAAAGATGTGAGGTAGTAGAGAATACCCTCCAGGTCCTAGCTATGTCCCCGCCAGGCTACTCCAAAAACATAAGCCCATCTTGGTTGGAACCAGGACATAATATCTACTAAATTACTTCTTGAATATAAAGAAAGACGTATTTTTAACCAAAATAAATTAAAATGACAGCATTTTGGGATACAGACATTTATCAGCACCTGAAAGATGTAGATATGACAGTGGAACATCACTATAAATCAGGTAAGAACAGCAGAAAAAACTATGCATTGAAGTAATTTTTGAAAGTTGTTATATCGTCTGATAGGTCTTTCATAAAACACTACTCTTTTCCTGAAAGTCTTTTTATGCATTTCTCTGCAGATTATGGGGGCCATTCACACTTTACTTCAATTTTTATAGCCTCCCAGTAATTCCACAGAATAGTAAATACAGTTACTATAATCCTCATAAGAGATGTATTTGAAGAAATAGGGTTTGTCTCCCCTCTCACATGCATAATGTAAATCAGGAGCAATTCTGCTGCAGTCGTTAGCACAAAACTGATACAAAACTGATACAAAACAAGAAATAAAAAATAACAGCAATGTATAAAGAACACTTTCCTTACAATAAGAGTACAAATCGTATGCCTCTTGTTTTTGGCAAGGTTGTGCCGTTGAGTTACTTATACCCACACTAAGCCCATCACTCCATTCACATGTGACTAGGGTCCAGGCTCACACTGGAAACAATGGAGACGCACTAGTTTATCCAGGCTAAAAAACTGCCACAAAGCCTTGAAAATTAATGGGGATTTTTCAAACAAATGCCACATGTACAATTACTTCTGGAGTATTACCTCAGAAATAGAGGCTATTTCAAGGTGCTGTAAGAGAAAACTAGGAAGATCACAAAAGATTACGAATACAAATAAACAACCCCCCCACTAACTGCATCCCACTTTTCTTCTTTACAGACACACACACACAAGGAACACCGTTCATTTTAATAGAGATCTTGTGGCAAAATGATGACACTGAGTCACTAGAAAAGAGAAAAAATAATTTTAAACACTCTTGGGACCAGGGACTACCGCTAAGGGGAGAGCATTATTTTTATCATCCTACTAATGAGCCAGATGAAGGATTATTGCTGTTTGAGGTTATTTATCTCAACAACTCTTCTCTAAAATAAACATGCCAACTCCACTAAACAAAGAGAAAAAGCAGCACCGTTCTGTTGTTTCAATTGCACGCTGAGGAACACTTAAACAGAGGAGAAGAACCCCCAAAAAGTCACGGGAAAGGGCCGGCACACGCCTCTTTTACACAGGTGAAGAAAAATAGAAAAAGAACCGGCGATGCCGGTCCCCGCATCTTCCCGCCGCGCCGGCAGCGCGCAGCAGTGTCCGGCCCCACCGCCGCCCCGCGGGCACTGACCGGGGGCACCGTCAGCCTCGTTCTTCCCCTCGGCCTCTACTTGAAGCAGATGGGGGAAGCCCCTGCCCGGAGCTAGCGGGGAGTGAGTGACACATTCTCGAAGCGACACCGAGGCGGGGGAGCCGCTCTCCCTCAGACAGGGAGCACCGACAGCCGCCCGGGACGGGGCGCCGCGGGTCACCGAGCCGGTCCGTCCCCCAGCCACGGGGCCGCTCCGGCCCCACTCCGCATCACAACGCGAAACTCACGGGTCGGGGCGCGGGGCGAACGCGCCGTCGGGGCGGCGGGCGCGGACAGCTCCACGGCCGGGTCAGCGCCGCTCCGCGCCCCCGGCCGCCGTGCCCGGGGCGGGGTAGACGGAGAGAGCCCGTCCCTGCCCACACCCCGCGAAGCCGAAGCGTGCCCCGGCACTCACCAGCTGCAGCGAGCAGAGGAAGATCAGCGTGCAGCGCCCCGTGCAGCAGCCCATGGTGGCAGCCGGAGAGCCGCCGCCGCTGCTCCGCTTCTTCCCTCCCGCACTGACGCGGCCCCGGAGGCGAGCGCGGGGCTCACCGCATCCGGACGGAGCGGCCGGGCGTGCACGAATCCCCCGCCTGCAGCTGCCGCGCTCCTTTGTGGAGGGGCTTCCCTTGGGCGGCGGGAAGCGTCGCGCGGAGGTCGGTGCGGCCCCAGCGCTGGGAGCCGGCGGCGGCGGAGGGCTCTGCCCGGCTCTGGCTCCGGGGAAGGGGCAGGGGCCGGGGGTGGGCGTTCGCGGACCGGGGCGGGGTGGGCAGAGGGAACGCGGCTGGGGAGGAGGGGGGCGCGGGTGGGCGTGCGAGGGAGGGCGGGAACCGTGCGAGGTGTGAACGGGAGAGGAGCGGGGGCGGCGGCGGGCTTTTCTCGGGCGCCGTGCCGGGGATCCCCGGGCGGGCACTTTGCAGGGATCTGGGAGGCTGCGAGGGCAGGCTGTGCTTGAGGGGAACTTGGCGGGAGGGGCGGTGGGCTGTGCGGACAGCGGCAGCCCGGCGTGGGCCGCTTGTTGCGAGCGCCTGGGGAAAGTTCAAGGGAGTCGGGCGGGGAGCGGCGGCCCTGAGCGGCGGGGCGGGCCCGGAGCCGGACCCGAACCCGAACCCGAACCTGGAGCCGGAGCAGCCCGCCCGTGTGGCGGCCGGGGCAGCCCGGGGGAGGCCGCGGGCCATTGTTCGCCGTCTGCGTTTTCGGGGTCGGAGCGGGCTGCGGGGGCAGGGGAAGCAGGCAGGATCCCTCTGCTCAGGGAGTCCCGCTGGCAGCGGCTGTGTCCCGGGCGGTACCGGGGGAGCCTGTTCCCGTCCCCACCGCTGGGGAGTGTCTCGGTGCCTGAGGCTGCTGCTCGGGCTGCTCGATCCCCTCCTTGTCCGCGCACCGGGGGTGCTGGAGGAAGGGGGTTCCTTCCCTCCCTGGCAGCGCCATTGTGCCAGGAGAGCCCGCCGTCTCCTGCTGTCCCTCGCGGGTATGAACTGGGAATGGGCTCCGGGGAGAGAGGCTCGGCTCCGGCAGTCACCGCTCCTGGCAGTGGTAAATCGTAGAGCCGTTCAGGTTGGGAAAGAGCTATGATCGTCAAGTCCAAGCGTTAATCCAGCCCTGCCAAGTCCGTAGTGTACAAGAAGACGGGTGAGCAAACAGTGCTCTCCAGGGGCAGCTGGGACAACAGGATCAGTGGAGATACTGCAGTCCCTACATCTATATATATATTTTGGTTATAGACAAGTAGTCTTCTGGGACGGGATAACAAATCCAAATACGCACACCGTCTCTTAAAAACACGGTGTGGGGATGAAGTGTCGGCTACCTTCTTTTTTCCCTTCTCCAACAAAGTATAGATAAACTAGATTATTTTTTTACAGGCATTAAGGCATGTTCCACATACCAGACAACACTTTCCTACGGCCTGTTACCAGCTGCTGTTCCACAATACAGAGACTTCTGCGACAAAACACTGAAGCTTGCCCTTGGGCAGAAAAAAAAAAAAGCAAACAAGAAAAACAAACAAAAAAACCCCACAAAACCAAACCCTTATCTCCTAAGGCATTTTAGTGAGTTATGTCATTAACGTCTCTGTGAAATACACAGTATTTCACAACTACATACAGCTCTTCATTTATATATCAAATAGTAGTGACAGTAACCAAATAATTACAAGACTACTGTAAAACAGTATTGTGTCAGATTAGATTTGGAAAGCTGCTTTTTTCTACTTTTTTTTTCACCCTTTTAAGTAGGAAAACATTAAGACAGTTTTAAATACCAAACAGAAGGAATAAAGGGGGGACAAGTAAAGCTGGTTTTGCTCATCCAGGATGTGTATTTGACTAGGTATGTATTTGAGGAGCACAAAATATAACCCACATTGCCCAGTATACAAAATTTAAGTAAAACCACCTGAGGTTTATATTTCTATGTATCGCTTTTAAGAAAAAATTCTACCTGGGGCTAAAGTTTATTAATGCTACATGCTCTGAGAACATATATATTTTGAAGGATGAATACCTGAAGATATGAGAGAAAATTGAAAAGGTGATAGTTGCCGAAGATACAATGTGCAAGGCTCTGTGACTGGTAAATTTTATGGATAATTTGTTTTGTATGAAGAAGACTTAGAGGAAGCATAATTTCTCTGGACTTCACTGAAGTATTTAGTAGACCACAGAATCTTTTTAGTTAAACCCAATGATACAGAGATTAAAAAAAAGAATGGCAGGATGGGTAAGGAACCAGATCAATGAAATGCCAAGAGCTAGCGCTGAAAAGTTTGTTATATATTCAGCCCTACTTTTGTAGATACTCAGCCCTACTTTTACATCAATGGGATGAGGTCCATAACTTTCCTCTGTTTCCCCCCAAGAATAGTACTCTTCTGAGAAGCAGCTATATCCTATGGAATGAGAGGAGAATGCAATAGTTTTGGCTGCAATAGAATCAATTTTCTTCACAGTTGCTGCTATGTGACTGTGTTCTGGATTTGTGCTGATACAGGGTTGATAATTCCGGGGTGTTTTAGTCACCTCAAAGCAGGGTTCACAGACCCTCGAGGCCTTTTCCTTCCTATCCCTCACCACCAACAAGGGGGCTGTGGGTGCACAAGGAGTTGGAGGTGGACACAGCTGGGACAGCTGACCCCAACTGACCACATTGATATTCTGTAACATATGACATCATGCTCAGCATACAGTGCTAGGAGAAAAAAAAAAAAAAAAAGAGGGGGGGATGTTTGGAGTGCAGGCATTTGTCTTTTTCCCAAGTCACTGCTACACATGACAAGGCCCAGCTTTCCTGGGGATGGCTCAACACCTGTCTGCCCATGGGAAATAGTCTATTAATTCCTTGTCTTGCTTTGCTTGTATGAAAGACTTTTGCTTTCCCAATTAAACTGAGTTTATTTCAACCCATGAGTTTTCTTACTTTTACCTTCTGAATCTCTTCCCTGTCACATCAGGGGAGGGTGGGGGAAGAGTGAGTAGCTGCATGAGGCTGAGTTTTCAGTTGGGCTTAAACCATGACAAGTGAGAGTAAGTTTCTTAGAGGTTTATGAATCTTTAATATTTTTCTCTTTGTTTTCCCATGTTCCTGAAACATTTAGTTATGTCTTCTAGCTAGTCAAAATTTATTTCCCCCCCCAGAAAAAAAAGATAGTTGTGATAAGAATTATACCTGAATATAAGGTTTCTCAAAGAAAAAAATTACACAACAGAATGCTGTAGAACATGACTTCCGCAGGAGCACATGGAACTAAAATACTAGAATAACCTTGCACTGCAGCTGAAAGCACTGGACAGTAGGAGAAGTACGGGAGAAAGAACTTGGATCATAAGGCGGCTAAAAATGAAGTGTGGTTATCAGAAGGCATAGGATTTATAGAACATATCAGATAATGCAATATAAGAATAAAATCATGCACAAAACAAGAAAGAAATGTTTTACATATTTTTCTACCCACGAATTGGGTAGAAGTTGATAGTCAAGTAACCATAGAAAGTATTTCCTGTCTGTATAATGAAGACAGCCCTAATTCAGCACCATATATGACAAGTAGGTAAAAAAATTGTGTAAGCTCTAAAAAGCCCTGTGGAGACTCTTAATGCCCATCAAGACATGCTGTATGGATGCAAAGTCAGTGCTCTTGAAAAAAAAAAGTCCTCAAAATCTTTATGTTATGTCCACGTACACATGGCCATACCCTCACATAAGTGTATGATTTCCTATGCTAAAGCTGCAATCATAAGACATCAAAACTTGTGCTTCTTATTCAAAGCAGAAAACCAAGGTTGTTCTCATTCATAGAAATACAGCATCACAGACAGCAGTAAGAGATATTGCAAGTATGTCATAGAGACTTTTTAATTCCTATACTTTTTAATGCCTTGTTAGATTATAATCTTCAGAATCAAAGATATGAAAATTTTCAGGTTTAAAAACTAAAACCATCAGTAAAAGATCTCACATCAAGAGAACAAAGTGAAATTCATAATATTTTACTGTCCTTGTAGCTCTTTGGCATATACTATCTGTCTAATAAGCATTTACTTGTCTGTCTCCCCTGGAGTTTTCCTCAGCCTGCACCAAATTATCCTGTCATGGATCTGGACTTAAGGAGATGCATTTTGTTGACTCTGTCCATTGGACTAAAATAAAAATCACAGATGACAGCAGAAATACTTCCTTCATAGTTTAACTTTTCCATTCTTGATCATGAGTATTAGTCAGAGGAAATTAGTGATGAAAATAAGTAACATTGTCAAGGGATAATCCTAATGCTGGAAAGATTTATGTATTTACTTAATTTGTAACACCAAGCATAGTGCTTTATGTGGGGCAGAAATTAGACAAATACATTTTCGGTCTGCAGAATCAGAATTTAACAGATTCTTGTGGCCTCAGATTTCACCATTAATTTTGGCATTTAGTGAAGAAAGATTGAGAATCAGAAGCTTTGTAAATATTTTCAAGCTTTCCCAGAATGAGGGAGGATACAGGGATCTGAGTGCACCTCCAAAAAGCTATCAACAGGTCACACTTCAGGCAGACTTACAGTTATGATAGCTTAGAAAAACATTCCACTGTGTATTTCCCAAGCAGTCTTGAAATACCTCAAGCAAACTAGAAACCCCGTGAAATTTAATATAGCTTTAAAGACAAATGGGGGCTTCAAGATATTATCAGTGTTTTTAGTAAATTTTATTTTCAATTTATCCTTCTGAAAGCAGATACACAATGTAATGATCTAATTTTTCATTTCGATGTTAACACCTGCTGCTAGGAAACTGCATTCTTCATTAAAATGCAAGTACTTTATGGAATGAAAAGATATGTTCATTTTGAATGGCTGTTTTTTATTTTAAAGAAGTGTTTTAAATGGCCAGGCTCAGTGTGGGGAGCGGTGGTGAGGCACAGCCTCTCAGTGGCTAGGCAGGTCCATGGGGAGAGGAATGGAGACTGGTCAGTGTCAGAGACAAAAGACACCAGCCTAGGCTGGGCTTGTGCCTGGGGAGGCAAAGCTGCGGGGAGCTGTAGATCAGCCCTGCTGCTGAGGCTGTGGTGGGGCAGGGACTGATTGCCCTTTTGGGGCTGAGATGGGGCCCTGGGCTGTAGGCAGGGTTGGGGGACCCCAGGGGGTGGGCAGGAACAGGCAGGACCAGTGGTGCCCTTGGGGCCCTGACAGCATGGAAACAGTTTGAAAAACATGAGTGCTTTAAGTGCACAGACTGACTCCCTATAACTCATTCTGCTTTGTTAGTGGTAGACTCCAGCTCAGCTTTGGGTTTGTTCTTTTCTGTATTTAGCTCTTCTTTATATCTATATCTAGATATATATATATATATATAGATACATAGATTTTTTTTTTTTGGTACAGTGCATAATGCATGTCCCCATAGCCAGGAGCAGCAAAATTGGAATAATGTACATGTTCTTTGCAACTGTCTCCCATGTTAGTTACAGGAACCAAAAACCTGGTAAATTATACAGATCTAAATATAAATATTATATATATATATATATATAAATGCTCAGATCTCTTCACTCTCAGTGACAGGATTTGAGGAAATGGCGTGAAGCTGAATCAGGGGAGGTTTAGGTTAGATATCTGTGTGAAACGATTTTTCACATAGATGGAGGGTGAGCAATGGAACAGGCTCCCCTGAGAAGTGGTCACAGCACCAAGCCTAACAGAGTTCAAGAAGTGTTCGGACAATGCACTCAGGTGTGACTCTTGGGGTGTCCTATGCAGGGCCAGAATTTGGACTTGATGACCCTAATGGGACACTTCCAACTCAGCATGTTCTATGACACTATAAGGCTTTCTTTTTGCTGGTCAGTATTAATTTTGAACCATTCATTATACATAAACATTGGCACAAGCCTCATTTTAATATGGAAAAACCTGACAAGAAAACTGACATACATATTTATAAAGAAAAGTCCTTCAAAACACAAAGCTGAATTTATAGCATCTGAAATGGGATATAAAATGGATTGTACTTCTTTGCTCACTGAGGTTTTTGTGTTAGACTTGAAAAGATGGCACCAATATCAGCTGTGTTATTCACAACCAAGGATTTTAGATGCTAGGTTGGTCTGAAATACTTCTGGCATTTGCTGCACTCAGGCTCCGTTCAGCTTTTGTGACTTGGTGAATGAGATTTTGGATCTTGGGATCAGTGATAAACCATCACAGGCCACAGCAGAGGTTTTGCCACAGTGGGAAATGTGGGCAGTACTTCCTGTCCTGATTCCATTCAGAACTCCCACTAAAGTCAGTGGGGGTTTGGGAAGCAATGAACATTGCTAAGGCCTGAATAGGGCTGGAAAGGTAGGCTGAGAGGCTGTTCCATGCAATTGTTCTAAAGCTTCTGTTGTCTGCTACATTTTTTTCTGAGTAATTCATACTCATTTCCCACCTATTCTCAGGCATTAAATGTCAGCTTTCAATAAGAAAGGCAAAGCTGTCTTGCCCACTTGATTCTAAATAGCAAAATTTACCTGAATTACAGTTATTATATTTGTAGTTTAAAAACCCTTCTTTTGTTATGATTATGAAGTAGAAATATTTTGCCCAAAGTTTTCTTTTTACATAAAGTGCAAGGCTGTTATCTGAATCAAGCCTCTGAACAGCATCCATCTGAGGAGATACACTAGGGGAGTTTTGGTTCAGGGAAGCTGCACATTGACAGGCTGTCAGTGGAAAAGAGACCGGAAAAGGTAAAATCTGTTTCCAGGCATCTTGGGAGCTTGGAATATTTGGTAGGGGCTGGATCAGACCTTGCTCTGGTGAGGTTGTGCCCTGTCCTCCATATCCCTCACCCATGCAGTGTCTGTCAATCACGGCACACTGAAGGCAGCTGCAATTTTGCCTAGCCCTAGCCCTGAGTGACCAAGAGACTGGAAGTCCCTCCTGGGAGGAAGGCCCAAGATGGGCCAAAAGGGTTTAAGAAGGGTCACTACAAGGCAAGCACATTGTCCTTTATCCCTACCTTCATCTTGGAGTTTCCCGTCACTGGAAACAAGGAGTTGGTAACTACATGCCCGCTTTTCTGTATCTTTCCTGTCTTTCTGGTTTTCTCCCTTTATTCTTCTTCTAATTGTCATCTCACAAAATCTAACATCCAATGAATTGTTAGGCTTTCTATGTTCGATAGGATAAGTCTGTCCCATGTGATAAGTGATTGTATTATACTATTTACTCTTTTGCCAATGTTGACTGTGTATAGTTTGCCAGGAAAGTTTTGTGTATTTTCACCCTGAGAATATTTGGTTGGAATTTTCTCCTTTGCGTCTACCCAAAGCCAAAGAACCTTGGTTTAGCCTTAGGTTTCAGTGACTGCGGTGTAACACTGATAGAATTTTTAACCCTCTGGAGCCAGCTTTATTCCTCAAAAGAAGGGTTAAGGAACTGCATATGCATCTGTTGCAATTTTCTCTGACTCCATTACTGCCAAGTGAAATGAGGTGATAGACCCAAGTGGAAGATAAGGCTGCATAAAGCTGCCTTACCATTACACAATCAATACTCAGGATAAACAACTTGTATTTTGTGGAAAGCCATAAGACTAGGTACTGGTAATGAATTCCCATGTACATGACTTAATTGGTGGTTTTTTTCTACAAGTCTTTTCCACTGTGCTAATTTTTTTCCTTTCAGTGAGCTCATAGTACAAACAATAACTTTCTAGAATGTAATTGTCTCTCCTTTCAGTTTTTCATCAGAACAAATTTCTGTTTGTTAAATCAACCTGATTTACTAATTAACATCTGGATCTTATGTACACACTATGCACACACACAATAATATCACAATTATATTATATTAGCTTTTTAAGGGCTCATCTAATTTTACTCTATACATAATCCTTGAACATTCGATTTGCATAAAGTAATTTAAAATAGACAGGGCAAACTAGAGGTATATAATTATGTGTAGCTCTGAAATAAATACATTTTCAGTTTTCAATTTCCATAGCTGAGTTCATAATTTAGCCCCTGAATATCTGGATTAATGATAAAATGACAGTATTCCCCTGTCATATATGTACTTACACAGAATTCACAGACAGGGTCTCCTTTGTTATACTTTGTGAATTACCTGTGGAGTAAGTAAACCTTGATCCTCCTCTAGAAGCTGAAGGAAAGGGAGAAGCTGAGAGACACTCTCCATTCTAGTCTGTTAAACAACTAAAGAGACTTTTTCCTATCAAGATTTCTTCTGCTTTCAATATGCGCAACTTAGGCTCCCGAACTTGATTCTCTACATAGTATAGAAATGTGATGCTTGTAATAACCTTAAGTCTACAGCAAAAGTATCTACCTACCTTTCAAAGTGAACCTTTTCTTCAGACTCACTGTTTGTCTAAGACCAGCCTATGAAATTAGTTTTAGAGATTTTAACAATTCTTCACAGAGAGTTCATAATGATGGGTTTGCATGATAATGATCTATGAGGCACAGTGAGGTAAATACACTCCTTCTTGGTCTATCAGTTTTCTACACATTGCAGGTATATTTCTGTTACCAACTAGTTCTGTTGTAGACTTTGAATTGCCAGTACATAAATGTGCTGTTCAATGTCCATACATACTGGCAACACGTGTTACCAGTTATGATAATGATTTTACCATGTTTGCTAATATTTGTTAGATGTATAAGGCCACCTCCAGGAGTTAGGTAATTACACAGGAAAAATAGTTTGCATAAAGAAAAATAAACTGAATCTTCTCCATGACAAAGTGAAGCTGTAAAGTATGTGAGGATAACAATAACACATCAGTTGAATGGAAGCTGAAGCAGTTCCAGAATTTGATAGCACACACTCTGATTGTTAAATGTAATCATGTATCTATACACTGATCAAGAAGGTGGTGCTGATGAATTTTCAGCTTGGATGACCAATACTGTCTGAGAATCTGGGTACTAGTTAATTATTTTAACACAGATAATGTAGTCTCATTGTTTTGCATTCATTTGACATTTGTGAAAGTTACAGCCCTATGCTTAAAGTTAAATAGGTTGTTGGAATGGTTTTACTATTCATCAAGCTCTGCACTTGATTTTAAAGGGCTCTTAAAGGAAAGAAACCCAGGATTCAAAGAAGAATGTGGGAGGCAGCATTATGAGAATTGCTCTATGCTGGGAATTAGAAGGACTCCAGCCAACAAAGGAATGAGATTCTAGAACAACTTTACCAAAGCTATTTGGAGAAACAAATTAAGCCAATGACTTTTTAGACTGAGTTGACAAATTCACAAAGGGAATTGGACGACAGACACATAGATACTTGCAATATCACGACCCTATAGAATACCAGGAAGTCCCTTTGAATTATAGAAAGCTGTCAAAATTTCTAACACAAAGACAGCATGAGTAGCAAAGGGAAAGAAATGTGTCAGAGATAGACATCAAGTCAGCTAGGATAGTTTATGAAGACTCTGGACAGTATGGATGTCTGTTGCCTCTAGGCAACAGATCCTGCCCTAAGTTAAGCAGTCCTCCAGGGTGCTCAAAAGAAAATGAAGGCAACATTACAAAATTTACTTGAATCATCCCCTGAACAAATAGCAAATTATGACTGGCTCATACTTGAAAAAAATGGCCAGAGTGAGCAGCTTAGGAGCAGTGCATAAACTCTAATACAGCTGCATAAAGAACTCGCTGAAAAACTCTGAATAATAGCACATAAAAATCAGACTGTTGGAGGATAAATTTCAATAGGAAAAAGCAAAAAAATGAAAGGTTATGTTCTCTGAATAAATGCTTATTGCAAATACTTTTCCCAGCTCTAATGGAGAGAGTTTGCTCTAGCAGAAGGCGGAATAGGGCTGTGATTATAGATGGTAATTTACTCATTTAAAGCTGCAAGGATATTCTTTTCCATACCTGATTTTTATCCATTGCTAAATGAAAAGGACATCCTTAGGTCATTTAATGTTACATTTAAATGTGAAGTCCAAACAAATCAAACAAATCTTCAATCAGCACTCAGGAAAGACATGGGCATCCAATAGTGGAAGGAGCAATCTCTTCAGCCCTGGGCATCAGGACAGGAGCAGTGCAAGCCCCCCTTTCCCTGTCCCCATTGCCACTGCAGCTGCAGCTCAGCTTAAGCCCTTAAGAGTAATTCCAATTTGACAGCTTGCATGGGTGTGAATATATTTAAGTGAAAAGAAACCTTGCCAACTCTAGATGAATTAAACAACTGTGACACACACTGGGCCAGATTCTCTAATGCACCACAACAAATTTACAACTGTGTTAACTGGAGTCCCAGTTCATTTTTAATGCCGTAGTTAACAAAGTTGTGTACAGATGCAGTGATTGCTATAGAGGTTAGAATTTTTCAGGGTTTCCATCCGAGTCTGCCTTTTGCAGTGGATTTTCATATCACATTTTAAAAAGGGTGGTCTGGTTTGAGGGCCATATTTGTATTTGCATGTCTAGTATCAGAGTCTGCTATTTATCACTTCAAAATTGTCTAATCTGTTGTGAAACACACATATAACACTTCTAGGCAGAGACTGTGTTCCACTAACTGATCTCTCTTTGGCTCTTAATTAATTTCTCAAAGAATGTTTCCATGGTGAACATAAAAAACTAAACTTCAGAAAAGTTTTTCTGGTGTAATTCTAAACAGCTCATAATTCTTTTTTTTTATCCACTTACCTAAATAAAGCAAAGAAGTTGTTAAAACTTGGGAGCAAATAACAATTTGCATAATGTCTCGGCAAAGGCCAATGAAATCCAAAATATATGTGTCTGTCATTTGTTCGCTGAATCAAATATTTCAAAAGAAATGTAATATGTTAGTTTTAAATTTTCAAATGTCACTGTTCAATAGAAAATGTCATCTTTTCAGCAGGAAAATGGAACTTAACAATAGCATAATGAAACTGAAGCGAACTTCTGGATGTGAATTTGACCTACCCGTGGTTCATTCTTCATGCCTGTGAAGGGTTCTAGTAGCCTTAAGAAACTAAAAGGTAATATGAGCCAGGCTGGAGACACAAGGGATGCATGCAGTTCCATTGGATTCTACCTGTGAGGGTACTCCTGTAGTGCAAATATTAAATATTGAAATCTGAGAGAAATCTCTGAATCAAGATTAAATATTTTGCTGCCATGTACAGATGTTATCAGCTTTGATTAGCTCTTTTCTGAAAAGAAAAAGAATTTTTAAGAAAGTGGTAACAGTGGAGCAGCTATTTAAAAGATGGCATCTTTTTATTCAACAGGTTCTGCTCATCTGGGTGAGGGATTATGCTCATTAATCTTTCTTTTGGAACAGGATTTGAAGCCAAGTATCTAAAATCTGAGTGGTAGAATTTAATACCTTTTTTATATCCAGACATCTGCATTCTTCCTGATTCCACTAATATTATGCTCTTTTTTGACTAGGTGCATCTCTGAAAGGTAAAAATAAAGGAATGATCCTTGCTTTTTGGTTAAGTAGGTACTTACTGGGAAACCAATATCTCTGAACATGCAAGAGATGTTCTGTTCATATTTGTCCATTCAGGAGTTTACACTATGTTTGCTCCTCTGAAAACAGAGTTCCATGCAAAGTACAATTTCTGTGTTATGTATTGTCAGTAAACATGTTTCTGTTATTGAACACTGATAGAATCAAACCAGGAAGAAAAGTGCTTTGTACTCCAAATTAAACTTCAGATGACAAGGGCCAATAAAAACACCTTAATGAATCCTTTTAAAAAGACCTCAAGTGAGGATTGAGAGAAGTAGAGTAATAAGAACAGAATAATAGTTTCATTTCAAGGGCATTTGAGAACAGGATCACATTTATACCACATTTCTGAGAAGTATAAGCCAGGAACAGCAGCCTTGCCCTTCACCTGCCTCTAAATACAAACTGCTGCCTTCTCAGTTGCCCTCTGCTTTAGGCTGACATAGGCATTCTCATTACTGAGCAGCAAAACAGTTTGAATTAATCTGGATTAAAATTAATCATAATTATTTTTTCTCTCAAGTGAGCTTCGAAGTGGACCCATTCTCCCATTTAGCTCATTGTTTGGCAATGTAAATAACTTATACTGGCAGCAGGCAGGGAGCAACAAAGGGACAAGAGCAAGCATTTGGGAACAGAGAAAGGGCAGGGCTGTTGTTGTTGGCAGCAGTGCTATATTGCTTGCAGAATTGCAATGTTAAAGCATCCCATCCCAACTCTGTTAGGTTATTTCCGCTTATGCTAACAGAACCAAAGCAGAGAAAGCTACACTGAGTGGGAGGCTTGAACAAGGCAATGGAACCCCACACTGTCACAGTGGCCAGGGTGTTCATTGGTAATGAGGGCTTGAGTAGTAAATAGTTTAAAAGCCAACAGTGGAACAATCAGTCATGCAGCTTTTGTGAAGCAATGAGTAGACCAAATTCAGATTTGTGCTGCAGCTGGTTAGCACTGTGCTGCTGACACAAAGCAGTTTTAAAGCCAAGGTAGCCAATTAATGCAGGCAACTGGCACAGCATGTCTTATACCATTGCTCTCCTGGCAGTTGGTTACTTCTCTGCCTGAAAAGGGAGTGTAGTCAGATCATCCCTGATTTGAGACTCTCTTATCTGTCCCAGGGGCTCTTATTTGTTGGTACAATCCTGAGCCTATATGTCTCATTTAAAATCCCTGTAAAAATGGCATAGGAGTGAATATTTGCACCTTCAGACTGTTTCTGCTCTGAGTGAGGTGTGGGGTCTTCAGCTGCACAAATTTCCTTGTTCCACAACTATGCCCTCTAACAAAGAAAACCAGGAAAAGTAAATCCCTTCCAGTAAAAGGAAAATATTACCTTTATTGTTTATGTATATTGGAACACTTGCTAAATGATAGCCTAAAACATGTATTTGATGGAAATGAAGAATTGCTTGTGATTTGGAGCACACAAAACACTTGATAGCTATCTGATCATGGAACACTGCATAGAAAGTTCACTGCCTAGGGCTCTCTGGGCAGGACAAACTACATCGCTTATTAAGGAGGTGCTTAAAGCATGTAATTACTTCATCTTTTTCCATGAACATAAAGTATCTTTCACATGATCAAAAAGTCACCTCCATTATGCAACTGATACTTTTTCAGTCAAGAGTACAGGAATCCCATGCTTCATTGCTCCCAGTGTGATTAGTGGTGGGATGAGATGTGTGCTCCCCTGAGCCAGTGTCCTGGCAGGAAGCCCACCACATTGAGAGAAATTCTGCTATAGTGGCACAGGACTGCTAGAGGATTCATCAAAGGATTCCTGGGAGGATGCACTGACCTGTAGCCTGCTCACATCACTGTTTCCAAGAAAGTGGAAAACAGGGATAAGGCCTGAGACTGGGAACTGTTCTCACTGCAAGTGACCAGCACTAGGGAAAAGTGAAAATTCATAATGCAGGATGACCTTACTGTCTTAATTACCATTGTATGATATTAAGAGGACATTTTTCTGAGGCAGCTAAACACCTGTAGATAACAGGGATGCAGTGTGTCACTAATCCATGGATTTGAGTAGCATTCCTTACACTTGCAAAATCATATTGTTGGATTGTCACGTCTGGCTAAAAGAATTTACTGACAAGAACTGATGAAGAGATGTGTTCCCTATGTTTTTGCTCATACTGATGGTGGTGCTGGGTTCATGAAATACGTAGTTCAAGGTGCTCTTTCTGCAATCAACATGCTGCTGGAAACAATGAAACTGAAAAATTTCTGCTCATTCTCCTTTCCAGCTTTAGAATCAAGTCTTGCACTCAAGAAGAAAAATGTGCAATTTCCTTTGTTTGTGCAGCTTTTAATCATATCTGTACACATGAGAAATGTTTGAAATTATGACAAACTTCTACCTCTTGATTACCTCAAGTCTGTATTTCATTAGAGGATTTTTTAAGGCTATGGACCCACATTTCTAGCAAAATTTTTTGTATTTAAAATCTACCAATGGCCTCATATAGCATTCTTTTTGCACACTTCTATTCCTTCAGCCTTTCTACTCATCTGTTACAAACAATTAAACCACTGGATTTTTCATTGTTTGAAATAACTAGTTGCATTACCATCTGGAAACAATACACTTTAAGTGCATAATTAAGGATGTTTGAAGTCCCAGGAATCCAACTTTTATATGCATGGGACTAGGAGGCAGCATGCTCGGAAATGGGAAATGTATTGTCAGCTGTGTGATGAATAGTTAAGAGGAAAGGAGGAGCTACTCTCCACCATTTGTCTGCTGCCTTTATGCCACTAGCCTGAGAAAGCTAAATTCAGATTTGACTGCAGAGCAAAAGGGAATGTTTTAGACTTCTCTCACTTGCACTGAATTTTAATGATTGCAGTGGCACAAGGTGACCCTAGTTGAGCAGTAGCCTCTAAGTCCTCACCCTTCTTATTATGAGGCTGGAAACCTGACTTTACACTAGTTTCCAGGAAATGCAGAGATGAAGCACATTACACAACAGGACTGTGGGGATAACCATGTGCATAATAACTTCATGGTGGAAAATACCTCATTATCCTGAAACAGAAGCTGCAATATAGGATATTGAATGTCTGCAAAACCAGCATATCTCAAAGATATGACAGTTAGTCAAAACTTATATAAAGCACTGGCTATTAGCTAAACTTTGACTAGTACAAATGGCTGACTCTGCCTCCTTTCCTACCCTTCCTTTCCTTGCATATGACCTATTTCACAATGTATTCATTTGCCACAATGTATTTCAACTGAAAATAATCAGACAGGTCCTCCAGCTTCACCAATGTTAGCTGCAGGCCCAGCTCAGCCTCAGGAATTACATCATTACATCTGAGCAAGTATTTAATACTGATGAAAGGCTATTAAGGAACTACTCAAAAAAAACCCCGAAAAACCTAACGAGTTCATTACATAAAGGCCCAAACTACCAAATGTAAATTCTATTTAACTTTGATTTCATAATATTTGTGTTCCCACTTCTCCATTATCTTTCTGAATTTTTTCCCTAGGATTCCCTTTGCACTGAAAGACATTTAGCTTCTAGTTCTTTCAAGTTACTGTCTGACAGGGCACACATCCCTCCATTCCCTTACTATCAAGCTTCAGTCGGCTGAGAAGGAAACCTTAAAGCTCTGACCTGCATAAATGTCTGCTTGATTAAAAGTACTTCTCCTAAACCAACAAGTTAAAATCCACAAAACCAAGTTTACCTCTGTGAAACTTATTTCTCCATTTCCAAATCAGTTTATTTCAGGGCAATAAATCATTCCTCTTCTGTCCACTTTTGTAATGCACATATAATTTTTATTTGAATTAATGTATAAAATGCACAGGCAAAGATCAATGTATCACATTTCCTAAAACCTTCATGTGGAATTAGCTTTTCACACCAGCAATTCCCCCACACACCTCAGCTTTGCTTTACAGCAGCTTGGTACGGACATGTAAAATATGCAAGAGTACAGTTCATTGAAGGATAGCATAAGACACATGACAAGAAGGCCTTGACATACTTAATGGAAAGGAATTAACATATTGCATTAAAAAGAGAACAGAGCCCATTTTAAAATAAAAGTCAAAAGAAATCCCTATTTTGGTCAAAAAGAAGAAACAAACCAAACATGCCCAAGCATCTGATGGAAGGACTAACTAGTTTTACACTCTTGGGTATTGAGAAAGAGCCTTTCCAACTCCCTCAGACTGTATAGGCTTTATTGTATGAAGATAGATCTCCTGCACTGCACTAAGCCTGCTTAATATATTGTTAAAAATTGTATATAATACCAGATGTTTCTAAACATTTTAAAATATTTATAGATATTTTCTTAAATAAAAAAAAGATTCAAAGAAAATCAAAATGGGAGAAACAATCAAAATTAATGAAGGCATTTCTTTTCCTCATTGGAATAAATAAATGGAATCTATTGACTCATGATATACTGAGACACACATAAGAAAGAATGTGATTAAATAGAATTCATTTGGTGCATTTTTTATGTATTCAGCTCTGATTATAATGTTTTAAAGACAATAAATCATTGATTTTAATTTACTTTATTGTGCTATAGAAAAGAGTAAATTAAATGTAGAATTTATTTAGCCTTTCTCTTGTATTCTGTAATAATCCAGATGGAGCATATACATTTTCTATTTAATGACACTAGCATGATTAAACATTTAGACTTAATGAGTAGTGCATTTTTTATGGTTCATTAATAAAAGTTAGAGATAGAAAAGATGTATTGGTCATCAGCTTTATCTCCTTACTGTGTTTGTACATTTATTAAACAGTCAGACAATTTGTTTATATATAATTGCTTTTGTGAGAGGGACCTTTCACTGAATTGAAAGTGCATGAGATCTTTCTATCCTTAAATGATTCAAGATCTAAGACCTGCAAGGCACAGATTGGATCTGGCGCAGATAAGTAAAGGAAGATGACAGTCAGGAAGAGCTATGCAGGAATAATTTATGGAAGAAACAGGTTTGAGAGAAGAAAGAATTATATGTAAAAAAAAGCAAAAGATAACACTGCAACAAGAACTAGGAGACCCATTTTCAAACAATGCAATATACAAGAGAATGCACACAGAGAAGAGTGGGGAGTCTGGGAAAGGACTTTTAGTGATTCAACTTGTTTATTAACTTGTTTCAGTGCAAGAATGATAAATTACACCAAGCTTTAGACTTGAACACTGTCTAGCTACAACTGAACAATGGGTACCTTACAGTTGCAACATAGGTACAAGCATTTTATGGAAGTGCATTTTGAAATGAAAAAAGACCCCAAAATTAATAGGTGGTTTATGTCTCTTAAAACTACTTCTGAATACAGAAGAGTATCATATGAAAAAGGGGGATATTCCAGAAAACCCCACATACATACTTTGACTTCAAGGGGCAGTACATTAGGTCTATAGCTACTCCATCTGTCTTGTCTCCTTAAGACAAAAAAAATCATAATCAGAAACATCATGTAGAGGTATAATGAAGCAGTGAATGGTAACACAAAACAGAAGAGAAACAGCAATGAAGGGCTTTAAATTAAATAAGTTCTGATAATACGTTTCTGGTTTTAATGATTTAATGAATTAATATTATCTGTTTTTACTTATTTCTATCTTTACCCCCTAACACTCATATGCCCTCAAGCCTCCAAAGTGTCCATTATTTTAGACCATTGTCATTTGGTATGATCTTTGTCCTATTTTAAAGGCAGTCTTCAGTAATGATGAGTAACAATGAGAGAATAATATTTTATAGTTATGAAAATGAAGTCTTGAATTTAGAAAAGAAATTTTTATGCCCCAAATAGCTTTGGATTTACCTGCAAGTACTCTCTGCTTGACATATTTCAGTGAGCTTCATCCTACTGACTCATCCTAAATACAAGTAAGCATGTTTGTTCTGCAGTTGCCACTCTTCATAGTGCTTCCCCTGGTGCAGTTACTGGAGGTATCTGTACTCATAATGATTTGTCTCTGGCCACTACACCTGGAAATAAAGCTGCATGCAAGCCCAGAGCCAGACAACTGCAACACTGAGGATGTACATCACTGACTGCACTATTTTGAAAGGGGTCGCTTCCCAAGTAATATTGTGCACAACATAATTACAAGTGTTAAACTTGTATTAATTTGTTATTTTTTTTCCTGTTCATGAAGGAGTCAAATAGCTGGTCTGCAGCCAGACCCACTCTTTAAATCGCCTTCAAACTATATCTATCTGCAGTTTCAGTTTTCATAACAAACCCCCCCGAACTTGTCAGGACACAGAAACACAGCCTAAATTTTCAAGCCTAGAAATGCAAAGCTGGAGCACGGGAAGGGACAGGATATGGTGTGCTCTACCAATTCTTACATTGTATCTCCTGAAATCACTGAACCATTCCAAATATTCCTGAGTTTACTACAGTACCAAGGGGCCCCAGTCATGCATCAGAAGTCCATTATGAGACCTGATATACAAACACATTTAATTAAAAGTTGTCAAGACTTGTATGGACAAACAAGGGGGAATTCTTAGATTCACAGCTGTTCAAATTTACCAAGCCACATTCTGTCAGAAACTGAGTCAGTAAGAGAGAACAACTGAGAACAAAAAAAGATATTTCCTGATAAAAAAAAAGGATTAAATTGAAACATTTCACCCAGATGAAATTGAGGGGGGGGGAAAAAGAAAAAGAAAAAGAAAAAGAAAAAGAAAAAGAAAAAGAAAAAGAAAAAGAAAAAGAAAAAAAGAAAAGGAAAAAGACAAAAAAGAAAAAGAAAAAGAAAAAGAAAAAGAAAAAAGAAAAAGAAAAAGAAAAAAGAAAAAAGAGAGGAGAGGAGAGGAGAGGAGAGGAGAGGAGAGGAGAGGAGAGGAGAGGAGAGGAGAGGAGAGGAGAGGAGAGGAGAGGAGAGGAGAGGAGAGGAGAGGAGAGGAGAGGAGAGGAGAGGAGAGGAGAGGAGAGGAGAGGAGAGGAGAGGAGAGGAGAGGAGTCTACAGTCACATAAATTTAAAAATTCAAAACACTATTGAATGATCTCTGAAAAGCCTTTTTTATGTCATTTATATGCAGATTAACTAAGTCAATCTTTGCATAATTATTTTCTTATCTTCTCCCTCTTGAAAATATTTTTTAGTTTCAGGAACATTATTTCCCATACAACTTTCTAAATTCTTTACTTTTCTGTTTTCAGGAGCTTCCTTAAAAGCCAGCTATTTAGTTATTCAATTTCCTTTCCCTTTAGCACATACAGCATCTTGAGTAATGACTCACTGTTTTCTCTTGAGCAGGTAACAAAATCCTTCTGTAGATTATGGGAGCAATGAAAATCATGACAAGCTGCTGTAAATGTATGATAGTTATTGTTCCATGTTTGATGGTAGAATTTTAGTACACATGGGCTCATTCCTTCCATTTAGGTAAATGTACCAACATTTAACTAGCAAAAAATTGTGTTGATGGGGGACTCTCTTCTCCAGCCGTAAGGAGGACCATTTTTCACTCCTATCCCCTGCCACCTATCAGAAAAATAAGCAGGTGCAGAGAAGAAAAAGCAAACCAGGGTATACTTTACTGTACAGTGCTGTGGGAATGCAGACGACTTAGGAGATCAGAACATGGATTTTTGTTGCCAGTGGCAGGATCTGTAACAATGCTTATCTATTAGTATCACCACTGCCAGTTTAGAGAGCTGGTAACATTTGCCATATATAATCCTTGGGGCCTTTCAAGGTGAATTGAAAGATGAGTGAAGAGAGATGGGAGAGGGGGAGAAATGTTACAGCCAGTGGCAAAACAGCTGGGGTGAGAGGCTATAGAGTACTCTCACTTATTATCCTTAGCTTGTAAACGAGGCTTCACTCTTACTGTTCTTTGTAGTTATACTTAGTTACAAGTGTGGGAAATTATACAAACAGTTGTCAATGCCCCCTGCCATAGCTCCTGCTGCAATAAATTATTTATCCCATTATTCAGCTTACAACAGTGCCTAACAGTATCAGCCATAAATCAGGACCCTACTATGTTAGCTGCTGCACACACATACAGTAAAAGTAAATCCCTCTGCCAGTGTCTTTGCACCTGAGGTAAAATAGCACGAGCTTGTTGCCAAGTTGCTTCCTGCAAAGCAGATACACATTGTGAGCAGTGTCTAGAAGGAGGAATTGGCTTTCATCTCATTTGGCCAGCTTTCAGGTGTGAGGTAGGCACGTAAATAACTGCACATTAGCATCATGGATCCTGTCTTCACTGGGAAACTGAAGAAGCAGCTCGGACATCTGGCACAGCTTGGCAGATTGTCACAACACAACAGGACAGAACTACCATAGAGAAAGCAAGATACTGCACTGGCTTCTGAAAGGGAGTGTTTGTCTTTTCTTTCACACACTGAAGTCCTGGGGAAATTTTAGGCTGTCTCCTGCTCTGTTGAATCCCAAAGTGGAAACTCTAGATGGCATTATCTACATAATATCCACTTGTGAGGATGAAGGCTAAAACCCTAACACATGCTGAGAAAGTCCAGTATTTTTCTTCCTCCTTGATAATAACATGCATTCTAAATGTTGCTTAATGATGCCACAAAATCAATTCTGCATTCTTAAAGCAATAAGTAGGAACCATAAAATCCCTTCAGCTTCTGCTAAAACCTTCCTTCCTCCTCTTCTTTCCCCTCAAATGCCTAGGAAGGGCTAGTAAGATTAAACATTTCACCAAGGAAACCTATTAGAATGAGATGGCTTTCTTGAAAAGAGCTGACGCTGTTGCCAAATAGGGAAAACAGAAAATCACAAAATCTGACAAGTTAACTGTAAAACTTCCTTAAGGCAGGCCAATAAAAATCTCACAAACATTTCTCAAAAAGCTTTGAAACTAAAAATAAGTCTTGTTCAAATACACAAGGAAGAGGAAGCTGACCAGATAGTCTGTAAGGCTAATAGGTGATGAAGAAATACTGGGGCACATGAATTAAAGCCATAGCAGAAATTCAGGTTAGTATTTCACATCCCTCTTTAGCATGCAGGATTCTTCAATAGTCAGGCAGAGTCCTACACTGAAACATGACAGCAGATGCACCTCAGACCTGTCTCAAATTGACGTGTGAGCTGAAAACATTTTTGGCCAGATTGACATAATATTTAGCAACAAAACTCCAGGGCCAGGGCTAAAGGAACTTAACTATGAAACAGCTGAAATAAGCATTGTAGGATGTAACCTCTCACTTAAAATTGCCTCAGTGTTTGCTTCCAGGAAGCATCCAGGAAACATCAGAGTAATAATTCCATACTGCACAAAATACTAGCAGTGAATAAAACCAGTGGGCATCTGGAGAAACCCTGCTAAACTTTCAGTGGTACCTAGAAACTCTGCTCAAAGACCATGACCCCATTATGCCACACACTGCAAAAGCACAGAGTAGATTGCTTCTAGGCCAAACAACAAGCAGAAAAAATATACAAAGACTGATAAAGTAGGTGCAGTAACACAGATTGACTTTTGTAGACCTTTCAGATGCATTTCTGAATGCTTGTATTACGGTTTGTAAGTTAAGAGTTTAAAACACACAGGCAAAAATAGAAGTGCCAGGAGAAGAAGAATCTAAGGAAACAGACATTGGCAATAAAAGAAGCTAACTGCAAAACATTGCATCTGCTTGTCTTATTCATGTTAAAGAAGTCTTACACTGGTGATGAGATGCTCCAGGTAGCATTCCTACAGCACCAACTTCTATTGAGATCTGTAAATGTGACAGCCTCATTAATTCACAATTTAACTCTGCTTTTTGAATAATATTTAGCCCCTACTGTGCCAGGGTTTCTTAGAATTCTAAAATGTATTATAGTTTTAACATTACTATTTATTCCCTTCTGTTATGTTTAAAAACATTGCACTATTTCTACAGTACCATGATATTATCATTACGCTATTTTCAAGACATTTTATTCTGAGTGCTCAGGTCCTGGTTTACTGCATATGGTTGAGAGTCAATACTACACAATATTTAAGAAGACCTGATAGGATTTCATGAAGCAAAGTAATGTTCACATATCTGTGCCAGTTCTGTGAAGGAGTCAGGAAGAGGTATGTGAATCTTGCTAGTATAACTACTTAAATCTCCAGAAAAAATGTCATGAAGACCCCTTGAAGATCTCCTAGGGAAAAAAAAAAAAACAAAAAAAAAAAACCAAAAAAAAAAAAAGAGAAAAAAAAAACAAACAAAAAACAATAAAACAACTGCTTTGGGATAAAGGGAAGCTAACTGGCTGACTAAAGTGAAGAGCAAATGGTTAATTTTCACAAAAGAATGGAGTCACCAATGGAGTCTCTGTAGAGGACATATATTCAAGCTGATATGATTTGTCATATTCATAAATGATCATGAATATCAAAGTGACAAAGTTTAAATCACTCACAAAAGTAAAAATGAAGGCTGATTAAGAATAGTTGCAGCAGTACTTCACAATACTGTGCAATAAAATACCAAATGAAATTCAATAAAGACAAATGTGAAGTAATGCCAGGAAAAAAATGACAATTCTGACTTTATAAAGTAAATGTGAAGCTCCCAGCTGGCTAATACTACTCAGAAACAGAATCTCAAGGTTATAGTAAATAGCTCTATAAAAACATCAACTCAATGCCTTACAATAGTAAAAACAAAGATAAGCAAAAATGACCAACTATTTGGTGAGAAATAGGAAAGAAACAAAATAGATGTAGTGATGCATAATACGATGGCATCATTGGCAACAGTGATAAAGTTGGCTGTCAGACAAGGAAGAACTAAGTCAAACTAAATACCTTAAACTGGAAAGAAGATAACTGAAAGGACTACGACAAAGATCTGTAAAATCAATAGAGGTGTAGAGAAGGTACAAACCACCTACACAAACACAGGGAAGAGACTTCAGAACATTATGTACAGTCAAAATTCTTGTTTTAAGACATCATGGATACCCAAAGTTTCCAGGGTCTCCTCAAAAAGATTCATTTGTGGAAGACAAATACATGGGGTAAAAATATACCTCTAAATAAGAAAATCCCCATGATCCATGTCAAAGGTTGGCAGACCACACTCAACACAAATGCTTTACCAGTTGTTAACATAATTATAACTTTTGAGATTGCTTCTGACACAGTTCTATGTTAGAGCAAAATTATAGACTTAAATCAACAAACTAATTGAAGAAAAAGTCAATGGGGGATATTTAGGTATTCAAAGGTATGAAAAGTAGAATCAGTCACAATCATTCTGTAATTACACTAGATCCAAAATTTCAATGTTAGTGTGAAGAGCTACTTTCATTGGAAACTTAAGCATCCAGGATTATCCAAAGTAAAAACAAGTAAGTCTGACATTGGTGAATAGCATGTAAACATACCTATACAGACAACTGCCTAAGAGCTGGAGGTGCATTCAGTTTTGCTTCACCTGTGACAATAGATCACTGTTGTCACCTGTGACAACATCCCCTGCTCCTGTACTAGACACAGGTTACACCTGAGTAAGCAGCTGGAAAGCAGAACACTGGATTGCACCAAAAGGTTGGCAGGTACTTGCAAAGGCACTGAGAGTAGAATACTCTGTCAAGACTAGAGAAGGACCCTCCAACTGTAGAACATTTCATCCACTGTAAGAATACAAGTTCATGTTTCCCCCATTTGCAAAATAAATACTGAATTTCAATCCTTTATGTCTCCAATAACTAAACTCATACATAAGTATGCTTGGGCTCAAAAAAGAAATATTGTTGAATGACTTTGAAAGTGCAGGGGAGAATAAAGGCTTACATTGTTTTAGAAAAACAGGGTTCTGAAAAAGCACTGATTTGGTGCTGGTCCATGAAGGAAATGAATCAGGCTTTTTAGTAAGAGTTTCAGATAGGATTGTTCTATGGGACAGAGAAAAATTCTGCTTCCTGGCACACTGTTTCTGTGTGGTTGTGCAGTCAACCTAACACTGAAGGAAGCAATGTACTCTTAACTCATATAATGGAAGAAGCGGTGCACTGGCACTGTCTTTGCCCTGCTTCCTTCCAAGCAGTTTCTGGATACTCCTCCTCAGGTGCAGGACTCCTTTCCTTGCTCCAGCATCAGGTTCCTCTCACAGGGCACAATCCTCCACAAACCTCTCCAATATGAGTCCTTCCCACAGGCTACAGTACTTCCAGAACTGCTCCACCATAGACCCCTTCCACCACTGCAGTCCCTCAGGAACAGGCTGCTTCAGTGTGGGTTCCCTAAGGGGTCACAAGTCCTGCCAGCAAACCTCACCAGCCTGGGCTCCTCTTTCCACAGGTCCTGCCAGAAGCCTGCTCCAGCATGGGCTTCCCTTGGGGCTCCAGCCTCCTTTGGGCACACACCTGGTCCAGTGCATGGCTCCTCCACAGGCTGCAGATGTCTATCTGCTCCTCTGTGGATCTCCATGGGCTACAGGGACACAGCTGCCTCACCACTGGCTCTCTGCAATGGACTGCATGGGAACCTTTGCTGTGGTGCCTGGATCACCTCCTCCTTGTTCACTGAGCCTGAGAGGACTGCAGAGTTGTTTCTCTCACATATTCTCTCTCCTCTCTCTGGCTGCAATTGCTTCTGTGTAGTAGTTTCTTTTCCCTTCCTAAATATGTTACCCCAGAGGTTTTTTTGCAACTGGTGATGGGTTCAGCCTTACTTAGTGGGAGGTCTGCCTTGGAGCTTTGGCTGTGTCACACACATTGGCTGTGTCATATGTGGGGGAATCTTCTGGCAGTTTCTCATTGAAACTGCTCCTAAAGCCCCACCACTACCAAAACCTTAGCACACTATCCCAATACAGCATTCCAGATGTGGAAAGACCAGAAAAGCTGACCCATGACAACAAAGTGAGTGTGTTTACAGGCAGTGCAGGTGCAGCTATTCGTAAACTTCAGTTTGAACTAAACATTATAGAGTGCCGCTACCTTCCAAACCTTTCTTCTCTTTTATTTCAGAAATATAATTATTACAATATTTCAAAAGCACATAATACCAAGTCATGTATCTCTTTGAAATGCCAGTGTTTCTGTTACCCATGCCATAGAACCCGTTTGCACAAGTCTTGCCACAGCAGAACTGGACAGAAAATGTGGGGGGAAGCATCCACAGATTCCTATGACTAGGAGGAGAAATCGCATCTGGAAGTCTCTAAAATGCCAGACTTCAAGGTCAAAGCAACAGAACAACTACATACAACTTACAGATCCAGTAAAGAAACATCCAATAAATAACAGATACAGACATGATCAGTATATCCTAAGCAAAGTTAATGGAAGCATCTGCAGAAAAATTATGAACAGAGAAAAATTTAAAAAAAATAAGAATGTTATCTTTTAAATAAATAAATCTTGTGTAGAAGCAAGGCAGTGCCAAAACAATCAGTCAGAGAGGATGAGTGAGTGGCAGGAGGTGGCAGTTTTCCATCCAGCAGTCAGGCTACATAAAAGTGCTGCTCTGGTTTTCTACAAGGTTTTTATGGGCACTTAAGTCCCTAATTAAAAAAGACTGCAAAAGATACCAAAATGAGAACACTGTTCCAGGCACATTTGAATAGGGCAAAAGAAATAGTAAAAAAGCCAAGAAAAAAAGCTGATGTCTTCTTAAGTCACAGTCCTCAGGTTCTAAAATGAATGCAATCTGTCCTCCTGTTTCTACACTTCCTTTTCATTCATGGTGACTCTGCCAAATCACATGAGAAAGTTAATGGCAAAAAAGATCATCTGTTTGTTCCAACTGGTTTGTTGAGTACTTTAAAAATGTGCAGGTTGGAAATGTTTCAAGCCAGAAGGGAAAATATTCATGTACCCATACATCAAATTGTTTCTAAAGGCTGAGCATACATAGTTCTGAACATTTCTCAGGTGATCAAAACAAATGTGCTTCTAAGATGCTGCTGCTTGAAATGTAACAGGCAGTAAGTCAGGGACCACAAAACTGGTTGATCAAACTGAAGCTCTGACTTTACAGTTAAATAAGCAAAAAGGTTTCTCTGGAGGGCTGAGAGCAGGAGGAAATATTAGATGGGGAAATTATCGGTACTATTAAGAGCAGAAGGGTAGTCTTGCTAAAAGAGATGACTTATAGTAAGAAACAGAGTTATACAGCTAAAAAATCCAGGAAAATAGTTAGGCAGGAATAAATAGCCAGCTGTATGAGATAATTTTTGCTATTGTTTTAAATTTAAGGCATTGCAATGTATCTGTAAATGGAATTAAGTGGTCTTCTGAAATACATGTTTACATAAGGATGGCTTGTCCCACTTTTCGTCCTTACAAAACTGAATCCCCAAATTAATTTGAATGAAAATTGAGCCCCAAATTAATCTGAATATTTAATTTTAATCAAAGGTTGCAAAACTGCTAACTAGCAAATTCTCATATATTCATAATACCATGCTTTGTCTTTCACATACTGCTTGCTATGTTCTGTACTGAGGGAAGTTTCACACAAATTTTTCCTTAGGGAAACAACAGCTTCATAGTTTGCAGTGAATTAAAATTTAACATGTTTTGTTCATTTCTATTGTAAAACTGTAAATTATAATCCCACAGTGATATCCAGCATCCTGTATACACAGATGTCCTTTTGGAGTTCTCCCCTTCATGGAATAAGTGTGTCAGCATGCAAAGCCACCACACACTCTTCAGGACTTTACAAACATTTTAGAGGATATGAGACAGGTAGAGCAATTAACATGTGCTAACCTTGCCTAACAGTCCTGCACTTACTACTGCAGCCTGTGAAATAATAAAGCATTACATGAGACAATACTTACAGATCTGTCCTATGCAGCCATCCAAGGAAGCAGATTTTCATTGGCCCTGAGTGTTCTTTGGAGACAGTTTAATTCATGAGTTTCAATGTTTTCACAATGCAAATGTTGAGCTTCAAAATGAGCAAACTGAAACAAGTAGCAAGGACCTGCAGTGTCAGACACCAAAAACATCGCTGACACTGGAACTATGCTGGTAGATTAAAAACACAAAGAGAAGCAAGAGTTGGGTCAGCTTTGCTGAGAACAACATGAGAGCGATACCATGTTAGCTCTCATTATGTGCTGCACTGATTTAAATTGTTGCTGAACACTGTTTTCAGAAACCAGAGTTGGTCCCAGACACTGCTCCTCAGATAACATTTAACTTTCCTGTATTTCTAATATCAGGAGAATTTAACACCTGAGAAAACAGTCTAAAAGTGGTCAGAATGGATCAGCAGAAAGAAGATGATCTGCTCAGTTTGGGTTTCCATTTTGCATTGGTGGCAGCAATGGTGCTCCAAGTATCATGCAATTTTTTGTGCAGGTGAGAGTAGGTACCATAAGCAGCACAAGGAAAATATTATATTTAGTGTGCTAGTAATGAAGAAGAAGGACTCTAGAGTGAAATACAGAAATGGATCCAAGCCAAACATTTTGTATCTAAATTGCTCCAAATGTTGTAGGGTTTTTGTTCAGACTCAATGGTTTGAGTATCATTTGCCTCTAGACAGCTATTAAAAGGAAACCAAATCATGAAAAAGAAACTAGTCTGTGATGAATTTTGTGCAGCTGCCTGGGGATAGATGGTGCTCATACATGCGAAAGAAACAGACTGAACAAGGCAGCAAGATCTTGGACACACACAAAATATTATCTTCTTTAAGGAGGCTCTTCTTTTTCCAAAGGCCTATCAACCAGTGTGTAATAGTGGTCCGCCCCACAGTAGAGCTTCAGTGGATTTCAGAATATTAGAAACCTTGATGATATAAATAATTTTGATGGCCAGCACAGCCATAGTAGGGCACCACAGGCATATTAGAGTTTGGTGTCTGGTCAGTAATGGTGTTCTCCAGGGCTCAGTATTGGGCATGGTCCTGTTTATCATCTTTATTGATGATCTGGACAAGGGGATGGAGCATACCTTCATTATGTTCACAGTTTATACCAAGCTGGGTGAGACTATGGATCTGCTGGAAGGTAGAAAGGCTCTGTAGAGAGATCTGGACAAGCTGGATCAGTGAACTGAGGTAAACTACATGGTGCTCAACAAGGTGAATGGCCAGATGCTTCTCCTGGATCACAACAGCCCCAAGCAGTTCTACAGGCTTGGGGAAGAGTGATTTGAGAGCTCAGTGGAAAGGAACCTGGGAGTTCTTGTCAACCTCCAACTGGATATAAGCAGCTGTGTGACCAGGTGGCCAAGAAGGCCAATGGAATCCTGGAGTGTATAAAGAATAGTGTGGCCAGCAGGACCAGTGCAGTGATTGTTCCCTCATACTCAGCACTGGTGAGGCCACACCGCAAATCCTGTGCTCAGTTTTAGGCCCCTCACTACAAGAACATTGAGGTGCTGGAGTGTGTCCAGAGAAAGGAAATGGATCTGGTGAGGGGTCTGGAGCACAAATCTTGTGAGGAGCAGCTGAGAGAGCTGGGGATGTTTAACCTGGAGAAGAGAAGGCTTAGGAGGACTTCATTGCTCTCCAGAACTCCCTGAAAGGAGGCTGTAGTGACATACAGGTCAATCTCTTCTGCCAAGTCTCAAGTGAAAGGACAAGAGGAAATGGTCTTAAATTGCAGCAGGGGAAGTTCAGATTAGATATTAAAAAACTCCTCACTTTAAGAATGGTGAGACAATGGAATAACTTGCTCAGGGAGTCACCACCACCATACTGATGGTTAGACTAGAAAACAGTATAAGGTAAGAGAATTGGCAAGCATCAGATATCCCACTACATATCCTGCCCTCGCAACTTTGCCACAATTTCCTCCAGCTGAACCCAGGTCTGAGACAGATGGTCCACAGAATTGCTATCTTCACCTAGCAAGGGTAGAGTGGTTTGCTGATGAGAAAAAAAAACCCACATGATTTTTCTGTTTCACATCTTGAGGCTGATGGTTCTGTGCCAGGGGGTTAAAAAAGCAACTCTCATCCCCAACCCACAGGCAGTGAGAAGCCTATGATTGACACCAACAGCAAGTAAAAGCTGTACTAATGCTGTCCTCAGGTTCTCACAGGACCACCTCCTCCTTCCTCTCTTCTGCCTGCTGTTATGTTTTGTGCTGCTTCCTGCATATCTCCTACATGATCTGAAGCAGAATATGTTGAACACGCTACAGTTTACACTACCTGCAAGCATGCAGATAAGCCTGTTGCCTACATTCATTATGTTCCTTGAATGGAGAAGGACAAAACTTATTTGCAAGACAGTGACTCTTAGGTATTATTTTTCAATCTTTGGGATGCAGATACTGTAAACCAATGTTCTGTCTAGGTCTGAGTTGGTATAAGAAAGTTCCAGAATATCTAATACATACTAATACATGAGACAGGTCCAGAACACCAGCTTGACCATTTCATCACAACATTATCTTTTTATTATACATACAACCAGAGTTTTGTCTAATGGGCATAACAGCAATCCCAGAACATAAGAACTGAAACCACATAGTACTTGTTACTGGGAAGGCTTTGCTCCTCAGGACCTGTCTATTTAATCTATGCTAGTGCAAACACAGACCAAAATCATGTCAAACAATAGTAGGGTGAAACAGGCATCAAGAATGTCAAATCTTTTCAACCTGACATTGAAACTTTTTCACCACCAACATCTCTTTCAGTTTTTTCCATATATCAGAGAGGTACAAGTCAAAGGAAACAAGTTTCAGCATCCTACAATATTGACAGACCTATGAGGTCTGTATCCTTCCCTTTGCTACCTCTCTTACTTTAGAAAGAGGAATATGGGAACCAGCTCTGTCTGTCCCACCATTGCTCTTCCCATCAAAACAGTGTTGTGTGAAAAATTAGAGCAGACCTTCCCTTGTGCTATTGAAAACTCACAAAGAAGCAGGTGAATGGAATGTCCACTGCCTTGTATCCCTCTTTTATCTGGCCCACACATGCATAGCCAGTGTAAGGGCTTTCCGAAGTCCATGTCCCTCCTGTGAGACAGGAACAAATCAAGTTCTTGAGCTGTCAGATCCTACTTCCTCTGCAACATTTTAAATGAAACAATTTTTCACTCTCTGAGTCCCTGTAAACAAGTTTTATAGTGCTTTCAACTTGGCTCCATTCTGTGTTGCAGAAGAATTGCAAGTATTTAGGATTTAAACCCTTTTCTCAGAACATCAGGTTGGAAGAATGAGTAAAGGCTTTATCTATAAAAGCTTTCAAAACCTTCCAAAACAAAGTTCTTGCATCTATCAGTATGAGCTGGCATGAGACATCTGGTGAACAAATTACTCACTCAAATGAGAAAAGTACAAATGAAAAATGAGCACAGAGTTTTAAAGTTCTCTGTTGCATTCATTGCTTCACCTACACTCTTTGTTCATAATTGGAAGCACTTCAGACATCTTTTCTTATCTGCACTAAGTGCCTAATCCAAAGTGCACAAGCTTCTGTACTTCAACAAAATGTACTTCAGATTAGGCCATATATGAATAGCTATATACAGGAAAGTTGCTGACAAAATATTTGGATACTTTGACTCTCTAAACTTTGCACGATTATTGCACAATTATATTTTGAATAATCCTTTCTGCTACCACCAGGCTACTTCTTTCACCTCTCTCACTACCCTTCGATTAGGAGCCGTATAAATGTCCCCATGAAACTCATTGCAAAGGAAAGAGGTGCAGACCATAGGTTCACAGGTGAGCTAAGGTCTCAGCATGAAGTATGGAATAATGAATACTCTCCAGCCAAAGCCCAGGAACCAGTTCACTGACTTTGAGTCTTAGGGCATGCAAATATGGACACAGTCCATCATGCTGAATTTTGTTTTGAGAACCACTCATTTGTACTTTTATTTATGGAGGTGGAATACTGTACTGGAAAATCTAATAAATCTAATATATATCCAAGTCTTGGAAAAGACTGGGCAACATTTGGAGGCAAATGACATTTCACTTAGCTGACTCCTTGGACACTGAACGGGGATACCACATCCAAGTGACTGCCAGATTGGCAGTTTGCGTTCAAGTCTTGGAGTTCTGTAAGAAATGAATCAAGATATGCATCAGTGGTACAAACTCTGCTGCACCAATACCAATGCAAAACCTCCTAGTGACCTCAAGCACTCAGACTGAGTGGACATTCTGGGAAGTGTGTATTCTCATTTACTGGGATTTAGGTTCTCTCCAGAAACAGAAACATTCTTAGTGTGACACCTAGTGTCAGAACAAACACCTTATAGACTCAGACAACAGAACAAGGAAAATAGCTAATTTACAACAAAACATCATAAAAATGAACTAACACCTAAAATACAGAAAATTCTGAGGATAAAAGGGTTTTTTAAAATAAATAAATACATTAAAATACATACTAGTATCTAGTATCTACATACTAGTATCTTTTGTATTCAAACCCAACTCTTGTTACTTCTTTGGTCAGCTCAGTATATTTTGCTTCCTGGACTCTGCTTATACAGCAACCACCAGAGTACAGTTTTATGGAAGTACTTCAGGCATGGTTGTGGGATGTAAACCATTCCTGCTGACTTCAAAGGGCACAAAAAGAAACTACAGGGAATCAGACTTAAAGGTCAACATAGTGACTTGAGCAATAGTTGTGTTTGGGTATTTTTAGGTCCTCATGAAACAAATTCAGAAAGAATATAAAGATAATACAAGAATTAGGACATGATATTCAAAATGTTAAATTCTCTTCAAAATCAAGTTAATAGCACCTCAAGAAAGGTGCAGGGAAATGTCTCCAAATAATTTTCAAGTCAGCAATTCAGGGAAGTGATTAATTCTAAATAGTAATTACAATTGATTAAGATCTGGCACTTTTAGGCTTAGACATGTTTAAAATCAGAGGATAACACTGTTGGAAAGTGGACTTCAAAACCGATGCATTTTTTGACCACAATTTTTGTAAATGCAGGCCAAACACAAAGGGAAACATAGGTATGGTGCCAAGTTTTTGCAAGCTGAAGGCTAATCTGGCAGTCAGGCCTCTGGAGACAGATTGATGGCTGGATTTCTTGATTCAGCAAAAAGGAATTATGTTTGGAGCAGGCATGGTGACATTCACTGCCATCTTCTGGAAATGCCTCTGAAGTACTCATACAGGAAGCATCCAGAGCAATATCAAGGACTTAGCAGAGTGTTAAAACCACAAACAAATCACTGAACTGATGTTAGCTCTCTTTCAAATCCAAAATTTCCTCCCAAAACAGAAAATTTTCTAAACAAAGTTTTCATTTTTATAGAATACACTCTCACACAAAAGATGACTGCAATGGCAAATCCCTGAGTACTTACACTTATTAGATCAATTTCTGAGCAACTACACAGAAAGCTCTTACAACAGCAAACTTACATCCATTCTGAAAAGTTCTGTTGATAAAGGCACCTTAGGGGAGCTCATTGCCATGATTATATTGATCTGACCATTTCATTCTATGACCAAATGTAGTTACAATGCAGCAAAAGCAGTGACTCCTACAATATTTCTACAAGCATTATATAAAAGGAAAGAAGCAAAACATGCCAAATTTGTAAGTTACATTAATTACTTAATTAATGTATTTATTTATTTATTTATTTATATTTAAGTGGATCATTATCATCATCATAACTACCTCATTGTCAGGCCATTATGTCCTGGTTAGCTTGCTAAGTTCCTGTAGGGATTGTGATTTTAAAAGATCAGGAGTAATATGCTCAAGGAAGCTGGTCTAGACATGCAAATCAAGATTGTTATTAAATATATTTGTGCAAAAGAACCTGTGGGCATAAAAACTATCTGCAAAATATTTGATGATGACAATATTAAAAATTATGAGAGCAAAATAAAATCTCATATCCTAAATTGCATGGGGTTAATTTCTCTTGTACTAAGGTAAACAGAGACTATGTGGTCATGGTTCCATTCTCACCAGGGTCCTTTTTGTGCATGACACAGCAGATCCTCCTCAGGGATCTGGTTTTCAACAGATACAAAAAGCAAAGCAAAGTCAGGATGAAAACTATCCACACTATCCACTGCTACCAGTCTGTGAGGAGTCCACCTAAACAATGAAACAGACCCAGAATCAATGTCTTTTCAGCATACCTTTGCATGAAACTGTGCTTTCCTTCTGCAGGAATTACATGGGTTAGGCAAGCCATGGATGTAAGATATTGCAGAACTCTTATTCCAAAGGGCTGGAAAGCCCACCGGTTGCTGGGAGGGGTATTGGGTATCCTCACACAAAATTTCTGGTCCCCCAGTGCTAACAGAGCTTTCCATTGCTATGACAAATGTGGGTATGAGAACTTTTGTCTTTTTCAGTGTACTCAACACTTAAGTGTTAAAGAGGTTAGGGAACATGTAAAGCAGGGCATAAAGAGATCTATTTTTACTGGTTGCTTCCCATGGATCTTATTTCATGAGTCCTTGATTCCAGCCAAAACCTCTTGTTTAGCTGTAAAAGAAATGCAGATATTCAGTTGCAAAAAGTTATTTCTTTTCCCCCCAGCTATTTTAATTGGACATGACTTCAGAAAAGACAGAACTCTAAAAATATATCTGGTAAGCTTAAACTTACATCTGTATGCAAGATGTTCAGCAGAAATTAATTATCTCAATTTATTAGGAAGCCACCAGTAATCAATAAGGTGTCTGCTTCTTCTGTGTAACACATTTAATGCCCTCTGCATAGGCAGTGTGGATCACATTCACTCTTTAATTATGGTTACAACAGATTTATTCTCCTGCATCACTGAGTAATCAGTCATCTGTTATCTCCATGAATTTGAAATATTTCTATGACTAGTAATGAAATCACAGGGCAGAAAAATAAGATCACAGAAGCGTTTGTATTTTCTCTGTAAGTTTGTTTTAAGAATTGTGAAAAGTAAATTAATTCTGACTTGAAATCTCTCACTCTTTTAAATATTTCCATAGGAATCTTCTAATAGAAAGTACAGCCAATGCAGTTTTTAGATGTTTGGATGCAAATGTAGAACCCAAAGAAAGAAACAGCTCAAATTTAATTTCAAAATCTGCTTTACAGCTGACAGATAGTACTTTAACACAGAACATTTCTTTTGAGAGGTCTTCCTAGTGAAAAGAAGAAATTCCCAAAGGAAAGGGTTCAGTCACAGGAATGCCAGATGTAAAGGAACATAGAAATCATAAACACATTAATAGTGAGTAACCATTTACATGCTTAGTATGCATGATGTACATCAAAGCCCTTATTCACTAACTCAGACTAATGAAGGCTGAAAAATTTTCTTAATTTCTTTTAGAATCACTCATTAAAATCAGTGTACAAGCTCTAAATGAGTAAAGATGCTCTATCATATTCCCTAAAATGCATGCTTATCTCTAAGAGTATGTTTAAATCTAATTAGGTGTTCCTTAGAATCCACAGGGTGGGTAGACTTCGGCTCATATAGATATAAATAAATATTCCTGACATTCTTTCTGGCATAAATATTGCCAGAAAGAATGGAATATATATTTTACTTTTTCATGTGGAACTTAAGAAAATTGTTTATACAAAATCACTATTTTGAGAAACAGTATAAAACTTATGCACTTTCAAAATTAAACTTTTTAATTTCTTCAAATATTTAAGTCATTTTTTTGCTTATATTCTTCTTCCTCAAACTTCACATTGATCATGAAAAATGTTGTCCCTTCCTAAACAGCATTTTTCAGTTAATTTACGTTTGAATGAAAAGAGTTATCCAGTTCTACTGATATTTTAAATTGGTTCCAATTTGACTTTTCAAAATACAGAGATTTAGTTCAAAGAAGTTTAAAGCACAACCGCCAGGAGCAGAAAACTACAAAGCAGACCTAAGAATTACAGCTTTGTCTGGAATACTGCAGGAAATTCAGCTAAGGGTAACTAATATCCCAATAAAAAGATATTGTTGATTTGATAGTATTAGTTACTTTAGTACTTCTGTGGTCTGATAGTACTTCTTATTTATGATGTTGGGCACTGTAACCATCCACAATCCTACATGCTTTCATTTTGAAGGGTGGAATTTTGCATTTGTGAAATGCTCATCTGTGAGCACCACTTCCTTGTTCATCAGTGCCATAAAAACCCTTTTCTAGAAACTCTGTGAAGCCTTGAGACTAGAAGGGTCGGCTTAAATGGAAATGGATAAGAATATTAGCTTTGTTTGCTTTTTCACTTTCTCAAACACATGGAGTTATACTTCCTACCAGTGCCCTACACATAATAAAGCAATAGTTCAAGAGGAAAACTTGAAAGTACTTCCAACTGTTACATTTCAGATACGGGTCCTTGTTGCTGGATGTTCTAGTGCATCTGAGCTGTTTATCATAGTTTGGTGGCAATATGGTTTTAGTCTATTCCTGCATGGTGAGTCAAATGCTGTTTCCTTTTTGCACTGTTGAAACTATGAAATCACAGCATCATAGAATATGTTGAGTTGGAAGGAACCCACCAGGGTCATCAAGACCTGTTCAGGACACCCCAAGAGTCACACCATGTGCCTGAGAATGTTATCCAAATACTTCTTGAACTCTGTTAGGATTGGCGCTGTGACCACTTCCCTGGGGAGCCTGTTTCAGTGCCCAACCACTCTCTGGGTGAAGAATCTTTTCCTGATATCTAATCTAAACCTTCCCTGATCCAGCTTCATGCCATTTTCTCCAGTTCTGTCACTGGTCACAAGAGTGAAGAGATCAATACCTTCACCTCTGCTTCCCCTCTTGGGGATGTTGAAGATCACAACAAGGTCTCTCCTTAGTCTCCTCTTCTCCAGGCTGTACAAATCCCATGACCTCAGCCACTCCTCATTAGATTTGCCCTTCAGACTCATGGGCATCCACACAGCCCTCCTTTAGACACTATAAAAGCTTAATATATTTTTTATATTGTGGCACCCAAAACAGCCCCCAGGACTCGAGGTGAGGCTGCCCCAGCTCAGAGCAGAGCAGGACAATCCCCTCCCTTGCCCAGCTGGTGATGCTGTGCCTGATGTCCCCCAGGACAGGGTTGGCCTTCCTGGCTACCAGGGCACTGCTGACTCTTGTTCAACTTGCCATTGATCAGGACCCCAGCTCCCTTTCTACAGCACTTGTCTCCGAGCTCTTGTTCCCCACACTCTTCCCACAACCAGGGTCACCCCATCCCAAGCACAGAATCCAGCAACATATCACCCAACAATTGCATTCCTCCAGGACTGATCAGAAACTGCCCACAGGGCTTGCTGGTTTACACTTTGATTGTGTAAACCAAGATACTTTTAAACACCCTCTCAGATGTAGATATCCATTTTTGATCTGGGGAAGAATTCAGAGAGAACTGTTCTGCTCCAGAATGAGTCCAGGACAATGTTTCTGATGCATGTGCATTACGTTCACCAAAATGCCACCTGACTTCTACAGCATGACCTGTCGATGAATGCTGCACAGTACTTTGCCCTTTCCATCTTTTTTTTTTTTTTTCTTTCTTTCCCAACTTTTTTCTTAGAGGCAAAGATGTAACTTCTGAACTTTCAGAGAAGGTCACACAACAGCCATAAAAGAAGACTCTCTACATTTTATGGGTCTGTGAAAGGACTATCCAGGGTTTAGCCCACAATAATTTACCATTGATTATTAGTGATTATTAAGATATTATTTCATTTTTGCCCACTTTTGTACAATCTGTCTTTATCACAGACCAGAATACGCAAAATGTCCTTAATCCTGTACCAGAAACTTAAATTGGGAAGGAGCATCCCCCTCAGATCCCTGTCAAGGCTAGAGCCAGCTATCTGTCCTTCACAGAAACAATTATTCATGAAAGAAAAATTAAATGGATGTTGACTGAGAGTTCGCCTAAGCTAATGGTGTGATCAGACATTAACGTGACTAATGGTAATGGCCCCTCTGGACAAGTTACGTGGTAATGGTGCTCCAGCTGCTTTGGCTTTGCAGAAACCAGTCAGATGACTGAAAATAACTTTTCTGGTCTTTCTTCAATTAATCTCTTTTGACTGAAATAACAAATTAAAATTATGAGCAGTTCTGAACCTGCAGTGTGGAGGGTATTACTATTTCTGTAAGGCATGTAAGGCATTCTGTAAGGACACTTAGAATCTCTTTGGCTACTTGAAATTCAAATAATCAATTAACAGATTGTCTGGGCTTAGATTTAGCATTGTAGTTAACCTTAAACGGCAGTTGATGCGGCAATCCTCATTCAGTGAAGGCCATTGTAACATAGGAGTTGTATCACAAACTTGTTACACAAAACAACTATGTCTCAAACCCCTTTGCAGTTTCTCAGCTGTGTAAAGGTTGCAAATAAAACCTGCAAGGCTATTAAATTTCAAAGTCATTATATTGTATTTCTAATATGCTCCTGATTATTTTTAACAAAGTATTTTGAACCAAACCTGCCTATTACTTCTCACTGCCCCATATTTCTGGCCAATGTATGGTTCCTCAATACCCCAAAGTTTCATTTTCAAAAAGTTCTTGTCCTCAAATGCTCGAATAAATACTTCAAGAGTAGAGCTTCTTTTCTGACAGTTGGGGAGCCATGAAATTCGGTCTAACTCTAAGATAAAATCATTTGGTAATTGCTATGGTGCAAGATGTTGATGGTACAGATTACCAAGATAAATACCTTGCTGCACAGACAGCATAACAGATGTCTGAACAAAACTTTCCAGGCTACAGTATAGATGAATGTCAAGTAGTGGGGTGAAGCTGGTACATTTTGATATAAAATTACTGATTTTTCTTTTTAATTACTGAAATAGTTAGTGGAACAAGTTTAGTTAGTGGAACAAGTTTGGGGAAAAACGTCTTATTTTCTAAAATGCAATTACTGACATTAAGACTGAGTGTAGTCTGATTATATACACAAGGGAAATGCTACCTTCATGTTCAGTAGAGTGGTTTTGAAAGAAAAGAGTGCTTGCAATGACCATATTATTGTCTATCCAGAAGTATTCATTAGTATTATATACTAACTCCCTTCCTGAACAAAGATGAAAAAGTGACACCAGAGTTAAGATAGACCTGTGCAGATTTTTAGAAATATATAGAGACAAAAACAATATGTGGTAAAGCTATAGTGTATTACAAAACATAAACTGTTTAATTTTCCAGTTTTCCCATAAGTGATAAAAATACAGAAAAAAATTAACATAAAAAAGTAAATTAGAAAATACATTCAATGGTCATTTATTTAGGCATCTTAACTTGCCACATTCCGTTAGATAATAATACAAATAGGAAGATGTCCAAAGAAACACCCTTTCTGCTTTCCTTCCTTTTCTTTTCTGCATGAGATTTGTTTTGCCTCTGGGTTGGGTTTTACATTGTGAAATCATAGGGGAAAATAACCCCTTTTGTTAGTGCAGAGTGTTCTCAGATGAGGATTTTCAACATTTTAGCACCTAAAACACCATGTTACATAGATCAAAGTGCCAGAAAATTTGAAGGTAAGGACAAGTTAGGTCGACAGCACACTTGCTGTGTTAGACCCTTGCTCTGGAACATTTCCTGGACAGAAGGTCAGTACAATTGCACTGAACCAAGTACAGACTGCCTAGGAAGTCAGAGTAGTTTTTAATGTGAGCTGCAGTACTATCTGGAAATTAGAATTCTCTGTCAGACCAGCATGGCTTCCCTGCTGTTTCACTGAAAGAGAAATAAGGATAAAGGATCAAAATATCTTATAATACTCTGGAAGCTGAAATCTAGCAGAGAAAAAAAATTTCCACCATGTTTCAGTCTAGGAAATGAGAGCAAATAGAGAACATACATCCTCTACAATTTAAACAAATGCACACCACATGGCCAAGTGCTAGGACTATCCTCATTTGCTACATTAAAGCAATAAGGGAAATCTCTGCACTACTCTGTAGTTACTTTTCTTTCATGTGCAATAGAAGCATGACATGATAAGGATCATGCAATGATGTTAAACTACCTTTGTGCCTTTCTGCTCCTTTTTCTAAGTTCTCATTAGGAAAAAACCCTAAGAACATTCAAGGAGACTGATGAGCTGAACAAAACACCTCCTTTGCTACACCTACTGTTCTCTTCCTCAATGCAGCCCTGGACTAGAGGAACCAAAATGCCAGTTCAAATCAATTTAAGTCTAGCTGGCTATGCAGGTCACACCTTATGGAGCAGAAAACCTGGCTTTTTATTTGTTGAATTAACCTAGAAACACTGAATAGGTCAAGCAGCCTGGACTCAGAACATGATGCCCCATCATTCCCCACCATGCAGTACCCAGAGGTTCTGCTCATGAACATGAAGATATGCTGGGGACAAACAGGTATTTAGGTACCTATAAAACATTGGGCCCTTTCAGTATCTAAGAGCACTCTTTGCTTAGGCAAAGTCTACTAAGTTTCACAACTGTGCCATTACCCACCAGAAAGGAAGAGAAAGGAGAGTGAGATAGAATTACATGCTAATCAGAAGGATTCATTTTCTCATTGCCTTACAATACACATCATAATTATACACAACAGGCAGTAGAAAATTAAAGGACTTTATATTTTTTTCTTTGCCTAGGGAAGGTGCATCTCTATTTCCCTAAAACCAGATATGGTTATATCTTACCTTTGAGGCCCATCTATTGGGTCAGATCCCAAACATTCATATTGTATTTACTAATTCCCTGCGAGGAAACTTCCACAATCAAACCTTCATCTTAGGCAGTCTTCCACTGAACATGACCAATTCCAGAAGCTGAATATACATACAGACCCTGAGATTCTTTCAAAAATGCAGTTGATATTCATTTACAACATGGACTTTACCACCTCACTTTAAAAATGTTTATGTTCCTGGGAATTACTATCTCCAATGGGAATGGTAAGCAGATTATGCTAATAGGTTTCCTGGCATTTCAGTCTAAACAGGTAACTGTGCTGTCCATCAGAGCAAGATTCAATTTTGAATGTCTGATATCTTTAGGAATTTTGATGTCCTATGTCTAACACAAGTCAAGTGAAAAAAGAATTCCATTGGTACAACTCTAGAGATTAATGTTGGATTAATTAAATCCAACGAGATAGGTTGGAATGGGCAGTGGATGGAGATGAGTATACATCCCTGATACTGATGGAAGGAATATTCCCTTTTTTAAAGGTAATTGTAACTTCCAGAAAAAGCCATCAAGAACGATTTATTTGATTTCAGTAGGAAAGAGCCCAGCTCCTTGCCAAGCTGATAGAATGAGATGGAGAAGATGGAGAGAAGTTTTTTGGATTCTTAAGGGCACCCTTTTTATTTTTAAATCAAAACCTAAACCTCCCATAAGAGAGAAACAGCTGTTTGTGCTGACAGTTTGTGATTTTTATTCTTAAATGTAAAGGCTGAAATGTTCACGAGAAGCTTTGAGTAAACTGAAGAGGGGATGAGGAAGGAAGATGTTAAATGCAGAGAATGTTGGGAGCCGTTTATGAGGAACTGTCTTGGCAGCAGTTCACGGTAGACTGAGTGATGAAAAACTGTCTCAGACCATGTTCAGAAAGCACCAGAATACAGTAAATGCTTCTATTGATTTTGCATTATTAAATCCAGAAAATAACCTACCTTTGCATGATATGCAATTTACTTGATCTAGTACACTAATAATTCTGTCTTTAAGACCAAAATGAAAATCACAGTGATTCTGCACTCTGAAATAAGATGACTGCAGAAGAATTTTTTTTGCAGATTATGTAAATTACTCAGGAATGTTCAAAAGCACTGTTTTCAGACTATTAAACTGAACAAAAAAGTTGGTAGGAGGCAATGGAGTCTTATCAGTGGTGAGACTTGGGTTGGAGCCATAATGGGCCTTAGAGGAGAGGGGAGATGGGTCTTAATGTACATATTGAAACTGGAAGATCAGATGACCTTTCAGGACATCATTGACCAAGTGAGAGTTACATTGCATGCATTTGTGATTTGATATCCGCATTAAAATACAAACGAGATCATAAAGACTGAAACATTAAGATGGTTCTCACCATATCCTAATAGCACTGATTAGTCAGAAATGAAAACTACAGTCATAGTCCTTAAGGCAGCAATGTGGTTTTCTCTCATGTAATGTATTTCTGTTGGGAGCCATTCTGAGATAATTATGACACCTTTAGTTTGTAATTTAAATCTGTTGGGTTTGCCTACAAAATCATCTAGCATGCATTCAATTCCTGGATATTCTACTAGAACATAAAATAAATATTACCAAGGACTTAATTACTTTAATGTTTTATCCAGTGTTCATAAAGTATATTATCATTCATTTTAACACAAAATCTCTTTTAAGACACTGTAATTAAATTCTACATCTGGAAACCAGACTTTTTCCTCCTGTCTCAGATCCCGAACAGAAGGGACCAAGTTCTTTAAATGCCTGCTCAACTCTTCTTTCCATCGTGCTTCACTACTGACCTCTAATGAGCAGTAAGGAAACTGCGTGAAATTCTTGGTCCTTTACAGAGAAGAAAATGTGCTTTCTAATACGGGTTTATCCTCTCAGGGTAAGCAGGAATGCTCGCAAGAGTTGCTGGGTTAGATTCCTGTGCTACACTTCCTAAGAAGCTGCTTTTCAGAGGAACGTGTTATACAACCAGGAAATGGTATTTTTAAACCACTGTAAGTCAGTAAAATGTCCAAGATACTAGCAGATTAAAATAAATCTCTAAATATAGTACATGATACTCAAAGTCCAGAGTGCTCCTAGAATAAGGTTTGCAAACCCCACGTGAATACAGTGAAACTTGAGTATTTGTGAGAAGCTGCTTTATTGTATATTGTAAAAATAGCACACCATTGAAAGTCTCACACATCTCCCTCTTGGTATGTGCCTGACTGGTCATGAATTTTACTCCTGAGGAATACTGTGTACTGTGTCAAGCACATGACATTGAAAACAATGTTAAGAATTTGAAAGTGTTACATAGACTTCAGATGGTTAATGTATTTTTATTTTAGTATTTATATTAAATGCTTGTCAATTGTGTTAATGTTCTGTTTACCCCTCATCCTAGTTTACAACATAGTTGATATTATATAATTTGACAGTCTGGTAAGAATGCCTAGGTTAACAGCTCTTACAATTACAGTAATTACAGTAATTCCATCTTCAAACAGTCTATTAAGGTTATCATATTTTTGGACTATACAACTATCTCTACATGATACAAAAAGAGCCTCCATGTAAGTGTAAAAATAAAACAGAAATGTTTCCACATCCCAAACAACTTCAAATATCCAGGGGCTGACAATGTTGTCTAATTGTTGGAATTTCTCTAGGACTCCCACATGTTTTCATCCAGGGTTACAGGAGAATTTCACTAGCTGCAGTGTTTTTAGCAGTCCAACACAAAATTTCTATTTCTAGTGACTGAGCATTTGAGCTCCCAGGAAGAATACAGTATACCTGAAAATTGCTACAAGATATTTCCTAAATTGCTGACAATAATAACATTTATAGGATTTAAGATAAAAATAATAATTTTAAAAATTGAAAGTTTTAACAGTTTCAGGTGCCGTCAAAAAAAAAAACAAAGGAGGACATTAGATTACTCAAAATAGTCTGGGGATAATTAGTAGAACAAAAACCTTCTTTTTAAGAAGAGACAAGGGAATATCAGCACAAACGAATGACAGAGTCAGTGTGCTATGAACTCACACAGAAAATATTGTAAAATGAGGGTAAAGCTGCACTCTCTCCCAGAGGGCTGCAGCCACAGTCCCTTGGGACCTGCAACACACAACAAGCTTGACCAAATCCAGATGCTGCAGTAAAAGCCATTTTGCAACAGCCTCAATGGGGCTCTGCATGCCATTGTATTCTGGAGTATTATTACTAACAGCATATTATTCCAGAAGTATTATTTTAAATTCTCTATGTCAGTGCATGATAATTTCCCTCTACTGCAGAGGCTGCAGGCAGTTTTAAACTTATGCACAGATCGGGAATTGGCAAAAGTCATGGGTAAAGCAGCATGTTACTTGTGCCACTGGGAAAAGGACAAACAATCCTCCAAAATGACACATATTAATGAGCTCCCTGTGTACATTGAAAAGTGCTGAATCACTCAGTAGGAACTCAGAGCACTCTTCTCCCTTGGTGCTGGCTGTTTAGGAAGCATGGAAAGACATGGACAGATTTTTTTCAGAATTATCACTGAAATTACTGTTTTCCAAATAATGCCAGTGTTGCACTGCATGACTGCAGCAGTACACTACTGTTATGGTCTCTGTGCTTCAACAGCAAGGCTTCACCAACACTTCACTCAAGTGTTTGCTTCACCCCAAGGTGGTGGTAGGCTCTTACCCATCCACTGAACCTGGGCAGGAACTGTAGGAGGAGCTTCAGGAACTACCAAGTCTGAACCTTGCTGCACTCAGCAAGAGCTTAAACTGGCAAAGAGAGAATCACTTTTCCTCAGCCTCAAACTGAGTATTGCTGTTGGGTAGAAATTTCTTCAGAAAAACTTCAGGAAGTTTTCTAACCTCTGCCCTGGATTAGTTCAGCTAGAAAACAAATGAGCGGGTTTATGGAATTATAATTGCAAATGTACAACCTTTAAAATTTGAATTCTATTTTTCACTTCCTTTGAGACAAAACACATATTTACAGCAGAAAACCAGCATGGTTGTAATTACTCTTAAAAAAACTTCACAATCAGGTAACTAGCAAAAAACTGAAAAATTAATTCAGGTGTCAGCTACATGCAATATATCTTACAATTAGGATACAAAGAGGATAATAACTTCCAACATATTCTTAAAAATGACAAATAATTCTGCTGATACTACAAATAAGAGCTGTGTTATATGTGAGAAAGATATAACTTGCGTTATTGTTTTCCCAATTTTCTAAGCAGACCATGAAAAACAAAAGTTCAATTTCCTTTCATTTTTAGAGACTGTTTAATAGCACGATAATGTTTTTTATGTATTTCTCCAAAGCTCCACATTTTTCAGCAGTAAAGGTGAATATTTTATGTTAATGAACCTTAAAAGTATTCATAGTAATGTACAAAAAAAGCTCTTGATTATTAGTCTTGAGCAAGATACTTTTTTCCCAAAATAAATAAAATTTCCATTATACTCTTACTAAAAGAGTAAGCAGCACTACGTAGGTGTCCTAAAAAGTAACCACATGCTCAGCTAGAACAAATAAGACTTATTTGTTGCCATAGAGGTGAAAGACTAATTCCCTGGGTAGTGTCTCAGGTCTCAGTAAGACATTTGATAGTAGGTGAAATATTAAAATTCCTTGGAGGAAAAAAGGAAAAAGAAAACCCCTGTTGTTGGGGGTTGGTTCTTTTGCTTTTTCCTCTGTGGAATTTTTCCCATTGTCATGCTAAGATACCTGTTGACTGGGCCCTGGTGGCAAGGGGGAGGGGAGAGAAGAGGGAAACCCCTCGATATCCAAACATCCAGAAGAGCAGTCGGAAGGCTCTGGCCCGGCCCCATTTCCCCCGCGGAGTTCGGACGAGAAGGACGATCACTGCCTCTCCCCCATCCCTGCCATCCCAGCGCCGGGAACCATCCTCACTGCTGTCAGACCCTGCCCTGCTGCCTTCTCGCTGTAACCTGCCACCATCCAGCACTCTGCTGAGCACCAGGACCCACACCGTGAGCAGAGGGCTCTCTCTCCATCTCTCTCTCCCCCTGGGACAGCTCTGCCATCACCCCCAGCCCTCCTGCAGTTCTGTGGGACCTGCCCGCCCCAGCACCAGGAACTGCAGCTCAGGGAAAAGGTGCCTGCAGCCAAAAAACACTGGGACTGAGTTACTGTTCTGTTTGTGGGTAATTTCATAGCTGTTGTTGTTCTTGTTTGTCTTGTTAGACACACTAGTAAAGAACTGTTATTCCTATCCCCATATCTTTGCCTGAGAGCTCCCTTAATTCCAAAATTATAATTTGTAGGAAGAAGGGATCACACTTTTCATTTCAAAGGGAGGCTTCTGCTTTTCTTAGCAAATACCTGTCTTTCAAACTAGGACACCTGTGATAGATTAAACACTGTCTTATGTTATGCAAGAAGAGCATAGAATGTACCCATGAAAGCAAACAAAGCTTAGGGATTTCAGTGCCTGCCCCATGAAGAATACCCACTGTCTGTTAAAGCCCTCTGTAGCTTAGATCAGCTCCAAGCTCAAAGTAATTCGTGGTACTAGTTTTGGGAATTGCAACCAGAAGTCACATAAAGGAGAATTTCACCCTGGGACAGTTATGGGGTACAACCTGAGCACTGTCAATGGCCTCCTGTATATAAAGTGGGGTAATACATAAGTCCCTAGAGAAGCCAGAGCTGCAAAACCCTCTCTGCTCTCAGCCTGTAAAAGATACAAGTCTATTTCCATTTCCAAGATATGAAAATTGGCTTTTCAGTTTACAATCCCATTTAGTTGTCCTTAGAAAAATCCCCAAAAGGCACTGTCATTATGCAAAACAGAAATAAATTTGGTAAGGAAGTGAGTTAATGTTTAATTGCCAGCAGTGTCAGAACACTCTTGGGATACAGCAAAGTGTAAGAAAGTTTTTCACTTTGAGAGCCAAGAGTGATCATAACGACTGATAAATACCTACCTCTATTAGTGTCCCTATTGTCAGCCCATGGTCTACAAACATCTTCATCCCAGATGAAACCTTCTGCATTCTGACAAGTCTTTTTCTGATCTTTGACTGTAAGCAGCCCAGATCACCAACATCATGCAAAATGAAGCCTCCTCCTTCTTTAAATCCCAATGTAGTACAAAGGTAGTTTCTTAAAAGAACCATAGAAACCATTCCTAAGCAGAAACCTGAATGTATCAGCATAACATCTTTAGCAAACACATAAGTCTTTGGGATACTCTGCTGTGGGGAAAGTTGTGTACACCAGGACATGGGCATCTGCATCAGGGTTCTGAGTGTCAGACAGGAGTCAACCTGGACATTTCTAGCACAAAGGCCACTGTTTTAATCTGGACTGAAGCAAACTGGAAATCTCCATTAAACCTACACTTGCCTCACCATGATTTTCCTTTCTTGCAAAAGCCTTACTAACAGACACAGCTAAAAAGAGGAAAGAGCATATCTAACACGAGTGTTCAGTACGTAATAATCTATTAATCTCATTATTTTATTTTGTCCCACTTAATGTTATAGCATAAGGGTAATTTCTTGACAGATGAATTACATAAACATTGAACAAAAAAAAATTAATTTCTCTCATTAAATTGCATTTATCCAATTACTCATTAAAGTGACTTGTAATGTGAATGCACATTTTTCACATGACATTCCAAAGCAATGAACTGGAAAATGACACCTTGCCAAAATGGCACATTCATACATCTGATAATAGAATTGAAAGACAAAAAAAAAAAAAAAAAAAAATCACAAAAAAAACCCACAAAAAAAAAATAGAAAAAACCCCAACCAACAAAAAAAAACCCTACACAAAAAATCCCACCAAACAAAACAAACAAAAAACCCACAAAAAAACCCAAAACAAACAAAAAAAAGAAACAAAAAAAACCAAGAACCACCACACAAACAGACAAAAGCCCACAAAAAATCGCATGAAAAAAAATCCCACCCAAAACCCGAATCCAAACAAATCCCCAAATGATTGCCAGCTATTTATATCAGTTTTTGTCACTGTCTCAGAATCCATGATGGTGTTTGGAACTCACATTTATCTAGGATAAGGTAATTTTATTCTTCAGCAAATGGTGGTAAATCAGAAGCCTGAAAAACACTCTACTTAGTGCCCAAAAAAGTAGTTTGGAACTATGGCAATTTTTAAGAGCAGAAAAAATCAGGCTCATGAGAGACTCTTTCAAAGGACGTTGGAAACAACCTCCCAAATCACTGAGCACTAATGGGTGCAGACAGACCTCTGGCTTTGTTGAGCATGGTTTGGGCCCAGCATTCTCACAGGAATCTAACAATGAGCCAGCTCCAGGCCACAGAGCAACAAGCTGCATTAGTGCAGCTCTGTGCCCCAGTTATCCTGCAGTAGCAAGAGTCAGAGCTCATTAGCTCAGGGACTGTGCTAAGCTCATTTAAGCACACAGTGTCTTCAAAACTGAGCTGCTAAGTCTGTGAAATGCTGAACTGCATTTGTGAACCCACTAGGTCAGACTGCATCTCTGCACTTTGTGCCACTTCTCAGCAGAAGATTCTTCTTTGACCTCAGCCATGGTCTGAGGCAGTGCAAATTGACTCTACAATCTAAACATCACATAGTGAGCTATACCTTAGGAAAAAACCCTGACCTTTTATCCTTATGCATACAAGAGGCCCACTTAAAACCTTTCTACTAATACAAAACATGTGACTACAATTAGTCTTTTTTTTTTTTCAGTATGGGTATTCAAAATAGTGTCTCAAAAAAACCTCAGACTAAAGTGTAGTCCCTCAAAAGAGATAAGATATTTTATATACAATGGCTGAGTCAGCAGAGAAATATGCAGGTATTACTGTGCAGATCTTATGTGCTGTCTTTTATAGATCTTTTCACATTCCCATGAGTCACCAGACTGTATCTGCTTTATTTTGGCACAAAAGCAGAAATCATTCTTTGGTGCTCAGCTGTATCAATAGTGAGCTAGGAATTGTTCTCATTTATGACAGCTTTCTGAGTATGGCTTACAGAGTTCTGAGCAGCCCCAAATTTTCATTCTACTGTAACTGTCTTCCTGGAGCTACTCTGTTAACACGGGTGTTATGGTTAAATAACACTTAAGAAGTCTATCCTATTCCAATCCTATTTGGATTGAATCTTGGCTATAACACTACCGTGTCAAATCTGCTTTGTACCTCTAGGCACATAGAGGCCAGACAGGTGATCAGGCCTATGCTTCTGGATTTGAGAAGCTAAACCATCTCCTTGTTCACCTTCTCTTTATTCTCAAATCCAGAGAGGCTTTGTGATCAGGGAGACATATATTTTTTTGATAGCCAACTGTTCAGAACATCTCTGGTGCGTTTATCTACATTGTCTAGGAGGTGGCTCAACCACATTATTTGAGGCAGAGTCATCTGAACTGCCTCATGCAGGCCAGTCCTGTTCTGAAAGCAGTACAGCCACACCTTCACTATCCACACATACCAGTTTGGCTCAGCTAGAGGTTCTCTGGTTTCCATGGCCAATTAAACTTTCTCCTTTTTCCAGTCATATCGTGCATTTGCATTGTCTGTATCTGGATTTGCTTGTTCATTAATTACATATACTATGTTTCTGCCTATCCAACCCCTGAAAAACTGAGATCTGATAGTATATATAAAAAAGAGGAGTGAGGAAAGAAGACAAACAGTTGCATTTCTATTAAATATGCACATTTATGAGCAACACACTCAATAAAAGGAGCAAAACCTACCATGTAACGGAAGTATGTTCATACCATTATTCCTAATGCTATACAGAGATGCAATTTTACTGAGATATAATTTAGCCAAAAAAGAATTGTGCCCATGGGTTCACTGCATTATTATCTCAAATTGCCTCTTTTTTCACATCTGTTTCAGTCAAGCAACACATGCATCAACACATGTATCAAGCAACACAGTTCTGCTTCAGAGTGCTTTGGCATGATTAATTTCTGGGACACAGACTCTGCCATTGCCAGGTTTGTGGTGTTCAGGTTTGCGCTGCCTGTTTGGGTAAGAGAAAGCACTGCAGCACAGCTATACTCGAGAGGACTCTTCCTACAAATCAGCTCGGTATTACCATCAAGCAACTACAACCCTTCTTCCTGAGCCAGCCAAGGAAAGTCCCTTCTCTGCTGCAGTAACTGCCACTATTTCAGCCTGGCCCTACGCCAGTCCAAACCTATAGGATCCCACAGACCACATCTTTTCCAATGTCCTCAGAATGAAGGATTTGGAACAAGAATGCTAGACTTGCTCTTGTTTAATCAGAGAGTCTTTTCTGGTTTCTTGGACAGAAGTACTGATGCTTCCCTCAAAATAACAGAAAAACTTTCACTGGAACTTTGGAGCTTATACTGGCAAAATTAAATACAATTTTAGGTATTTCAATTCACAGTTCCCTGCCTATTATGTCAGGATTACTCTTAAAACTGAAACAAATGACAAATTTTGTATTTGTACTATCATTATTACAAAATATTAACTTAGCAAGAAGATCTAAAGCAGGAAGAAAACAGCACTGTGTGGACCTAGGAATAAATAACAGAATGATTTATGCAAATTATGTTAGACACAGTAAATTGTTCCCCTTTGCCTTTGGTGCCAAACAGTCAATCTTCACTCCCAGCTCTGATGCTTCTAATGCCCAGAAGATTTGAACATGTTGATTTACAAACCTCTTGAAAACAGTTAGTGTTCTTTTGGTTATGCTAGTTTAAAATAAGTAAATGCTTGAGAGAAGCCAAGACTAAAAATAATGACAGTGGAATATCAAGATTTTCCTAGAGTAAAAAATAATGAATAAAAGAATATTTCTCTCTCAGGAAAGTTGCATTTTGAGAGAATTATGAAGCTCTTAATAAAAACAGATTTCTGTTTTGTGAAATTACAAGTAATTAATCACCTTTTTAACTAAAGGACATGCCATTTAACATAGAAGGGTATTAACTAATATTAGAAGGTACTGATTTATATTAGTACCATTACATTCCCTATGACACGAATACAGCACATACAGATTGCAAGATTTTTTAAGGGGCTGGATGATTTATCAGCAACTCAAGAATAGTCACTTGCTGAGCCAGCTGAAGGTAATATGAACACTCCCGGGTCCCTTGCCAGGGCATAACCCGATCACCTACAAAGATTAGAAGGGAATGTTCCTCACATGTGCAGTCCTGAGTAGCTGGCTCTCAATAGCATAGATCTTGATACTTGTTTTTTAACCTTTTCCTTGAGCAGAAGCTTATTATTGTCTCTAGACTAGATGCACAACAGAACTGATTCTGTATACTAAATCCTGTTCTCTTATCTTTTTACTGTTATAGGATTCTTTGGTAAAAAAGAATAAAGTCCTATTATATATTATATATTATATATTATATATTATATATTATATATTATATATTATATATTATATATTATATATTATATATTATATATTATATATTATATATTATATATTATATATTATATATTATATATTATATTTCAATATGCATATGACTTCCAAGGTAATTTAATTTCATTAAATATTTCACTTCCAATTTATTTTCATGGTCCACCAGGCACTGCAAATGAGACTGTTATACAAAATAAAAATGCATAGCTTTGCACTCAGGCAAATAAGCTCAGCATCATAAAGTTATTCAAATTTATAAAAAACATGGAAAACTTCCTGATTAAAACTTACAAGTGTGTATTTTACACTATTTAATTGATTATACTTACTAGATAACATGATTTAAAAGCCACCTTCCAATGCTGTAGGCATCACTGATAATATTTTATGTTTCAATAATACATAAACAAGATAATAAACATTCCCCAGACCAAATCACATAATTCAGTAACAGCATAAAGTAAACAGATCTCCTGCTCCCCAGAGCCTCCAAATTGCCACTGCCAACCCCCAATGAAAATCCAGCTACTCACAGTCATGGGGGTGAGCAGAAGGGCCAGCTTTACAGTCAGTCCAGAAAGTTCGGACTTTTTTTACGTATTTTATATATGTTTAAAAAATGTAATATTTTACAGATATTTGAAAAGAAAGGGACAAAAAAACCCACCAAAGGAATACTTTAACTACCACGTTTTCTTCTTATTTTGACTTAAGACAAGATCCTTCTTTGGCAGTATAGGCTAGCATGGGATGGAAAATATTCCAAGACCAACCTTGGCATATATAGGTCAAAATAAACCCTTTAGCATTATTTTTAAAACTTGTGAAGCTCTATGAGAAAAATTTTATCAATAGCCTGTTTACAGAAAGGCTTTAGTAAACACATAAGTATACACATATTTAAGCTCACACACAAAGCCACTACATACAAACTCATACATTAGGACTGCATACAAACTGTATTTGAACCTGAGCTATCTTATACTTTACAAATAAAAAGATGGAATTTATATCCTGCCTTTTGAATGATGTGAATAAACAAGAGAGCCTAGAGTGGGCCACATTGAAAGATGTGGAGGTGACAGCAAAAACATTTGCTTTGTTCATTATGTCTTGAGGTACACCTCTGACTACAGGATCCTGGGATAAAGCAAAGATTAAAGTGGGCAGAACATACTAAAGAATGACACTCCAAGTATGCAAAGGAGTTTTTTTGCTTGACTGGATTTCTGTGCAGGTTTTCCCCATGGGGAAAGAATGATCTTCCAGTAGAGATGCAAACATCATTTCCCCTGTCACAGAAATAAAACTTCAGACCCTCACCTGCTTTCACAGAGAGCAAGATCCTACACCTCCCCTGATGAGATCCCTTAGCCCATTTCTGTCACTGCATTACAGTAGTGTGGCTCTATTATCTTCTTTTTCATTAACCTAAATGGAAGTGGCAGCCTACTATGAAGTAGAAAAACATAGCTGGTCTATACTTGGATACTGCAAGTGGAAGAGCTACACAATTAGGGATTCAAAACATGCACTCAGCTCTGTTGTGGGGCTAACCCATTACCTGTAGGCTGCTCTCATTTGTGATATGAAATTATGCTGAGAAACACCATGGATTTCTGGAGTAGGCAGGTGACTACCTGTCTTGCCTTTTTGTTATAGCCATATCCTCCAGCCAGATCACTGATGGCCACTGATGGGTCTATTTGTCTAATGGAATATTAATTCATAGAATCACAGAATATTCTGAGATGGGAGGGACACACAAGGATCATCAAAGTCCAAATCCTTAGAGTAATTAGCTGTTTATCAATACTTTTGAATGGATTAACCAAGCACAGTGCCATCAATCTACCTTTCTTCTCAGCTCCACAGCACATGAACTTCTCAGATGTCATTCCTTTGGCTTCCACACTCCCCTTAAGGTGTCAGTATTTCCCCCTTTCAAACAACAACCATCTTTTCCCCAAGATCATGTTGGGCACACCATGTTTGCCAGCATAAATGTCAGGTGTGGGTGTGTTCTACTCCTTTTCTTAGTTCTTAGGACACGTCCACCCCACGTAGAGCAAGCTCTCAGTGTTAGGAACACTCTGCTACCTCTTCTGGTAATGTCCACTCCATGCCTACATTATGGCTCACAGTTAGTTTTTATAAAAATATAAAGACAGTTGAATCAATATAGTGAAGTACATTTGGGTTTAAGCAATTAAAATTTTGTTTGGGTCATGTTTACCCACCTAAGCACATAAAATTCCCTTACTGTACTTGTCACTTCTTCTCACTTGTCCCATTCCTGCATCCCCACCCTTCTCAGCTCCATCTCAAAGTCCAAATACCTTTCCATTAATAAAACATTTTGTTCCAAATGCACCAGCTTAAAAACGGTTCACAGGCTGTTTTTCTAAATTAACATTAATGCCATTTTAGTAGCCAGTCATGAGTAAAACAAACAGGTTCTTGAAATAAGATATCTTCTTTACAACATCAGGCTCAACACTTCACTACTTCAGTTAATGTGTTGTGATAGGTGTTGTAGGTTCATATTACTATCTTCCTGTACATCTGCAGTGAAGTCTCACAGTGCGGTGTAATTGGACCTTCACAATGTCACCTTCCACCTACTGGCAATGGAGAATGGCACAGTACGTTAAACACCTTACTGCAAAGAATGTAGTAGCCTGATGAATCCAGAAATATAAAGAATGATTTTGTAAATGGAAGTCAGTGGAAATTTAATCACTAAAAATGATTTTGAATTTGCATTAGAGAATTACATAGCAAGAAGTTTGAGAAAAAAGCTTCAGAATTTAAAAGCCTTTAACCAAGATGAAGATTTAATGGTAGTTTGGTCTTAGACTCCACAGGCAAGCACATTCCAACCAGATAACACAATTTAAGGGCTACAAGCCTATGGCCGGAGAATTTACAGAGTTAAATCAGTAAAGCTTACTGAAACCAAGAGAATTACAGTGGTATGATCCAGCTCTATGTGCCATTCAATACTATCTTGGAGACAGTATAGGAGCTGTGCTTATGAATTTCACACAGGAAACAAAAAAACAAACAATAAAGGGCAGATTATGTTGCTGGCATTGTTCCATTCAGCCATTTCTCAGTCATACTGCTGTAGCAGCTAGGATCAGAAGAACTCTACCATCACAATAAAAGACAGGCTCCCCCTCCCAGCAAAGTAACACACCCTGTAAGTCAGCAGAGAGGACCACAAATGGATGGCCAAGGAGTACTAGGAAATGGTGCCATCCTATTGATTACAGTGCATCAGTCCTCACCATGGGCTATTTTTTTTTCTTTTTTTTGTGGCCAAGAGTTTCAAGGTGGTGTGTCAAGAAGAAAGAAGAACATAGAAGAAAGTACACCAGTGCTCATTATAAAATGCAACATATGGGCAAATGAAGTCAGCATCTTAACTGATGAGAAACAGTAACTTTAACCTTGATATGGAAAGTCAGATGTCAGACAAATGACAAGCATACGTCAGCTTGTGGAGCTGGGCCCCACTCACGCTCCAAATGCCAGTCTGCTATCTGTGACTGTATAATATACAGAACTTGTCACTTTGCCTCCATTCACCACAAAGCAAGGGAATGAAAGCTGAAGGCCCTCAAAAACGCAGGTACTTTTGCATGTGTAATGTTTAAAGAATCTACCTGAAGATCATTTTAGCTTTTTTAAACCTGCTATTTTGAATGTCAGCTTTCCTGGACTTAGCCTTAAATTCGACTAGCTTAACTAATCTGCTGAAAATGGGAGCAGTTTTGAAGTTCAGAGTCCTCTGAATTATCAAGAATGAATGACAACCCTTCAGTGTAACTGATCTTCCATAGCCACAAAGCAGAAAATTTTCCATTGGAATGATAGTGCACTTCCACGGCAAAGTAGTCTCTCCCCGCCATTTACAGGATATACTGTCATGGCCACCACACCTACAAGATACCCAAATTGTAAAGTGAATTACTACCACCTGCTCCCCAGAGGAAAACACTAGCTTGTACCTGCCAGATGGAACTGGCAGCTGGCAACTCAATGCACCAGAGATACTTAATGTAAAAGGGCTTTTAACAAATGGGTATTCTGGCTTCCTGCTCCCACTCCATTTAAGTCTAACACCACTGACTTCCCGTCCCCATCTTGGTTGGCTCTTGGACTTAGTCTTTGTTCCTGCCTAGTTCACACTGCTTCACACACAGAGACACACACATTTTTTATTATTTACATATTTTATCACAGCAAATATTAATTACATATATTTAATCAAAGACATTGCTTCTAGTTTGCTTGCAAACAGACCTGCTTGGGCTGTGTCATGTCAAAGAAAAGAAGTCACATATTTCAGTGTCACAGACTTTATTCTTTTGATTACAAATACATCTCCCCGTCCTCCCACTGAGGGGAGACAAGATTAATAGTACAGCAAGTACACATACTGCTGCCCCGAATGTTCAGCACTGCCAAATGTTTTCTTAAGTTGGGCTGCACCTGAACAAGAGTTAGCATGCCTAACTTCTTCAAATAAATGAAGTAATCGCTCCTTCAGTTTGAAAAGTTTAGCAAAAAATTGGCTTTTACTTGTCATTAAGCGCAACCACAAATAAACCTCACGAGTCCAGTAATTTTTTAAATAGAAATTTCTGAAGCTATTATAGTGAAATACACAGGAAAAAATATAATAATAAAAAACAACTAAACAAAACAAACAAAAACCCCAGGAGATATGTAAACAAATAGCAGAAAGAACCATTCTTGAAAGTGTTCTGCTCCAGTAGGAAGGAAAGACATACCTGTGGAAAACTGAAGCAGATCTAATGGAAGCATTACAGCTACCAAAAAATGCTTATTACAGAATGCTTTGAAAATACACAATTTTAAAAAAAGAAGTATTCAAATACATTATTTACAGTCATGCAGTAAAAGCTAGCCAGACAGAAAATATGAAGAAACTTCATTATCTGTCTCAAGAGAGTCATGAATTACAGTGAGTTTTAGGCAACTCCTCTCAGATCTGTCCACATCCTACTCACATCATCAAGCTCCAAAGATTAATGAATAAAACACAGAACATTTTATTACTAAAAGTAATTTACCTAATGAATATAGGATATTGTGCCAAGACTCTATGTTTAAATTACATTTCTTCACTGAAAATTGAAATAGGCTTAGAGAGAAATAGTTTGCTTAAGCTGTATTCTTTCACCTTGTAAAATGAAGGACAAGGTGAGGGTTTAGATATGCTAGGACTAACTGATACATCTAAGACTTTGTCTCTATATTAAGAAGTCCAATTTCTTGTGGGTTTTGGGGTATGTGGGTGTGCTTACCCTAGGCAGAAGTAGTTTCGAGAAGCTGGGAAAAACTCTCAGGTGTTAGAGCTCATGCCACAGGTTATTCCCCTCAGAATTATTGCAAAGAAAGAACATGACAGAGTTCTAGCATGTGATCAGTTCTAGTTTACTGAAATGTGTAATTTTGAAGTGAATACTATCATCTTATTTGCTGCCTTGCCCTTTTACTAGAGCCAGACTGACACTAGCTGTGGGGGATCCCTAAGCAAGTGGCCTGGATTGAAAAAGCTTCCTACAGGGCAAGCTCTATCAATTACTGCTCTTTTAAAAAACAATACTAGCTATTGTTTACCTATTCTTTACAGGTGGTTTCCATTTTAAAATTCTTCTAAATACAGCTAAGTGAAGTCTCTCAATTTTTTTCTGGAATGACGGAATGTAGAAGCCTCTCAAGGCCACGGAACCTTTCATATGTTAAATACACTTGAGGGTTATTTATTTATAACAGAAGATACAAAGTTCACTAGCGAGGACTCAGTTCTTTAATTTGCCAGCAGGATGACTAATCAGCAAGTATGTGCTGGCCAGAGCATGGCAGCCATTTAGTACACGCTATCTGAGTCCACAGGGATGATCACAATTCTCAGTGGAAGGTGGGAGGCTACTGAAGCAGAGATGGGAGAGAGTTTGGGGAGACAAAGGAAACAAATCTCCAGGAATTTAGGCACAATATATCCTGCTGCTCCTTGGACAATTTGTTTTCTTTCCTAATGTGGAAAGTTCACAAAATTACTTTATAAGACAGTGTGAAGTATCAAGACTAGTTCAGAAATGGCATCTGGGGTAAGCAGCTATTTGTGATGGCTGATTTCATAAGAATATTCCAGGTTGATTCTGGAAAGCTGCCAAGTCACTCACAGAAATGTACCATCCATCAGGACTACTTCTTAAATCCATTGCTATTTCTGTTCATCTATTACTCAAGCTTAAGAATCCTACTTTGGAATCCTATGGCAAATAGATGTTTTTTCTTTTTAAATAAACAAAACTCTAGAGCTACTGAATAGAGATTTCTGCTATTCAGATAGCTCTTTTAATATCACTACTTTTGCTCCAGTGTTTTTACCAAATGCAATTGTAGGCTACAGACCTTTTAGATTCTTTCCTGCTTTTGCTAAACAATTCAGGTATCTTGAAAAGAGCAGACAGTACATTAGCAGGAAAGTACCTTCTTATTTTTCCTGCTAATTTCAGTGGCATGTATGATGGCATGAGCTGGGAATAGCTGACTAAGCTTCATTCTCTTGTTGCCACTCTAATAAGGATTGTATTTCTACCTAAGATAATTGAAATAATACTGATCCTGGTTTGTTGTAGTCTCTATCTGTAGTGTAGTATTATTTGAGCTCCATCTGTTGCTCTCCTTCTGGAAGGTATGACTTCCAGTTTAAATACATTTCAAGGTTTATTTCTCATTGTCTTCCAAGAATGCACATTATAACTGTTACAGGTGCACAAACTATTATTTAATCTTTTCTTCTGGGGGTCTCATGCTGTAGGAAACAAATCCACACTTTACTGTCAATTTGGTTCATGGGGACATGACAAAAGGCATCACTTAAATTCTAAATATCTTCACAGTTTATGAAAAATCTAATCACCAGATGAAAAGTCTGTCTCTGAGAAGTTTGCTTCATTCTCAGCTTTGATTACAGTACCAGGGATCAATTTACCTGAATCAAACCTGGTAAAATCTGCACTAAGACCTCAAGAATCCAAGCAATGCTGTAACAAATCTCAGACTACTAGGCCACACCACTGATCCAAAGGCCAAATGTTATTTGAGTTACTCCTCAGTGAGGTCAATCAAATCAGCTGAGAGCAACGAGGACCTACATTTTACCTTGGCAATTTAAAACCAAACTTTACTTCAGCTCTAGCTATGCCTGACCCAGACGTGCTTTGCCTAGTTCAAGTCCTTTGTGTCTTATATTCTGAATGCCTCTCAAACAAATGGCTGCCTTCTATTTGTCAGTAACACCAACTATTTAGAAAATGTTCTAAGATTATATAATAATGCACAATTATAGCAACAGGTGTCTACTGCCATAGAAGCACTGTTAAAATAAATAAATAAATAAATAAATAAATGAGACATTTCCTCATTAAGAATAACCAGCTCAACCACACCTTACTTACTTTACTGCAGATTCAACTAGTTATGAGTGAAACACCAACACAGACAATGCAGTTATTAATGTCTGGGTAAGTGAGACACTCTTCACCTTCTCTTCTCTCCCTCTATTCCCAAAACATCTGACCTGTTTCTCCACAAGTGGTTAGTGAAATTTGGCTGATAAATGCAAATCTCTGGATGTTGATTCTTTGACCTGCCTGTAACCAGAAAAATGATCAGCAGTTCAAGTGGCAACTTGATAATCCAGAAAACAAACAGTAAAAGCTGTTCATCACCCTCTTTGTCCTTTATTTACCAAAGGCATACTTTTAAACACAGCCTGCTTGTGGGAGGACCTTTTCCAGCTGACTAGCAAGGTGCATAGTACACTCACCCTGCACAAAAATATATTTTCTAAGCAATAAAAACTTTAAAATTCTAAACCTAAGTTTTCAATCAAAAATCTTATACTTTCTTCTTGTTTTTAATATCATATTTTAATGCCATCCTGAGAATTCTCTATTTCTTTTCAATGAAATGTATTAAGACATAAAATTATGTTTCGTCTCTTGCTGGAGAATGGACTTTCACTTAATAATCAATTCAAACTAATTTATTAATGATAAATATATAATTGAATGGACAGCTGTCAGAATGAACAATATGAATAACAGGGATACCAACAGATTGAGGATAAACCCTTCAAGCTTCAATTAATATACTTCTTCATACAAGAAATGTCACAGCCTATTAGCAGTATAACAGATGCCTTCATGACAAATTCAGATAAAAACTGTGAACGGAAATAAACTCAGGAAACTATAGCACTGGTTTTGGCACAGGTGAAGGGGGATTTAAAATGTTTTATTCAGGTATGATACAGGAAATGAAAAATATAGGCCTGATTTAATGGTTCTTTTAAGGAGATGTCACTCATTCTTTGCTATTTACACTTCTCACGCAGCATCCCATTTCACTGTTAAAGACAGGTCATATACTTGCAGTTCTTTTAGAAATTAGGAGATTAGACACTGAATTTTCTTCTTCTGTAATTGTTCCATTGCTGCTTCTGCTTATCACTTTGGACGTGTTTTTTTTCTGTCAAACAGCAGAGTCACTGTGCTTGAATGAATCAGGACAACAAAACAGCTGTGACTGCACTAATGCAAAGGTATTTATGGAAACAAAATGCACAGTAAAAAAACGTGCACTTATTTTCCAAGCAGGGCTTGTTAATTGGTGGCATTCTTTTAATACAATGATTTATGATATGCCATATAATTCAAGTTCACTTTTGCTGTAGTCTCAACAAGGACTCAATTAGGACAGTTTGGAGTGAGGGTAAATGTGATTCTTGCCAAGAGAAAGGATTTTTTTATTTTCTCTGTTTAAAAGCCTGACACAAGCAATAAGACTCCAACTAACCACTGTGTGGTCTGTCTCATAGCCCTTCCCTTTTCTTATAACTCTTGTTTTTATTACTTCTGGTTTTTATAGCTTTAATTAAGTTTGCCTTTGCTTTACCAACCAGTGGTTACATTCTTTTTCTGTACTGTTTCTTTTCCTCCTACAAACAAAGGTGATATTGATCTTTTTCTGGTTTCCAGCACATCCTTATAATGTACCAAACAGGTAGCTCTAAAGCAACTAAACAGATTAAAAAGTGGTGAGCACTTTCACCTACCCACACTGTTGGCTCTTCTCTTTGTCATCTTTCCCAAAAATGTCATTTTGAATATTTACTTCAATTTTCATTACATTTCAGATCAGAAGGCATTGTCATACTATTTGTAGCAACAATCGCCGTGGCAAATTTAAATCAAAACAGGTGTTAGTTTCTCTAAAAGAACTGATATCAAGCTGTCCTAAGCTTCTTCAATGGCACAACACAGATCCCATAGCCTGTACCTGAACTGTGCTTAGGTGATCCCAGTAGGAAAATCAGGCCTGCTGCTTTTTGCACATTAACCTGAACATCTGCTTCATCTAAAACCATATATCATGATCAGATTTAAATGTATGATCAGAGATATCAGGCAGAAATATGAGAAAAACGTCCTCTGATCAGTAGAAGACAATAGTCCCTTTTATCTATAGTCCCTCTTCAGTTTACAGTTGCCTGTGGACTGGGAGGAAAAAGTCCTAATGCTATAGAAGGTCAAGAGAGATCTCCAAACGACAAGATCATGCAGAAGGATGGTGATCAGCATAAACATAAAATACTACATGGGGATTTATACCTCTGGGAGTATATTTTAATGTTGCAAGGGAGCCTTCTTGGGCAGAAAAGTGTACAAGCAGGTACCGAACCCAGCAATTACAGAGTGCTGGCAGCTGTGTGCCAAAGTAAACAGGGCTGAAGAATGTCACAGTCCATTTAAAGCCAAATTGTTCTGTCACAGTGAAACAATAGCAATATCCTTCTAAGTGTGCCTGCCTGTCCAGTGGCTTCAGTGTTCTGAGTATCTCTTTTCTTATCAAACTGCCATTTCCAGTAGCATAGCTTCAGGAAACCGTGTCCCACATTAACCACAAACAGCTGTTGTCTCAATTGGCAGTAATTACTACTTGCAAAAATATACTCACACATCCATTTTTTACTAATTATTGTGTTTTCAGTAATTCCAGTACCAGATCATAATTATTTTTGTTCTCTTCTTAGGACAATTTATTCCTTGCATTGTACTTTCCAATTTGCTGAAATGTTAATAATTCATCCTGTTAGCTTTTCTGTTATAAATTCTACAGTCATGAGTACACCTACTCCTCCCTAGCAGCTTTAAAACTTGTCCAGCAGCTTTAGTCTCAGCAAACAAAAGGGAAGCATCTCAAAAAATATTAAGTATTAACACATCATGTGAAAATAAGACTCTAGGAGAGTGCCATAACCAAGCAAAAAGTTCAGATATTCAATTGTACACGGTACCAATTAATTCCCATGAGAGATGCCAGGAAGTAGGCTTCACTACTTTTGATGTTCCCAAAACTAGTTGTTTTTACTTCTACTGTTTGAAGTGATGTCAGTGTACTCACTGTTACTTGACTAACCATCTAAGTGCAAACCTCATTAAAAAATACTAATTAATGCTCTTCAGTAAATTACTGCTTCTGGTTAGTTCCATGGCATTACTATCCAAAACAGTGCTGACCTTTGATTTGAGAAAAAGCTTCCTTCTCCACACACCCACTTGCAAAGCTCTCCGACTCGAAACAGTGTATTTATGGTCAGGACTCAAAGGCGGGTTTTCAAACACTTTCCTTCTGTGGATTGCAAAGGTGCTCTCTGGAAGGTTTGACAAGCTGTTCCATAGACTCAGTTACAGGATGGGTCAGGCCGGGAGGGACCAGAGCAGCTCCTGTGGCCCATCCTCCTGCTCAGGACTGCGTCCGGACGGTTCAGGAATATCTCCAGTGACGGAGACTCCATAACCTCCCATGGCAATCTGTTCCAGCGTTAGGTCACCCACACAATAAAGAAGTTACCCCTCACGTTCAGGTGGAACTTTCTGCGCATGGGTTTCTGCCCATTGCCTCTTATCCTATTATTTGGCACCGTCGAAAAGAGCCTAGCTCCATCCTTTTAGACCGTGTGACATTTATACACACCAGCGATGCTTCCCATAACCCGGGCGTTTAACTGGATGCGGAGCGCGGTTTAAGGCACAGGACGGGATGCTTTGGGCAGAGTCGCCATGTAGACGCCGCCCTGCCGCTCTCGAAGCTCTCCTTCCCCACCTCCTCAGCCTTCCCTCCCTCAGCGGCGGGGGCGGCCCCGCGGCGGGCGGGCGGGCGCGCGCGATACCCTCGCGAGAAGCCGTCGCTCGCGCCCCCGTCTGCCACGTTCAAATGGGCCGGCGGCGCCGGCGGAGCGCGGCGGGCGCGCGCAACCCGCGGGCCGCCGCCCCGCCCCCTCTCGGCGCCGCCGCCAATCGGAGGCGAGAGGCGCCACGCCTCCCTGGCGCGATTGGCCTGCGGCGGGGGCGGGGCCGCGGCGCGCTCGGGGCCGCGCTGCCGGGGCCTCAGCGCGCTCCCGCCGCACGCAGGGCTCGGGTGGCGGCGGCGGCGGTTCCCGACGCGCTCCCGCTCCGCCCCCCTGCGCTGCCCGACGGGAGGTGCGATGGCTTCCCGCAAGAGCTCCAGAGCCACCGGCGGCAGCCCCAGCCCCGGCTCCAAGAGAGGTGAGCGGCTGCGAGAGTAGTTCAGCGGGGAAAGGGCGGGGGCTCCAGCGGCGGCCGGAGCCGGCGGAAGGGAAGGGGCCGATGCTGCCCCTCCCCGCGATGCGGGGCGGCCGCTGGGCAAAGCGCTGGGATGCTGCGCCTTCTCCGCGCCCTACTGCCCTTCCTTCCCCTCCTGCCGGCCCCGCTGGTTCCTCCTGCGCTGCGGGAGCTCGGGAGGGGGATGCAGGGATGGATGGCCGTGGTGTGTCCCTCGTGTTTCCGCTGCTCCTGATCCAGGGAGTGAGTTCACGTGGAGGAGGAGAAAGTTGTCGGGCCTGGGCGGCCCTCGAAAGCTCCCTAGAAGGGATGAGATAGCGCCGGACAGGCCTCAACATCTGTGGGTACCCCCGAGACCTCTTCCTTCGGGAGAGGAGGGAGAACCGGGATGCCCCAGTCTCGCGCCTTTTATATTCTCGTGTCCAAATTTGGATGTGGAATATTTCCTCACACTGACCTGGCTAGGTCAAAATTATTAGATTTGTTGTAGAGGGAGCACCTAAGCTGATGATTTCTGTAACTACGAGGCAAGGAGGAAGAGTCTCAGAAAAACGCAAGTAGGAGGTTTATTTTGAGGCAGTGATCCCCCACCCCTCCAATGAAGAACCCCCTGACAAATACGACTCTTCACAGACTGCTGTGTGTGGACATTTTGTGTAGGGAAAGTTTAATGTGCATTGGCATTTCTCAGCCTAGCAGTATGCGCCTGAAAGAGGGGAAAAAAGTGTCTGGACTTCTGGAGTCACTGTGCAGCCATGCACACTGTACTGGAGAAATGAGGGGGGATTTTTACCACACGCTGAGTGTTTATATGCTGTAGCTTCTTTGGATTTGAGCGTGGTGTGCACAGCTCCAGTGATAAAATGTGGTGAAGACATGGAAATAATATCTGTTGTCCCTCTTTGAATATAACAATAATAGTGAGAACAGGGTTCATTAAATGCTGAACCATATAGGATTACTTTACCTATCACATGATGAATTAAGAGGGAAAGATTTCAAATATACTTAAGCTTAAAAGAGTTTAGAGATAATATTGTAATGTTTGTCGAAGTGTTTTTTTATTTTGTTTTTAAATTCTGTTTTCAATTGCTGACCTATGCTGTGCAGTCTATCATAATTACAGTTTTTGCTTGGACTGGACATGCTGTGATGATCACCCAGTATTAAGCATGCTGAATGCAGATTTTCAATTTAAATGCTTTAAAAACATGCATCCCTGTAGTAATTTTGGGTACTGAATATAGTAGTTAATATTTTGAATGTCACTTTACATGTTTGTCAATATCTGAAAAATAAATTTATCAGTAAACTGAATCTCTGACTGAATGAAAAAAGCATCCCATAGGTTTTTATTTGTCAGAGTAACATTTTCTCTCTTTATATTAAAATATGTCTGTGAGGGGATGAAGCAGTGTGGGTAATATTAGGCACTCTACTGACATGTGACCTCTTAAATTGATTAGTGTACAGGACTCCTAGTTAGAATCCCTTAGACAGCCATAGCAATTACAGCTTGAAGCTGATGCTGTTTTCATAGTTGCAGCTGCAGAAAGAGGTAAGGGATGGTAACTCCTGTGAGAATAAAGGAACAGCTGGAGGAGCCAGTAAGCAGTCAGTAAGCTTTCCACAGTCAAGGGATGTGAAAATAAGATGAGGAAATGATTTTGAGATGGCAAGTAATTGAGACAGTGAAGTATGAAAACCTCAAGTCTGAGACAGTTTTTGCTTGATAGAAGTATTCACTTTCACAGCAGTTCTTGAGAGAGGATGTGGCTTCTTGCCAAGGCCTTGCTCACAGCTCAAACCACTGAGGCTAACAGCTTATTTCAAAATCTGTGCACTCAAGACAATGCCAGCATTAGTAATCTGCTTTTAGGTTTCTCTATCAGAAAATATTTACAGTAATCTACAGATAGATTAAGTCCAAAATACTCCTAACTGTAGTTTATATAGGTGTTTTCAGGTACACTCTTTTGTCATAAGTAGAACTAAAAATCTTTTAGAAATAGAACCCTATCTTTTACTTTCAGAAGTCATATATTAGAAGCTGTCAAAACATTCCTAATTTTAAAAAGATCTTTATTATAGTTTTGTAGTGCTACTTATTATTTGAAAATTACATTTACACAGTTGTATGACTGTACCAGTGAGCTTCTGTAGAGTAAAAAAGTTGACAGTTTTGGGATACTTAGAAAGGGAAACATGTGTTTGTTATTATCTTTACTGGAAAGTTTGGCTGCTTGTTACTAGCCTGCAGAATCCATTGTAAAGACATGGCCCCTCAAAAGGAAGACTATGAGTTTTAAAGACCAGATGAAGTAATAAATACTTGCTGCATTGTCACTTGAAGCATCATTAGATGAGGTAAAGTTTTGTTACAGAAACAAATGTATAACGCCTGGTCATGAATCAACTCCCTCAAATTTCATGAGATGTGAAATGTGGAAATGTTTTGGGCATTGGCAGGTGCCTGTGGAGAAGCCTTCCAGCAAGACTGAGGATCAGCAGTCCAGCTAACTTCTCAAATACAGATGGCTGAAAAAATATGGTTTACTTAGTAAACTATGCTTGCCTATAGAAGTACAGATCATGAGACAACTATCATTATGCTGCTGTGTGGGTGTATTTTGTCTTAAAAGTGTGTGAGGGCTTACTTAAGCATAATTGTTATTGAAGATAAGTTGCGCAGTAATTGTTTCCTTTGCATCTGTAACGTTAAGTGGGAGAGTTCTCCATTAAACTAGGCACCATAGAAACCACACATTCCAACACAAGGCGTTGTTTGTATCTATAGACGACTGTATTTTATATTAAAAAACCCTTACTGCTGTCTCAGTTCTGAGGCTGTGTTGCCTTCCACCTCTATAATGGCAAAGAACTCTAACATTGCTTTGGTAAATTTTCTTTAATCTCTACAGTAATGACTGAGAATCTTCTGACATCCCCTACTTTTCTCTGCAAGATCCCAGGAGATGGTAGTTTTCTCATTTTGCTGTTTTAACCTTGTGGTTTGCTTACTTGTGTGAATGTATTACCATGTTTCTAACTCCTTTCACTCATCCTTTGGACTCTCTCGTGTCCCTTGCTGTAATTCTTTGATTAATTGTTGGTGTTTCAACTTTCTTCTTTGGAATCCATTCAAGGTAACCCGATATACTTATCCAAGTGTAATTTTATTTTATCATTACAACTTTTTTTAGTTCACTGTATCTCTTCTAGAAAGAAGTTGTGCCTGTTAATTTGCAAGAATTTCCACTTTTTATTTCATCTCTATTGTAAAGACTGCTTTAGAATGTGCTTTTATCTGGGTGAGGATCTCCATTAGCTTTCTAGTTTACCCAAAGAGCAGAGCTAAACAGGCTATGTTTTGCTACTGAAGTTCTTTTGTTGGGAACAGTGAACTCACATCAGTGCTTCCAGTGCTTGGAGTGGGATTGCCCATTCATTCTGTGGTGTCTCTCAGCTACCCAGCTGTGCTATGGTATAACATCTTATTTTCCTACATCATGGATTCTGTTTAAATATGATACTTTTATCTGTCTAAAATTTTGGTGTCTCTAATTTCTGACCTCAGCTGCTGTCCAGTCTGCTTGTTTATGCTCTTTACAGTTGTATAATATGTCATCTGATTTCTTGTATTACAATCTATCCATTATTTCCTTCTTCATGTTAATTGAAACCCTTAGGAAGAAGGATGTTAAGATGTTGGAGGTCATAAGTGAGATGTAAATTTGGGATTCTCTGTGGGCCTTAACAAACTGTTTGCTGATCCAAAATGACCAGAGTCCAAGCGTTTCCAAGCAAAAAGATTTCTCATGATTCAGTTAGTGTGCTGTTCCGTGCTTTGATTTGGCTTTTAAAAATCAATGTCAGAAAATTTTATTGTAACTTTATTGGTCTTCAGAAATATATTGGTCTTCAGCAAATTGTTATTACTGTGTTAGAGTTTTTGTAGGTCTGTTGTGGACAAATGAGAAATACTTTGTGTCTCACTGGTGGAAACTTTGTACACTGTTTAAGAAGTTCTGCTGTGATTTCTTTTGGAAGTTTATCCTATTCGTATTGCCTAGTTTAGTTGCTTGCAGCTATTTGAAGATCTTGTATTTTTACCATTAGTGCCAGATGCTAATACAAATACCAAAACCATGGACATATAGACAGCTCTTTATCATTTGTCTGTCTGCCTCAGGTCTTATTCAGGGTGGCCTTTCTGGAAGACATTTTAAAATATTGTAAAAGAATCTGCCAAATTTAAAAGTGGCAGTAACAGGAATGGTCCAAACATCTGTAATTTGCATGGTACATTGCAGCAGTGCTGCTGGTGAAATTGCTTCATTTGTTGATTCTCCTTCATTCTTGTATTTTTTTTTCTTCTTTTATTTTTTAAATGTCCTGTACAAAACTGGAGGCAGTTAACTCTTCAAACAAATCAGTTTTCTTATCGCTCTTATTCAATGACAGTGCTATAAAAAACAATCTTAAAATGATTAACACAGGTATTTATCAGCTTACTTGAGCAGATTTGCCTTGAAATGGTGAATCCTCAATAGGCTCTTTATTGATTTGTCTAATACGAGAGTCAAGTGGGCTCTAGAAAGACTACCCTTAAAGGTGTATCTGAATTAAACTTTCTCTACATCATTAACTGTTTATAGCTGCAGTAGCTGATTGCCAAAGTTACTCTGGAAGTAGAAACAATCAATTTGAACACAGTTATATGCTTTTATACTTTTTTTATGTTTTGAATGTTGTATTTGTATTTCCTTCCTTTGCTTTTTCTTAAGAAAGTATTATTTTGGGTTTTAAGATTGGTACTTAAGTGGAACAGGATGGACATAAATGCAAAGAGCCTGATGCATTCCTCTCAGTTCTTTTTCTCCTGAAGAATTCTGAAGCACTGGCAGAGTCCTCTCCAAACTTCCAGAGATTCTACCACTTGATGAAGACATCAAAGTTCTCATGGCCCTCTTGATCCAGTGGGCTGAAATCTTGGGCCTGCTCTGTGTTTTCTAATGGATCTTACCTGTATGCAGGAAGCCACTGTGGGCTAAAAGAAATTATTCACAGTGCTTCAAATATGGAGGAAGGTTGGACTTCACATCAGCAAGGATGTTGGCCTCAATATACCTTTTGAACATTTTGTTAAGTCTTTAAATGATAGTCTTTTCAATAGTATTTTGAGGATAGGGCTTGTTTAAAATGCTAGGTGGAACATCTAAAGTATCTCTGGTATCTGGGAGACAGGAAGCTGGAGTATATTTTCTCACATTTTGACAATTGCTCTGACAGTGAACATGAGGATTTCCCATCAGAGGTCATATCTACTCAGTGTTCTGGCATCAAGGATGTACATCATATTGGGGGATTAAGAAGTTACATTTTTTTAATAGTTTAAGATGCAGCTCTGATGCTAGCTTAATCTAGTTTGAGTTTGCTCTGCGGTCTTCCTCTTTTCAATACCCCTTCCCTATACCTGAACTATTGGCTGTGCAGGTGTGATGTGAACCACACAGGGTTCACAGCAGAAAGCTGATTTTTTTTTTATTCCCCCCCCCCCCCCCCCCCCCCGACTAGCTCAATGCATGGCTTTATGGAAGGTCATCTGGGGAGGAGGGAAGAGATGACAATGAGTGGGTGGGCTTTTTAGGGGAGGGTAAGGTTAAATCCAGAGTTTTATGTTCTATCATGTAATCATGGAGCCATGGTGTGAGCACTGAGAGTTGAGTGGTTTGGTTGGCTATACTAATGTGATAGCTGGATATATAAGGGCTTCAGTATAGATATGTGTCAAGATTATTTCTACCTAGTAAGTGCATGAAGAGGTGACTTTTCAATAATGCTGTCTCTTTAAACTGAAAACCCCTTGGCCAATCACCTGTATGAAAAGAAAGGGTTCGTTTTCAGCTGGAATCTCTTTGAAACATGTAATAAGAATTCCTGTGCTAATTTGTATGTTGAATTCTTCATTGTAGAGAACTTGAGCAATGAAGTTCTGATTTGCCCCAGGCAGTTCTTTCCTGATGAAGATCACAATCTGGTAATCTGTGTGATGGCCTGCAGTGATCTTTTTCCTAACTGCATCTGTGGGATAGCTCTGTGCATGGAAAAGTTTTGAGCTATGCTTTGAAGTGGAACTCATAATATTATGTGTCTTGAAACACGTTGGAAATTAAGTATGCAGATAACTATGTACTGGGTTTGAACATACTGCAGTATGTGTGGTTCAACTTTGTTAGAACTTTAAAGATTAAACCAATTGTAGTTTTCTTGATACAGATTTGCACTCTTACTATGCATGTACTTAACCTGATGTAACAAATGCTACCAAGCTGTTTGAAGACTTTCTTTACAAAATATCTAATAGCTAGAGGGAGTTGTAGCTATTCAGTAGTGGTTTTTTGGTTTTGCACTTCTATTTCCTGAGGTTCTCTTTTTTCATTGACAATTAATTACTAATGCAACATATCTCCCTTTCTCATTCCTCATGTTGGTGTTTTTTAAGTGTAAAAATTCGTAAAGAAAGTTCATGTAGCAATTTGTAACTGTAGTCCTATTTTTTCTATAGTAGCTAGAGGACACATAGCAACTAGAAGACACAGATATGTCTTGAAGCCAGAAGGTTTTGTAAACAGCAATTGCTCTGCAACTGAGATCTCCTGAAAACTTATTTTAATAACATATTGGACACCTAAAACCTTTTTTTGTACTCCAGAAGAGTTGCAGGTAGCACCCCAGTGGATAAACACCTAGTTAAATTGGCTTAGTATTGGACTTGAAACTCTGGTAAGTTTTTGGCATTTTAAGCATTTTAAAGTGTGTTTTCTTTCCTTGAGCAGAAACCTGTGAAAAGTGGAGTTGTAGGTTTTTGCATGGCAGCTGGAGTTTTTCTATCTGAACTCTCGAAGCATGAGAAAAATTTAAAGAACTAAACCAGCATAGTCTGTTTTCTTTATTTTGTGGCTTAATTAGGACTTGTTGGTAAAACAAATTGATGTGACCCACATTACAGGATAGGAAAGTGGAACAAGGAAAAAATACCCTTAAATTAATGCCAGCATGTTATGTACGGAAATGAGGATTTTCTACCTTATGTAATAGAATCTTTTTTAAAGGTCACCACCAGCAAAATTTGCAAGTTCTAGGCCCAAGTATTTCTTGTATTTCCTCTCCACATTTGCCTTCCCTGAACTCTGCTCTGTCCTAAATACAACCAACTATTTAATTAACCTACTAATTATGTAGGACTGTTGGCTGCCTGAAATCATTCAAATGCAAGATAGGTAGATTGTATAATTTTAGATCTTATTTCCAAATGTTCTGTGGGAGAGAGCTGGTTAATCAAAATAGCAGCTTATAAAAATCTTTAATTAATTTGTACAGTTAAAATCAGTATTTTGTTTACTCATTGGTGTTGCAGAGATATTGTTCCCACCAGGAGGCAAACTAAAATTTATTTTTAAGTGTGTGGTCTTAACCTTGAACCTTTTGGCTTAATATTTGATTCAAGTAAGTTTACAAGAGGAATGTTCTACATTTTTTTTAGTTTAATTCTATTTTATGCTTGTATACACATAAAAACAATGAAAATGTAACAGATGTGTTCGGGAAAAATATGTACTTTTCTGTACAAATCTATTTAGGTTAGGCAAATGTATAGCAAAGTATTATTATTCTGTCTTTACAGGACTCCTGTTTAGTTTTGCTGGTTTTTTTTCCTCTAGTGCTAATTGTCTGAACCAGTTATTGTACTATCTTTAAATTTGTGGAGAAAAGGTTAAAAAAAGTAATCTAAAGTATTCAGATAGTGATAGATGCATTAAATATTGGTTTAAATATATTCCTGTTGATAGTATTTATTATAAAAGTCAAGTTGTAAGCAATGTAGTTTTTAGTCATTTAAGCTGTGTGCACATTTGTGTGATTTATTCCTTATAATAAACCCTACTTGAGGAACTACCCAAAAAAATAGTCAACCAAATAATCAAAAACTAAAATAAAAACGTAACACGTGGCTTGGACAAAATTTAACTAGGTTTTGGAAATTATCTTCTTTCTATCACAGATAGAAAAGATGCAAGTACAGATTCAGGATTTTCTCTAATAAATATACATTGCTGTCTTTTCTCCTTCTTTGACTTGAGTAGTTATACTTAGATAAACAATACTTGAGCAGCAAGTTGTTAACAGCAGCAGCTCTTATGGGGCAAACAGCTGGTCTCTCCAAACCCCACTGAGAAATGTGGAGCCAGCATTGCAAGTAGAGTCTGCTAGATAGAGACAAATCCTTAGGATTTAAAAAAAACCCCAACAAATAACCAACAACCATGAAGCTAGTTATTATCGTGTGCGTTTTCTGAGTAGGCTTCTTGGGAATAAATTTTATTATTTTTGTTGTGTATGTTTTAGAAGAAACATGTAAATGGAAAGCAATATGATTTGTTTATAGTCAGAAAAAATGTATCAACTGAAGAATAATGAATGAATGTTAAAAACCCCACCCTGAGGATGATGCTTAACTTCTGTCAGTCAAATTATAACCTTTTCCTTGTTTTGAACTTCTTTTCTGAAGAATAAAAAATTCTGACTTAGTAACACATCACCCTAGATTGCAACTAAAAACCTCTTCTAAATACTGTGATGCTCCCTGTGAGTCAGGAAGCTGTTTTTAGGCTTAAAAGTACTTTGAAATATAACAGCTTATATTCAGAAATGGAGTTATTGACTATCTCTTTATAAACTGAATATAAGACAGCTAAAAACCTGTATGTGTCGTGTGTACTTGAAGCAAATTTCAGATAATAGGATCTCAGATTTGATTCTTGAGGGACTAAAATGGCTTTGTTCTTATACCTTTGGGCATGCTTAAAAATGTCTTTTAGACCTATGAAGAAATTCAGTGTTCCCTAGAGGAGAGAACTGAGTTTGATCTTTTACATCTTGACTAAGTGAGGTATTTGAGGAGATGTTTTGATGGAATCACTTCATCTCTTGAAGGGAGGAGCTTCATTTCACTGGGGAAGTTCAGCAGGATACTTATGATCCTAGAAGGTTTTTACATATTTTGTGATGCATTGCTTTATTTTGCCATTTTTCCCCCCTCCAGTTGGCCATTCCCAGCATCTCCACAGTCTGCCTGCTTTGCTGTCTGATCCCAAATTTATGACTTTGCTCTTGCTTTCAGTATTTATGTTTTTTGATTGTTTTTGTAGTGGGATATTTTACTGTGAGAGAACTTGTAGGGATTGAAAATTAAGGATATAAAGGTTTATGTTTGGATTGATTATATGTGGAATAAGGAAGGTTCCCCAGATGGCAAGGTAAAAATCTGGTGTCAGCAGGAGAGCCAAAATTGCATTTCAGTTAGTTCATTTTTATTTGAAATTTGTATTTTGGTGTTTGTATTTCCTTTGAAGTTAGTGATTTTTCTGTTCCATCAGTTTTGCCATTCCTAATCAGTAAGTTTCTGATATAGATTATTAAAGTCTTTTGACAGTATACAGAGGTATCTTTATAGTTTAGGTTATACAAAGTTCAGATAAGAAATCTAGTTTTTAATGAGAAAATAATAATTAGAAAAGCTATTTCACCCCCCTCCTAATTTTCTCTTAAGATTGTAGTGCTGAAGAAAATTTCTTAGAAACTAAAAGGAAGAATCAATTTTGTATCGCAAGGATTTTTAAATTGAATTTATTGAAAGTAAGCCTTTACCTTAAACTTTAGCTCTTACCTCTGAATACCCTGCTGCCATGATTGTAAAACAAACAAAAATTTCTGAGTATGGATATTAGTGAAAATTTAAGGTTGGAATATTTCATAAATGGTATCATTAGTATTTTAGTAAAAATCTCTGTTCCATCTGTAAAGTAAATACAGAGAAAATAGTAACCTTGTCTCCCTTTAAAAAATAAAATAGGGTTTGTAAAAGCAGAGGTTTGTCCATTGGAAGTGTATTCTACCCTTGATGTAGAATATTACTGCGTAAAAATAGAAGATGAAAATAATTTTGATTCAAGACAGCACTTGGAATCATTATGGTGTAGGGACTTCTTAGAATGCAACAGTTCAATATGTGCTTATTGAGTCAGTTATAAAATACATATTACAAAAAGTTTTTGTGTGTGTGTATGCACTTACATGACCTGTTTCTCAGTAGTGAGAGAATGAAAAAATATGTAGGGGATAAACAACAGAGGAGGCTCTGAATTTCCTGAAACACTTCAGTCAAAATACTTGTTACTGACCAAACCCAAAAAAACCACTCTGTGTAAAATCAGTTTAAAATAATTACTTGCAGATCTATTACTGGAAGGGGCTTGCAACAGTTGCTTTGTCATTAATCATACTGGACAAGATCATTTGGCAAAAATCTCAAGCAGTAGTAGGCATGCTTATAAAATAGAGGTTTTTCTGGTTCTACACTGCTACTAGTTCTGCTCTATTGGTGATAAGATGGTTCAGTTTTACCTTATTTTAGCTTTTTAATTGTCTTCCATATCTGCTTTCTGTCACACTGCATTTTATTCTTAAAATAACTTGTTCTAAAGTCTCCCTTTAATCTAGCTGATTGGTAGTTTTTACTTCTGAAATATGATTTTTAGTTGTTTCTTTGAAGTTAGTGTTTTATTGGTTTTTCTTTTAGTGTGTATTTCTAATTTCTAGAAACTGCCTGCTTTTGTGCACCCTTATCTTCAAGTGATAAATCATAATTTCTTCCATATAACTTCCTAATCACCTCTGTGGGAAATAATTATGCATATCACAAAATCTTAGCTGGATGATTTGAAGTCTGGCATTTTGTGTTCATAATTGACTATTTTTCCCCTCTAAATTTCTCTGCATGCACTTTAGTAGTGATGTAGAGGTGTAGCTAATGCTACTAGTCTTAATTGTCAATTATGCTTCTGTAAAATGAATTAAAATACATTGGTTGCATAGTTGTAGCACAACTAACTTGAAAAATAGCTTTTAAATTTTGGGATGGTTATATAAATCAGGTGAAGAAGAATAACTTAGAGTGTTAGTGCAGCAATTTGAATTGCTTGAAAAAGAAGCAGCAGTCACAGCATTTGAATACCGTAAAAATGAGACATTGTAAGAAATCTACTCTGTTGACTTTGCTATCCCAATGTCAGATTGCATTATAAGTAGATATGTGTGATACTTGATATGATACTTGTTTTTCATAAAACAAACTAAATTTTATCACAGGGTATTTTGAGCTAAGCTTGATCCATCTTTCTCTTGGTCCTTTTTCCTTTTGATTAGTTTGAAGTTTCCTTATTTTAGCTGTAACCTCCCCTTTCAGGGAGGAAGATGTTTGTCATTCTTGCAATAAATTAATTTTTAAAGGGCACAAGATTAAAGCTCTGGTTACTTGGCTAGAGGTCGACATTAGTTCAGATTTGGAGCGTACATTTGAAATGAGGTTCTTGATTCTCTCAACTCACTTTCCTTATAAGCCTTTTGCTTGTTGTCCCTGAATGGAATATGCTCACTTCGGTCTGATTGAAAGGTGCAAAAAGGTATGCTGAAATCATTATGGGCATTCAGCCAGGTAAGGTCTAGTTCAGACCAATCCCCCCAGAATATATATTAATGGACAGGAGGTTCTCAACATCAGTTAAATGTTTTATAAATGCACTTGTGGTAAGATCTGGTGTCTGCAAATGCAGGTGCAGCTGAAGTGAATTTGCCTAATCTGATGCCTGTCAAAACACTGTGTGGTGTATATACAACAGAATACATATCACTGCATGTAAAATTCTTTTGAATATTATTTTGATTTCTCCCTGTTCAGTTACTCTTATTCTGTGTAAATTTCCCCCCCCTCCCGTTTTGCTGTTAATTGCTCATGCATCAGTTACATTACTGAAATATACTAGTCAGGAGGTCTTAGGTCTTTCTTAAAGCATCTGGTCCATTTAATGTACTCAAGTGGTGTAAATGGTAGTTAAAAGATGCACTAGGTGTAGAATCGACTGCGTGTAATTCCTTTTCATCCATATGAAGAGACTTAAGCTCTAGTGATGTTTCTCAATTTTTCTCCATTAAACTCTTGGGAATTGCATTTGGTAATTAGTTGCTGGATGTTAAAATCACAGGAGATATGTGTTGTTTTTCAAAGTAGCTGTAATATTCTCTGTTAACTCTATCTACCTGGTAACTGTGTTATTTAAAGAAGCATGGGGATAGCAGGGCAGAGTGGTAGATCCTAAAGCTTTTTTTTACGGTTTTAGTGAATGAGAAATTAGTTTGTTTCTGACTTCCACCTAAAAGGAGCTGGCTTTTGTTTGATAAGCAACGGGAAAAGAATAGTTTGCTAAAATTCAAGATTTTAAAAAATATATTAGTGGGTTTTTGCTCTTTTTCTGGTCCTTAAGAAGAGGGTGTATTGGTGAATTAATTTTTATTAGCTTTAAATTGTATAGGCAGTATGTATTTTGTCAGAATTTAAGAGAGGTGTGGATGATATAAGTTAGTGTTAACTCTTTCTGGAAAGGGTCTGCCAGAAGTAAATACAATGTCTGCAGTTCTGATATGAAAATTCTTTGGCAAGAATGCATGAGGTTGGTTTCAAGTAATTCTTTTAGAAGACTCAGAACTACATTAGGGAATGTATTTGTCTCTTTTTTTCTTAAAGTAGTTAGCAAGTTTCAAATGAGCAGTCTCTGCAGGATACTCAGAGCCTGGTAGGGGAGTGCCAACATGGAGAAAGTTTCTTGAATGAGGGCCAACATAACAAATGCAAGGAGGCAAGCTTTGTGTCCAGACTTGTGTTTCAGCTTATGCAAATGGATTTAATGTCCTTAGAGATCAGGCACTGTGGCATAAATTGCGGCAAAAGTACTACAGTACAATGTGCTTGGTTTCATTTGCTGTTGTTTTTGATGCTGGAGGATTAAGGGGAGGGGAAAGAATCAACTACCCAGGATGCTCTGTTTGGAGGAGTAAGTGAATTTCATTGTCGTCAGAACTAGATTGCCATATGAGTTCTGAAAAGCGTTTGGCTCCTGAGGTTAACTGCTCTAAAAATAGATTTGGAGGAGAGGTTTCTCTTGGGTCCAGTTTCAGGTTCCAGCTGAGCTGACTTTAGGAAACCTGTTTGCTCCTGTTGCAAACAGGAGGTTAACAGTGAGGATATTTCTTATTCTGCCTTCAGCATTAACCTTTGGAAATACTGACACACTTGCTCTGTTGGTGGAAATCAAGCACTGATGTTATGGCTGACGACACAGGTATAATCCTAACCTTTTTTTTTTTTTTTGTTTGTGAACAATTGGGAAATGTGTACTTACAAATACCAGTTATGTCTGATTTTATAATCAGCAAAATAACTGGCTTAGTGTTGCATGTTTTCTTTCCAGTTTGCTGTCTAGTCTGTGTTACAGGCTGCCTCTGTTCTCTTTGATTATGTGCTCTGAACTAGAGGTATTCTGTGTGTTTATGGCTGGTGGTTAATTGTAAATATTTTTTTGTCTAATGGAACATGCATTAACATGAGTAATATTGTTTTCTCTTCAAATACCTGACTTCAAAGTTATTTTTAGAGTATGTAAAATTGCTGAGTGTCTTAAAGGTAAGTTAATGTAAAAAGGTTTTGATACATTTTTAGCTAGATGTGACTTAATGGGGGGTGGGTGAGGTATAGGATTTTATAGATTTGCTGTTGAGCGGTAGACCATGCTCTAAGACTTTCTGATGTCTGCACAAAGACATCTGGTGGTGTAAGCACAGGCTTACCAGATATGGCAAGTGACCTACTTCTGGAATGGCTGGCAGCATGTGCAGGGAAGGGGCTTGAGTCGAGAATTAACTGTTTGGAATGAGCTCTGAGCCAGCTTCAGTCCTTGCAGTGTTTTGTTCTGATCCTGCATGTAGCATTATTTGTGCAGATCATAGGTAAATTTATTTTGTTACATAACCTCCATTTATATAAGTGTTGCATGATCAAGCTGCCATGGTTGAGTTGTTATTCAAGAGTTTTGAAAATAATTTTGCTATAAGGTAGAAAACTACAGCCTAAAAATATGTCTTTGTAAATTGTGAGCTACATTCTGTATAGCAGAATCTATTTTGGAGGCATTTGCATGGAAAAGTCTTATACTGGAAAAAAATAGGAATAGTTCTGCTTGATTACTTAAGTTTCATTTCCTTTCATTTTCCTGTTCTTCTGATAAGTAAAGCATCTTTCTTCAGAGGCAAACAGCAGTAAATGGTATAAAACAGTAAGGCAAATGAGTGTGAAATGCAGTAAGATCCTCTTTCCTCTTTGCTCTAGAAACAAGCTGCAATCTGGAATAATTTAAACTGTTTCTAACCTAAGGGTTTAATTTCAAATATGTACAAAGCTTTCATTGACTGCCTTGCTACACAGGTGTAGCGAAGCACTGCTGTTGCATACCACAATTGTTTCTCAGTATTAACATTAGCTGTTCAAGAGTACTGTAAGTAATTTTCATCCATTTTCTGAATGCAGACACTACTTGTCTGTCCCTCAATTTGCAGGCTACCCATACATTTCCCACAGAGAGATGTTACAGTGAGCTGTGTATGTGGACCCTGAACATGTGTAATTAGAAGACTGCTGTAGCAAATAATACATACCTGTTGTGAGGCTAAGTTGCTTCAGTTTTTCTCTGAGTATTATTGGGCTTTTTTGTTTAATACAGAAAAGAAATGGAATAGTAGGTGTTTGATCTTTGAAGGGAGTAGTGTTAATAAAATAATTTTTATTTTCAGTAAAATGCTGAGCTGAATAAGAGTTGATGTGGGTCAGTGGTTTTTATATTGGTCTGAACTTGGTATAAAGCACAATGAATGTAATTAAAAGGTATTTTATTACAGCTGTAAACCTGCTGGCAAGCAGGGTCAGAGGGTACTTATATATAGTTCCTGTTACACAAATAAGTCAGCTGCCCATCTCATTACTTGTCTTTCAGATATACCATTTTATTATAAAAAACAATTTTATTGATATTGAGCTTCTGGGAGTATTTTTTTATCTTTTTCTATTATTCTAGTGTTGATAACTATACCAAACATTACTTTCAATTAGTATAAAGATAACTCCTTACCTTATATTATCACAATATTCATGACAAAGTTTCTTGCAACAGCATTTAAGAAGTAGTTTTGCTTGAATAACTGGGCCTGCATGTGGCTGAGCAGGCAAAAGTTGGTTTTTGGGATGGAATGAAGTGGAATAGACTAATGGACTTGAAACTGCAGCCAAGTGCCACCCTTGCAGCAGTAATGTCAGAGGGCAGAAGAGCAGACCTTAAGCTTTGGATGAAGGCTACAGGCAGGCATCTTTTTGGGTACATATTTCAATACTTGTATACACATATCCCTCTTTCACAAAAACAATCCTAAAATTACAGACCAAGCAATCTAATGACTATGCCCATTTGAAACTTGCTACACATATGCTGGGTCAAGGTCTTTTGCAATCATTTGTTTACAACTATATGTAATTTATTTATATATATATATATATGTATATGTGTGTATATATATATATGTATATATAAAATTTCCATATGTGCAGTTATTACTGAAACCATGATTTGTGTTGTGTCTTTGTGCCATTCTTTTACTTGTATGTCTCATAGGACTGGAGAGAAATTCTGGAGTTTTTTTAGCATGGAGTGAATCTCTGTTTAATTCTAAGTGTCAGGGAAGATGGTTTTACTTCATAAAGTGTTCTGAATTTGAAGTCTTACTCTTAACATAGTTCAGGTATTAGAGTTTTCTTAGGCTATTTCAATTGCCACGTTGGTTCTATGAGCTGTTTCAACTAGTTTTGAAGCTCGATTTAGGAGAAACGCTTCTCTTGCAAAGCTTTTCTGCTGACCATACTGGCCTCTGGTGGCAGTCTGGGGACTTTGGGGAACAAATGCAAATCATCTCAAAAATGTGAAGGTCTGTAAATACACATCAAAGGGGAGCAAGGCAGAATTTTCAGCTAATTTGTAAGACGAATTAGATGGGGGCTTTTGGGGTTTGGTTGGTTTTGATAACCATCAAGCTTCTCACAGTAATTCATAATGAAATGGAAAGCAAGTAAAGGTGGAGAAGTTTAAATAAAATCTAACCAACCAAAAAAACTCCACAACAATAAGAAAACCCACCAAAAATTGTTGCTCAAATATTTTGTATTCTATGTAATTGGAAGTACTAAGTTTTATAATTGTATCCTCAATAATAATTTTCTAACTCTTACATCCATTTTTTCTTCTTGTTTTATTTTAACAGAGACCAAGCATGGAGGAAGCAAGAATGGAAGGAAAGAAGGCCTCTCTGGAAGCTCATTTTTCACCTGGTTTATGGTAATTGCTTTGCTGGGAGTTTGGACATCAGTAGCAGTTGTCTGGTTTGAACTTGTAGATTATGAAGAAGTTCTAGGTAAGAATTCTAAATCTTAAGATTTTTCTAATAATGTTATGATATGCATTAAATTAATGCCATTTTATGTTTTTAGATAAATTTAGATTTGTCTGCTGTAATGTTTGTAAATTATCTACATGGTAAGAGTAGGCAGTGTAGTTTAAAATGTATGTTTTAATGCTGAACACTATTATGATGTCAAAATAGGGTTCTCATAAAAGGATATTAACATCCTGTAGGACACCTTTGTAACATGTATACTGTAGTTCATTTGAGAGGTCAGCTAAACATGCAGTTTGAATTTAAGCTCTCAGAAACTCACAGCAGTGGTTGAAAGTAGGCAGCCAATGTTAGCTCTGCTCTGATGGACTGTAGGGTCAGGACACTGACCAGTCATCCTCTCACAAGTGAGATGTTGAATGACCTCAGTTTTAAGCTTATAACAGTGATAATTGTATCTCAATATGACGATTTAAAGGCAGAACTGTTAATATCATATTTAAGGTTACAAATGAATACCTCAGATTTCAAGATGTATGCTCATAGGTACAGCTCTTTTCCCTGATGTTTCAGGATTCAACATGTACTTTTGCACCTGGTGGCTTTACAGAATTTACAAATCTGTTGGTACAAGCTTTTTTTTTTTTTTTTTTTCCTTTGATCTGGACTGATTTTTTTTCAGAAAAAAATCTGATTTGAAACTTAACTGGGTCTAGTGATGCAAATAATGTTTTTTGTATTTTTACCATGCATGCAGCCAAAGCAAAGGATTTCCGTTATAACTTGTCAGAGGTCCTACAAGGTAGGATATTAGAGAAATAAGCTTGTTTTACAGTCCCTTGGCTGAAAGTTTTGGTTTACTTTATTATGGTTTGAATTCTTTTTTAAGAATTACTCTTCTTTTGCAATGACATGAAGCTCAGCCATTTCTCATCTGTCTCATTCTTCATGGTTTTGAAGATGATATAATTCTTATTTCTAGAGAGTTATATTTTTGCACCAGTCTGCTGTGTTTATCCATCAACAGATATGGATCCTTTCTAATGAGTTGCTTCCATACAATGGTGATGAACATATTTTTCTATTCTAGACCCAAGTCTGAAGTTTTTCTTCCACAAAACCATTTTATAATTTTCTAAGTACCATATTACAAACTATATTTCTTTTATTTTGATGGCAAGAAAGTTCTACCTCCATTTACAGAATGACAAGTGTAGTAAACTGTCAGACTATAAGGACACAAAGTTTTGCAAGCTCTGCAGAGTTTGATCCTGTTGAAATTTGTGTCTGAATTTTATCAAGCCTATAATTGTTTGTTGGTCCCAGGACAGTTCAAATCCTGGATACCATGGTTCTATGCTGAAAATTCTCTTTTAATATAAATGGAACTCTCTTTTTGCATATACTTAGGGCTGATAGAGCTGCAGTTTCAAAAACAAAAAGTGAGTAAACTGATTTGTTAGTTATATATGAAAGGATGGACAACTTCTTTTTGTCTGAATGGAAGGTTACACAATTGTTGGTAGATTTTGGGAATGGTTTTCCTTTGTCTGAGAAGTAGGCTAATTACTTTCTATTAACTTGGCACTAAAAAACTATATACCTATCTCTTTTCTGAGAAGTTAGAATTTCAGGAGGCGTGTAGTCAGAAAATGAATGGTGATTATTTTATGAATTTTTGTTTTATTACTTTCCCTCAGACATTTTGAATGTTTCTCGTGAACTTAAATTTTATTCTGAGCAAAGCATGTCCACGTCAAGTTACAGACTTGCTTTAAATTTACAGGCTGCAAAACCAATGTGTAGGAAAAAGACTAAGTTGTGTTTGGTCCCAAGTGCAGGAAATACAGAAAGAAACTTGAAATATTTGTAGTATTTCCCAGGAAATTTAAAATGTGCTTAGTATTACAGCTGAATTGTTAAAAAACGTGGTAACAACCTAGCATTGACAGTCAACCATCACACACTGAAAACTGTGCTGGACACAAATGGCCAAATCCCTAATTGTCTTTTCTTCCTCTCTTTGCACTTCTAGGCAAACTTGGGATATATGATGCTGATGGAGATGGAGATTTTGATGTGGAAGATGCTAAAGTATTGCTAGGCAAGTACAAATACAGGTGGAGCAATCTATATCATTTAGTTGGCATGTTTATGTTTGGCTTTTTTATTTTTAAGACAAAACAATATTTCTGGCTTGTTTGTTTTTTTTTTTTCCTAGTTCAATCACTTAAATTGATTTCATTGTGATGGGTTTTTTCTTTAATGCAAGTTGTAGGATTGGAGGTGTACATCACAACAAATTTTGTTCTTTTTATTCCAATATAGCAGTGTTAGTAGAAAGCATTTAATTACTTACAGGATGATTTTGAAATTAGGTGGTCAATGCTACTGTATTGAATGTTGAAAGATGCTTGTGATTATCAATAAATTTATCAGATGCAGGACCTAAGATGCTTTAAGAGTGAAAATATTGTTTATGTTAACATGTTAAGATGGGTCCATTTTAAAATTACTTTAAACATGCCTTTGTACTTCTTAAATGACTATTTGTGTAGTGTATTTTTGTATTGTCTTTCCTCTATTCTCAATTCTCTACAAGTCTGTTCATTTTCTTTGCTCTTCAGAAACAGTACATGACATCAGTTTTTCTTCTCTGACATTGAAACACTGGGTTTAGGCTTCTGTTCCTTGTAATTTGTGAGAATGTCTTTCTGCTCACTGTGTATCTTTAAAGGGAAATTTCAGTCTCTAGACATGCTTTATGATATTGTTTACTTACATCTTTTAAAGCACTGCCTTCTTCAGCTACAGTCAAGCATTGGATAGCTGCTTCTTGCACACTTGATGGTAGAAATTTTACTTAAGTTTACTTTTCTTTAGATTCTCTTCAGTTGTTTTGTTCAAGTTTAAACCTCTGTTGAGTGCTCAAACCTGTAAAATTAAACAAATGAACGAAGCAACAAACCCCCCAGCACAGTAACTAACAGCTTGAGCAGAGGACAAAATGGAATGTATCAAACTAATCAAAGTTATCTGTAGTACCTTAGGATGTTATGGTTTGCTATTTCAAGTTCATACTCTGTAAAGATCAGCTTATCATATTTTTATTTTTCCTACTTTTATCTCGAGAAATAAACAAGTCTTTGGGAGGTTGTATGTTCATTTGTTTAATCCCTTCATGATTTATAGGAAACCCATGTAATCAATTGAATCAATTTGCAGTGATGTGAATGGGAGTCACTCCAAAGAACCTCCAGCACTCTGAATGGCTACAGAGCTACAGATTGGATCTTAATTATAATTGGTGACTAAGATAATACTTGGTACAGTTATAAACTTAATCTTTCTCTATTATGTAGTGTATAGAAAGTGGATTTCCTTTTCTTGATGGTCATATACAGGCAGAAACATTCTGCTGCTTTGTTACATCTCTGTTTTATGCAGCCTGATATAGCCGGGAGATCTGCCAGTACATGAAAGTGTTTCTATTATAAGCTCATCTTATCATGCATTTAAACTTTGTATTTCAAATGTGACCTTAAAAGGTCACAGATCAGAATTTATTTGTATTATTTTTGAAAAGTTGCTCAGAAATAGGATTTAGTCTCATTTAAATTTGAGAATAATTTTTGCAGTATGAAAGAAATGATAAATTTTTAAGTTTTATGGCATTGAGAAAATTACGAATATAAAAAATTGTTTTTTCTAAGGACTAGCATGTTATTAACTGAACTTTTCTGTAAGTTACTGTGCTTGTTTGCATTTAAAATTTAATGCAAAAGAAACAATGAGCACTACAATGTACGCTGAAATTATTTCATTGATGCAGAAACAAGGAGACTGGATTCCCTCTTGAGGAATTAGTCTTCCATAATTAAGTCATTGTAGAAAAGGAAACTGGATAGTAGGCCTATTTTCTGAATATTGAGTGCAAAGGTCCTTTTATTTGTTAGCAGAAATAGTAGAACAGAGGATTTTGTTAGTACATATGCTGTATTTGAAGGCTTATGACTTTCTGGGATTTTTTTCTGGGTTGGACTGCCATAACAAGTGGTTTCTTCCATACCAAAGGAGTTACTGCAGTTTGGTGTTTAATGATAGGCATTCATATGTTTTTTTCTCTTCTGTTCTTTAGCTATTTCAGCACTAGTATTGTGTACTGAAGTTGTCATATGTACAGTGGTTTAATGTTGTCCACTTTGATAACCTGTAGTTTTCACTACAAATTTCAAGATTCAATTTCATATTTATGGTAAACATATTTTAAGTTTAAATTAATTTATTAAGATTTTGAGAAATGCTTCTACCAGCATGAGTTTATTTTGTATTTCAAATAATGGTTTAGTAGCTGATAATGTATTAATTTTCTGTACTACTTGGCCATACCTAAACAGAAGAATTAAAATTTATTATTTTATTTCTTGTTTGTATAATGTATGATAGGTTCTGTTATTTTTTATTTGTTGGAATCAGGTTTCATGATTAGGTTCTTTTGAGGGATTTGTGTTATTTTCAAAAGGATGTGGTGAGAACTTTGTTCTTCCCCTCTTCTCCCACTCCCCATGTAAGAGAAGTAAAAAACAAAAAAATACCCAATCCACCTACACCCCCTCTAGTCAACCAACCCCAAGTAATCATGGAGTATTTTAGCATTTATTAAAAAATTATCTGTGGTGGAAATGTGAACTTGCTGAAGCTAATCTGACATTATCTTGCAGATTTTGTCTTTTTAATAGATATTTCTGAGGTTCTGTTTACAGAATTTTTGTAGTAATGGGAAGAGAGGCTTGTACTCTGGTCCTTTGGGGTCTGCTGTTTGCAGTACTTTGCTTCCCAGTTTTTGCCCACTTCACTCTGATTGTCCTCAGTAGGGTGTTATTCTTCAGGGGAGTGCTACTCATCTGACCTTGCTTTAATTCAGTACAGAGAAGCAGTGGCTTTAGTGGTATTAGCAAAACAGTGCCGTGTTTAGGGGTACCAATGTCTGTTGTAATAGTCACTTTGGAGCCAGCTGTTACTTTTGTACTTCTGTCCCTTTTAACAAGCAACAGTATCCTGAGAATTTCTCCTTAAAGGGTTGCAGTAGTTAGTACAGTTTTGGAATTGCAGCTACAGAAAACAATCCCTTTATTGTTCTTGTGCATTCAGTTCAGAGTAGTCCAGCTATGCAGAAAATGCCAAAACCCCATCCTCGTGTATCAGCAGTCAAATGATAATAAGCAGTAGAATCCAAGTAAAAAATCTTCTTTTCCTCTGGTTCACCTGCAGCAGAAAAATATGTTTGCAGGCAGTCACACTGAGATTGCATGTTCAAAAAAACCTGGAGTGAGGTAATAGGTATTAAAAGAATGCTTTTGCATGGTTTAGCTGTTTAGGAGAAGTTTTATGCTCTTCTCTATTTTTCTTATGTCCTACTGTAGCACTTTCTAGTATTAAAGTTTGGCTTGTGCTCATTTTCTTAAATAGAGGTGTTTAAAGGGGAAAAAAGACTTTGTCTTTTTAAATGCATGTGGGGAACTCCTGTGCCCTACTGCTTGTGATAACTATTGAACAGACAAATATTTTGACTTTCATTCACTTGGATTTAAATTGTCATGTTAAGACTTCTCTTGAAATAAAGTGGCTGTATCTTGTGAGTCTCTGCTTTAGAAGGGTATGGCTGCTGTGCTTTTGTCACCATTTCCAGATACTTGTTACGATGCTTTTGTGAGCTTACCAGTTTTCACTTTGAAAAGCAGTTCTTGATTATGGCGGTGAATTAAGATGAAAAAAAAAGTATAAATCAGTTAGTGGGTTTTTGATACTCTTTCTTAGAAAACATGATAAACATATGAAATGCTGTGTTTTTTTTCTTTACCTCAGGCTGAAGTGTTGTCTGAGGTTTTTTGTTTGTTTGTTTTGTTCTTGAGTTTATTTTGTTAAATTCAAAGGCCATTATCTTCATCTTGGATATTTTTTTCAAAGACTTGTAAGGAAAGGGTTTAAGATGTTTTGTCTAATGTTTTTTTGATGAAGACTGTAAGTAAGACACATTCTTCCAGTTTCTGTGGTTCCCTTTGGAATCCTAGTATTTGCAAAGAAAATATGCTGCTGTACTTTGTTTCATAAACATAACTGCCCAAAAGTCTTATTCTTGACATAGTGGAAGAATAGGTGCATCTGTATGATTCTGTACGTGTGTATGAAAATGACTTCTAAAACCTGAGTAGCATGCTAATTTGGGAGTAGTGTGATGATTTTTTTCTTTTATTGGGTTTTTTCCTTTTTTTTTCCCAATTTTTTTATGAGATCCTGACAGACTAGAATGTCACAAATATTAATTCTGTATTTATAGCTTAGGTTGTACTTTTAGGAGTTTTAGGTTCACATTTCCATTCTTATATTGAGATTTTATTCTTCAATAAGTATCCTTACTTTAGTTCATGTTTTTACATCTTGTATGAGCCAAACTTTGAAAACAAATTAGAATAACTGAGTACTGTGCATAAAGTTGTTTATAAAATTTAATTTTTATAGAACTAAGCCATGGAAGAAGTTGGAGAGGGATATTTATAATACCTTGATTGCCTCCTGGATTCAATCTGTCATTTTTAAACCTTTGGGCTATCCAGTGAAAAGTTAAAGAGAATGGCTGGTCAATCAAGTAGAGGTTCTGGACATCCAGGTACAAGGATGTGGAATATCATGGACTTGGAAGTTTCTGCAGAATTGTCATTGATAATTTCACTATGTGCTGTAAGAAAAACATGTTGAAATGTGTTAAATGTCTCTGCCATGAACTTCCGTATCTTGAATGTTTCATTAACCTGCATCTAATATTGCTTTGTAATCTGCATGTGCAATGTGTTCACTTAATTTTATGTTTCAACAATCTGTCTTCACCTTTAGCTCACTTTTCTGCTTGTCTTTTCAACACAAATGAAGATTTGTTCTGGTTAGAAGTGGGGGAGATTCCTCCCTCTGCAGCTTTGAAGCCTACCAGTAATTGTTGTTGCCTGATGCTTTTCCTAGAATGGAAAACTGGAAATGTTACTTAGTAACAACTGTAAAACAGTGATTTTAATTTTAAAAAACCCAAACAAACTTAAGCAAGACCTCCCCAAAACCAGGATGGGAAATAAGCTATGGCTTATTTGCACTTTACAAATGCTGTTTAGATCAGTAGGTCTTGTCACATAAAATAGTAACTTCTGATATTAGGGACTTCAGCAGTGATGAGCTCACTCTTTGCTGTTCTGGCCTTCTCTAGTTTAGCTCTTTACGCTGCTTTAGACTTTGTATGTAACAAAACTTATACCCTGTATTGGCTACCTATTAATTTTTATCTGGGGTTCTGTATATCCTCAGGGGTTTAAATAATTCCCGAGGATCAAGTACATCATATAGAAAATCTAGACTAGAAAAAAATGGTTGAGAAACATGTTATAAAACCCAAACAAGCAAGCAAACTACAAAACTACATGCTCCAGCAATTAGAATCCTCACTTCTAAGCAAAATCAAAATTCTGCATGGATAAGAGTGGTATCCCTGACAGCGTGTCTGTGATGAGTTTATTTATATACTCTTTGCTTTAAAATGTTATTCTTGGCCATCAGTTGCAAGCTTTCAAATTTGAACATGATAGTTTAAAAAATAAGGAAAACAAAATGCATGATTTTAAAGTAGTAGAAGATTACTGATAAAAAATTGTCTAAAGGTGAATGCTGTGGCAGAAAACTTGAATATGAATGGGTTTAGTTTTAGGACTAGGAAGAAGTGAAAAGAAAGCTACTGCCATTTTTTCTCTCTCTTTTTTTTTTTTTTAGCAAGATTCTGGCATAATACTTTGCATGTTTATTGCCCAAATTATAGTCTATATTGGAAATATTCAACTTTCTTAACATCCTTCTATTTCCTAGTTAGCATTCCTATAAAGACTTCTGTCTGTGACAAGAGATGTCTTTCACAGATCCTCCTTTTGCAGTTTCCTCTTTCCACCTAACTGCTGTCTCTTTTTTCCCCCTTCCCTCTCTCTCTCTCTTTCCTCTATTCTTGTATAGGCCTGACCAAAGATGGCAGTAATGAAAATATTGATTCCCTTGAGGAAGTCCTTAATATTTTAGCAGAGGAAAGCTCTGATTGGTTTTATGGCTTTCTCTCATTTCTCTATGATGTATTGACTCCTTTTGAAATACTAGAAGAAGAAGAGAGCGAAGCTGCAGATGATGTTGATGGTACGTCACAGAACGAAGGGGTTCAGGGAAAAAAGACTTGTGTTATTTTGGATTTACAGAACCAGTGACTGAAAGACTAATTTGATTGGCTTTCAGAAATGTCCATGAAATCATCCATCTTAATATAGCAAGAATTTATGGCATTGAAGGGAACCTCCCAAATGGACACACTAAAGATTGAACTAAAGTTAGCCAAGCAATGCTGTTTCAGTAGTTGAAAGCCTTTCAATATTTTTTCCATTTTTGTGGCAGGATGACAAGTACTACACAGGTGTGTAAATATGTAGAATAAATCATGTATCTGTGGTTGTGTAGTTGATTTCTGTATGTGCTTCAGTTTGTGCATTTTGTGCACAAAACTTACAAAGCTTAAGTGTAATAATCTCTACTGTTAACACTATAACATTTGTCTTTCTGGCAAATATTAACTGAAGAATTTTGTAACAGCCTTGATTATAAAGTATTCTAGCATGACTGTATTTTGTAAATACTAGTTTTTATGTTAATCCTTAATATAGACATGACAGTGATAATTCTCTTGTGAAATATAATTTTAATAAATAACTTATTTTGTGATTCACTGATTTCTCAGATAGGTTCTTTTTACTTGTTCAAGGAAAAGCACTTCGTTTGTGAGTGCTTGAACATTCTACAGAAACATTTATTTCTAAGTTAGCTAACATCTTGTGTTCAGAAGTTACTCTGTCATATGGTTTATTCCCACTGCTTTGTCTGTTTTCAAACTAAATCTTCAGTAACTTTTTAATATGACAATCACATCACAACGGCTGTTCCAAATTTCTTTTTGTTTTTAAGGTGGGCCTTCTGTGATTATGTATTTCTAATGTAATACTGAGTATATTAAAGACTAATTGGAAATTAGAATTTAATGTCTTCTACTCCTTGAGAAACGGAAGTATTTAATGTAGTTTTGCAAATTTGAATCTTTTTCTTGTGAAACTGTATTATGACAGTTGTTCCAAAAATACTTTCCATGTATATGAAGTCTGTCTGCTATCATGAAGTTATTGGTATAGAAAGGGCAGTTTATAATTGTGTCCTGCAGTTTGTATCAGGTATCAAAAGCTGAACCTGAGCTGTCCTTTTAAAATATGAATAATGTACTCAAACAAATTACTATTAAAATTGTAACAAATTGTTTTCTGTAATGCCTGCTTTGCCTAAGTTTGTATTGTTTTCCAATATATATGAAGTTGATACCCAATTTTAAACATTAGTAGTTGCAGGCTGAAATTTTAACTTCTTTCTAAAATAAATAAAATTTCACTTATTTTGGCATGCCATATTAAGGCAGTTTAACATACCTGTTTGAATAAACTTCCTCTAGATCGTCCAATTCAGTGGATTATATAATGTTATAAAAGTAATAAAAATGTGCTAGCGTTAAGAAAGTGAAATACTGTGATGGGCTAATACTGCTATGAATTAAATAGAGCCATGAGAGCATTGGTCAAAACGTCTTCCAAATATTTGAAGATTAAGATATAAGAAAGCTAATAACTTACAAATTTAATGTTTTTTAAAGCAAGATCTAGGAAGTTTAAGGCAGAGAAAATAAATAAGCCCCTAAACATTATAGAAATAAATGCTAGTAGATCTGGAATATTACTGAGTAGTTTGTTAGCAAGTGTATGAAACTTGCAGTGTCTGAGATGTAGGAAGTAGGTAGTCTTGGGTTGTTTTGTTTGAGAATTTTTAAAATCTTAATTTTAGAAGCAGATTTGACGTAGAAATAAGAGTTTCATCACTGTTTTGGGGTAATAATACCTCTCAGTGTGTTATAAAAAATTGTCATGGCACATTGAATGCTATTGTAAATGCTTCAGTAATGGAACTATAGCCAAAAAGAGAAGGGAAACATCTGCTAAAAGAATTCCATGTAATGAATTTTATACAAAGTAGTTAAAAAATAAATTGATAAACTGGGAATTTTTCAAGTGAAATTGAGGTGGATTCTTGAACCACGAGAGAACTACAGGCACTGAGATAGGTGATCAGTAAACAGTGAATTAGTTTAATGTGGGCTGCAGATACGAAATGCAGGCCAACAGAGTTCTGATTTGATATCCTGCAACTTCCTTGTTGGTTTTATATGTGTGTAGACATCTGTTCAAGAACAATTATAGTGGGAATGAATAATTTTTCAGGGGAGAAGGGGTGAGGGGTGGGTGCAAAGACATAGTGTAAGTAAACTTTGTAGGTTACTTCATTTCTGGAAATTAGTCGTCTTCTTAGAAGTGTTCACTCTTGCCTGGCGTTATTCCTGTTAACAATTGAATACTTACCCGTGGTGAGCAAAGCTCTCAAACCTCTCCAAAATTTTGAGATAGAGGAGTTTGTTTTTTATGTGTTCTATTAATGGTTGTGATTACAAGCAGAACTTGGCTAGTAAGGATAGTAATAAGATTTAGTTGAATCTTCGGTTATAGTAGGCTTGGCATGGCATGGCAGGCTTGGCATAAAGCATGGCAGGCTTTTTTGTTTGTTTGTTCATTTGTTTTTAAAAAGGCATTTAAGAGCCAAAATCATTAAGCTTTGTATGATGTGCAAATAGGCAAAGAAAACTGAACAGTATCCCAATTTGCTTGTGGGTCTGTGCAAATTGTTTGAAATTAGTTGAGGAACTTGAAAACAAAATTTTTAGTTTGATTGTTTGTGACTATAAAAATATAGTCATTCATTTTCTTTAAAGTATTTTTAGTGTGTGGGTTGAAAGCCGTGGCATTTTGCCTTCTATTATTTTAGAATAATTATTTTAGAAAGCAAGGCTGTTGCTTTCTCCTGCAGTTTCTGGTCTGAGAATTTAAAATAGGAAAAAATTAGTGGCAGACAGTGGGGGTTTTTTGTGGAAAATATATTCTTTAAGTGATAGGAACTTGCTGGGTTTTATACCTCGCAAAAAATGAAACTTTACTGATTTTATATTAAATTGGACATGCAGTTTTCAGTAGCTACACTTGTATTCCTTTCACTTAATTTATATTGAGTTTTTGGATCTCCAGAAGTAAATGTCTGTGACTAAAACTGTATTCTTCCAATTTGTCCAGCATTTTTAGAAATCTGTGGGATGTTTTACTTTGTCATTTGTTGGTAAACTTTTGATATTGTAATTGCCAGTCTTCAAACAAAACACTGCATTAACCTTTGTAGCAAAACTTTTGCTTGCTTTTTAGTGATACTAATAAAAAGAAATTTATAGGGGTAAAAACCCTTAATACCCATACATCTGAAATAGCTGAAAACTTTTGGAACCTTTGTACCCCAGATTTCTGTGACCACCTTCAGCAGTATTTAATTTGAAAGTAAAAGAGTGGTATATGGCAGAGAGACATCACAATGTTCATAGTGTATAGAATAACTTTGAATTGAAGAGAATAAAGAGTACATCTGTTAAAATTCATATTGCAAAAATTTTTTTACCAGTATTTTCTCTCTGCCCCCTTTAAAAAAAATTCATTGTTAGTCTCGATTGGCTGTCTATTAAAGAAATCAAATTTTCATAACAGTTATTAGTATAGGTTGCATTTAGATAGCAGCATAGAAGAAGAATATATTGAAGCATTAGAAAGATTTTAATTTCATTTCATGGTCAGATGGCAGACGTAAAACCCAGCTGTATTTGTAAATGTAATTTGGTAGGTGGGGAAAGCTGTTCTGTACAGATCAGTCATTTTGGAGAGATGTGTTACTGTATTTCTTGTTTGGTTTCCATCAGATAAGCAGCTTTTGTAATGATGTCACAGTAGTATGAAATACAATTAAGTATTGTCTTTCTTATGGTCAGTTAGGATGTATGTCTCAAGATGAGGCTAATAAAGGCAAGATTTGCTTGTTGGTTTCTTATACCTACTCGTACAGGTTGCAGCATAAACATCTGTGACTTCAGGAAACAAAAACGCTTTCTACCAAGTGTATCTGATCTGGGTTTTTCTTCTGACAGTAGGCAGTTAAATAAGGAAGAGGTGTTAAAGTGACATACGGAGAATATACTGAAGTTTGGTCTTTCATTATTTGGGGGGTTTTTATGCAAGTTGTGTGATTTAAAACTTGGAGACTATGGGCTTTGGTAAGACAAGTGCTCTGAGCTCAGTTTAAGGTAAGTGGGTGTTAGCTTCCTGTCAGTAAACTAATTTTGTTTAGCAGATGACCTTGTGTATCTAATATAGCGTATTACAAATGCACAATCATAGTAATAATTATGTGCAGGGGGATATACAACAAGTCATAATTTTTTCTGACTTACAGCTCTTCTGGATAAGGAAAATAAAGTGAGAAAAATGTTAATGATTTTGGCTTACAGATTTATATTTCTTCTTTCAGTACTGCGGTTTTAACATATTTTGCTAATTTTTTGTGTGGTTAAGGAAGTTCTTGATGGAACATCATAAATTAAGGCAAGAGTCTGAACACCAGCCCTAGTGTTTCAAAACTTGACACTTTATATTCTGTTATCCAGGCTTTGCATAAATTGCACAAGGGTAGCAAGTGCTGTCTGTCAGCTGCTTAATGCTAACCTGGCCCATGTGCTTTCCATGGTAAATGCAAAGTAGCCTCTCCCTTTTTCACATCTAAGTGGATAAACCACCTTAATTAGCTCACATTTGTTTTGTGGTGCTGCAGGTCAAAAGTATTTATGCAGATAGAGATTGTGGAGAAATTAATTTACAGGAATTTTTTCACATGGCAAAGCCTTTCATCTAGCAAAGCTATTAAAGTTTTCCGGGCTATTAAGTGAATAAAATAGTATTTGCACATGCCAGGTTTGTTCCATATATTAATAAAGATGAGAAAGTTATTTGTCAACATCTGGGAAACTGCTCAAAAATTGAGAGCTTTTTTCATATTATTTTTCTTTTGCAATGCTTATCTTTCTAAATAAAAATAGTACTTATATATTTTTCTTCTGTTGTTTAAATTTTAAATCTGTGCTCTCACTTGGGGAGAGTTTGTGGAGAATGTTCTTGAAGGTTTTTTAGGGAAAAATAGAGGAAGTGACTGGACTTAGTTGCAGAAAAAGAATGCTTTGTAATATTCCTGAACTTCAAAGGATCAGTTAAGATAGCAAGTTGTCCACCTTTAAGCTCTATATGAAAATTATGACTTTGAGAGGGGTATTTAATTTATAGAATGACTATTTAAAGAGGTTATTTAAAAAATATTGTAAATCTATCTACCTAAGTTAACTTTGAACTCAACTTTTTAATTAACTAACTCCAGTAGTAGCCATTTCTGACATTTGATGTTATAAATTGTATATTTTCTTCTTGTATTGCCAGCATTGGATATTTATAATGTGGGATTGAATGGGGGAAAAAAAAAAAAAGGAACTTTAGCTCAAAAGTGTGAAGCCACTTGGATTGGACTTTAGAGTAAGAGTCCACAAGTTCAACGAGCTCAATTCAAGTTTAGAATAAGAGTCCACAAGTTCAATTTATAGAATTCTGGGCATTTATTTGTGTACCCCCATGCTGTAGTAGCCTAAATCCTTCCCTTAGGTGCCAGATTTTGTCACATGCCCTGGACATAGCTGTCTTGGAAGACAAATTGGTTTGCTTCGCCCATCTTGCTTCAGCCTAATTGGGGCTGACAGGGAAGGCTTCCCTGTGCTGCAGGGGTTTCCCCTTGTAGGGATCATGTCCTGGTAGAAATCAAGATGCAGAAGGATTTTGGTCTTGTGATTATTGCATAGGACCTATGTTTTAAAATATATTATTTTACATACTCCTCTTGTGATCAGGTCTATTAATAATAGTTGATGTTTGTAATTATGTAATGAATTGATAATTTGCTGAGAACTGTAGTGCTATTCATTGCATAAAAGCAGATTGAAACAAAATTACTGCTTGTCTGAATATTTAACAAGTAAAATAACAGTATTCAGTGAACAAGGTATTTTGTAGTCTTTCAACATAGTGCATATATGTTTATTTAAAAATAATTTGAAATATCTGTATGACAGCTTTTGTGTCTACTGATACTTGTAACAATTTACAGTTTTCCTTGTCAACACATGCTTTTAAGAGTATCGTAAAATATCCAGTAATGTTTAATTTTAATATGAAAAGAGGGGTGAAGCTGGAAATTTAGATGGCTTTGTGCAACTTATCTGAGTAGTTTTATTGTTTATATTTTCATTGATGTAAATCCAAGTTGGAGTCTGTTTTTCCTTTTGTATGAAAACAATGTTAACTTATTCTTCCATGCACTGCTTAGAAATAGTAGGACTGAATAATGATTTTAGTCAAGTTAGAGCTCTGGACTTCAGCAGTAATCTATGAGGGAAGAGCTTGAGAAACTCATATCTCAGGTATGAATTTGTAAGGAAATTAATCCAAAGCCTGTTTTTTTTTACTTGACTAACCCTTTTTAAAACAATTTTGGCCATAATATCAATGCTTGATATTTTGAAAACATGTATAGAAGTTAGATGCAAAGTCACTACAATTACTTTAATGGCTACGTTCTTTACATTTATGATTTCATTCTTTTAGTATAGGCTATCAGTGTTTGTTTTTTTCAGAATAAATGTTGATATATGTCACAGTTTAGATAGATATTGTTTTCTGGAATCCTAAACTCATGGTGCAGATGTTCAGTGTGTTTTGTATGTCTGAATGAGAAGCCTGAAGCCTAGTGTTTAGACATGGGAATATCTCTTCTCATTTAATAAGATTATGTATGAGTTTAAAAACACATAGTTACTGTATCTTTTCAGCTTTTCTTTATTTTCTAGTTGGCTTTTAGGTAACAACCTACATGCTTTTTGTGATTAAAATTGCTGTGTTTATGGGATTAAGTTTTAATTCACAGCATCATAATAGTGATAATTCAGTCTCTTTAAATAGTATTAAAAAGATGAAATAAAATATTATTTGGGTTTTTTTTTTTTTTTTGAAAGGCTTTTTCCTTTATGCCTCTTGTGGTGCTAGCTGTGAAGTGCCATCAGGAGGCTGACTGCTCTCAGTTTGTTAGCTACAATGGGAAAAAAAGACAGCACCTGATCTTGGAGAATAAGGTTTATTTTTTAAAATAAAAATCCTAACAGTCTTAAGTAGTCTGAAGTAATGCAGTAAGAATTTTAACTCTAATGAATGATAACTGCTTTTTGGATCTGGGCAATACCTTTGCAAAACATTTCTTTTCCTTTGGATAAAGAAACATCTTCTAATTTATTGTAAGAAAACAGTCAGTTTGTATACGCTTCCGTACCTGTGTACTTGAAGGTCTTTTGAGTTAACATGTTTATAAAATATTTATAAAATTTTATAGAAACATAAATTAGAGCATTTGAGAGGGAACAGACAAATACTTTGCAGACAAATCAGTTGTGGCAGCACTTGTCTGGAGAGAAGTGAGCAATCTCCAAGTTAAGAAACACAAGCAGCATGCGTCTGGTAATGTGGTGCTTTTCTCTGAGAAGTTAGTCTTTTGTATCAGTACTTGTGATGGTCCTGCAATTGAAATTGGTTTATGATTAATGAGTTAATATTCTGTATTTTTATAGCATTGTCACGTACTACGTAAAGTGAACTTTTTTACATAACATGGCAGGTTGGGACATTTCACGTCAGGTTTGTTAAATATCACAAACATGTTCATAACCTATTTCCATTTTGCAACTAATTAGGTGAGGAGCCAGGAGGGGTAGCCAAGAAAAAAACTAAACTCAAAGGTATTTTTAATGTTCTTTTTCCTGTGGAACTTTAGCAGATAATGATGTATGAAATGCATGTTCATTATGAATACCAACTGGTTATAATGTTTACTAATATTAGCTGTGTTGGCTAAATATTTTCTAATGGTGCAGCAAATTATTATTCTTGCAATTTTTCAGTATTTTTTAAAATACTGATCGAGATTTAGTGGCAATGCGAGTGCTTTCCTAACTAGAGATTATATTTTGTTTGTGTGGATTTTTTTTACAACAGATGTCTTATTTGGATTGAAAGTAGTTTATGAGAACCTGATATTCTGCATGTTTTGAAGTAAGATTTTGCTCCGTGTGAAATCCTCTTTGTTATCTTCCATGAATTCATGATACTATTACTGTATTGTAATTGGACTCAAGTGCCTTAATTCTTCTAAGGCTGTACTTTAATAATTTCACCTATTTTTTTTTCCTGTGTGAGTTGAAATTTAGGCAAAGGTCAATAACTCCCCCTTTAATATTATTTGCAGGATTGATTGCAATATTTTCTAAAAGCTTAGTGTGGGATAGCTTGCAACCAATTTGTGCCATGTATTTATTTATAATTACATTGCTGTATGAACAGGTCATAGTGTTCAAGACTAAAAAAAGCTAATGAGGCTCATCAAACACCAAGGTACCAGATGTACTTCAGGTGCTTAGCTTTTTATATCTGCTCAGTTATCTCCGGGCAGCATGAGGCTATGGAAACAGTCTCTATGTTACATTAACAATATACAGACTGTAAGGTGTTATTTCCTAGCAGTATATCAAGAATGCATGCTGTTCACCATACAAACCTTCATGAGGAAAAAAGTGTATTTGCTAAGGAAAGTTCATTTCAGTGTGACTTTTCTCAGCATCTTGCATCAAGTTGAAATTTTTAACATTTATTCCACATTGTGCTTGGTATAACTTGGTTGCAAAACTGCATGTTTCCAAGAATGTAATAAGTGTCACTTAGCAATTCTTTCTTGAGTTTTGGATTATTTTTCAGTGTTTGATATGAGAATAAAGAAATGGCATATTTAAAATGTTTCATGTCAAAAACCATTTGGAAGGAAATATGGTGTCATTCCTTTTAGGCTGAGCTATGTAATTGAACTGTTCACTTCACAGAAATGTTACACAGTGGCTAGAGGCAGACCTGCTTTTTTGCAACTGGAGTTTCTCTCAAAAGTCTGAATTAAAATAGAGCTGTTTATATGTAAAAGTCATTCTCACTTTCTTAATGCGGGAGTATTGATTTTAAAATGAAATGGAAATATTGATATGGTTTTAATGGAAAAATTTGAATTTTATTGACTTAAAAAATTCCTTATTCTGGCAAATTCTGCTGGAAGTGACAAATATTTTCAAAACTATGGTAAAATGAAAGTAAATATTGAGCATTAAACCTATTGAACGTAAATTTCGGGAATTCTGTTCTGGTGTGACACATTATCTATATACCCTGACACTGCCAAATGTGAATTAAGTAGAGAAAAGAAGCACAAGAGACACAAATACAAAAGAATGTTACTGATAACTGAAAAGCAAGGTTGTAAAAACCACTTTACAATTATTGCTTTGATGTCACTGAGTTTAGTCTAACCCAGTTAACTTTTTTGGACTTGATTTAATTCATGAGGACATTGCTTTTTGTTCTTGTACTTCTCAGTACATACTTCAGTTATCTTTTTCAAGTCTTTGCTTAATATGAGGTAGCAATATCAGTAAAACATTGTATTATAAATTTGTGCAGTAACATTTACAATTGTTACGCTGTTGTCAAATGCTCAAAATTTATTGTGATTTTCACACTCACAGGCAAAAGTGGTTTTAGCGTTCTGCAGAAGTCAACATTAAAATAATAGAGGCATGGTTCCCTCTAGATTAACGCTTCATTTGGATGCAGCTGCAGTATAAGCCAAGGTTATTCGCTGGCTGCATGGTGTGAGATGTTCCTAAAAGTCAAAACTAATTTGTTTAAATTGCTTAAAGCTTAAGAGTTAATTATACAAGTTTAAATCTAACAAACATTAAATAATAATTTGATCAAAGCTTTTACATGGTTGTTCATAAGATGTTTTTTGGCCTAAGAATTGTTCTCTTATTGAACATTTCCTCTTTTTTAAATGAAAAACTAAAAAGTAAAAGAAGCTGTTAAAGAATCACTCAAGAAATTAAGGGAGAAGCAGGAATCCAAGAAGGAGGAAAATGAAGAAGAAAGAAAGCAAACCAGGAAAGGAAAAGATGCGACTGATCGAAAGGACAAGAAAGCTGTTAATATGAATAAATTAAAGAAAGATTCTGACAAGGCTAAAAGAGACAGAGGAAAGGAAAAAGGCCTAGACAAAAGTATAAAATCCAAGGAGACTACAAAAAAGTCAGCCAGTGAAAAGGATGGCACTGTTCAGGTGGGAAAAGACAAAGAAACAAAAAAGACAGTTAAAAGCCAATCCAAGGAAGATAAGAAAGAAAAGAAATAAACAAAGAGTTCCGGTTCTGCTAATGAGGAACAGACCTCAAGAATGTAAAATTCAGCATATTTATATGAATGTAGTAAATATGGCAATAAGAAAATAATGTTTTCTGGAAATAAGTGTGAACAAAGGCTATATATACTATTTTTTAAAAACTGTTCAGTGTGTACTGGTATTGTAAACACAAAGCAGAAACATCTCCTGTGGAACTCACGTATGTACAAATGTTAATGTGCCTGGCTACTGATGTGTGTTGAAAACATTCAAATGTCAAATTCATGCCAGTTACTTCAAGTCTACTCTAAATATAGGTTTGGGTTTTTGTGATTGTAATTTCTTTTCCTTCCTTGTTTACTTGTATTTGCTTGATGTGGAGATGAAAGTCTAATGTTCTAAATGAAATGCAAGTTTAAAAGAAATATTAACAGACTTACCTGGACATGAGTAGTGGAAACACAAAATATTTCTATTTCACAGAAACAACCAAGAGGAACATTAATGGTCTGTAGTGTCATAGGAACTAAACAAATAAATGTAACTTATTCTATGCCAAACTTTTTCCCTAAGGAAACTATTTCTTTCCTGAGAAAGCTATTTTGTACACAAATAGTCAAACCAACTTGAATGTTGCACTTTATCATGAGATGCCAAGGTATACTCAATCAAAATGTTCCTACATTTTTGATCCCATGACAATATGATTCTGATTTTCTTCTATTCCCTATTTATTTATTTTATTTCTCTATATTTGTGTTGGAAAGCTAAATTCATTATCACTTTTTATTTAACTGTGTCCTGATTTTTTTCCAAGTTTGCCCACCTTTTGGTAACAAATACTGCTGAAAATTAGGCCACCTATTTTATCATTGATAAGTATTGTTGTATTCCAGTTACATTTAAGAAGTGCTATGCTACTACTACTCTATTCTGGTTGAACTTGCTTAGAGAGCAGCTTTTATATTTTTGTAGCTATTATCTTCTTCAACACTTCCAAGTGCATGGTGGTTCTATAAGCAAAATTTTGTGTTAGTTTGTTCTTACGGCTTCTGTATTTTTAGCATCAAGAAGGATTTATCCAGCAGTCTCATTAGAATAAAATTGCAAAACATTTCTGCAGAGATAATAGATCTCAAAATATTATTGAATCCATAGTTGCTTTCAAGTTTATTTAGAAATTAATATTTTCCAAATAAATTTGAAAGCAAGAATATTGCACGGAATCGCACAATATAATTACACAGGATTTAGAACAAGACTTGTAATGGGAGTTTAAGATTGATTCTTGATATACCACAGCATTCGTTTCAATAAAACAAAACTAAGGAGTGAAATTGCAAATGAGTATATCTATGCATGTGGATGGTAATTTAAGATTGAAGGTTAATTCTGTTTGTGGTTTTGCTATAAAACTTTGTGTATAACAGTTGGCAATACACTTACCTCAGCCGTTCCATACAGATGTCTGCATCATGCTTTGATCCCTAGAGTTGCAAGATGTGATAATAAGGTTAAAGAGGATTTGATTATTATTTTTTTAGAGAAAGTGAAATATTCAAATGATTATGAAAAATAGTTCAAATTAAAGCTGTAGAAACCAGTACAGAATCTTCAGATTCTGGCTGTGCTATTCACAGAGGTGATCTACTCTGAGGTATTTTCTAAATATTTACAAATGTATAAAGAGGGAGGGAAGAGATGTGCATTGTGAACGGTACAATGCCTAGCAAGAAATATGAGAGAATGAAGTTCTGATAAATGCACTTCCATAATGAGCATTCTCTGTTAGGTTTTGATGATAATAGATGTATTTATTCAACTTTGCTCTGGTAAGTGTTAAAATGCATATTTGGCCAGAGGAGCATTCAAATTACACTACTCAAGGATGGTGACACAATGGTGTAGTGCACATCATTTTTTATTTTCTCCCATAATGTGACAGAATTTGTAACTATGTGGGAGTGAAATTCGAAATGAATTGCTGTTCTGATTAACAGATTGTATCTGTGGCCCAAAGTTTATGGGGTTCTGGAAAGGTTGGGTTGTTTTATTTTTTTCCTTTCCAAAGAAAATTTTATTTAGCACTAGAGGCTGTACAAACAGCCACAAAATAAAGTATTTTCCCCCAGAGATCTGTTGTGTTGTTGTATATCTCTGTGAAATATTATTGTCATTAAACTTAATGCAACAAGTTACCAATTAAGCTCAAAAATGCACCAGACAAGTAAAAGCTAAATGCAATTCTAATAAACAGAAGAAAGAAAACAATACCTTACAAAAAGTAAATTAATTAGTATGTTACATATTTGACAGGATTGAATAGAAATCAGTGTTAAGCAGGAGAGATGTATATAAAAAGCTTGAAAGACAAGTCAAGAAATGTGCAAGTGCAGCAAAGACAATTGTTGGTTCTTTCTTTCCTGTTCAGCACCCGTAGTGCTTGTTGGGTGTGGAATATTGTCTGTCTTTTGAAATGCTTTGAATTCATTTTTGTTCATGAAGCAGAATATGTGGCTGTCTGGAAGTGAGCATGTGGGTTATTGAGGATACAAAGACTCATTTAAAGCAGTGTATGTGTAAAGTAGCTGAATTGTGTTTGTGAAAGCAAACTGGTTCTGTGTGGCTGTTTCCATGTTTATGGATTCTGAAGTGAGAGAGAGTAGTTAACATTACTTATTGGTTTTGTCTCCATCATAAGATTATTGTAGAAGGAAGTAACTTCTTACTCTTGTAGCCGTTAATATTCCTGCAGGAAAAGATGAATGTCTTAATGATATTTTCTAATATTCTGGCTGGGTGTTTTTTAACTGACATAAGAAAATTGGCCAAAAACTAAGTGTAGATTTGGCATTTTTCTTCTAGCTCCTTATTTTGACTTCAAGGTGGTGGACTCTTAGTTACTCTACTTTTGGATACAGCCTAACTACCTATCTTCAAATTTTTTAAATAAAGATAGACTTAATTCTATTGTCCTATAGCCATTACTTGAAATAAATACATGTTTTTCTCACAATGCATAAAATAATATCTCTCTAGTCTACAAAAATTTGGTTTGAGACATACTAGTCTAATTTGCATTGAGGTATGTTTGACTCCGATATAAATGTGGTAATTTTTTTTTTAATTGTACTTATTTGAAATATAATATTTATCCATTTAGGTGTCACTTTTACAAGATTGTTAATACTACAGGAGTAATGATTATAGTTTAGTCTCTGCTTTCTTACATACTATATTTTATATTCATTTCCATGTATACAGCTGTTGAAAAACTAGTTTGCTTTGGGCAGTGGTATGTGTTGAGAAGGAAGCCCTGTCTTAATCGACATAAGTGCAGAATTATAGGCAAATGCCATTTGGAAGGTACTTTGGGACATCCTTATTCCAACATCCTGATCAAAACAGGGTCATTTCAGAGGAATGACCAGGTTGCTCTGGCTATTTTCCAGTGTGGTCTTTCAAACCTCCAAGGATGGGCATGCACAACCTCTCTGTGCAGTCTTTTCCACCAGTTTCACTGCCATCATAGCGGAGGGGGTTGTGGGTGTGTAAGTTTTTTCTTACACCCAGTCTGAACCTCTTCTGCAAGTCTTGCTTGAACTCTCCTAAAGGAGAGTTGAGAGGAGAATTAGTCACATTCTTGAGCTTTTGGTGTCCTAAGATATGACATGATCCATCACATGTGTCTTTATCTCCTGCCATGGTGATGCTGTTGATTATTACATTTATTGATTGCTTTCTTTTCATTGTGTTTTGATCTAGAAAGAGACTCTGGTATAGATAGTCAGGATCTTAGTGGTAAAATTCCATCAGTCATACTTTTTCTATAGTCATTTAGTTGTCAAAACAAACTAATCTTAATCAGGTCTTCTAAGATGTAATGTGAATTTAAAGTAACTCTTCTCATTTTGTGCAGCTTTTCATAAAGTTCAGATTAGTTCTTCCTTGAACCTATAAATTGGATCATGTGGAGCACTTTTTGCTCAAATTAAAAAAACATAAAAAGGAAAAATTTGCTGCGTGTTTTTTTTACTGGATACTGCATAGATGTTGAGAATACCATAGTCATTTGTTCAGTTACTGTGAAGTAAAGGCAAGTGCTTAAATTTCTGTCCCTTTTTACCTCCTCATTGTATGTTTGTCTTCCAAAGATCTTTGTTTACTATCTGAATACACTTTAGTCTTTATATATATCACTGTATATTATGACAGCCCTATAACTGTGATTGTTTGAATGCATTCTTGGGGAGTGTAACATCAGTTAATGTAATTGAAAGAACTTTCTTATTTTATAACTGAATCAGTTCAAAAAGGGCGTAAAGTTAACTTTATAACTGAAAAATGCAGGCCTTAAAGAAAGATCTGTCCCAGCACAGCCAGCATCACCAGAATCTGAGGAGAATGTCCAGCCTGCTGAAAAGTCTTATGTCGAATCAGGTAAGACCTTTTATGAATCATAGGCGAAACAAAAGTCATGGCACTTCATTTGAATTTTAATTCTGTGTCATTAACATGCAAACTCTTTTATAGATTTTCTGTTGCTTATCTACTGAAATTTATTTAGCAGGAATCACGGTTTGTAACTTCGTATAAATCAGTGACTGTGACAAATGTAAAATTTCATGGTTGCCATTGTAGCCATATCACATCAGAATATCTTTCTGATGGTGTACGGTTGTGGTTTGGATTGATTTCCAACTGTATATCCAACCAGAATAACAGCAGATTCTTCACCTTAAAAAGCAAAGAAAACCCTCTCAACAACCAACTTAATAATATAATAAAGTACTTTTCCACTAAAGCTACTAGTATATAATAAATACAGTAAAGGAGCTCCTCCCATTAAAAAAATAATTTAAACATTTTTAAAGCCCTACACTGTTAGTAGAATGTATTAGAATTAAGAGGGGTTCAAGAAAAAAAATGTTTTGCATATCACATTTTGTGTATATGATTTGCATTAGTACTATTCAGTGAATACTTTTTTTTTCCTGTCTATTGAAGAGGTTTATCCTATGTGATATTTATGTGAACCTAATACATAAACATTTGAATACAGAGCATATGGCCAGTGGAATCTATGAAATACAGATTTTGTTTTGAAAGACTTTTCTTTGGATGTCACTTATTATCAAGATTTGTTTTCCTGGTTGGGTGGGTTTGTGTGTGTGTGTGTGTGTGTGTGTGTGGTTTTTGGTTTTGTGGGACTGTTTTTCATAACTGATTTAGCATTTTGGATCTGTATTTGAAAATGCAGCTGTTACCTGGTTTAGAGCTTTTTTCTCAGATGTGTCATTGTAGGGTTTCTCAATGTTAATTTCAGGACATTTATATGAAGACAACACTTACGACAAATTCCTATTCTGTCCTGGGTTGGTATGTTAAATAGCAATCACTTCTCCATGAAACCAGTTTTTGATTTCTCCTGGAATTCATAGCAGAACAAAACCTTGATATTGTAATGTTTGTATCTATTTTCCCTGCTTATGAAGTTGGCAGGATCCTACTGCTGCAACTCACATTTTATTGTCAAATATGACTTGCTAGTGCCGCTGCCTAAATTGTAGGAAGATAATGGATGAAAGTGTTAGTAAATTAATTCCTTAGAAGAGAGATCTTGGTTTGAATAGTTACCTGAACTTGTTACTACCCCTAGAAAATATATATGTGCAAAAAATGCAGTGTACATAAATTCTCCCTATTCATCTTCAGATGGACAAATCTGATGTGATTGTTGCAATGCTTTCTATATTGGACAATAAGCAATACGGAATTATTTTTCTAATTTTGTGAGTTGCAGATGTTCACCAGGTTAGTCTCTAGGGTACTTTGTGAAAGGGATTAAGAACATTATAGAGCCTGCTAAAAGCTGCAAGCTTTGAGTTAATGTTTAGATTTTGCCTTTTGCACTTACTTCACTGCGACTTATAATCCTTTTAGAGCACAAGACTGCTGATGTAGAATTGGAAGAGGAAATTCAGTCTGTTCTTCATGAAGCTCTCCATTCCCATCCTGGTAATGCATTAACACTTAGAAATCACTGAAGAGTTTATAAATACTGCCATAGGCTAGATGAATCTCTGAGTCTGGTTTTGGTATGCACTTAAAGTACTCTTGCCTGCATAGAACATTCAAATCAAATCAAATCATTTGTCGTTTTCAAGAAAATTCAGGAAGTTCAGTCACCAAATCCTAAAACTGTCTTCTTATCCAGACTTGCTTGGCAATAACAGCTCAAATCAGTAATTTAACAAAAGCTTCCTCAAAACACTGTGTAGAAGGCAAGAGTGGACAGAGCAGAATTGACCTTTACTGTGAGCAAAGAAGGTCCTGGCAAGTTGGGTTTATAATGCTGGATAAAAAAACCTGCGCAGATAAGTTTTCTGTCACTCCCCATTCCCTATGGAGACTAGCTGGAAAACACAAAAGGTGTACTGAAGACTGAATATTTGCTAATAATAGAATATACAAAAGAAAATTTGTTCACTAATAATCTGCATTATTGATTAGGTGAGAGACATGAAGATATAGATGAAAGTGTAAGTGACCAGTGGCAAGTAAAGGAAGAAATACATGGAGAAACTTTTGAAGCTCCTGCAACAGATGACATGCTCAGAGAATTTGAGATTGAAATTCCAGAAGCGTATGAGACACCAGACTCAGTTCAGAAAGGTATCTAAATGACTAGATATATTTAAAAATACATTTACAAAAGAAAACCCAACCCAGATAAATGAAAATATGTCTCACTAAAACCTGGACTTATACAGGCATGACTATAATCCTACAGAATGGTTTTGGTTGAAAGGGTCTTTAAGGATCACCTAGTTCTAACCCTTCTGCCATGAAGGACACCTTTCACTAGACCAGATTATTCAAAGCCCCATCTAGCCAGGCCTTGAACACTTCCAGGGATGAGGCATTCACAGCTTTTCTGGGCAACATGTTCCAGTGCTTCATCACCCTCACAGTGAAGAATTTTTACTTTATATCCAATCTAAATCTACCCCCTTTCAGTTTAAAGCCCAAACCCCTTTCCTATTACTACATGCCCTTGTAAAAAGTCCCTCTTCATCTTCTTTGTCCCCTTAAGATACTGAAAGGCTGCAATTAGGTCACCCTAGAGTGTTGTTTTTCTCTAGGCTGAACCCCAGTTCTCAGCTTTTTCTCAGACCTCTAGAGATGGCGTTCTGTGTCCAGTCTTTCATCTACCAGCACCCCCAAATGTTGCTTGATGTGGCTGCTCTCAATCTGTTCATCCCCCATCAGTAAAACTTGTATGGAGTCTGCTTCTGGATCTTTTAATTTTTTAAACTAAATATTAAAGTTTATTAACACATTCCTTTCTATACTTTATTCTCATTCTTTTTTTATTCAGATATGGCTCCCTAAAAGCCTAAACTATATTTAAGTCCTGCAGAGATGAAGACATCATATAAAGAAGCAGCTCATATCTTGTTACCTTGGGGCATTGGCTGCATGATGAAAATTATAGTCAAAATATTAAAACAGAGTCATATGATCTAAATCCAACTAGGGAGAAATTTTTCTGAATGCTTTTTATTTTTACTGCTGAAAATGTTACCTGTCTCTTAATACCTCTTGATGCCTTTTGATAAAACCCCTGTAATCAGTGTCTTCTAAAAGTTTTGATTGCTGGAAGTGCACTGAGATTCTTTCTTCACAACCAAAGTAACTCTTCAGTCTGGGTCTATTATACCTCCTCGTTTCTGTATCTCTTACTCATCCACAGCACAAGTCAAAGTAGGAGACTAGAGGAGAAATTCAAATTCCACTTACTTTAAAACTTTGCAATTTAGAAGGCAAAGTGAATATATTCTTTCCTCAATTTATTCAGAAATTTCTATGGAGAGGCCTCTTTATTTTTTGAGGAAATGTGCATAAAATTTATTCATATATGCACATTCTCAATATTGTATATAAATAAAATAGTAACTTTGTCAGTCTATATATATATATCCTGCTGCCATTAAGAGAAATTTGCATAGAATTTCAGCTTAGAAATATTACTGTTCTTACATAACATCTGTTAGAGGGTTTGTGGTATTGTTTGTTGATTTAAAAATGTTAAGATTTGTGCAAAATATTTGTTTCTCAGATGCTGATCCTGTGGTGGATGATGTTGGAGCAGTGAAGCCTGAATCATACGAAATTCCAGGTATCTTTGTTTTTCCATACTCAGTAATAATGGTTTTCTGCCTCTGTGTAACAAATTATATGAGAAAATAGTAAAGGTTAGACTGGTTTAGAAATATATAATTTTGAATTTGGGTTTTTTTTTTTCCTTCTCAATAACTAGTTGTTATTGCCTTGGAGAATTTTTTTTAAGTGATGACTATGTCATACTTGCTCTTGAAAAATCTTTATTACAAATAACAGGTGACGGGTATAGAAACTTTGCATTCATTGGTGCAAAATCTTTTTATTTACAATATGTTTCTGGCTGTCATGTATGATTGAGGACTGGGTAGGCAAGTGGTCTGTGGTTGTACGGTCTAAAAAAGGGAGAATGAGATGCATTACTTTTATTGTCTTTGTACAGTCTATAATGCTTCTAGACTTCAGTTCTTCTAGACTGTTTTTCTTGGCATTAGGAGCATCCAATTTGTGCCTTTCCTTCATGGCTGTTTGTTTCTTTGTGTCTGACTCTGCTAACAGATAGTGAGTCAACACCAAGGACGTAATTCTGAACTATCCTTGCTCTGTCTTTCTGCGAATCTTAATTGATCTTGAAAGCTTTTAGAAATTTGGCTTGGACTTATCCGATTACCTTGTAGTGATCTTCATGTTATGTTTGATGTCATGTACAATGGCATTAGCTCATCTTTTCCATTATGGAGAAGCATTAAGTGGATATTGCAATTTCCCTTCTGTCTGCTAAGTATTTTCTTCAGTATTCTAACAATGTTTCTCTCTTTAGAGTAAGGACAGTCTCTTGCATTTACATTAGACATTGATTTCTGTTTGTACTAGGCTTCTTATGTTTAACTGTTAGCTCTGGACTTTGCAGTTGTGTTTGGTGTCATAGATGTGACAGAAAAATAGTTTTATTTATTTGATACAGCTAAAACTGTATATTCCAAACTGTGTGTGGGATTACTGGTTTAGAATCCAAGCTATTATACTTCCAAAGTAAAAGGATAATACATTACCTTAAGTGCTGTGTTTTCTCATGTGTGTCATAGCAAGTATATTAACAGCATTGGAAAGAATTGTAGTTGTAGGGGAAAATAATCCTCAAATTTAGCTAGGTAATGAGGGGAAGTAAGTTGCTCTAAATCTGAGATGCCAGAAGTGAAGTATATATTTTGTAAGGACAGTTTCTGGTTCATGTCTTGTCTTCTTTAGATCCATCACCAAGTGGGCCTCCTGCACATTAGTAGAGAAGATGTTTTGTAGTTATGAAGATAGAGGATATTTGCATTTTTTTATTCATATTAGAAAAAATATTTAGAAATATTGATGGAGACTAATGGCTCTCGTTGCTCTAGTTTTCCAACAGTCATTAGAGCAGAAGGCTGGAAGAGAGAGTGGCCCAACACCTTCCATTAGATTGCCATGTTTCAAGTGTCAGTTTATAAAGTTTTAGTTTTTCAGTTTTCAGCTAAGGAGCTACATTTAGCCATTGATAGAATCATTATGTATACAAGTTAAAACAATGAAATATTAAACATATTTCATATTTTTAATTTCAGTGAACTTATTTGTTAATATTTATTTTACAGCCTTAGATGATTATGTTGCAGATTTGGAAGAGAGAGTAAGTGATCCAGATACTCCAGGTTTGTAAATTTTCATTACTTCAAATAATAATAATAATATAATCACACTTTAAAAAAATGTGCTACAAAGTGATGTGTCATATTGACTGTTTCTTCACAGTTTTATTTTCAAATGGTTTTCTGATAGCTTCAAGTAGGCCTGGTTTTTATGCTGCTATGTTTTCATTACATTTGTGAGCGTAACACTCCATGAATCCAATCTACAAATACTTAAATAAATATTTTGTTCTGTTAGGAATTTCCTGGCCTAATCAATGGATTGATTATGCAATACCTACTTATATTCCTAACTTTAAGCCTAAATACAAATATGCATTAGCTTACTGTTCTCTATGTTTTATGATGTAGCTCCTGGATGTGTTTTATAATTCACCTGCCACTTTCAAATAAAATATTGTATTATTAAGTCAGTATGATTATTTCTTTTGTTTTTGAGCTAAATATATGCTCTTTTAGCTCTCTTGTGTTATTTAGCTGTTGCATGAAAATATAATTGAATATAAAATATTAAATATTTCTATTTAAGATGACTCTGAGGTAATGCCAGAAGAAGCTATGGAAGATTACACAGGTACAATCCAGTCCTCTTTCTTCTTACTGAAGTTTCATTGAATTTTGTCCCCAAACCATGACAATCATACACACAAAAAAAAAAAAACCAAACAAACAATAACAACACACAACACCCAAGACTTTGGAGTTTCTAGGTAGTATTTTTTCAGAATGTAAATTGAAAATGTAGACATGATAACTTCCTGAGGAAATTATTCTAAAACCTACATTAATGCTTCTCTATAATCTCAGCCAAATGGGCAGAATAATATTTTCAGGGTTGAATTTCCAGGAGAATGGATATTAGTATTTTAAATTGTGTAGAAGTGTTTCTGTGGATAAAAAAGAATTTAAATGCGCCAGAGATGTTGCAGTTAGTGTCATGACAAGAAGAAAGTAGTATCTCTTTTTTAAAAGCAAGTAAGGAATAACAAGCAGATGCCAAAATTACACTGTAGAAGTTAGTTGTATATAAAAAGTATGTATAAATAGTTCAGATTCAAAATACTTATGAACAGTTAAGAGCTGTATAAGAAAGCCTGCTTGTCTTTTGATGCCAGAAAATCAATCACTTCTTCTCACAGGATCTTTTAGCAATCTTCACCTTTGCAGTCTTACTAACTTTATTACAGTATGAACTACTACAGTTTCAAATACTATTTTGATCTGAATAAACTTGACACCGTATTGTATTATTTGCGTGTCTTTATTGTCTTAAAATTCCATTAATTTTTCTGCTCATTTTCTTTTTCTTTAAACAGCAGATAGAGTATATGAAGATTATAGTGAAGACCAAGGTATGTCAATTGCTATATTTAGTGAAATTACAGTAACAAAATCTTTCATTAATATACAAGTGGAATTACATTGTTTTAGAATTTCCTATTTTTTTTCCCTAAATTTTCCTATGTTGCCACATTACTTTGCAAGTTCTCAGCTAAAGTTTTGGGTTGTTGTCTGTTCAAACCTCCTGTGTTTGTAATCAGTCAATCAATTCATCTTTTAGCAGTGGTCTAAGTGTAGAGTATGCATACTCATTATATTCCCATACTGGTCCTCTTTGCTGTACTTTGTGCATATGTGGAATAAGAATGCTGAAGGTTTTGCCATGTCTTTTTTCCTTGTGAAACCCTGGCCAGGTCAGCTGTGGTTTATTTCATCTGTTTAGCTCAAACATTTTCATCTTGTCTGCCACAACCAGTTCTTTGGGAATTACCCTGGATTAGCTTGATTTGGTTGATGATTTGCTAATGATTGCTGAAACCAAATCAAAAAGTAAACAAGAAGAATAGTACTCACAGATTTGAAACAAAGGTGTGTGGTTGTGATTCCTGCTGTGATATCCTTCTGGACACTGCCACACTTCAGAATAGTTAAACATATCTTTAAGGCACTCTTGTTTATTTTCCATGTTTATGTAACCTGAGCAAAGCACAGGGTTTCTTAACTTCAAAATATCTGCAACAGAAAACCTTGAGGTTCATTCTTTGTTATCAGGAGGTAAATTCCAACATCCTTCCTTGAGACAGAAATCAAAATTCCACTGAAAGACCCTCAGTGGCCCAAAGGTGTATATAGCCCTTAGCCTGTGTCTTTCTCAGTCTGCAGAAAATAATTATTTGCCTCAGTTATGGTGCCCTTGACAAAATAACTCAGGAGTAATAGGATAGAAAAGCAGGAAACTCTAGTTTTTTCCCAGGGCTTATTTTTTACTTACCTTTCCAGGAGATAGTTATTTTATGATCAGTTCCTAATCAAGAATCAGTTATCTTGCTTCTCACACTTAGATATGAAGAAGTGCAACTTCTTTACTTTCCATGATCTTTCATGTGTAGTGGTAACACAAACAGAAAATGCTTCCATGCCTTTGTGAAGAGACTACTATATCTGCTTTTTGACTAAGTTGATCAGGGAGGTTACAAAGTAAATTGCATCAGCTTTATAAAAAATCAGTTCCAAAAGCATTTAATGATCGGCAGTCTCTTCTGGCACCACAGCACCATAACAATGAATCACTGTATTTTGTGAGTCATTCATTTACTTCAGGAAGCAGTAGTTTCATGTGCATTTGCCTCTCTGTACTGCACTGAGAGTTTTAGATAGTACCAGATAAATCTCCCTACACTTAATTTATTCTTGTCACTCCTCTGATTAGGATGATAAGGAGAATAAGGAACTTCCATTCTTTTTCTCTAAAGGAAATTCTAAGGTAGCATGTGACTGCCAAAAAAATTCTTATTGTTTGATACTAAATTGTCAGGCTTCTTTATGTAGTAAATTATTCCCACAGTTCAACATACTTCATGGAAAACTGATACCCTCTCGATAAAATTTGCCTTTTCACAACATAATTGTACCTTGCTTTCACGTTCCACCTTGAAGATATTCTGGTTGTGAGAGAAAGCACAATGCATCCTTTGTACTTTTTAGAGGAGTTTAATTTCAGAGCTCCAACCTGGAGAGCAGTGTAGAAGACAAAGACCAGTGAGATGAGGCTGCCTTTCTGTCACACACAATTTTTTCCTTCTCAGTTCAGTATAAGTTCATTCGTGGCATTTCAGGGCTTGTTCATGTTCATGTGCTAAACACCATTTTAGCAGTTGTACCTGTTTTTCATCCCTTTTGTCTCTAGGCCCATCTTTCTTGTACCTTTTGACGTGGGTTTGGTCGGATTGAAAGTGAAACAGATTCACTTTGTTTTTGGAGAATAGAAATTTTGGCTTTGTTTTTCTAAAGTCAAAGAAGGGCTGGAGGCCATCTCCATCAGGAGATCTGAAATCCTTTCTCTCAAATTTAAAGCTTGTGGTTTTGGCATGGACTACAAAACTGCAGTTGAACCCCACAAGAAGATTCATATTAAAGTCTTCATAGGCAATTGTCTGTGAAATCAACAGAAGTATAAGCTTTGAGTCAATTTATCTTCTCCATTTCTATGACATGTTTCCCTTCTTCTGACAAGGCCTTCTGGTGAAATATTTTCTACACTCCTGGTGCTTTCTTGAGCTCTCAAAGCTGAAGACAGTGCAAGATAATGCTGGCAGAGCAGTCCAATTTCTTTTGTGGCTCTTGCTTTGTGAGTCTTGGTTCTTAATTCAGATCAGGAACTGCCTCTAATAGGATTGCTGTAATCACATTACTGAGGTTATTGCTAATGCAAAAAATTCTTTAGGGAGAATAAGTGCCCACAGTGGAGTGTGTAAATCATAATAGAACAAGAATACAAGAACTCAGTTATTGTACATAACTTCCAGTTTTATGAAGAGTTTCCTACAGTTTTTAGCCATGAAACTAGAGAAAGAAAGCAAGTTTGAGATTCTTATTAGAAAGAAAGAGTTCTGGATATACTTGAAAGATATTCTGTAAGAACTCTCTTTTGGAAGAGTGGGGGAAAGATTAGTACATAAGATACAACAATATCTAAAACTTACAACATTAATATAAAGGTGGTTGTTTTTTGGTTTTGTTTTTTTAAATGGTATGTAAATAACCTTTTTCAGATGAGGATTAGTACATGTTAGACAATGAAATTATCCCAAACACTGAATGTACTTTGAACTTTAGTCTAAAATTCACAGTAAGTGTATATTGAAAATTCAGACAATGGATAGCATTTTGTCTATTTTCAGACATTATCTACAATTAAATAATGATTATTCTTGACTTATTTCTTCTTCAGAATTGTAAAAATTAGACTGATTATGCAAAGATTAAGAATATAGGAGAATTATAACAAGTGTACAGAGTGATAGATTTGTTGTAATTGTTTTCAACATTTCATCTGTGTGATAGAAAGTCTTGAAATTTCAGCAATATGTACACATATGGTTTCATTTTATTTTAATGTAGAATTTCTACTACAAGCTCCCGGAAAGGTTCATATATCTATTCAGGTCCCCAGGCTAGGTGAAGTAGTTTTTTTAAGGCCTTTGCTTTTGCCACTAAAGAAATGAACTGTATGCTTAAATTTTTAGAATACTTTGTGCATATCATCCACCCAGGAATTTAATTTTTCTTTTCTTTCAGAACCAAAACATGAAAAGCAGACTGAGACTCAAGATACGGGTATATATATCCCACTCGCGCTCTCTCTCTCTCTCTCTCTCTCTCTTTCTCTCTCTTTATATATATATATATATATGCACAAAAATATTTTAGTCAAATTAGCATAAAAATAATAAACTTAATCTTGCTGTTTATGTATATTGAAGTACATAATCTGTGTGACCTTCAGTCCTGACATTTCCAGTTATGGCAAAGGTTCATTACAGTCTGTATTATTATGAAGTTACATTTTTGACTATGAACTTAGAAACTTTTTTTTTAATATGCCATTCTTGAGGATTCATGTTTAAGGTCTCCAGTGACACAGAGTGGGGTGTCTGAGGCTTTTAATGGACAGCTGGACCACAGTTGTTCATCACAGACACTGCTTCTTGTAATGAGCCCTGCTCATAACCTTCAACCAGTGTGAAAGATCACTCAAAATGTAGGCTGTCAGAACTAGCTCTGCTTTGATGCAGACATCTTGCTAGTGCATTTGTCTAATTAGGAGAAGCAAATTATTTGTCTGCAATATTCTCTCTGGGTTCTCTATACTTCATTGTCTTGAAATGCCAGCTCTTTTGAGAGGCAGCTGATTGAAAAAAAAACCACAATAATTTAGAAGGAAGTCAAGAAGTTCTCTAGTATAAATAAATTGCAAGTACCTATTTTCTCACCTTTGTTACCATAATCTTAAGAGTACAGTCAAAGGAATTTAAAAAGTGCCATATTAAGAGAAAATAAAAAGAAATTATTTTTTTCTTTAGAATCCATAATTTAAGTTGTATAATTTCTTTGTTGTGCTTTAGGAAGGAAATTAGGACTCACAAAAGAATTGCATGTTTATTCAAATAAAAAACTTTTAAAGTTTATAGGTATGCAGGATTTTTGGTTGGTTTTCACTATGTCTAGGAGATGGAGTTGATGCTGCAAAAGATGAACGTGGGATTACTTGAATGTATTCAGAAAAATTAAGAAATAGTTTTAAAATTTCAGTACAATCCAAACAACAATTGTTGGAAAGGTACAATTTTGAAATAACTAGCTGATTAATAGAAGAGCTGTTTAGTGAAACGGGAAAGAATATTTAAGATTTTTTTTCCCCTGGAATTCATTAACATGTTTGTTTGTTAATAACAGATAAACATATCTGTGTGCTTGCTGTGTTCTTTTATGTAGTGCATAAGTTCCATCACTTGAGGGCTTGACTTCATTATTGCTCTCAATTGAATGTTTTCTTAGCTGTTGAGGACCTTCCAAATGGGGTGAATGAAGCCACGGGGCCAGGTGTATATTTTGTAATTGTGATCTTAGTGTTTTGATGAAATACATAAGTTTGAAAATCATGTATTAAGAAAAAAAGCAAGCTGATTATACACTTTTTCCTTTTCATACTTATAGAAGAAATTAATGAAGATTTTGATATTGCTAAAGACCTCCCAGGTATGAAACTGTGTAGTTTCTAAAAGCTTTTTTTCTTCCATTTATGTTTATTAAAATAATTTGAAAGAAACAAATGAAAAACACAGCAGATAACAAAATCATGGAAGGGATATTTAACAATCTGGTTCAATCCCCTTGTCATGTTTAGGGGCATGTTGTTCTTAGTCAGCTTGCTCAAAGCTCTGTCCAGCCTAACTTTATAAACCCTTCCAGGGTTGGAGCATCAACTACTGCTCTAGGCAACCTGTTCCAGTGTCTCACCACACTCATCATAAACAGTCTCCTTATGCCCAGTCTCTATTTCCTCTTTTTCACTTTAAAATCCATTGTCCTGTTGCTACAGGCATGAGTAAAAAAATCTCTTTATATATTTTTTTAAGATCCCTTATTGAGAGGCTACAATAAGGTCTCACTGGAGTTTTCTTTTGTCCAGGCTGAACAATCCCAGTGTGTCAGCCTGCCTTCCTAGGAGAGGTGCTCCAGCCCTCTGATCACCTTCATGGACCTCATCTGAGCCTGTTTTGACAGGTCCCAGGTCCATGTCTGTCTTCTACTGAGAGCTCCAGAGCACTCCATGGTGGAATCTGATGAGAGATTCCTCTTTGGATGCAGCCAGGGATACAATTGGCCTTCTGAGCTGGGAGTGCACTCTCTTGGCTCATGTCCAGTGTTTTATGCACTAGAATATCCAATTCATTCTCCACAGGGATGCTCTCAATTGCTCCTTCCCCCAACATTTATTGACATTGGAGGTTGCCCTGACCCTGGTGCAGGACCTTGTATGTGGCCTTGTTGAATTTCATGAAATTCTTATGAAGTACTCATTCCATTACTCAAATTGGAACTCTGTGGTAATTTTCCACATTGCTACTCAGAAAGGTTATGTTGTAAATTTTTGCTTGCTTATTGTCCTTGAAGAATGTTGAATGAGTGCTGTGTTAAATGTAATTTAAAAATCTGCTCTAAGGAGTTAAACATTTTGTTAAAGAAGGTTTTTCTCAAGCATGATGTTGATTGATTCAGCTAGAGCAAAGCAATCTAAGCAGTTTAGCCTGAGCACTGTGTCTAGGATTTGATGCTATATTTATTCAGGTTTTCTATTTGCAAAATGCATTCTTGTGTGATTAAAGGAGGTAACATACATTGTTTCACTCAAATGACAATTGTAACTAAAATCCTTTTGGTGTGTGCAGTACAAGTCCTACTTCTAGTAGCTAAACTTTTGATGTCAAACACATTTAGTACCATTTTTCCTACTCTTCAGTTAACTGAACTTATTAGTTTATAATTTAAATCTTCCTTTTTGTTTGATATTAGTTCAGTTGTGTGGCTGCTGGGAAATAAAAACAAAATTATGAATGCAATGTGAATAACTTTCAACATTTCTTTTTTATTTAGGAATAGAAAGTAAGCAAACAGAAGATGATGTGGCCGTTGAACCAGAGGAATCAGGTTTGTTTAATGTGTTTTCCATGTGTTTGCTACTTCAAAAAGTTAATAATTTGGAATGATAATATTATGGAATAGAATTCTATGCTACAACAAAAATGCATTAATAGCTTTTTCTGCAGCTGTTTTCTTTCAAACATATCTATGGCACTGGAATCTATCATCTTGAGCTTTTTAATGACATATATGATGGCTTAGAAAGCACTCTTCAGTGTTAGAAGTTGAGAGTGCTCCCAGTTCAGAAAAACTTGTATTGATAAAAATGACAATGTTTGGTTAAATGATGGAACTGAAAATTTCTTTTCCATGCTCTGTTTTCCACCAGCCAGTCAGGAGTGCATACTCAGGAGAGAGGCTATATATAAGGAATAAAGTGGAATGTCCCCTAAGCTTTGAGCTCTTTATTTATGGACTTCCCAAATCAGAGAATATATTTTCCTTCTTCAATTCTTCCTATTATCTACAGCCAACATCCGGGCTATTGTGAAGTTTTTTCTGATGAGCCTGACTCCTTCCAAGCATGTGTGCAGACTTCAGTCTATTAGCAGTAGTAGCACTAGGTGATGTGTGACATGTCTCATTTAAACATACATCTAGAAATAAAAGTAACTGAATTTTGAAGTCAAGGATTACATAGTTACAGCTATAAGCATAATAGGTAAACATGGATGTTTTCTAAGCCCATACTGTAGTAGCATATGAAACTGGGATATGTGTACTTTGGCTAGTATAGTTTCAGAAGTTTGAAGTATCATTTTTGAAACTGTGCAATCCTACAATATACTCACTGGCCTACTCAAGTATGAGTCTTTCTCTTGGAAAAATTAAGCTGAGGAAGAAGTTTGCATCCCACTTCTGCACAAGTAGTATTACAGAGCAGTCTTAATAGGTCACTGCTTGGAATATAAGTGAAAAAAATAAAAGGGAGGCTTTTTGTAAATATTTGGGAAGCAGTCCAGTTTTAATTTTATTCACTTTTTTTTGCAGAAAAACCTGTTAAAGCTGAAGATTATTCAGATGATGTTCAAGTGGGTAAGTCAATCTTGGTTGCTTGTTTTTTTTTTCCTAAAAAATGAAGCTATGGAAATTGGTAATCAAATTACTTTGTGAAGGGATATCATTATTGTCAAAGCTGCTTCTTGGTTTAGAATCAATAATTTTTCTGTTGTACTTGATAAATGCCAATGGTAGTTACTGGGTTATATGGAAAGGTTACAAATAAACAGAGTAGTTTTAATTTAAAACTTAATTTTTAATCACTTCAGACAGAGCTGAATACTTTTGGAAAGGAAAAACAACCATTTCAGGTCTCAATATGTGTGCGCTGCCTTTCCAGAGCAGTTATAATGGTAGTGTTACTTCTCTGTGTGTCAGTCAGAATGTGACTGTGGCACATTCCTTGGGCACTGATCTGGAAACAGGGACTGTTTTGTCATGCCATCACATTTCTTTCTGCATAGCTGATTTTAAGAACAAGAGCACTTCCAGTTCTTCCATCTGTTGCCTGACAGTAGTAGACACGGATTTTACCGAAACCATTTTTAGCATAGTTAAGTGGCTTCTAAATTCAAGAAATGCATATTTCTTGGAATTAGCTATTACGATTTGCTACTTTGTTCATTGTACCAAACTAGTTGTGTTGAGTGGAACAGAGTTATATCTCAGGGCAGTTCATCAGAGAAGCTGCAGTCCCAGACCTCAAACAGTTGTATTTTTATTTTGTGCTGATTAGCCTGTCCCCCTTTCTGGGTTAGTTAATCCTTGTACTATGCAGAAGCTCTTAAAAGATGTGGTGCCCAGAGAGTTCTGGGTTGTTGGGTTTTTTTCCTTACAGCATTTGTATTTGGTTCTTAGTCATGCCAAAAGTAGCCAGAGAAGTGAAGAAAACACAGGAGGGCCTTTTGTGGCTGTACAGATTGGGGGGATGGTTTAGTTCATGTTTGAGTTGGTGTGCTGAACCTTAGCTGAGGTAGTTTGAAATGCTCATATTGGTGCATAAATGTGTTGTCTTTGAGGTATTTCCAGCCTGTTTATCACAAGAGCCATGTGGTGTGTTGAAAAGTTTGAGGGCATAGCTATTAAGGCATGCATTAGCTGCAAGTGTTTTGTTTCATAATGAATATGAAGGATTCTTAACCAAAGCTTGTAATCAGTGTAGGAGCAAACAGTAGTTATCTTTGACAGCATGGGCAAGAAGTACAGCAGAGGCAGTCTGCAGTCAGTTTGTTATGCATTAAGTTGGAAGTGGAGAAAAGGAAAAGACGTTTTCTCTCAGAAAAGGTTGCTGTTTAAAGTTAAAATAACAAAAAGGCCCTTACAGAACTTAACAAAATTTCAACATAGATAATTCCACCACACAATGTCAGTTGAGGATATTGAGATGATTTCTTGATTTACAGATACTATTTTAAAATTAAATTCAGAATAGAAGTACCAACTTGAAATCTTGGGGTTTTCGACTATATCAGTTTTTGTGTTGTAATGTATGGCTCAGTCTTGCAGCTGTAAATTAATTTTTCTACCTTCACAAAAAAAAAACCAAACAAATTCAGTGTTTTCTATAGTAGTGATGGATTTCTAAATACACTATTTCAAATTGCAACGCCGTTTGGATTGGAAAAGATCCTTAAAGTCAAGTCCAGCTTTAGACCTAACTATCTAACACTAGCAAGTCCACCACTAAACCATGTCCCCAAGTGTCATATCTACACATCTCTTAAATACCTCCCCACTGGGCACTCCACCTCTTCCTTGGGCACCCTGCTCCAATACTTGACCACCCTTTTGGAGAAGAAAATTTTCCTCACATCCATTCAAAATCTCTCCTGGTGCAACTCTAGACTGCTTTCTTAAACTCTCTCTTGCTGCTTGGCAGAAGAGACTGACCCTCACCAGGCTACAACTTGTTTCAGACATTTATGGAGAGCAGTAAGGTTCTTCCTGAACCTCCTTGGCTCCACACTAAACAACCCCATCTCCCTGAGCTGCTCCGTACAAGACCTGTGCTCCAGATCCACCCCCAGCTCTGCCCTTCTCTGGACATGCTGCAGCACGTCAGTGTCCTTCTTGCAGTGAGGGGCCCAAAACTGAGCACAGGGTTGGAGATACAGCCTCACCAGTGCTGAGTGGAGGGGAATGATCCCTCCTCTAATTGTAGATGTATTTGCAAATAAGGTCGTGGAACTGAACCAACTCTCCTGCGAGAGAGTTGTGATACTAAGAGACTCCTTGCCATTTTCAAACACTGCAAGAATGATTAATCGCTTGTGATACTTTGAAATGGTATGTATTTCTGAATAAATCTTTTAGATTTATTCTTTTTTCACCTGTGATTATTCTCAAAATTAGTGCCACATGCCATTTAAATCACAAAATTACCTTGATATCTATCCTGGCATAGCTTTTGGAAACACAATATAGCAGCAGCGCTAGAAGGAATTAATTATTTTCTTTTTCCCTTCATAGGGGAAAAAGTGAGAGAATCAATCAAAATGTGTTTTAAAGACAGTTATTAAAGACACAAGTAATTATTAGATGTAGTACAATGTTCATGATCCTTTGTTTAGGAAGTAGAAAATGAAAATAATTTGATCAGCACAAAATCTGAGTACTGCACTAACTTAAGAGTCCTTATAATTTGCGTCGTGGTGTGGGAAACACTCTGAAGGCAGAAGAACCAGTATTTATAGCTTTTTCTAAAAATCTTATTGTTTCAGCACATAAAATAAAATTCAAGTAGCATCTTCGGCAACTGACAAAAAAAACATAAGACATAAACTACTGACAATGAATAAAATGTTATTAAATTATTAGTTCTTCTTGCTGTTAAGTGTATTTACTGTCTTTTTTAATGTGAATATTTCTGTTTGAAAGCAATGTTACTCTCAAATTTTCCTCTCAGATTATGACATTCATGTTTCCTGGGTTTTTTTAATATCTTCTTTGTGATGGAGGATTCAGTATGGGGGATTATGTTTGAGTAGTCTTTCTTCTTTGTGATTTTATTTTGTCAGTTGTTCTAAGCTAGTATTTCCTGTTCTTTAAGCAGTAACAAACATAACTTCAGGCAGTGTAAAAGAAAGTCAGAAATGTCACTATACATTCCTTATTCCTTTGGTAGTTGAAATTCATGCAACTGCATTTGTAGCATGGTGGCACCAGTTTGTATCAGGTTTGGAGCAGTTGTTTGGTTTTTAGCTAAAATACAGGAACTTGTTTTTTTTTGAAGGGAAAAAGGAGATAGCTCAGAGATTGAATTTAGCTGTGAGGACCCTTCTCACATCACCAGGGAAGATAGTGGGTGTGGGATTTGAATATGCTGGAGTGTAAATCAAAAAGTTTTTTGCTGACTTACGGGCATATCACCAAAGTTCATGCTAGTCAAATACATCTTTAAGTATCTGTAAGAACTGCTTTCCAATTCTCTGAGTTTACTTCTGAAATTATTGCCAGTATTCTTTTCCAGATGTAGGATACTGTAGCTACAATTGTAATCTGCACTTTTATAAACTAGTGGACTTTATAAACTAATGGTTTGATGAACTAGCTTGAAATATTACTAATTCAGGTTTTCTAGCTAATCCTGCTTTACACTGGCACATAAATTGCAGTGGTTGTGATAGAATGGTACTTGTTGGACACATGTTTTAGGGAGACATTGTGTTTTGGGGATACCATTACTCTTTATATTTGGATTTTGATCCCTCTTGTATTGGTTTAGATTTAAAATATCTATGAGTTGCTCCACCCCCTCCCCTTCACCTTGTATCCTTGGCATTTTTATAACTACATTTATTTTACCAACTGCTGAAATCCCTTATGTGTAGAGAAGTTTCCACCTTAGAACCTTGACCCTTCCTCATTCCCTGGCTTCTCTTTTCCAGTTGTCTTTAACAAATAAAAACCAAAACTAAACCAACACAAAAAATCAAACCAAAATCAAAATGCTTAAACAGAGTTGTAGCATGGCCTAGATACCCTTTACAAGGTAAATAAAGTGCCATAGAGTAATAAAAAATTTACTGCCTAGAAAAATACTTAAAAGTTTCTTTCCCACCTTATACAGCAACTTTGTGTATATTCATTAAGGTAGCTCTTAGAAATTACAGCTTTTTCATATTAACTAGTCTGATACAAAGTTGCATTTTTTAGCATTGAAGATTTTTTAATTGTTGTTTTAGAGGAAGTTGTGTTTTGGTTGGTCCTTTAATAGAGATTTCCCCTTATTTTTTCAGATACTTAAAGCTTCAAAAGAAAAGTCCCTACATCAGGAGGACCAGTCCTAACCATACGCTACAAAAGGGGAGCAGATGGTTGTAATAGACCTTATGATGTAATTACCAAGCAGTTCAGGGTTTGGGGAATGAACACTAAGATCTTGTAAATGGGTTTTAGCCAACTGTCATTTTAGTAAGCATTTTTAACCCTTGGATGTTTAGTTTACATTCCTGTCTGATTTTTTTTTTCCCTTGGTCAAGTTTAGTGAATTCATTATTTTTCTTCTGTGTTTGTGACAGAGTTACAACTTAGAGCTGCATTTCATGTACTGTTTAAGCAATTTTAATATTCTATTTATAACATAGCAGCAAGTACATTTTTTTAGATTTTAATATATATCTTTTGTTGTGGATTCATACAGTATGTACAGAGCAGTTTGGTCAAATGAAACATATGATGTTATGAATTTTTAAATGTTTCATAACTGCTGATATAGCATATAGCCTAAATGCATTTTATTAAAAAACACTAATCAGGCACACACTATGCTGTGAAGTTTGACTTATGTCTCTTTGCACTGATGTTATGTCAACAGTTAACTACATGAATTTCAGGTGACTTTTAAAATACCCTAACAAGGTATAAAATGTGTGTTTTAGTAAAAGGCCAGATTACATACTAGTAAAAGGCCAGATTATAAAATTACAGTTTTCAAAAACCCTTTATGTATTAATTAGCACTTTTTATTTATGCTCATCTGATTTTTACAGCAAAAATGTCTAGAGACTAGATGCTAGCCTGACAGGGAGTCAGTGGAGAATGTAACCAGACTGAGTTGCTGGAATCAGGTTGAATTCAGTAAAATGATTCAATTTGGATTTGCTGACCAATGTAATGATCTCAAAGTTGGCTTTAATAAGCTTTATGTTCCGTAAATTATTTTAAAAGTCAAATTTGCATACACACTTGATTTGCAAATTTTATTAAAAACATGCTTTGTAAACTCCACCTTACAAAAAATATGATGTCAAAATTAAAGACCTACAGTTATGGATGGTCTTAAAAATGGTACATCTGAAATTTAGGTACTGTGAGTGATTAAGAATTTTAATATAACAGGTGTGCTTTTTACCTGTTCTGTGCTGCTGTTCCACAATTACGAAGAAATATTTTATTCTTTGATATTTTGCATGTGTTCCTTTTTGGCTCAGGAATAATTGCTGTGAGTTTAGGAAATTGCCAAGCCTGTTACAGGAGCTTAGGAGAAATAAAGTAAGATAAACTTATACAAAGAAGAATCAGTTTGGTAACCCTAACAGTTGGTTGCCTTTTGGTTTACAGGAAGACTTTCAATTTCTGTAACAGTTTTGCAGTCAGGGTTTTAGATGCTTACATTTGTAGTGAAAGGGGCATCATATATGCTTGCCATTTTTTTTGGGTTTGGGATGTCAGTAAGACTCCATGTGAATATTACATCTGATCAACAAATACAGATGTCCCAGAGTGATTTCTTTAGACTTTTCAAGAAAGCAATAATACTCTTAGACTGTGATGTGTTTTGGGATGGGATATTTTAGTAAAATTACCTGTGATTGTGAATTGCAGAGCAATAATTTTTACAAAGCCATATTTTGTGAGGAATCTTGAGAATTATTTTAGAATGGTGAATGGAGGACTTTTTATATAACAGTGGCAGCCTATTTGTAGAATTATGGGACTGTGAGAGTGTGTTATGCTATGATTGAATTTTAAGTATTTTGTAGCTGGCTATGTGATTTTACGTGCTTCATGTTTACAAAAATATGCCAAGCTGAGCAAGGTCAAGTGAACTATTAAAAATATGTATATTTAATCCATTTTGATGTTTGGCAATAAAACACAGAAGAGTATCTTTGTCTTTCTAGTGTCATTATTTATTCCCAAATGTATTAGATATTAGATTGCAGGGATAAATATTTTACTCAGCCACAAATTAATATTAGTTTTCAAATTGTGAATTTTAATATTAAAAATATATTTGAAAGTATTGTTTACAAGGAGGAAGTAACAAGTAAAATTAATTAATTTTATTTCTGGCTGCTGTTATATGAAAGAAATGGGCACTATGCTAAGGTCTGTGTCTTGTATAATTGTGTTGTGATTGTCCTTTTGGAGTATTAACATTCTGCAGCCAGCTAGGCCTGAATTTTTTTCATGAAACATTTCTGTTTGTAATTTATAATGGATGAGATAGCGCTTCAAAACAAACACAAATGTCTGGGGAAAGTGATATATCTGCTTTGCATACAAAATATTATGGTTATGGTCCATAGTTTAAATCAGAGATCTAATAAGGTCCATGCACTTCTATGAAAGCAAAAATCTTCCTTCACCTTTTCAGTTTTCAAACACCTCCATAGCTTTAATGATCTGGTATTGCTGAATAGTAGTTTAAGAAAAAGTCAGATTACATTTTTCTTTAAATTTTCACATTGCTACATAGCCTCTTGTTATTTGTCAATGAATCTATAAAATCTTGGATTCAGTTGCTTTTTTTGGAAATCACATGAAGAAATACCAGTAAGCAAAGAGTGGAATACTAAAGGTGTATTTTAATACTGCCAATTTACTATAGTTTACTTTCTAACATTCTCTGTAATTGAAAAGGTACCATATCATGGCACTTCTTTCTAAGAAGTTAAAAAAATAGCTAAGGTTTGATATAAGAAAGATACTGAAAAATGTAATGATTTTAGTGAACATCATTTGTAATTTTGCATGTTTCAAAAATTACATATCTGTACAAAAGTTGTACTGTGAATTTATAGTGTTAACTGAGATTCATGTAAAATCTACAAGGTATGAAACACATTTTTAGTTGTGACTTGGGTCACTCTTATACGTCTTCAAGCATTTAGTTGTATTGTAATATGAAAAATAAACTTATTCTTCCTGGTAGAAACTTTCTTGGGAATCCCTGGTGCATTCGTTATATGGTGTTAGCAGCCCTAGCCTATAGAGATTAGCTAAAGCTGTTTTGTTGGTGTTTTTCATCTTGAATTATTTTGCTGGAAATGAAAACATTGAGTAAAGGATGGGAATGGTTTGAAGAGCTAAGATTTTTTTGTTTGTTTAATTGGTTTAAGTTGATGAAAAAATAGTCTCAAGATGTATTATCATATCACTGTCTTTGAGAGAACACATTTTTAAGCCTTTGTCAGAAATAGCATAATTAAAACCTTTTGCACCATTGAAATATGCTAGGGATCAGTGTGGAGGGAACAAAGCAATATGTGCTGAATATGATGCTAAAGTGAGTTCTTGGTGAAGTGTGAATTCTTAGCTTCAGAGCTAACAAGATCAAGTTGTGATAAATTTCAAATGCAGCTACCTAGAAGAAGTGGGAGTATTTAAAGATCATTGGAGAGGCTTCGGTGAAGTCAATGACAAGTGATTTAGCAGAATACAAGCTGAAAATAGTCTAAGGGTTTGGATAACTGATTCTAGTGCATAAAGAGGTTTAGAGAGCTGTATGTTATATGTTCGATGAGCATCAGGAATAAAGAAATGTGAAGTCAGACAATAAATGGGAGATAGAAGCAGGCTTTAGAGTGAGGAGGTCATACACTGGTCTCCTGTGATGGCAAACTTGCAGAAGTAATATGAATGTCCAAGATGTGTGGAAGCAGGTTATCCAGTGATGTAGAATGAAGTAGAGAGAAGAGGCCAGGTGAAAATCTCAAGTGTTGCTGGTTAAGGAGAGGATACATGGAAAATGGGTGGCTAACTAGCATGATGTGTCATGGCAATGGGAGGTGGTAAAAATAGAAATACGAGTATATAAACTGGTTTGTGAAAACTGTAAAATGAAACTATTATTTCATCCGGGGCTGCACTATTGCTCTTTTTAAAATTTAGTGTTTCGGATGATATATCACCTATTTTAATGATTGTGTGGTATGTGTAAAAAAATACAGAATCCAGGGTTTTAGGAAGTACTGCACAGTGTTTTCATTAATATACTGCTACAGTAATAATTGTCCCTAATATGTAATTGACTCAATGGATCTTTTGTCATTTCTTAAAATTTAATCGACGATCTAGATCTCATGATGTAATTGAATGACTTTCAGTGTGATCCTATTTATTTAATTTACCATATAATCAAGGTAATGCTTCTTCTGCCTTGAACTGAATATAAATTAGAGTTATAGTGTCCATACATTAAGGAAATGCAGTTGTCAGCTTGTAGTAAAGGGTGAAATTAGAGTGTTGAAAAATTTGATTTCATGTGTGTGCATAATCCAGTTTATTCATAAAAAAATGAAATTTTTCCTGCATTTTTAAATGTTGTATTCACACTGTAATGCTTCCGAGCAGTCAGTTTAAAAGACAGTGAAGACTGAGTATTCAAACAAGGTGTCTCTAAATTACTTGGAAAGTAAAGAAAGTGTTTTTATATATATAAGAATACCTAAAAATTAAACAGTATATGTTAAAGAGGACAGTAACTGGCTAAAAAGGCAACAGACCTCCCTGTTAGTGTTCTCTAAGTTTATTAGAAGGAAATATTGAAAGTGCATTGGGAAAAAAATGGAATTAGAATAACAGTATTAGAATTGTGAGGCAAGATGCTTTATATGTTACAGAGTAGGACAGGATCCAAAAGTGTTTAGAGAGGGGAGAAGATCTTTATGTATCTACCACCTTCATGAAATAAACATACATGATTTTTGTCCAGGATTTAGTTTGCCTTTGCTACAGACTGTCTTAATGCTTCCTTAACATCTAGCTCTGCAGTCAGATGTTTGCAAAACATCTGTAGCATTATTTAAAAAGTTGCAAAAAGACAAAAGCTTCCAAGTGCCCAAGTCACTTCTTAAAATGAAACTTAAATTCCCAATTGGTTTTGTTTTTCACATTTTAACCAAATATATATATTAAGCTAGTGTTTTCAATACCTTTTAATTAGTGAACAGATTTTCTTTCATGCAAAATAATTTGCAGTTTAAGTGTGTGTCAACAAAATAGATTAAATATCTAGAGGAGAAATTCTGTGAAATGTTTTGTGATGGAAGAAAATTTTAATATCTGAACCATCTACAGGGAAAGACCTTTTAGGTAACTGTATAGTTCAGAAAATAATCTATGGTTATTTTAAAAATGAAACAGAAGTCCTGTTGACTGAATTATGTTTTGAGTATAAATTGTAATTTTCTTGTCAAAAAATGTCAAAGTAAATTTATTTCGGTGAAATTATATTTTTAATGTTCTAAGGAAAGGTGAAAAAGAAACTGAACAAGACAAAACAGAGCAAGGTAAGTCTGAAAGTAACATTCTGTTCTGAAATTCAAAACCATGCTTTCTGGGACGATTGATTTAAATCAGATTAAAGAGTAGTGAAGCTTTGCTCCTGTATGTCTTACGTAGATAATCTACAATTGAATGAAAATCCAGAGAGCATGTACTTTTATAGGTGAACACTTGGTTGTTTCCAAGGCTGGCATCAATGCACGCCAATCAATCTTACCTGGTCATAGAATGGAATGATAGAATTGTTTAGGTTGGAAAAGACCTTTAAGGTCATCCAGTCCAACTTTTAACCTAACACTGAGCCATGTCCCTAAGTAACACATCCTTTAAATTCCACCAGGACAGCCTGGCAACCCTTTCAGTGAAATTTTTTTTCCTGATGTCCAATCTAAACCTGTCCAGGAGCAACTTGAATACATGGGCTCTTGTTCTGTTCCTTATTACCTGGGGAAAGAGACCAACCCCCACCTCACTACAACCTCCTTTCAGGGTGCTGTAGAGAGCAGAAAGGTCCCCCCTGAGCTTCCTTTTCTCCAGGCTGAACACCCCCAAACACTCCCAGCTGCCTCATCTGATCTGTGCTCCAGACCCTTCACCATCTCTGTCGCCCTTCTCTGTACACACTCCAGGATCTCAATGTCTTTCTTGTAGTGAGGGGCCCAAAACCGACCCCAGGATTGGAGTGCAGCCTCACCAGTGCTGAGTACAGAGGGACAATCACTGCCCTGGTCCTGCTGGCCACATTAATGCTGATACAGGCCAGGATGCCATTGGCCTTCTTGGCCACCTGGGCACAAGCTGGCTCATGTTCAGCCAGCTGTTGACCAGCACCCCCAGGTGCTTTTCCGAAGGGCAGTTTTTCAGCCCCCGTCTTCTTATCTGTTTTTTTTTATATCTCTTCTGTTTTATTATTTTTCTTCATGAGTTCATACTCTTCTGTTTTGTATTCTAGTTTCAGCTTTCAATGTCAGTGTATACTCTCAGTTTAGTATTGCTGGATGGTCAGACTTCACAAGCTGTTCTGCTTGTGGAGGGCAGGAGGCTGTGTGGGCTACCTGGCTTCTGGAGCTGGGATCAGCCCTGCCAGCTGTGTAAGTGTGAAGAGACAGATGACCTGCAAATCAGTCCTTGTCGACACCATGATTGCCTAGTTTGTCTTAGGTTAGGTAGGAAGGTTCAGAGAGATTAGATGGAAGAGAACTGAGGTTTTGCTGAAGAGCCCTGTGAATCTGATCTCCATACAATGACATTTGTTCTGGCCCCAAGCGTTCCCTGTCACTGCACAAAGCTTGCAAAACCTCCTTTGCTGGGGTCATGACTGGTTGCTGACAGTGCCCAGAAACCTCAGGGCCTGTGCCAAGGGATTCAGTAGTTCCACTTCTTTTTCATTCTGTTTCCATTTTCTGTGTGGCTGTTATTTTATATTTGAGTAGTTAGGAGTGCTGCTTTTGCAATATTTTGGTATGGCTCATTTGGTGTGGTTTTGTATATTGGTATTTTAAACATAAGTTTCTAGGACTGGCAAACTTTAAATATTTTATTTAAGTATTAAATATGACACATGTAAGCATTACATATAAAAAGTAAAAAAAGCCAACCAAAATAACTGGGAAAGCTTGGCAATTATGCCTACATTTCCATTTTTTGGCAGGGAATATCTTTCTGCAATGGATATACATACTTGATAGTAGGAGTAAACTCACCATTATGTGCTGCTTTTGCTGACCTGTTAGAACGGTGTAATAAAATGACATACAAGAGTCATCCAGTATGGGTAAAAAGCAGTCATAGGTTAAAATGCCGACTCATTAGTAGTAAGAAATTTACTATTATGCAACATTACTCATCAGAGCCTGTACAAGACCTTTAGGAGATGAAAGTATGACAAAATGGAGAGCAACTTTGCTTTTCTACCCTAGATGCTTTGTGGTTTTGTTTCTTTTTAAACAGCAACTAAATAAATGGCATTGCAGATGACAGGATTTCTATAAGGCGGAAAAAGGAATGGTTTTATTTTCCAGGTTGAATTGATAGAATTTTTCATCCTACCAGGAAAAACAACCCTGCATTTTTTTTTAATAAACTCTGTTTATAGCTACACTGCTTGTGTGATTTTCATACAAATTGAATTTTGTTGAACTTTTTTCGTAGTTTGAACTGTTTTAAGTTTCCACTTTCAATAAGTGACTAGCTATAGATGTCCTAGTCCTAGGAAGTAGTATAAGGTCCTATTGATTTGGTTTATTTTAAACTACCCTAATAAGATGCAGCAATAAATTGATGAGGGGTGTATTATAAAATATATTGTATTGTGTGACTGGTATATGTAGGAAACTTGGAAATCTATGGAGTTGGGAATTTGAAACTTCACATTTGGCTTGGGTTTAGGGTTTGCTTCTAATTCTGAGAGTACATTCTGATGTGCAAATCTGCATTTGTTTTCTAGTATTGGGAATGCAAGATCCAAAGAGCCTTCTGTGCAGAAAGTATTTAGAGCTTTGAGTAGCTCTCACAACATAAATACTTTTTACTGCTCCCGCCTTCATAGTACTAGGTTGGCAAAGTGTCCTAATAATTATGTAAATTTCAGTATCTAACAGTATTTCATCAAGCTTATTAAAAGTCTTACTGAAAATTCTTTGATATTAACAAAATCCCCCCCTGGAAAGTCTTCTAAAGAAACAAAAATAAAAATAAACTTGTTTCTAACATAGAGTTGCTTCAAGGTTTCTCTGTTATCATTAATTGAGGTGGATTCTTCATCTTCTCCATAAGAATGTAATCAGACTTTATATTTAAACAAGTAGTTGAAATGGGATGGGTATTCCAGGTGCATCTGAGAAATTATTCTTTAAAAGGTTTCACAAATAGTGCAATGCAGGACATACATGCCACATCCATAAGGTGTCTTTCCATCTGACGTGGCGTTAGTTCTTTTTGATTACATAGACTAAAAAAATAAAAAACCTTTAAGTAAGAAGCCTGATTTTTCTACTTTGGTTTATATTTGGCATATATTAAATTTTCAGTTACATTGATGAACAGATAAAAAACTGAAAAAATTCTTCTCAGCTATGAATGTGTTTGTTTCATGCAATGAATTTCAGCATAGGTGCTATTATTATAAATAATAATATTCCCTTTTCAAAATTGTTAAATCATGACAGTAAAGATGAGTGCTGTTTGGCTGGAACACTCGGTTGCATTGCATTAGGGACAGGAGTACATGTAAGCCAGGCTTAGGACAATGTCATGCCACATGTGGCCCTGCCACTTGGTGTCATTTTGGTAACAGGTCAGTATTCACCACAATTTACTCTAGGTATTTATCCTTGAAGACATGTAGGATTCCACTGTGATACCAATAGAGATCTAATCTGAGGAGGCTAAAGTGCTGTACTTCTGACTAAATGTGGGGGTTTGCTGCAGGGAAAAAGAGCAGTTATCCCCTCAATTCCTTTGGGAACCTTCACCAGAGCTCTGTTGTCTGGAGAAAGAACTTACATGGTTAGCTCACCTCCAGCATTGTCTCCTCGAGTCAGGTGGGCTGAGTTGCACCCTTGCAAGCTCTACTTATTAGAGTATACATAGTAGCTATTGATTTGAAGATTTGGTACAGGCTACAGTTAAATGCATGTGAACTGTGCGAAGAATGGCCAACTCAGAAGTGTGGTTGTCCAAGTCCAAAGCTGCTGCATAACGCCATTCTGAACTAAATATATAGGACATTAGAATATTACAGTGTATTTTTGAATTAAAAGCCAATGCAGAAATTTCTTTCTGGTTTTGTCAAAGGTTTGCTTGAGTCTAGATTTTGAGTGAAGCCAAAAGTCTTAATGGTGAAAGAGAGGTGAATGATGGAAATACATGCCAAAACCAAAATTATCATTCTGCTGTTGTTTCTTATGATCAACATCTAACCAACCAACCAACCAACAAAGAACGATAATTTCATACAGAAAGCCCTGTAGAATACTTTTTACTGCAAAGGAAATTGTTCTGGAATAACTGCAGCTAAAGATTTATTATAGTCATTAGATTCCAGCTTTATTAGTCCCTAAAATGCCTCGGTTTTTATTGTCTGATTACTTCCCCAGATAAGTTGATTATAGTGGTTTTGCCTGTTCTACCGATACAGTTTAGAAAGATCTTTTAATTATTGTAGTGCTCCTGGCTTTAAACTGTCTAGATGCAATTTACTTGGTTTTATACCTTCTAAGTTATCATTTATAGAAACCCATAAAACAAGTGGATAACTTGCACTCTCTGTATCTCACCTAATGAGCTTCCCGAACAACAGGACAATGACAGGAGTTTTTCATCATCATCAAATTCTCATTCAAGTGTCCACTGAGAGGCAACACAAGTTCCAAAACTAATTTGGGTAATGATATGGGGCTACTATCAGGGGGGAGGACAGTTATTTGAGCAAGTTTTGAATTCCAAATAAAAGTCTACTGATATGTGTGTATGTTCTTCAGAGCATAGTTGAAACTTTGAACTGGGAAGGTGTGGTATTGGTGGTGGGTGGCGAAGAGAATTAGTAAAACAAAAAGTCATGAAATTTGTTGGAAAACAACTACAGGCCATGATCATCAGTATCTACTTGTCATTGTCCCACACTCAGAAGTTGCTATTTACAAGTTACTAAGAGCATTATTATTGAATTTGTATCACAGCAAGGATGGGAGAGTGTTTAGAAAACAAATCCTATGACTCCCTCTGGAAATTGCTTCCTTTGTTATTCAAAGTTTAAGACAGAAAACTGACAGGAGGAGCCTTTGCTGCAAGTGACTTACAAGACTGCATCACCTGAAGGAGTTTTTATTTCAGATTAGCTTTAGAGATGGTATAACATAAGGAGACATAACTATATAGTTAAAGCCTCTACAATTAAATTATTATAACTTCGCTTTAAACTTTATTTAAGACTCAAATAAAAAGTTTAGGTTGGAAGGGACCTTTAAAGGCCATTTTGTCCAACCCCTGCATTGAGGTAATTCAATTTTCTGGCTAGTAGTAAGTATACTATATAGTCAGTGGAGCAGGATTGTTCCAGTGTACTTTTCAGATCAGAAACTGAGGACCATGTGTCCTCAAGGTGGCTGTAAAGACCAGCCTTCATCTTGAACCACTTAGAAAATTGTTAAAACTGGAGTTCTAACTCCTTTCTGTTTTGCATGTGAGTAATAGCAGGTGTAAGTTCAAGGAAGCCTCCAGGAATGCTGCCGTAACATTATAATGACAATACGAATGAATCAATAAGTGAATAAAAAAAATCTAATTAAAAGAACCAAACCACATTTACGAGGTGGTTTGTTAGATAGGGAGTAGTGTCTTTCTATCCTCATGTTTTCTCCCCCAAGTCCACAGAGGGATTGTAATGTTATTGTCTTGCCGTTTCTGATGAACTAGAAATCTCATTAAAGACATGTTTAACAAGAAATATTTATGCTAATATGTAATATAGACTCTCATAATCACAGAGCAGGCCTCTCTCAATTGACTGCAAATCTTGCATCATTAGTTTCCAATGAGTGAAGCAGGACCATTTATCCTGTGTGGAAGGCAGCCTTCCCCCCAAACTCCAAGTCAGACCAGCCAGGCTGTCACTCATTGCTCTCACTGGACAGATCAGGTTCAAAATGTCAGCGGTGTTACTAGTTATTTGTGACATTTATATGATTTTTTTCTCTACTGCTTTAGACTTAGGGTCATATGTAATCAAACTTCTGCCCTGTACTAGTTATCTCTTTTTGTTTTCCTTGTTATCCGTGAAACTTGCTTAATGTAATGGTCTACTTGGTGTTTTATACAGATTTCCAACCTTGGGTTCTGATCAGTTACACAGGAATTTACAGACATTTGTTCATGTGGGGACATTTGTCTAGAAATTCTAGAAGGTTTTAATTTCTTGATTATTGTATCTTCATGCAGCTTTTCACATTAAAAGTTACCAAGTATCAAGAAATATAATTCTGTGAATAAATCAACGGTTTGCAGAATTACTTTTCTGGTGCTGTTTGGATGGATGCTTAAGGTAAAAGGATCTGCTTCAGATGAGGATTTAAAGAACTTGATTTTTTGAATGTTACTAGTACTTTATTTTTACAGAAAAAGCTAACAAGAGCAGTGGTAATGGAGATTGCTTTCTGTCGCAAGACAGTGTTTTTAATCACTTATGGCTTTCCTGAAATTACAGCACTGAGGTGAAATTTTGCATTGGGAAAGGTTTTGGAGTTTCAGTATTCTATTGCTGGCATTGGGCTAGGAGGAATCTCAGCTACTGTGATGACTGGCACAGTGAGTTTCTGTGGGGATTTCTTTGGTTGTCAAATGAGAGTGGATGTCACCTGTGTAATTACAGTGTTGGCACTAAAGCACATTGACATATAATAGTATATTACAGAAATTGTAGAACATATGACTAAGTGGGACCCTAAAGCTTACTTTGTCTCTTTAGTTGACTGAAGGCTTATCAGCTGTATGCTTGATTCTTGGCAGATGCTTACACATCCTGTTATTGCAAATTTTCTGTAATTAGAATTCCACAACAGCCCTCAGCAACCTGTTCTTACTGTGCTTGCTCAGAGACAATAGTTCCAGATGTTCAAGACAAATTTTCTGATACAACCATTTTAACACTTCTCTTCCTTATACTATGATGATACAGAAAATAATTTATTATTTTCATCTCTGTAGCTATGTTTTACAGAGTAGTGTGTACCCGTCTTCCCATTGCAATCTATTTATTACTTCCTTTTTACCCTTTGTTCTTGCTTATTGTTGTTTCCCTCCCCACCCCAATTAAAGGCAAAATATTTTTGAACCAGTCTTCAAGAGTGATTCAATTAGGTTTAATAATTTGGTTACTTTTACTTAATTTTTATGTGATTCCCTTGTGATCTGGAGAGTATCTAGCAGTGTGTTCATTATTATTCAAAAGGAATTTTTCTGTCCCTTGCAGAAGTAGGATTGTCACTACTTTTGGTGATGACAAGGCGCTTTTCAACATAAAACCAAAATATGCCGGGTATTTTAGTTTTCATATGCCAAAACAGTTATATGAAATATTTAATCAAATTTCATTGGGTGGTATGACAGGCTATTAAGCTTACTGTACATTTATTGTAATACATTGCTACTTCTATTTTTTTTTTTTAATTCACTAGTAGTTGTTTATTCTCCAGCACAAGAACTAGCATAGAGCTTCTTCTAAGACTTCTTCCTAGCTTGCTGCTTTTTCAGTGGAAACTGTTTTCTCTAAGGAAGTCTTCATGAATCCTATGACAGCAGTCCTAGATAGAATGCCTATTCTTACATTCAAGGCTATTATTGAAAATCCTCAGTAGTATTCTTGAAAGTCTACAGTATGATATATAAAAAGATTATTACTATTTTAGTGCTCAACCTGATTTGGACTACAAACCAACCAAGCAGCTGTGTGATCATGCACGACTTCAGTGTCATGGTAAAATTTGTCCTTGAAGAAAAATTACATATATTTTCCTCTGAAAACAGATAAGTTAACTTCTTTGTGTCATTGAATTTAATATATTGGGTCACATCTGCTAAAGGATTATTGCACTAGAAGGAGGCAATGGATAATTTATTAAAATACCCCTGCAGGGAGATAGCAGGCTATCTGGTTAATATAGAGGAATGCTTGATGGTTACACTGAAAGCTCCCTGGTGAATCCTTTAACATAGGAATAGAATGGGAGATGAAAATGATTGCTCATTATATAATGTTTACTGTGTTATATTGATGCCTAGCAGATGAATAATATTTATGTTAACAGCTCCTTTCCAGCTTTTCATATTGATCTCCTGCTGGTCTAGAGATGATATATAATTGTACTGAAAATAGGAAGATAACTTTTTTTAATGGAGGGTGGCAAATAGGTTCTTTCAATATATCACCCAAGCTGGATATGAAAGGAAGGATATTGTATCTTTGTGCTACAAACTTGTAAGATTTTAATTTACGGTTTTTATTTCCTTTTTTTTTTCTGAGCTGCTTCTCATCTCCTTGTAAACTTAAATGAACTGCAAAGAGTGTCCCACAGGCAGTGGGAGTTTCTTGGTGGCTGGGAAAGCTTCTTTCCTTTGCCTCAAAGCAACCTCTGTTGCTATGCTTACTGAGTTTGAGAAGGACCAAATCACTGTTTTCTATGAATGCTGAAAGCTAAAAAGCTGACAACTGTCCTGTCTCACTGAAATACAGTTCCTGTGTAGCTGGCCAACCTTAGAGAAAGATTTTCATTCACAATTGGCATTTTAGTTATAGTATATGTTACTTAGAGAACAGAAACTAAGCCAAGTGTTTGGTGGCAATATCCCATTGAAAGCTCCCCAGATACTGTACCCAGAGGAACTGACATGCTTCAGTTTTCTTCCTAACAACAAAGGACAGTTTCACACGGCAGCTAAGAGCAAAAAGAACCTAAGAAGTCCTCAGGGTCCCTTGCTTTCATTGGTTCCTTGGGTTGGTGTTTCTGGGTTCTTCCGCTCCTGCTATGAAGCAAGTCAGGCCTTAGAAATAGCAATGGTTTCTTGAAAAACTGAACTGGTGTATTTTTTAAAAAGAAAAAAAAAAACAAATGCAAAACCCAACAAACCTTTTCCATTTTATGTGTTGTTCTTTTCAGGCCCAATGATGTTTTGTGAGAAATTTCTCACCATACCTGTCAGTCACTGGGGACTGAAGGTTTGGAATGGAGAGATCCTTGCACTTGTAATAAGAGCTATTTCTTTGAATTTTACTGGATTCAAGGGGTGTGAATACTTGGAGGAGAGCCAGTGCTGTGCTCCTTTAACATTGTTATCATTAAATGCATGAAAAAGCAGTAAAGACATTGCTTTCCTACAAAGTGGAGGATAGCAAAGTAAGACAGAGAAAGACTGAGATCAGTGACAGATTTGAAGGCATTTTTAATAAATCATCTACAAGCAATAAACAAAAGTCATTAAAAACTTCTGTATTACTAAGAAAAATGCCACACCTCTATTTAGTCAGTGCAGTTCCATGATAACTACATTCCTTAAGACTGTTACTGTGTGCTTAGGTATAAATGCTTGGTTTCAAATCAGGTGACAATAAAAATCTTGGAAGTGCTTAGGGAAGCAAGACCAACATATTAAACTATGCTATTTTGAGTTGATCCTGTAAAAGGAGTAACTCCTAAATATCAAACAGTTTTGTTTTGCTTTGTCTCTTCTTCTTGGTAGCTAATGTAATGCAAAGTTACAGTCCCTACAATTATAAGAGGTATATGTCAACAGATATATAATAATACTAGTGCATTGCTGCTTTAGTACCTTTGTTTATAAATCATAAGACATTTTTATTTAAAGCTTTATACAACCTTTGTGAATTTAAAAAATGGAATTTAGTAGGATAGCTTAAATTCTGTTCCCTTCCTGCTCCTGAAAAGCAATTGCATCTATTCAACTGTGCATACGAACACTGAAGAAGAGTTTAAAAAGGTAGTGTAATAAAACTCCACACAGAGCTGTCTATGTTAAGCGTTGAAAAAAACGGTAAAAGTCTTACACAGGACAAAAGTAGTCAAGGGTGGTTATTTTTTATTCTATACAGAAGAAGTTCAGACTTATGACATCCTCTAATGATTGGATGGACTTAGTATTGGTCTGGTGTTACCCAAGGCATTGGTCTTTCCCTGAGGTTTAACAGAGACAATGTGATTTGTCTGCCTAAAACTCTGTGCAGGATCAGAGTCTCAGTGTCATTTAATGAATCACAACAACTTCCAGTAGCATGTGGTGGCTCTTGTCATTCATGGACAGTGCACCTGAGAACTTGGGAAGCAGAATAAAATGTGGCTAGTTACTATAACTTCTTATCCAAAATACTTGCTACAGCATTGCAGCAGATGATATTAAACTGTAGGATGTTTAAACTTTACACATACCAGTTACAGTATTCCTTATTTAAAATTCTGCAAAGAAAATAGTAATTTTATTTCTTTTCCTGGTATTAATGACCCACATTCCATAGAGAAGGAAAAGCAGTAATGCATAATTAAAGCAAAAAAGGTGTACTACTAATTACAGATATACATAACTAGTAGTTCTATCAGACAATATGTGTTTCCTCTACTTGTGTCAGAAAATGTGGAATCATTTTTCTAATGGAGTGCAAGTGCAGAGTTCATCTGTAGCAAATGTGGAAGAAGCCAGTTACCTGCTCTTGTATCCTTTCAGTAGCATACTTGCATTTTTTAACGACTAGTATGCTTAATGTAACCAGGTAGACATTGTTTGAGTAATCTACTATGAAGTAAATAGCAGTTTAAATTGACAATTTACTTAAATTTGCTTCTAATGCAATTTACATGATTTATTTCAAGGCTGATTTGCTACATACTGCTGCTGCTCTACTGCTGTAGATATTTGATCACTTAAAGGGGTATTAACCCAACATTTCGGTGTTGGATTTGTTTTCATCAGGAAGGTCAAGTATTTGACTTTTTGGGTCCCTCCTAACCTGAGTAACTATGATTTCTATGAACTCATCCAGTCACAGAATGGATAAGGTTTGAAGAGACCACAGTGGGGGTCATCTGGTCCAACCTGCCTGCTCAAGCAGGACCATCCTTTGGCACATGAATAGGATTGCGTCCAGACAGTTCTTGAATATCTCTAGTGAGGGAGACTCTACAGCATCCCTGGGCAATCTGTTCCTGGTAGTTTGTACAGTAAAGAAGCTCTTCCTCATGTTCAGGTGCAACTTCCCATGCACTAGTTTCTGCCTGTTTCCTCTTGTTCTATTGCTTGGTAGCAATGAGAAGAGCCTGGCCCCATCATCTTGTCACCTACTCTTAAGAGATTTATACCTTTTAATGAGGTCCCCTCTGAGTCACCTCTTCTTAAGGCTGAACAAGCCCAGCTCCCTCAGCCTTTTCTCAAAAGATACTCCAGTCCCTTAATCATCTTTATTGCACTCCACTGGACCCACTCCAGAAGTTCCATGTCTCTCTTGTCCTGAGGAGCCCAGAACTCCACACAGCACTCTAAATACAGCCTCAGTAACTGCTGTAGGCAAAGCAGACATATATAGTCACCATTTTTGAAAATTACTAGTATGCCCTGATGATCATGGTTTTCATGATACCATGCATGTGGAAAAATAGCAGTTCCCTTTGCTCTTCCACATCTATTGAACCACTTGAAAAAAAAAAATCCTTTACTATAATGTGGTCAAAAATGCTTTATTCTAAACTTAACTGACAAGTTACTCAATTTGAATGACTTTGAAATGAAACTTTGCTTTTTCATCAGTTTCTTTTCAGTGTAATTTGAAACTGCCTTATTTGAAAACTATGCACTTTGCCAGCTCAGTCCCTAGCTAAGTGTTATTCCAGACAATTGAAATATGAAAGAAGTAATGAACTGTTTATTAAATCTTCCAGCTAAGAAGAAGAGGAAGCCAAAGCTCTTAAACAAGTTTGATAAGACCATTAAAGCTGAATTAGATGCTGCAGAAAAACTACGTAAAAAAGTAAGTTTTGAATGTTTCACTCAGCACTGTAGGCAGTGGACAAATAATGAATAAATTAAAAACTTGGAAAAAGGGAGAATGAATTTTAGACTACTTTTTGTGAAGTTAACTTTTTGAAATACTCAGTGCATATTTGTCCTTCAAGTTTAATTTCTGCTGGATAGTTTATCTTATTTTTTTTCAAGTTATAAGTGTATGTGTGTTCATGTGTCTTTGCTCAATGTTAAACTTGAAGATATGTAGCTTCATCATTGCATTTCTGCTTAAATGGATCACATGGAACAGGGTTAGTTCTGTCCTGTCACTCTTGTCCAGGTGACTCCTGAAGTCAAGTGCTAGCAGAGAACTTTGTGTGTTCTAGCAGGGATCTCTCAATAGGTGTTCTGATGTCTGGTGAGCGTTGGGTGCAGATCATTGAAGTAGGTGTTGTTTCTGTTGAGATTCTGTGCCCTGGGAGTGCCTCTGCTGCTGTGCAGCTGCTTAGAGGACAAAACAGCTGTTCCTGCTTCTCACCAGGGGCAGCAAGACCTTAACATCAATCAGTCAGGTTGGGTAGTTCTGAATTTAATAACTTGACCATGAAAAACAAACAAAAAATCCCCCAAGCTCTTCACTCAGCTCCCCTTATAGCTTCCAATTTTATACTTTTATTTGAGTATTTCAGAAAATAATACCTTTTCAGAGATGTCCTTTTTCCAGATGTAAAATTAAATAGTGAAGCAGGACTGTGGCTGTTAAAAATGAGAAACTTTAAGTCTTTTGAATGTAGTTCTTGTTAAAACTCTGATATGTCTCACAGACAGTCTTAGCACATTAAGAACAACTGCAGGTCTTTGTTGTACCCTAGATTTGAGGTGGATAATCAGTGAGATATATTATTTTCAGTATAGTCAAATAAAAAACAATTTGGTTATTGTAGGTGAAGGATTATTCTTGATTTTTCAGGACATACTGTGCAGTTTTGACTTTATCTTGCTATCTATGGAGCCCCAGAACTGTGGTAGGTCTGTGATAGAATTGGAGGGCTGTTGCATAGGGAGCACTAACCTCTGGCTGCCACTGCTGCTGTTCCTCACTAGAAGGCTTCTTTACATGTTAGGATATAAAAAAAGAAAAAAAAAGAGGAATTTTCATGCTTCTTGTTACTTAAGCAATCAGAAATAGGCATAATAGAAACATTTGATAGGGACAGCATGTTGACTCTCTTTTCCTGCTGTATCCTGCTGTAAGTTACGGATATTCATGCATGTAGGAATCAGGATAAATTGGGAACAAATCAGACATGGATAATATTTAAAGATAGCAAGGCAGTTGTGTATAGTTTATACACATGTAACTCATATTTATAAACCTGTAAAGAGGTGGAAATGGCAGCAAGGTCTATTGCCAAGTATTGCCAAGCAGGGCTTAGCACCTGTTTTAACAGTGGGGCTGGTTCTTCTCAACTTCCATCTGTACTTGCTAGCCAACATCCATCACAAGATCAACATCCATCTTGAGAATAGCATGTTACATTCAGGCTTGGGTGAGATTCCTGAGGGATGTTGTCATGTAAAAAACTTGGAGAAGACAGCCAGACACTGTGGATGAGTCTACAGTATTTCCCTTAGAAGAACTGTAGTTATGATACTGTTCATCATGAGAGGTTTGCAGGGGGAAAATTTCCACCTATGTCTAGCATTTTCTTCTATTCTCTATTATTTCTGGTCTGGAATTTGTTATTAGCAGTAGGGTCTTTACTTTTTTTATACAGACAGGTTATTTTCGTCTCAGCATTTCATCCAGTCAACAAAGGGAAAGTGAATAAAGTATGAAAAAACAAGTTATTAATTTTAACCATGGGAAGTAGATTATATTGTTTCATAAATAATGACAATTAATTTCTCTTAAATAAAAAGGTAATCCCAACAAAAGTATGAGTGAAAGTTGTTGATTCTGTCTGCACTGTTTTATGTTTGTTCTTTAATTGTGAAACCAATGTGTTATTAGGCCCTGCATCCCTCAGCATTTTTATTAGATAGAATTGCTAATAAATATTTCTGCCTTTCAGGGAAAAGTTGAAGAAGCTCTAAGGGCCTTTGAAGCATTAGTGAACCAATATCCACAAAGTCCTCGAGCAAGATACGGGAAGGCACAGGTACTTAGAAAAAAATGTGATAGGTATTGAAAAAAGCTAAAATTAAACACTTTGCTTTACCAGTAGATTTATAAATACCAGTTGGAATTAATTTATAAATTTGTGGAGGTTTCCTAGGTAAAGAATCATGTGTTATGTCATATTGCATCTCTTTCAGTCAACTGTCCTTTCCCAATTGCTTTGGCAGCTTTTGTGGAACTTCAGTGGGAAGTATTGTAAATAACAAAAAAAATAAGGTTCATCCTGTAGATCTCAGGAGAACTGTCAGGTAAATTGCAAGAGAGAAATAGCAACTAATGGCCCAGTGCAGGAACAACAGGCAGAACCTACATACTATTTGCTGTAGCTAGTAAATCAACACACATCTGTCAGCCTGGGATAAATGCTGATTTTTGCTCTAGTGGGAATAGAGAAGAGGACTTTGAGTTTTTAGAGAGAAAGAGTTAAAGCATAGAGAACACAAATTCTCAGGCATTGAGGCTTAATTAGCTTTACTTTTGGTGAGAGTTATGTTTCAGGTGTTTCCCTTCAAAAAAACCAAAACAACAAAAAAACAACCAAAACCCAGAAGGCATTAGAAAATAATCGCTGCATTTATAATAGTTTTAGGCTGTGTTGAGATGTCTCAAAAGGGAATAATCTTTGAATTTTCCAAAATAGTAGGATAATCCTGCTGCACTAGGAGTAATAAAAGACTCCTTGAACTCATGTTAATCAGGATGAACAAAGTTAAGCCCTCAGTGTAGGAAGGAATGGTGCTATTGGAAAATTGATGAGGACCTTGGAGTCACAAGAAGTTTCCACTTGGTTAATAATAGCCATGCTAAAACCAAAGCTGTGATTGTCCAAGAATCTATCACACAAGCACTTGATAAACAGCAGACCAAGTGCTTCAGTGCTCTCTGTGGTGACAGTCTGCCAAGCTCTTTACCTCTTTACAGTAGGAGACAACTTTGTTCCTACAAGTGATGCGCTTATCTCTGTTAAGTTACACTTCTAGTATTTACTGGTTTTTACAAATCTACTCACTGTATCTAGTAGAATATGCTTCCTGCCTCCTCAATGGCTTTAGGGAGAAGGGCAGATCACTGCAGCCAGTTGTGAAATTTATTCTCATTCTGAATTCCCATCTCAGTGACCCAACTTCATTTGTCCATTTACAGCAATTTGTAGTCGGCCACTGCTACTTTAGTAATCCATGAAAGGTCAATACAGACCAAGATCTGAAGAAATAATTAGATGTTTTTTCTGGGAGTCTGTAAAAACAATGATAAATTCATGTTCTGTGGCCTTTGAAGGTTCATACTAGTCATTTTGCTGAACAGTTATATTAATATTACCAATGACAATTTTATTGAGCCCAGTATGTGTAAGTTCAAGCTGTTTGGAGGAATAGGAAAACCATGGGCATTAGACAGATGAATTATTAAGATTTGCATTGTAACACAGTATTATTCTTAAATAGGTATTCATACCAAAAAATAATTTAAATTTGCTATTTCTTATCACTAACTAAAACTGCAAATAAGGTTAAAGGCCTTGAAGTTTAAAGAAGGTCAAAAATTCACCACAAAACTGTATTTCTCCATTTCTTTGAAGCATGACACAACATTGCTTGCTGATTTTGTAGATTTGGCTTTTAATAAGACCTAAGGATTGATTATTTTTTTCTGGATTTTTAATGGCTTTGAAAGGCAACTGTTTTACCAAAAAATCTGCAAAATATTTCATTATGGGTGCGTTTTTCAGAAATATGAGAAATCCTTTATTTGATGTCTGAATTACACTTGAGCCAGATAAAATGATACTCTAAAGAATTCATGAACATCTTTGCAGCTGAGAAGAACAAGAGATAGGTTTTTAAGCTCCTGATATGATTTACACTGGTGAAGTTATGCAGATTTTATGCTAACAATTTTTGCTTCTTTGTTATATATCTGTAATATTCTTTACCCTGAAATTCCTTTGAAAAAAAGGAGAAATAAATTTCCTAGTGAAATGTACAACAGAAAGAATAAGTTATAACTTAAAATTGATTTCTGAAGTTGTCTCTGAAAGCTGCTTGATGAAGTGTTTGGCTGAGTAACTATATTTTTGGTATTTCCAATACCAAGTTCTAAAGCAACTCAAGGAAAAAATTAAAGGACAGAAGTGCAAAAAGATTTCACATACTTGCTATAACATTCACAGATAACACAGTTGAAGCAATTTAATTCAATGTGTGTCTTTCTTTGATGCAATAGTGAATTTAAGCAGAGCTTCATGATTGTGATACATCTGCTGTGGCTCTTGTCTCAAGAAAGAACATAAGCCAATAAATATAGAAGTATTTGAGAAGAATGCATTTAACCCCCAAAAATGCATGCATTTATGTAAACCATTCAAATTAAGCCTTTAAAAATTCTGCATTTGAGACATAGTCTTTTTCAGCTATGGAAGCAAAGTCTGAACATGCTTTACCACAGGTGAGATCACTCATAGCTTCAGTTCGATTCATTGAAGCTGTAATTTCACTGTAGAGAGCTCATGTAACCTTTGGTCTGCTTCTGAATTTGATGAACAAGTTTAAGTTTTGAGGAGTTGTAGGTTACATTTTCTATTAATGTGTGCAAGGCAAAAAGCAATTCCTAATTAATTTTGCAAGAGTGTAAATAAATTTGTCAGAAAAGGTGAAAATGTTTGTTGGTGTGTTTTGGTCTGTTTATTGCTTCCAGAGTGAGGCTTAGTATACAAATAGTCCATAGGCAAAATTTTACATTTCTTCTGTGTTATTAAAGTGGATTGCTTCATCTGCTTTTGAAAGCAGAAATTATGAACTCTATAAATATTAATAAAAAAAAATCTGTGTTAATGTATGTTTTAGGTGCAAATTTTCTTGTACATATCCTTTCAAACAGTTTGCAGGTAATAAAATTTAATAGTAATTCTAGTGTGCTTTCCCATAAAGCACTGCCCACAGTCTAACAGTCACATAGTTTGCCTGGTAAGAAAATAGTTGGTTTTAAGACTAACGGATTATTAAGTGTTCTAATAATGATTTTGTTTTTCTTTCTAGTCTGAAGATGACTTAGCTGAGAAAATGAGAAGCAATGAGATGCTGCAGCAAGCTATTAACACCTATGATGAGGTGGTTAGTCTGCCAAATGTCCCTTCAGACCTGATAAAACTGAGCTTGAAGCGAGAAGCTGACAGGCAGCAGTTCCTTGGTAAGTTTTGAGGATGGTATAAAAATTACAAAAGTTGTCTGAGCAAGGATTTCAAGACATCACTGAGGATTTTAAAGTGAAAATTCCATTGAATTTTTGGTTGGACTTGTCTTCCTAGTATCTTAAATGAGAAGCATTCTTATGTTATTTAATTTTTTTCTAGAGAACTAGTGTCTATAATTTAGGATAATAGTGCCTGTAGAAAGCTGCAGCAGATGCTATGAGAAGCTATGATGATAGGTGGTCAAAAATTTTTATTGACAGACAAAGAGGAAACTTCTTTTTCTACTGAAGCTGAAGAAAATCAAGATGGAATTACTGGCATAAGCAGACTAAACATACTCAGAATAAACTTTCAGTAAACATAGAGAAAAACAAAATTGTACACAGGGACAGCACCTCCAATATTTAGGTTCAAATTCTAGTTTCAGATCTCAATTATGTGATGTATGAGAAGTGATAATTAGAATATGAGGCACAATCAAGAATTCTGTTCCTATGGGTTGGAATTCTAATACCAAGTTGTTTTGATCTTGCTTTTCCTTAGCAAGACCTCATTTAGGAAGTCAAGGAACATAATTTTAAGCACATAAAGCATTATAAACTTCATAATGGAAGTACAGTAGAACTATTACTTAACACTAGAAATTAACTTAATTTACTTAATTAAGGTGAAGTTTATTATATATTTACTTAGTTCTGTTCAGTGCTTTGCTGTCTGCGTATGATGGAGCAACCAAAGCTTAATTAATGCTACTTCTGCACCGTGAAGAGTTCTCCACAAGAGGCTGCCATAACACTGTGTGATTGCAGGGATTCCCTGAAATATTCCTGGTACAGCTACACCCACAGTGACAGGCAGGCAGCTGAATTTGCTCCTGTCTGCGCAAGTTTTTCCAGATTCTCCTTCTTGCTTGTCATTAGAAATTGAGTGCTTGCCTCCAATTTGTGTTTCCTTGGATGTTGTGTAAATGTCTTGCTACTGTTTCTTATATATGCACTTGTAATTAAGTCTTGTTCAATCGAATCAGGTCGCATGAGGGGTTCCCTGGTTACTCTACAGAAATTAGTTCAGCTGTTTCCCAGTGAGACTTCATTCAAGAATGACCTTGGTGTTGGTTACCTCTTGATAGGAGATAACAGCAATGCTAAGAAAGTATATGAAGAGGTGAGTTTCCATGCCAGCCAAGGAAAATTATTGTTTACATTCCTATATTCATTTCAAAGATTGATTGATTTATACTTTTTTAGCTGTTAAATATCACGTGACATTTTGAAGGGTTAATACAGATATAATTTTTTTCTAGTGCAGTTATCTTCTAATTTTAATTTATATTTTCTGATAGTGTTTTTCCTCATTAACAGAGGAATGCAGCTTATTTCCATATGCTTAATAATAATTTAACTCTTCTACCTTCTGGTAGTCAGGTTTGGAATATATTGACAGCACATCTACGTGTGTTGTATGTAATATATAATGCATACTATAAAAAAAGATAACCAGTCTTCAAGACAAGCAGGAGTAAGCCAGTTTCTTTACAGGACCAGCATCTCTAAACATGTGGTCAAGTAGATCAGTATTCACAAGGCTATTTAACCTTAGTTTTTTCATCTTTTTATAATCAGCTTAAAATCTGTTTTTCTTTCGTGATGTCTGTAGCATGGACAATTCATTGGATTTATATTTCTCTCTTATACTATGGTTATCTGGCTGGGGAAACTTTGCTGTCAGGAAAGGCCACTCTGCTCCTATGATCTTCTTAGAAGCCCTGTTAACGTCTGGAAGCCATCTAACAGATGTGGAGTCTGACATCATTGGTAGATCACAAGTTGTCACACCTGACCAGGAATGGTCTTGTTGATGTTGGCACACTTATGGTGCTTGAGTAGGGCAGGCTTGGTGGGGTAATTGTCTGGTTGTGGAGGCTGGAAAGGGATTAGCAGGATTAGTGCCACCTCCTGAGAATAAAGGCCTGATTTTCCATCCCCCACATCTGGGAGACTGAAGAGATTATCATCTCTGAGAGCTTCTGAAAGAGAAGAAAGATGTTCAACCACATGGTTGGATGCAGGAGCCAAACACTAGGAATATAATTTTTTCTTCTCAGACTCCTCTGGTAGTCTCAGATGTTTCCAAAATAATCTTTGCTTTGCTACTTTAGATACTTTTTAGGTCCTTCCATAAAACATTTCTGTCCAATAATTTTTGGCTTGCTGTCAAAATTTCTCAGACCACTGGAAATAATAGCTATTAAAGATAGATTTTATTAAACAAACCTGCTACTCAAGCTGCAAGGAATTTGAGAAAACAAAAGCATACTCCTTTTGGGCAAGACTTTCCTGTGCAATTATTCAGTGTTTTGTTGCAAACAACATAGTTGTTAGAATTTCTCAATAATCACAGGGACTTCTATACATGGAGGAAGGTAATGAATTTGCTATATAATTACTTTGATACTGAGTTTTATATACTTCGGAAGAAATATATAAGGCTCAAATTAAGAACAGATATGCAACTGATGTGCTTTTAACATAGTGTTTTCCATTCTTCTTTAGCCAGTGTAATTACTCTGTTTTGCAGTTCAGTTACATTGAAATAGAATAGAGCATAGTAAAGTTCTGTCATTGTAAAAGGAGGACAAATAATTAAAAAAAATACTTGGATTAATTTTTTTTTAAATCGTGGTGGGTTTGTCAATATTTTAGGTACTACTCAGGGCGAATTCCAACACAATAATGTAAATTTTTGGTTTAATTCAGGATAAATTTGCACTAAAGATATTAAGAAAGAATACCCAAAGAAACAGGGAGAATCTCATGTGTACCTGCTTTGGTTCTTGGTTCCACTGAAGGCTTCTTCCATGATTTTGGGCAGATTCCTTAGGGGCTACATGGCCTGCTCTGGAGTGCTTGGCTTAGCTGTTGCAATGCATATTTAGAAAGTGCTTGTTTTTGAGCTCCTACCACAGGTGCTCAGGTTCTCTGCATGGTAGAGAAAGGGGCAAACTGAATAGTGGTTCTGAGGGCCTCAAGGAGATGTCTTGCTAGTGCCATGATTTTTGAAAAAAACTGAGAAACTTCTGAAGTGTGACTAAGTCCTTCTCACTTTTGTAATCTTTTGATCCAAAAATGTTAAGAGAACACAGACAAGAGCATGAACTCAGTGCTGCAAAGTAGATGCCTCCAATATTTATGAATCCTGTATTCTGTTTTGCACTGTAAGGATATTCACACATTTTATTCAGGTGTTCTTTAATGGAGAAACCACAGGCATCTTAGACTTCAGTACACACCCTCAAGATAATATACCCCTTATTCAACTTAAAATCTGAGCTTTTTGTTGATTTCCCTCTAGTCTTTCTTATGTTTGTTTAAGTTCTTGTGTATGTGGTAGTGTTTCTGCTGCTCAGGAAAATTCCCAGGTAGTTAAACCCTCTTCTCTGAGAAGGAATTTAAATTCCAAATTTCCTATTTCCTGGGAATCTGCTAGATTCATGGGGAAAATCTTTATTCCTGCCATAACATTTCAATCTCAATTCAGTGTTACTGATCTGTGTTAAGCATGCACTGAGCACATGCAGCCAGACGAACCCTTCACAGGCACTGTTCTGTACATGGGGGTCACAGTACTTACCATTTCAGACCAGACTAACCTGAGCTTGCATCACCTCCAAGCAATTGAATAGAAGCCCAGGGAATCCTAGCGGATGAAAACTTTCTGCTTTTGCTTTACATTTAATAGCCAGTTTACTTATTTTCCAGTCAATTCTTATTTTTCCTTCCAAATTTGTTGCATCTTAGCAGCTTATTTTAAAAGTCTTTAATATATGTTTCTTCTTTTAGCCTCAGAAGCAATGTGTATAAACAATGAACTTCAGGCCAAGAGGGTTTTTTTTCTTCCAACTGTAGCATGGTACAGTATAACTTGTCCAAAATACACTTTTCCAGTTTGTGTTTGCCAGAATTTTTGCCAGACCACAGATGGAAAATGGTGTCCAGCTGGAGAAGATTTAAGTTTTGCCTCTAATATTAGATAATTTTCTTTTGAATATTGCCCTTAGAGAAATGGAAACAGAACGTTAAGGGTAATCCTAGTAGAATTCAGAGCTGTTTGTGTTTTCAAAGAAAACATAACTTTAAAAGAAGTCCTGTAAAATTAGAACTATTTTTGGCTCAAACATACACAGATTATAAAAAAATACAGTGAAAAAGAACATTGTAAGACTGGTTACTCAGCTAATAGCACTTTTTCTGCCTCCATGCTGAGGCACGTGTGCATGGTTCAGTGCAGCATTATAGAGGCACGCATAAGCCAGCTCTGATTGAGCTATCTCAGGTACCAAGACCAGAATATCCACATTAGCACACTAGTCTGCCCTGGCTAATTAGCCACTGATAGCCCCAGAGGTTAATTTCTATATTCATGATTAATATTTAATGGACTATGAACAGTTTAGTAAAACTTATTTCTAAACATAATTAATATTGCATGCAGCAACAGCAACAGAGTAATACAATTTACATTAAATACTTCCAGTATAATTTCTGATGATTGTATCTCTTCGATTCTCTTTAGGGGCTCTGAATGTAGATCATTCCTTAATGCAACTCGGCATAGTTTAAATGAACCGTAATACAGAAAATTCTATTCTGTCTTAATTAATCAGATAGCTTTATCCTGTAGTTAAAGAAACTGTAACGAAATTATGTGGCTAATAAATCTTTCTGTCAGTCATTTCATTTCACCCTGCAGGTACAGATTCTTGCATCAAAAGAGTTATACACATAATGCTGTAGTCAAAAGACATAAGATGCAGAAGGTGGTAGTGTATTCTTATACTAGAGATCAAGCTCATCCTTACTGTGGTACCTTTTCCTAATCATGTCTCATACTATGGTCTTCCAATAGGTTCTCAAATTGTTTGCTCCTTCCTAGTAAGTCTTTCCTGTGAAAAGAAGTAAAATGCTGCTATTTTTAACTCATAGCATTTTGTGGTCTCATAGCTGTGAGTTTTGGTTTTGCTTCAATGTAGTTGGTGTGTATAATATTTGAGAAAAGGGAGAAATTGGTTCAGAAAACTTCTTATGATTTTACTTGTAATTATTTTGATTGAAAAGTGATGTTAGTGACTGGAAAAGGCAGAGGGAAATAACTATAATGTATGCAGGCATTGTATCCATGGCATAAGTTTAGTAGCTTCAAAAGTGGATTTAGGCAAGAGAAATTGCTCATCTGTCTGTTGTTTTGTATTTAGCAGTTGTCTAGACATTCAGTGAATATTAGCCTCTGTAATTCCACTGCCTGCCCGGCTCCTGTGATGATCCTCACAGACTGAGGGTCTATCCTGATAAGACTCTCCACCTTTATTTTAAGGAGAGAAGAGGTGTAAAAACAGATTAACTTAACCATGTAATTGATACCTCATACAGCTACAAATTATATTGAATATGTGCATCATAGAAATGCAGAGCTGAAAAGTAGATCAAAACATTCTCTCTAATTTTTTGCCTTTGGCTGAGACAGATCAAATGCACCTAAATTGTCTGGCTGTTGTTGAGGCGGCATGTTTCAGAATTCAGGTTGGCAGCTTCACACCTCCTTCCCCTGAAACACCACCCCAAACACTGATCCTTTCCTGCAGCTGTCCCTGTACTCACAAATCCTTCTCCTCCACATGGATATTTCCATGAAATATCCATCTCTGGAGAATTGCCCATGAATCTCCATTTTCTGCAAAATTAGCCCAGTTTGTAACTGAGATATGATCTGAATCTTGTTGAGGGTACAAAATCTTTTAGCTGAATTTAGCATGCTTGGTCTCAGTCAAAGAATGCAACGCACAACTATATAAGAATAATTTATCCATCAGCTTCTGGTGTGAAAGCACATTGAGTCTACTACTGCAGCAGACTTTTTATTACCTTCTTTCTCATGGCCAGAAAAGTGCACACAGTTCCAGAGAGTACTCCGGTTCACCACTGTGCTGAGAGTGCCCTTGGTGTTCCAGGGTTTGCCATCCTCATCTCATGATGCTGGCATTACTTCGCAGCTTCCTTCTAAATTGTCATCATCATGTATTTTCTCTTGCAAAAACTAGTGTGCCACCATGGAAAATCTATCTAATTTGAAACTATTTCAGGTATTTTTCTGCTGTGGAAACACTTTTTCCAAGAGTAGCAGCTGTCCTTCAGATTAGTCAAACCTGGAATAAATAACTTAAGTGTTAATTGTGGGTTTAATTCTATAATGTAGCATGCCATACCTCAAGAGATAAGTGTAGAAAAGGACAGACAAGTGAAAAATAAAGCAATGTCTATTGAAATCATTTTACTTCTGAGACTTCAAAGTTTGTCTTGCTTGAAGAAAGCAAAAAAGTGAATGTGGAAAAAAAAGCACAGAGAAGCCAAGTGTTTACCTAAGAACTGTTAATGGAAGAAAATATCATTGCATTACTAAATAGTATTATGTACACAGGTTTGTTAATTTGCATAGATTCACACAGGTGAATTAGGAATAGGTATTTAATTTATTTTCTCTCAAACAGGTTTTAAGTGTGGCTCCAAATGATGGCTTTGCCAAAGTACATTATGGCTTCATCCTGAAGGCAGAAAACAAGATAGCAGAGAGCATACCTTATCTACAGGTACTTTTTCAGCAGTAAATGTTTTACCAGCAAAAAGTAGAATTGGGATGTATCAAATGTGTCAGACTAGAAGTGTACTAATTACAAATCACTGCTTAAGCTGTTTGTTGGAGTTATATTGGTGTATCACTGCTTATGAACTGGAAAAAAACCTGTTCATTCAAAAGCCATCAATTTTTTAACACCGAGTATTTGTTTAATTAATTATTAACCTGAAGCACAAAGGTCTGAGCTTCAAATTTTTTTAAGGCTGGTAGTATGCTGCTAACTTAAGGTGCTTGAAAGATCCAGAGAACCCTTACATATATTTCTGAGTGTTTGGGAAGAAATACTACAAAATAAAACTTTGATCTAGCTTTATAAAATGTTTGTGTGTATGTTTATAGTGTCAGGGGCAAGTATCTATCTCTGAATGTGCCTCTGTCATGGAGGTCCTGAGGAGAGAGGCTGTGGGATTTGACAAACTGGTAGCATTTCTTAATGACTTTCAACTGACGTGTTGTATTCTTTCATCTTAAGTTTGAGTACACCATGGTGGTTACATTTTCTGCCTAATTTCATAGCCTGTCTCTTGCATAGGATTGACAGACTATTTACAGTAATCAAATGAACGCTTTTAGAAGTCCTATTGAAGTTTTCTTATACCTTCCATTTTAATTAATCAATTGATTTATTAGGAAGGACTGGAGTCTGGTGACCCTGGCACAGATGATGGGCGTTTTTATTTTCATCTGGGTGACGCATTACAGAGAATGGGAGACAAAGAGGTACATGTTTAACGTGTTCTTGCTTTAAAATCTAATCTCTGAGTGGCTGCAGAATCCAGAAAAGCATGTAGTGGTAGGCTGAATATTGAAAACAAGAGTACTCCAATTGCAACAACAATCTAGCATGTGTGTGTAGAAGTCAAGATGATCAACAGCAAAAAATCTGTTGTAGATATTACAGTACAATCTCTCAGCATCCCTTGCTTTTGATTTAACTTAAAAAGTTCAACCTGGCACAGGGAATCTTGAAACAAGGGACTAAAAATTTACAAGATTTTTAAATGTTTCTAGAATCTGCTTTCTGCTTATTATAACAATTATTCTGCTTATTTCTGCTTTATTACAACACAGATGTTAATGAAAAGAATCAGTTATGCGTACTTTACTGCATAGAAGTTCTTGTATAACAGTGTTTTGTAAGTCTTCCTTTCCTTCCAAGGAAAAAGCACTAATGACTATGTGATAAAAGAGAATCATGAGAGGACTGAATGTATGGGCTGAGTTATGAATTTTTTTCAATAATTGAATTACTGAATCAATCAGGAAAACAGAAATTTGTACTATGTATCTGTTGAGTGACCAACAAAAACAAACATGACATTGGAAGCCATAAGAGTTTCTCTTTTGTTTATTTGAAATGAAATTATACTTAAAAGTGAAATTCAAATGTATGAATTACCAAATTACCACTACAGTCATGGTAAGGGAGCAAAGGACTTTTTTTGAAGACTTTGATTAGTCGTGGACTTTAATATGGGCATGAATTTAAAAACAACAGAAAAAAAAACCAAAAAGCCCCAAACAAACAAACAAACAAAAAACATTCCAATTCCTAGGTGGGAAATATGAAAGGAGTAAGTATTAAAATTCAGAGTAAAAATACCCACGAAAATCACTGTTTTTAAATTACTTATCTGGTAATGTGTGCAATATTAATTCCTAAAAAAGTGTAAAAAATGCTGACCTCTCTAGTGCTGTGGCCCAGTCAGTAGGTGGTTCTCCAGTGTGAACTGTAGACAGGTGGGCTGAGATGAAGCCTCTGCATGTGATCTTTCTCAAGCCTAGTTCATCAGGTGAGGGTTTGGTTTTTTTTTTTAGTAATTCATGGAACTTTTATTACAATACTTTATACATACAGTAGATCTGTGAAATGTAATATCTGAATTTTAAGTTAGATTGCCTTCCCTGCAATACTCTTCCAATGAGATTCTTTTTTTTTAATTGTTCATTTATAAGTGAGAATTAGTTTACCTCATTTTACTTAGAAACACATGCACACATGGACACACACACAAAATCTGCTTTCACACTCTATCTTCTGTCTCCTTCTCTCAAATCCTTGTGCAATTCCATGGGACCTTCTGGGTTGAGTTGCTGTGCCTAGAACATCCTATTGCCATGTTGGACTAAAGATACCACACAGATATAATTAATGTACATTATCTCTAACCCCAGGATAATTATGTAGTAATGTTTATGGAGTTAATGGCCAAATCTGTTGTAGAAAAACTTTAGTTAATGACAAATGAACTTCTTGGGATAGAGGAGACTTCTAAATTTATCAGTGGAAAGTCCATTCATCAGCTAAATTTTTCTCACTGACCTTGCTAGACTTGCTGAATTTCACGATTTATTCAAGGAAACAGATCAATATTTAAGTTATATGTGAAATTGCTATCATTGAAAGTTTGTTGAAGGGAGATATTAATCTATTAGAGCTAAATTAGGAGTTATGAATGTGGCCTTGGGAAGTGTTAGGGAAGCAGTATTGAGCATGTCCTTTCCAGTTATAATTTGATAAAATGCCACATTGGCTTAAGAAAAGAGAAATTAAAACTGTGGAATTATATTACAGAACAAAGAACTCTTCACACAGAATGTATAAACTGAGTGGATCTCAAAGAATTTCTGTCCTGGAAGAGAGCTGCACTGTTGTAGCTGTCCATGTTCCACTCCATGTTTCCATGTCCATGTTTCCTGCATGAGGAAAGAAATGTTTCTCACTGAGTCCTGGGAATGGAAAGGATGAGTGAGGCAGCTTAACCGTGCTCCATCCTGATAAAGGCAACTTCCATAGCACAATTGTTCAAATGAATAAAGATTAACTGTGTTATACATCGTAATCATGGCTGATGTGACTTAAAGAGCAGCACTATTCATACTCATCACTCAGGGGCTGAAACAATTCATTCCCCTTATCATTTGGGCTAACTCCAGACATTGCAAATGAATGCAGGCAGTCAGCATGAACAATCTATTGATATCTCATTGGTATTACAACTTCGGGGAACAAATGTTGTAAATCCTAATACTTCCAGTTCAGACAGTTAACTAACACAACACCAAAATTTAAAGATTTTTTTTATTATTATTTTTTGACCCACACACAATTTTACTGAGCTTCTCTAGGGAGAAAAAGATGACAGTTTATATAAGATCTGCTGTCATTCTGTTCATCCACACTACTTTTGTATACTGCTTTTTGCTGCTATGCAGGGGTAAAACAAGTTGTGTTAAGGGAGAGTAAAGACAAGCAAAGGTCCAGTATTAACTTCAGTAGGTTATGTCATCTGATCAGTTTTGATGTGGTGAAAAATATTTGAAGAAACTCAAGTGCATTTAAGTATTAGATAATTAATACTTTAGACCTGCAAAGTCACCATTGTTTTCATCATCACAGCATCTCCACTGGCAGCAGAAGATGGTCATCTTTAATTTGTAGGTAGAGGATTGAAACAGAGAAAATTAAATTGACCAAGATGAGAAACAGCTGGATATTCCAAGGACAGGACATGAATTACTGGCCCATATTTGATGTGGATGGTTATGAGAAGATTATTCTGTTTTGTTAATGTTGGACTGGACTCTCTTGGCCAACTGATCTATTTTGTTATTTGGGTTTTTTGTTTGTTTGTGGGTTTTTATTCCTTAAAGTATTCATTAGTGCATTTTATTAAAAGAATAACCCCAACATCCAAAGGGACAGTCTGCTACCTTGCCAGAAAGTGTTACTTTTTTTCCTGTAGGAGCTTGGCTGATGTGAATTTGATTGTTAACAACTTCAATGTTTTAGGCATACAAGTGGTACGAACTTGGATACCAAAGAGGTCACTTTGCATCAGTTTGGCAGCGCTCCCTCTACAACGTCAAGGGGCTGAAAGCTCAGCCTTGGTGGACAGCAAGGGAAACTGGATATACAGAACTGGTGAAGGTAAGGCTTCATGATGCTTTTATTTTTATTAAAATTACAGCTATAATTTCGGTTATTAAGCAGAGAAAATGCTAATCAGTAAGGTCAGAACTACTGAGTATGAATTCCAGACACCACTGTCAAACTGAGCACAAGACTTAAGTAAGATACTGTAAAATAAGCTTAGATTTTTTTCAAATTTGAGAATGGGGACAGGATGGCTGAAATTATTAATAAATACAAAATTTGTATGGTAGACAAATGTAACATCTCAAGTGGAAAATGACAGCACAATTTGGTAATGTCTGGAACACCCATTGTGAATTTTTAATTAGTCAGGAAAGGCTGTGCTTTTAAGCCCTTGTGTAATATTTAGTGTCTTTGGAAGCTTTTAATTGCATGAGAGAAACAAGTGTAGACTTCCAGTGATGGATTTAACTAAAGATAACTATGCAGAATTTAAACTCTTTAAACGGTTTTTTATTTATTTAATGTCAGGCAAGTAGTGTGTTATTATTCATAAAAATAGTTTTTATTTCCAAAACTGCATTGTTTTTATTAATTTATTATAATTCTAATAATAATTCCTAGAAAATTAAAAAATTAGGAAGAGCCTTTTTTCGTTTATGTTTCAATTATTGGTATGTGGTTTAGAGAAACCATTATGGATAAATAATTTAAACCCAAAAAAGTATATTTGTAAGGCACAAATTCCTTCAGAGTGGTTGTTTCTTTATACTTAGATACATAGCATGTTTTAAAAAAGCACTCTGGAAGGGTGGTTATTTAAAAAAAAAAAAGTAATTTTAAAAGGAAGATTGCTCTTTGTTATGGTTTTGATGGCAACAAAAATAACTCTAGAAATTTAGATTAAAGTGTGATTCTCCAATGTAATCTGAGCCACACTAAAAAGCAGTGAGCTTTATGGACTAGCACATGAAATGTGTTCATACTGAACTAATTCTTGAGGTATTTGTGGGAATGGATGCTTCTTGTCATAAAAGACATGGAGAAACTGGGAACTTGTTGATATGTTCCTGTCAAACAAAAAGGAATTATACATATTGTTTGATTGGTATTTTAGAGCTACACGCAGCATTGTGTTACAGTTCCTTACATGTAAGCCTGTCAGATTCCTATGTCATAGAAGGTAATGATCCATTCACCCTTGGCATGAGTCAGCTTTGAAGGGTGAAAGGATTCAGTTGATGTTATAAAATGGCCAGAGCTTCATCTTGAAGGGGCTTTTTTCAGGTGAATCAGGCCATGTATGGAGGCCTTGGTTTGGATCAGCATCTTTAGTGTCTCCTAGAAGAGCTGCTCAGAAAACCAGCAAGGATAAAAATTCACCCCGACCTCTACAGTACAACTGCCTCTCTGGAATTCCATAATATATTTTCACTCCAATAATTTGGTGTTATATGTTTTAGCTGTTTTATTAGCAATATGGCAGTGAATCTAGATTAAATTATGACTGGTAATTTACTTGCACAGGTATCATAATTTGGGAGTGGTAAGATTTACATACTTTAAGGTAATGCTCACAGCTTAAAGTATGAAGGCAAAATGTAGTTGTATGCATCAGGACAAATATTCATATTGTTGGGTTTTTTTGTAACTCAAGAAAGTACTTGAAGTTTTGAAAGAAAGCAGATTTGATTCTAATTACAATGCCTCAAGCAAGATTAGAAGTAGTATTCTTCAGGAAGTAGCAAAAATTATTGATGACATTACCTTTCTAATTTCTAAAATACTCTTGACTTCTGTTCGTGGTTTAATTTTTAAAAATTATTTCCCCTTCTCACAGATCAAAACCCAGTCAACTATATCATGTTGTTTCCTACTACTTCATTACGTTCCTCTTACATCTGTGTGGGAAATGCTTCCAAATCACATTGGTGGAATTCAATATGGATATATACTGTACACAGCACTGGAGGCCCTGACCCTCTGTCTGAGTTTTACTGCTTATTAAATGGTAGTGAACTATTTTCAATAACGTGGTATCTTAATAATGCTAACTGAGCACTTATTTGGGGCTGTGGCAGTAGTGAAGCTACCAGCACGGCTGGTTAATATCATTGATATCTTATAGCACAGACCTGGCTTGATTTTCTTATAATGGGCTATCTAGTTTCTTGGGCCTAAAGATGGAGATGTGAATTTTGACATTGCCTTACTTTTTCCACAGAAAGCCTAAAGAGAAAATTGTCTTTTTTCAGTATTCTCAGTTGAATAACTTCATTCTGAGGGGCATTCAGCTTAACTAGCTGTAATCATACAGACAGTGAGATGTACTGTCCATGCTACTGTCCATGGTGTTGTTTGCAAGTGAAAAAAAAAAAAAAAGGGTATTTCCACAGGATGATTCTTTTTTATGATGCTAAATAACTGTCTAAACATGGTATGTTTCCTTGTCTGGTGTTAACTGTCCTACTCCTTTCCTTAAAAAATGGGTCCTGATGTTTAACTTCCTGATGTGTAAGGTTAAAAAAGACAGTCTCATACTATATCTATTTTAACATTACCTGCTTGCCTGGATGTCTTAAGGAAGAGGGTTTTGGGTTGGACATTTTTAGGGGCGGGGGGAGGTGGGGGAAGACTGAGAATATCTCAGTAACACTTGTCAGAACCTGGTAGGTATTAATTGGTGGAACTGTGCCGAAGGGAAATGGATTTCTGAATCTCTCTGCAGCTCACTGAGGCTTAATGTTTTTCCTTGAAAGAACAGGGAGAGGCACCTGATTTCTTAGGAAGAAGAAAATATAAACCTTTATATTAGAAAGGGTGCAGTGATTGATTTATGTAGACATGTTCTGCTAATGTTCCTGATTTACACTATTTTAGGCCTCTGGATCTGGGAATTCAAGAAACTGTCTTCCTCTTTTGATCTCAGCTGAAAAGCAACCTTACTTTTATCTTTGTAGACCTGTCCCTTTCCCTCGGGATCACTAGCTTTCCTCAGGCAGTCTTACTGAGTCATTGCATCTTTCTCCAGTACCTTCTGTAGAACCTCATTTATAGCACTATTCTATTCTGGTGCTCATTTAAAAAAATATCATAAGAGATACAATGGTGTTGGATCCTAGAGACTCTTCACTAGTCTGAAATTAATATGTAGGCTTAAGTAGCTTTGTCCTTTCTGCATGTTGTGTCCTTTGACTTTTGGAAAGGACCCAGATGATGCTTTGCCAATAATTTACGACAGTGAATAGCTGATTGATTAAAGTAGATCTTGTATTGTTGCTTTTCTCTGATGACTTAGATTTTATTAATTAAAGTTTCAAGTGCAGCAAGAGAAGGGCAGAAAGACAATTAAAGTATTGGCAACTGCACATATCTTTGTAGTTTTCCATAGGTTGACAGCTGGGCCTTAATGGTTTAGGTTTATAATGGCTTATAATAGCTAAACATTCATAGTTAAGGGAGAAATTAAATTGAAATATGTGTTTAGAGTGTGGTTGGATGCTTTAAGGGGAGACTTGTGTTGAAAAGAGCAAAGATGATGCATACAAGTGCTGATGTTCAAGCTCTGTGAATGATTGAATGGGTGCACAGAATCTGTTTTGAAGGGTTTAAAACACTGCCCCTTGCTTGGAGGTTGTCAGTGTTACCCAGTGGAGATGTGGCAACTGGTTGTGAATGCTTTCCCATTCTGTTTCAATAACAAAGTGAAGTACATTAAATTCTTCACCACTGTTTTATTTTATAGTTCAGTGAATTAGAATGGATGTGTGGTCAGTAGTTATGCCTCATGTGAAGGGTAGCAGCCTCTTAATCTCTTCCTGCTTCATTTATAACCACGCATTGAAATGGCTTGACATCACAGAGTAAAGATACTTTCAATATAATAGTCTCACATAAAAATCTCCAGTGTTAAAAAAATCTCCATTTAAATAAAAACTACATTATTGCCAGATGTACAGCAACTATAAACTTCAGTTGTTATTAGGAACTGTATTTGAAAAGCCATATGGAGGTTTATGGGAATCAGCTGCTAGCAAACAAGTACATATGCTCCCAATGCTGGTTGCCTCCTGATTTTTCACTTGTAATCAGGATACTGCACCAAATATAATACAAAATTTTTACTCTAACCTGGAGCTTGAATCCTTACATGTCTCGGTGCCATAAGTATATTTAACCTTTTTCCTGCAGATACCAACTCTTGGATCAGGAGCTGTAAGTCCAAGTCCTGGACTTAATCATTATGCTTTAATGGTTTTTTGTGTTCTTATTATTCAAGGTACCCCTGAGAGTCTGTAGTATCAGGGAGACCAAGGCTGAGTGGTGTTTGAACTCCCCATTTTATTTCTCCCTAGGAGTTATCTGTTCGTCATTATAAAGCACTATCAGTATGTTTTACAGATGGGGGTCTATGTTTTCAGGACAGAAACCCTATTGATTTCTGAGCAATTTATGTCTAAAACCATTGAGGATTTAGTTCAAAATCAGTGAGACGTATTCAAATAAATTTGTATCTAACATGTTGAGGAGGAAGCCTTTAAACACTAGGACAAGCACTCACCTTTATAGGTTAATCTTCAACCTGTGGCATTTGAGAGAGAGTAGAGGTGACAGAACAGCTGTTGCCTACGATGCCTTGGACCACCAGTGCTCTTCATGCATCATCTTGTCTGCATGGATGAATGCTCCCTCTTACCTTTTCTCAGCTGAGGGAGTAGGAGGAGTTTGAGGAAGCACAGAGGAACCTGTAATATCTTTTAAAGTTTTCCAGTTTTATTGCTCTATACCACTTTAAACTGAGGCTGGTGTGAGTGTAGGTTATTCTTTTCTTTCTCTTCTCTAGCCAGTGCAAAACTCAAGCTGGCATTTCCTTTTGTAGGCAGCGGGCTGCGGAATAAGTAGCAGCAATTATCATATACATCTCTGATTAGATGGAAATTTTGAATCTTTTTTGTACCCTACATTGTGGAAAAGTCAGTTTTACAAAGATATTCTTAAAAGAAAAAAAAAAAACCAAAACAACTCTGCATTTTTACTTAACGCTGACTGTTAAATGAGTGTCATAGAAGCCATTAATGAGGAAAAATAATGTGAATGCACCAGAAAAAAATAAATGTTCTTCCCCAATTTAATATGATAGAGATTGCTACAATAACAGAAGTGACAATCATATTTTTGTACGTTTTAGCCTAGCTAAAATTGTTCTAGTGGGAGAAAGTAGCTGTATTATAGACAACATGTTCCAGCCAAAATTTGCTTTGTTGAGCCTTTTACAATCTAGCAATATACCTCAAGTGGAAAATGCAACTGTTTAATTTACATGAGGATGGCTTATAATCATGTCAAGTTTTAAGACTAAAAGGGGGCACTTATATCACCTAGTCTGCTCTGTGTTATAGAGACTTTTGAGTTTTACTCATCATATAAGGAGGTAGTGTGGGAAGATACCATAGCTTATTTCAGTGTGAAATGGATTGAAAATGTCTTACAGAAATGCATGGTCTAAGAGCACAAAGGAAAAATGAAAACTATTCACCCAAAATAAGGTTTAGTGAGAAAAGTAAGCTGCTGGGAAATTGAGGTTAACTTTTATCCAGATCCACTGTTATACTGTGGGTTTTCCGTTTATATTGCTATAACATTACAATGACTTTTTGTTGGTAGAATAAAAGGTTTTCTAAGCTATCTGATTTCTCCAAATATAATGTCTTAAGGCATCAGAGAACAGAAATTTTAATTCTGCTATTTTGTGGGTTTGTGTGTATGAAGTGTAAGGCAGTTCACACATTGTTAATGGTTGTAATAAATGATCACCTGGCATTTCAAGTTGTATATGATTTTTGCAGTAGCATCAACACATGCAAGTGAACCTCAGCAAGTCTTTTTGAAGGTGTAAATCATAAATTTCAACTCAGTGGTGTGTTTAAATTTGGCCTCTTTGGTCTGTAATATTCTGCCTACACATGGAGTTATAGATTATGTGAGTGGTCTTCCAGTTTCAGGAATGATTCCAGGTCACATGTGCAGCATTTAGGAAGATCAATACATTTAGCTTGCAATACAAAATGATCACTTAAAGAGCCCTTAGGCTCATCAAAAAGCAAGTCAGAGTGAGGCCTCACCTACAAAGAGGCTGGCTATTGTTGAAATCTTACAATCCAAACATAATTAAATATGAAGAATGTTGTGAAAGTTATTTTTCCTGCCTTAACATGTCAGAAGGGAGTGGAATTCAAAGCAGCTTGATAATAATGACGAAAACTTTCTTTTATTGCTTTTAAATAAAAAAAATAAAGTTAATAATGGCAGGGAAAAATAAAAATGGTACTGAAGCCAAACACAGTAATTTCTCAGTGCAGTAACATGGCTCTCACAACAGTCCTTAGAGAAAAACTGGAAGCTCATTCGGGATGAGGGTCTTGCTGTGATGGATAAAAAAAGAAGTCTCTTCCTGCCTGAAGATGAGAACCTACGGGAAAAAGGAGACTGGAGCCAGTTTACATTATGGCAACAAGGTAAAACATTCTGTATTTCTTCTCTTACCTGAGTTTCATGATCTCAGATTAACATAGTGTAATAAGGAGTAGCAACACAGCTTTTTTTAGAACTGTTTTAATAATCAGTATGTACAGAGGAATGGAACTGATAAAACAGTGTTCAGGACCCCTGTGACAATGAACAGGAGCTCTTTATTCTAAACCATGTTGTCCCCAAATACTTCTAAGGGTCCCTTGACTATGGTAACTGTTCAATGGGTGTACTCCTCTTCTGGCAAGTCTGTTGACTCTTTACTTGGTAATGCATAGTACAGATCAGCCTGAGAGCAGATGGGGATCTGAGAGAAGGCACATCCTCAGTTCTGTGTTGCCAGCTAGGGGAGATCTGTCATTCAGAAATGGTATGAGCAAAAGAATATGACTCTAATAAGCCTGCTGCCCTGCCCTTGAGCTGTGCACTGTGAGGCTCAGCTCTTGGAATGCCCTTAAATTCTTATGAAACTTAAAAATATATGAAAGAGTATTGTAAAATAAAATATTAAAAGCAATTCATATCAAAATGTAATCTGGTGATGAAATGTTATGATACTGGGGGCATTTAAATTCTTTTTTTCCTATGCATCCACATTAGTGATTATACATTTAAAATAACACTTTTTAAATGGTAGAAAGCCTGGTGTTTACAAACAATGTAAAAGTAAAATGTGTAGGCTGCTATGATGTTACAACATGGAGGTACTTAGGTTGCACAGTCTGTAACATGGGAATAGTAATATTTACCTGTCTCTCAGTGTCTTTGGCAGCTTTGTTGTACTTCTGCAAAGGACAAAATGGAAATAAATGTTCATTTATTGCTTTAACCAAAGCTCTATCCATTATTTTCACTAGGAAGAAAAAATGAGAATGCTTGTAAAAGTGTTCCGAAAACATGTGCTTTATTGGAAAGATTCCCGGAAGCTACTGGCTGCAGAAGAGGGCAGGTACCTGGCAAACGTCTTTGTTTTTGCAAATTCATAATTCTGGGAGCAGGTGATTTTGAGGAATAGAGGGACATATACAGAGGAATGCACAATTTTGGTATATTTAATGATGCCTCAAGCACACAATAAACTTAGCAATAAAAATATGCCCTATTTTAGCTGCCAGCAAATTCCAGGTGATATATGTTACCTGAAGCCTTTCTATGGACTTTTTAGTTGAGCCATTTTACCTTGTGTTTCCTGGGAACCCATGGTAGGTACGTTGCTGTTTCCCATGAGTCAACCAATAAGTAATGCCTTACTAAACCTCAGCCTGAAGTGACCTGATCTGACTCAGAGCCTAACTCTGCTTTGAGCAGGAAGTTGGATTAGGTCCCTTCTAACCTGAGCTTTTCTTTTTTTTCTGATCTGAACCTAACTTTACATGACTAATTTAGTGAGCCAGATTCTCGCTGTGATAAATTTCACCTGTCTACTCCAGCCTGGCTGCATTAGACAGAGGGAGAATCACCTTGTGGAAGCCAAATAGTGCTGCCACGTGCTTCTTTCCTGAAGGTAAAGGAAAGAAATTTTGCATCCATAAGTGTGGGTGCCAACAAAATTTGTTCCAAGTGCCTACAAAGACTATTCAGCTATCAGTTAATATCATTTAATCATGCAGTAGACCTGTATGGGTCAATACACATGCAGTGGTTCTGTAGGACATAAGTTTTCATTTTTTTTCCAAGTTATTATATTTTGTCTACCATGACTATGTGAGGATATCCTTCATATGGTAAAAGTTGAAAAGCACAGTGCTTATGTAGCCCTAATTCAGGCCCTTGAGTGTATGTGTTCATCTTTTTGACAAGTCCCTTGCTTTTGATGTGCAGAACTACACTGGGTGGATACTGCTGTGGGAATGAGCAGGGCTGTTGTTTCATTGATTGTTTGAAAAGGCTGGTTATAGTGAATATGACTGATGAGAAGTCATCACACTCAATGTGGCTACAAGAAAACTGCTCTCAGTCACATCCAGAGCCAAGTGGATCTGTTGCTGAGAGCAGATTCTCTTTGAAAGCTATTGTTTTGTTCTTCACTTCTTGGTGCCCTACATGTTATCACCACAGTGTGATTTGCAGAAATGTTGTATACTTACAGCTGTAGCTGTAGTCACCTGTTTTGAACATATAAATGTGAAATAATCTGAAAAGTTGTGATCTAGAAGTTTAAAGTTTTACATCCACTATTATGAGATGCTTAGGGCAATTTCAGTTTTATGCTAGCCAGGACTCAGATGTTACTGCTTAAATAAACTTAAAATATCAGCTGATCCCTATTCACATATGGAACCACTGGTAAACAATGGGAACAAACACAATCAGGAAATAAGGAATTCTGTGGTGGATAGACTATTTGGATGCTTTGGTCACCTCATGTAGTGACAAAGATAAAAGAAACATAAAATAATCAACTACCTGCTCAGTGCTGCTGAGACACTGTATAGAACAATAGGAAGTGATGCAAATTATAAGATTCTTCTCAAAAATATCAGTAAACTAAAAGCAACACAGCTATTTTTAATTTTAAACATTTCTTACATTGCATCCTAGTACAACTCATTGGTAGTTTAGAACAATTTATCTATAGCACTTAAGCACAGCACAAAGATATAATTCACACACATACCCAGGATGTGAATAATGTACATAACAGCAGATAATTTGCATGACAGCAATCAATCTTCAGTGCTGGCATATTAGCATTACAGAAAGGGTTTATCTCAGATATTAGTAAGTATCCTGCATTGCCAGTTGTTTGCATTGCATTAGGGTCTAACACATCATAGTGTAGCAGAGTTGGGTGGGAGGATCTGTGTTCACCATGACCACTGGAGCTCATCACTTGCTGTCCATGAGAAACAGCCAGTAAACTGAAACCTCAGATGGCAAGAATGACTGAGGCAAGAGGCACACACTGTCTTCTGCTGGTTTTGCTAGCAGTTGGAGAGCATGCAACACCTTAATCTGCAAGATTTATCAAAACTACTCTGTCCCAGCCAAATGTGCAGATTTCTCAGTTGAAAAGGTGCTTCTCACCACTGTAATGCATTATTCACACTTCCTGTTCTCTGAGTTGTTGTAGAACGAATCAAAAAGGTTGGGGTGAGAAGGGGCATCTGGAGATTACTTAGTCCAACCCCTTGCTCAAAATATGATAAATTAGAGCAGGTTGTTGTATCCAGACAGGTTTAGAATGCCACAAAGGATAGAGACTCTACAGCCTCTCTGGGCAACCTGTTCTTGTGTACAGTAAAAAAAATGTGTTTCCTTATGCTTAAGTGGCATTTCCTGTGTTTCAATCTGTGTCCATTGCTTCTTTGCCTTTCACTGGATGCCATTGAGAAGAGCCTGCCTCTGCCTTCTTCATTCCTCTCATCAGGTATTTATATACATTTATAAGTTCCTCCCTTGAGCCTTATGTTCTCCAGGCTGAACAGTCCCAAAAAGCCTCAGCTTCCCCTTGTATGTTAGATTCTCCCATCCCTTAATCCCCTTTATACCCCTTCACCTGCTCCAGTGTGTCTGTGTCTCTCTCACAGTAGGTAGAACTGGGTCCAGCATTTAAGATGTCTCACCAACTCTGAGGGGAAGGCTAACCTCCCTCAATGGGCTGCCAGAACTCTCCATAATGCAACCCTATAAGCTGTTGGTGGCTTTGCTACAATGCTGGTTCCTCTTTAATTTGGGCACTGTGAGAACCCTTTGAGGGCTTCCTTGTGAGAACCTAACAGTGTCTTTCTAGACAGTTGCTTTCCAGACAGTTGTCCATCAGTCTGTATTGGTGAATGTCTCCCTAGTGCAGAATTTTATGCTCCTTTTTCCCTAATATTTTAAGATTTGTGTTTCCTCCTTTGTCCATCCTGCCAAGGTCTTTACAAAAGGCAGTGGTGGGGGCGGGGGGGGAAATAGTGTATTGGCCATTCCTGTTCAATTTTCTATCGTCTGCAGACTTGCTGAGGGGGATGCACTCCATCCCATCTTCTGAGTCACTGTGAAGTGCTGGACCCAGTACTGAGCCCTGGGGTGCACCTCTGTTGAGTGGCCCTCAGCTGGACTTTGTGCCTTTGATCATAACTTGCTGATCCTATCTTAAATGCCAGGTTTCAATGGTCTTCACTGGGAACTTATCTAGATTCTATGTCCTCACTTCATTGATTAGGATGTTTATGTAGATGGCAGACTGTTCAAAGATTTAACATTGAGATAAACAATATCCACTAAGCTAGAAACCTCACCATAAAAAGCTGGTTAAGTACAGAATCCCCTTCGTAAACCCGTACTGACTACATCCAGGTACATTCTTTTCCTTCATGTGTTTGAAAATTGTTTCCAGGACTACTTCATCACCTCTCCAAGGGCTCAGGTGAGGCTGACTAGGCAGTAATTCCTTAGACCATCCTTCTGCCCTTCTTGAAGATAAGAGCAATGTTTCCTCTCTACCAGTTCTCAGGGCCCTGTGCTGGTAGCAATGACCTTTCAAAGATTGCTTGGATTATGTATGGATTTACATCCTCCATTTCACTCAGGCTTCCTGGGTTGATTCCATCAGGACCCATGAACGAGGTTCTTGAGTTTGTTAAAAAAATGTTCCCTTACCTGATCCTTCTCCAGGGAAGATAAATCATCTGTGCTTCCAGTCTCAGGTGCCTGAAAGTCAGTCAGACCAGTAAAGATTGATGCAAAGAAGGCATGTAGTGCTTCAGCCTTTTCCATGTCCTTTGTCATCAGATATTTTCACATTTAGGAGCTGGGTGTGTTTTCCCTAGACTTCCTTTTATTGCTTGAGATACTTGTAGGAATCTCTGCTGTTACCCTTCAATTCTGTCTCTAGATTCAGCACCAGGAGAGCTTTGACTTTCCTAACCTCATCCCTGCCCATGCAGAGAGTATCTCTACAGTCTTCCTTTGTGACCTGACCCTCCTTCCACTTCCTGTATGCTTCCTTTTTGTGTTTCAATTTTTTCTGGGTTGCTTTGCTTCCTGCACAGAGGAATTACTGAGTTTGGATAAGTTGCTACTTAAAAAGCAACCAGCTGTCCTAGACCCCTCTTTTCTCATGGGATTTTTCCTAGCAGATCCCTGAGTGAGACCAAATCTGCTCTCCTGAAGCTGTGGGTAGTAATTCTGCTTTTTTTACTTTCTCCATTCTCTCATGATCTTGAGCTCCATGGTTGCTACAGCCAAGGTTGACAGTGACCCCCACATATATGTCATCTGAGAGGGGCTGGCCAGTCTAATGAACACAAGCCTTGTGTCTCCTATTGTCCATCCTTTTAAGTCTTTCCATAGGAAAGAAGGTATTGTTTCTGACTGCAGACAGAAGATAATTACTTTCAGCTTGAAACGTGAATATTGGTTATTTTAAGTAAAATAAAAACTACATACTTTCGCACACAAACACAAGCCTGGTTTCACACACAGACCACAAGACATATGTTTTGTAGTATTAAATGCCTTTAGGACATGAGAGAGAATTGCTGCTGAAACTCAAGCAAAGGATGGCAATACGCTTTTCACCCATCACCAAGGATGAGACTAAATGAAGTCCTCAACTTCCAGCAGCATTGTTGTGAAAAGGAATGTGTTGAAAAATGTGTCGTTCTCTTCTTGCAGATCAAATATTCTATCATGCACCCAGGGACTCATGTCTGGCCCCACACAGGGCCCACCAACTGTCGGCTGAGGATGCATTTGGGCTTGGTGATCCCTAAGGAAGGCTGCAGAATACGGTGTGCCCAAGAGAACAGGTATGGTTGCAATGTTGAGGTTCTTTTTAATTGTTTTGGGTAATGGGGGTTGCTTGATTGCTATTTTGGGGATTTTTTTTTTCTCACTTTCCTCAGGATTGAAGAAGGGCTGGGACTGCTTGTAGTTGAAAAAAGAAAGAAAGGGGGGGTGGGGGGGGTGGGCACGTGTTTTGATGACCAAGATGTGTAATATATTTCATTGAACAGACAGTTTGCACTCTGACTTACAGTACAAATAAATATCAGTTCTGAAACAGTGCCAGGAGAGGTCTGTGAGACAAACCTGCTCTTCTCTGCTCTGGCATGAAAATAACAGTGGGTTTGGTCAATGGGGGTCTCTGTTTACTTTTTCAATGCCAGCCTAATATTGCAGCCAACAGAGTTCCTGTATTTATTTTGATTTTAGAGAGACTTAAGAGTTTGTTGCTTCTTTGGCAGAAGCTAAGACTAAGATTTACCTACATTTTCACTGCTGTGACAGAATACCAAGGTACTTCTGGCAGAAGCCTCCTTTTCAGCTTGTATTATTTGTTATAACTCAGTTAAAATGTTCCAATTGAAGTCGATCTCAGGATGAAGACATCTATGAAGTTTTAGGCCAAATGAATTATACAAGTGGCAATTTTTTTTTAAAGAGTGCTTTAAGTGAAATTTCTCACCCATTAGGTAAAAAATATACTGAATTTCAAGTCAGTTTTATCCCTGTTTATTCAGTCCAAAACAAAATTAAATGCAATAGCTTATAAATTTACAATCAGGGCATATACTCCCCTTAGAAATTCAGGAAAATATGCAAAGTTTTTTGTGTTATATTATTGAACACAGAAAGAAAAATGTAGTGTTAACTATACTGCTTGTTGCTTACAGGCTTAATTTGCTGAGACTTAAGTGAAATTCTCATGATGCTTAATAGCTGTACATATATTTTGGAAGATTATCATATTGTCTGCTGCTTATTAGGGCAACAAGTGTTAATTTTTAATTATTTTCAATGTAATAATGTAATTAATGGTAGAAATATAATTAATTTGGTATTGAGAGATGAAATGCTACTCCTGTCTGCTTGACTGCAATGCTAGCAAAGGAGTGGGTTTTATATAACATTTGAAAACAGCCACAACCAGAAATCTTTGGAATTTTTGAGGATAGAAGTATCCAGGTGTAAATAACAAAAAATGTTGTTCCTATACTCTCCTGCCAACATGTAGCTTATAGTTAGTGTTGCAACCTACACGACCTACATCTAGGAAGTGATGGACATTTTTTTCCCAGCATTCCAGTCCAGTACTCAAAACAAGTTGTGGGGAGGGAGAGGTAGCTAACTGGCTTAGAGGACTGATAGAGAGGCGTGGAGTCTTTTTCACTTTAGGACATTAGTGTGATTTCAGATTGATGGTGACTACATGGCGTTGCCATTGGGCGGCTGTTTAGTAGCTGGTGTGAACAAAATAGTGATTTTGCTTTGCTGCCAAGAGAGTGGGTGTCCACAGCTCACCACCTCTTATAGGGCTGGCATCCTTCTTTGTCTTAACCTCAACAGAAGGGATAAATAATCCTGTGGAGAATAAACTTAACTACCTCCTTGGTAGCAACACTCCCTCAAAGTCAAGAGCACAAAAATGCCTGTTGCTGCAGACAGAACATAGAGCATGTCAGCGTCCAGGTTCCAGAACCTGGGTCAGTTTTATGCACCAAACGTATTCATTTCACATGTTAAACACTCGAGAGCTGACTACAACTTCTGCTAAAATGTGTTAAGATCAGTTGTTTACAGCAAGAGCTGTAAACATTCAGAAACAAGGGTGAGATTTTCCCTGGAAGCACTCAAAGTGTGTCTACTGTTGGCAGCAAAAGGGCTTTTATATATCCTTCCCCTATGGCAGAGGAGGTGTGTGAACTACTGTCAAAGGGAATGGTGCCAGGAGGAAGACTTACATGGAGCAATTTCCATTCCTTTGCTCGTGGTGGTTCAGAGCAGTGTTGAACTGGTGGTTCCCAATAGGAGAGCTGTCTGGAAGAGGAAGGTTAGCATCCTGCCTTTTCTGGCCTCCTGTGCCATTGCTGTGTGTGTGGGAGAGCAAACAGAAACAATGAGAATTTCATGCTTGGTTACCTCTGTGTCACTCAGCCTGGTTGTTCAGAGGGTTACAATGCAACTCATCATTTGATGGACAGGCAAATCAGCATTGTCTAGTGCTGTTTTACTCCTTCACTTGCAGAAGAGTTTTTTGCAGTTGTCTGGAAATGGTGTATACCTTGTGGTTGAGGCCCTCAAAGATGATCAGAGGGCTGAAATACCTCTGCGGTGAGGAAAGGCTGAGAGAGCTGGGGTTGTTTGGCTTTGAGAAGAAAAGGCTCCAGAGAGACCTTATGATGGCCTTTAAGTACTTGAAGGGAGCTTTTAGGAAAGATCGGGACAGTTTGTATCAGATAGGTTGCAACAGAACAAGGGGTAATGCCTTTTAAGTAAAGGAGGGTCCATTTAGATTATACATAAGGAAGAAATGTTTTACAGAGAAGGTGATGAGACACTGGAACAGATTGCCCACAGGGATTATAGATGCTCTGTCCCTGGAGACATTCAAGGTCAGGCTTTGACAGGGCTTTGAGAAGCCTGATTGAGTTGAAGATGTCCCTGCTCATTGTGGATTTTACCTTTAAAGGTTCTTTCAGCCCAAACTATTATGATTCTATGTTTTTTGTTCTGTATAGCATTGGTCATTTTAGGTCACTTGGCCATTTTGAAGTCCCAGCTCTGTGAAGTGCAGGATATAATTCACAAAAGTGGTAGGTAAATAATATCTAGTTATCATAATCCAACATTGCTGTCAAGGAAGGTAACCTTATGTTGAAAAGAAGGTGAAGGTACAGCCATGATGCAGAAGCCAGTCTGAGATCTCGCCTTTAACAGGTGACACTAGACCTCATCTGGAAACTACCCCAAAGTGACTCAGCACCAGACCAGAACAATATGGTCCCTCTGTTACCGCTGAGAAGAGTTTCTCACACCATCAGGCTTCTAGAAAATATTTATTTGCATGCTAATAGTGGGGTTTGTCGCCTCTTCAAAAAGGGCTAATAGTCCTGTCAGCTTTATGACTTTTTCTTTGTTGTGCAAAACAGCCAATCCCATTATGATGCAAATGTTAGATCCTGGGTTTTAACCTCCGAAGCTACTTCATCTGAGTGCCTGGGTTTTTATTGTCCTTAACTGAGTTGCACTTTCAGGCTATTTAGAGCAGTTCTTTTCAAGCTTGATTTAATTAAAAAAAAAAAAAACCCACCAAAACTAAATCAGAAACAAAAAACTCATAAAACCCCTAAACTAACCGAAAACCCAGCTACTTCTCCCAGCAAGAAAAGCAACATTAGATCTCAATTGTTCCAGACAAAACAAAACCAAATCCCCCAACCCTCCCCAAGCACCCGCACCGAACACCCCTGATGCCATTCTCCCAAATAAACCCTACTCAAACCCACCAAAAATCCACACCCCCCCAAAAAAACTCCAAAAAATTCCAGAAAAAAAAACTCAAAAATAAACCAACCCAAATAAACCAAACCAAACAAATTATACAACCTAAAGTCTGCTTGATTTTTTTTTACCACATTATAGCATTATAAGTGTTTTACTCATGTAGACTTTAATAAAATCAATGTAACTTTAGTGCAATACCAGTAACTCAGGGCCTATGTGACATACAACATTTTTGACATACAACATTTGATAACTGATGTGGTACCAAAAAACCCCACATGATCAAATCTGACACCTGCAAAAGGCTGTTTATCTGGGCCTTTAAGGCATGTGCAAGTCAGTGTGAATTTTTTATTATGTTATGCTTTCTGATTTGTCTACTCTTGTTAAAATTATGTTTAGCTGATTATTTCAATTGATTCTATTTCAATTTCTCTTCAGAACATAGCAGCACAACCCCATAAGTTTTGCTGGTTAATTTTTCTTTTTGTTGAATTAAAAATATGTAGATGAATTGGAAGTATGAACCTAGTTTTCACCCTGTTTTTGAAAAAAGAAAATTGTTTTCTATATAGACAAATACAGCTGAATGAGCTTAAGCGGTGCATTTCCATCTTTGATGGCAAGGCCTTTGTTTCTTTACCATTGTTACTGTTCACAGTGTTTACTTCCCTCTGAGGGCATCCATCCTCTTGGATTTTTTCAGCTCCTGGGGGATACTGTTAAAAAAATTGTGTGTGTGTTCATGGTAGAGTGGCTTTGGGAAGGAATGTTTCTTTGACCGTTGTTACCTTGACTGTTATTCATCCACTCTCACCTGGAGGTGTATAATCAGGTGTTGAACGTCTTTTCAAAACTATGAATCCAGGTCTCAGCAGGCTGGAGAAGCTGCAATCTGAAGCTGTGATGAAGTTCAACAAAGGCAAATGCAAAGCCCTGCAACTGATAACAAATAAACACCTTGAAGCTGTAGTGTCTGGGTTAGAAAACAGCTTTGCAGAAAACAGCTTAAGGACCCTAGGGGCCAAATGGAACATGACTTTTTTAATCTTCTTTTGTATTGATGAAGTCTAGCTGTGTACTGGGTAGGAAGCAGTTTGAGCAGTACAATTTTTTCCTCTCTCTTCTGCATTTAAGACACTGCCTCTGGAGTACTGTGTCCAGTTTGGGATACTTTAGTACATAAAAAGTCAATGATAAACTAGAGAGGCTCCAGTGGAGGATGTATAAGATGATTAGGAGGACAAACTCAACAAACTGGTTTGGAGTCTGGAAACCAGAAGGCTAAAGAGTAGCCTAGTTACTGTCTTAACTACTATGGGTGACTGTGAGGAAGACAGAGCCAGACTCTTTTCAGGGAGGTGCAGTTGTAGAATGAGAGGTAATGAACACAAGTGACAGTGAAGCAACTTTCATCTAGGTAAAAGGGAGTTTTCAAAGTCAGATGGTAGAGTGTCTGTGGTTGCAGATATGTCATGTTCTTCCCTAGTGGATTTTTTATTAACTAACCTCAAAGTTGGTTCTAACTTTGCAGTGAGTCCTTCTATGAGCAGAGGCTTGGACCACATGACCTTCCAAAGGCATTGTTCTGGATTTTAGAAAAAGCAAATGTATTTTAAGTAGTTGCTTTTTGAACTGTATGACCATGTTACTAGTCATTCCCTCAGTTTCCATCACTTAGGTACATCACTGATGTATCTGATTAGAAATGAAGAAAAGTAGATTATCAGACTACTATTATACCCACTCCCTGCTTAATGCTCAAGTCAATAAAAGTATAATAAATAAAATATATCATAAATGTCTGATCGTGTTTGTGAACATAACTGTGCTGAATGAGGGGGAAGGATCCCTCAGTAATATGAAGGTCCATTAGACTGATCTTCTGTAGTTTGTTTAAAGCTCCCATACTCCATTCTCTCTGGATCAGGCAGTGAAATCTTGACTATGCAATCTGTACTGTTTAAATCTTTCTCACTTGTCAAAGAGCATCTTTAGAGCTTATCTATAGCTTAACCTGCTCCATGGCACTTCAAATACTACTATGCTAAAGTATGTTCTTTTTTTTGTTTTGCAGAGACTGGGAAGAAGGGAAAGTCCTTATTTTTGATGACTCTTTCGAGCATGAAGTATGGCAGGATGCTGAAAGTTATCGCCTGATATTCATTGTGGATGTGTGGCACCCTGAGTTAACAGCTCAACAGAGACGTACCCTTCCTGCTATTTAGGGGGTTTCTTCTGATGTGTGGAGCAGAGGAGTATTAACTCCTTTGGAGTATGAAAATAGGATTAAATTATCCAGCATACAAAGTATACAAGCATTTTAAGGGCAAGAAAATACAAGGATGACATTCTACAATCAAAGTGGACTTGGTTTAAAAGAAAAAAATTCATGTTTTGTTTCATACTGATACAGCACTGATGTGTATTGTTTTTTCTGGCTGCAAGTCTGAAAACACAACTCTTGTCAGCCAAAAAGCAATAGATCTGTTTTTTTAAACTGAGGAATGTGCAGATGTTTTTGCCATGCCTGTGTTTTCTTTACAAAACCAGTCAGTCAGTCACCTGCTCGACTACGTTCAGCCACAAGATGTAATGATTTTACATCTAGGGAACACTTCCTGGCCTTCTGTCTGGGAAGCAACATGTAAGATATTTGCAAACATATGCACACAATCGACTTTGAAAATCGTATGCAGGTGTAATATTAGCTGCTTTAGGCATAGAATATGTCCCTATGTTATCACTGTAGATAATGTGAATGGATTATGTGTGTTTTGTACTTTTTCTACCTGAGTAACTGTATTTTTCTAGCCTAATGATGAACAAATCTTCTTTAATTAACCACTATTTTTTTAAAATGGTGACAAGTGTGTCTCTAGCTATCAGCAGAAGGAAAACACTGTATATGAACAAATTACATGTTTTGCCAAGTGTGGCCTCCTTTTGCCTTCCTGGAAATGTTAACAGAAACTTGCACAAATAGCTGCCTTTTTGTTCTAAAACAGAATAGTTATCTTAGTTAGCAGGTGACCTTCAGTTTGATAATGTGATTTTGGAAAGTGTTGAGCGAATCTGACATTTTTAGGCTCAGATGTTAAAGTACTTGACAGTTTTTAGGATTATATGGTGAGCTGCTGTTTCTCCTGTCATACTTACAAAAGCTTATGGTGTGATTTCCTTTTTTCTACCCAGCGAGGATCTGACCCCCCTCCTTCCAAGGGCTCCTCCTTGGCTGCCCTTGGGTGGTCATTCAGGAGGAAAAAAAAAAAAAAAACGGAAAAATAATTCCTTGTGCTTTGGGCAGAAGAACAAGGTCCAACTTGGCTTCCTGCCAGAATGCAGAGCAGACCAAGAGCTTCAAGTTATTAACTCATATTAACTTCCCCTGCCAGCATCCTACAGAGTGCTAGAATGATCCACTAATTGACCTAATGATGTTTTCCTTGTCTTGAAATGTGTGACATAATGCTGAAGTAGTCTGATCCCAGTACAGTTTACAGTATGCTCTGTATTTGCCATACAGAATTTGCTATATGGTAAAAAGGCCTATTCTCAAGGAAGAAAACTAGTTAGGTGTTTAAGCAGCTGTCAGATCTTTTGGGTCTGCACTGCTAAATGGGAGATGAAGTGTGCAGGACCCTCCACTTTTAACTTCTAAGAACACTAACAGGAGAAAGAGAGCAGCTATTGCAATGCTGGTGTTTATGACTGGCTGTAATCTCCTCACCTGCAGCACCAGCTGGGTGTGGACAGCTGTGCTAGGATGCTCTGGGCATCATTACTGAGGGTTGTGAGTGACAAACACTAAGCAAGGAGACACTGAGATCCCTTAGTCTCTGCAGTTCTGACTTTGTTGTCCAAAAGACAGAGGGCAGGTTTTATCTGTGTAGTACTCAGTGGTTTATTACTGCAGAGTCTACATCATGGCATTGGAGCATTGTGACCTGAATGTCACATTTGCTGAAGCAAACTGCAGATAAGAGCTTTGCATTCCCATAAACTGAATGCTTTTCAGATTCTTGTATTTTACTAGGTAATTAAATCTTGTAATGCCATATAGCACATGGTGACCACACCATAAATTAGTGTAACCAGTTTCTGGAAGTGTGCACTTTAATTTCCTTTTTGAATATTAAACTGATAAACCCTCTCTTATCAAGAGTCACTTTTAGACAGCCAAGATCATTAGCTTTTTAACATGTTGTGCATATCAAAAATAATCATGGAACTATACACAATGTACAAGAAAGTAACAGTTCTCAGTTAATAATGATACAAAACTGTAAAGATTTATAAGTTTCACACTGTAGAAAATATAAAAATACTTTTGGAGATAATTTGGAGAATCATGCAAAACTGGAAATAAGGTACTTCTTATTGTTGGGAGTAAAAGAGTAAAAATGTTTTTAAAATATCCTGTTAGCTGTCAAGTCAGAGCCTCTATTTTATATCTTTTTGAAGTGATCAAGCAGCACAAATTATAAGGTAATTCTCTAAAATAAAGACAGTGTGTGTAAAGAAAAAAAGCAAGAACTTCTTAAACAAAAATTGATGATTTAGGAATATTTTTATTAATGTTGCATTTTAGTTTCTAAAGATCAGAGTAAATGCTAAAGGAGTGGTAAAAGCTTTGGAGCTTTATTTGTGAAAATTCATGCTGTCCTTCAGATTATTTCATTATTCCTTTGAAGGCTCATACTTTATCTTGTCCAATTGCAATTTGTGAATAGATAAAATTGGCAAATAGATAAAAGTAATCTCCCCAAGATATGTGTGTGTGCCAGAGTAGCACTGTTTATTAGATTGTGTAGTGATACATTGGCCATTTAGAAATCTTAAGTGCCTCAAATAAGACAAGGTGTTCCTGCAACACTGAAGGGAACCTGTTCTGTGCCCACCTGTCAGGGAGCAGTGAGTGGATAATTTTTTTAGGTACAGTTACTAGATTAGCTCTATACATGGGAAAGTGGTATTCTGTATTGAAAAAGCTTTTCAACATTGGAAATGCCAAGGGAAGAAGTGAATGGAAGTGTTTTTTCCAATGGAAATCCATTGCAATTTGCTTTTTTGTTGTTGTTGTTGTTGTTGTTAGCTTTATTTACAGAAGGAAATGGCAAACAAGGGCAATATCATTTGTAACACAGTATGTGCTCATCACAATGTTAGCAGGTGGGTTCCACCCTGCCTGTTGTGATCTTGCTTGTGCAGAATCTGTGTAAGAGCCTATGGTTAAATGCAGGCTTCATACACTTATATACATCATATAGCATCATATGTATTTATTCATATTACAGTTAAAGAAAGTAAATCATTTTTCCTTTGTGAGGTTTGATCCTCAAGGACTAGATTTCAATGGTATTTGCACTTCTTGGGCAAGACAAGACCCACTTTAATGAATGATGATTGTAACAGAACATCACAAAGATTCAATGGCAGTGGGGGTAAGTATATTAACAGAGAAAAATCACAAACCAAAGTATTTCTTCCTCAGTGCTGCAGTATAATAGCAAGTGTCTTTTTGTCTCTTTGGATTTTTACTTTCTGCTTTAAGCATATTGTCTTTGACAAATCCAAATGCCTTTTAGTCTCTGTGAGCCCAGGGAAGAGGAAGGAGCTGCTGCCAGGACTTGACATCCTTGTTTCCTGTAATAGGTGGTGTTGATGTCAGGTGGGGGGGAATGGGAGAAACCCCAAAGATAAATGGGCTCAGTCGTCTTATATTTTTAATGTTCCTGCAAGCTTCTTCTTTTTCTGACTTCTGTGTTGCCTTTCTGGGACCATCCACTGCCTTAAAGACTGTCTTTCTATCCAGGCCAGGATTTGTACCAATGACATGCTGCTGCAGTAAGGGGGTAGTCTGACTGAGGTTATTCTGTACAAAAACTAGTGGGTAAATCCCAGGTGTGTTGATAGGATCTGGCAGGATGTCCTCTCTGCCCTGTGCAGGCATAACATGTTTCAGATAAAGGCAGTGTTTTGTTAGTCCATCTGTTAGGGCTGTCCATGTCCACTTGAACTATGTCATCACTTCAGCCTAACGCCTGAGAATTCAGTGGGTGTTCCAGTGCACATTAAAAACCCTTGTGCTCATTATCATCTCATTCTGTACGTATGGTTTACACTGCTACCTTTGATATATTGTTGCCAACTGCTTGTTCTACTAAATTGTCAATGTATGGCAATTTAACTGAAGGTTTAAAGTGTGTACAGTGATTGCAACTGTTTTAGGAAATAAAGTCACTGCACATGCAATTTGATAATGATTGTTCTTTTATTTCTTTAATCCGGTTTCCATTTCAATGAAGGGATGGTAGTCTCTTTGCAACTAGAGCAAACAGAGATTTAACAAACTGGTCTTTGGCATTTCAGTTCTTCTGTTCTTCAACATCTCCTTCTAGCAAAAACTTGTACTGAATAATTAATTCTAAGTTTTTCTTTTTCATTTTAACCATGGCCCAGATCTGCAATCAACACACCTTTCTGGCTGCACATTTCCCTGACTGCAGGAGAGAAGGCGGTAAATGACTCTGCAGAGCTTTCATTTGCTGTTGTAACCTAAATGAAACAATCTGGATTGAACCATTAATCACTGCTGAATTTGTCCAGTGTGCATCTCCCTGGAACCACCCCCTTCACATGTGCACACACATGCATACACATGTCTTATAGGCTCCTGAGTTGCCTGTGGGAATTTTAATCATTATTAAAATCAAATAATTGCGTTTCAAATAATTGTGTGTGTCTGCTGCTCGCACAGCTCATTCCACTTAGCTGACAGTTTTAGAAGGGCTTCAAAAGTTAAGAACAATTTTTGCTAGATACTGAAATGTGACCCCCATACAAGCTGCATGGATGAGCCAGTCACAAAGTGTCATGTTGAATGGCATTAGGCTGGCACTGGGGTTCTTTTTTAAATGCAAAATCCTTCTGTAAAACGCAAGTACTCTTATAGATACTGATGATTCTGCCCTCTAACCCCGAGTACCCTTGCTGATTACAGTGTAAAGTTTAAATTTGAGATTCTTTTCTTTAAAACTCTTACAACCTTCACTTCTATAAAATTAATATCCCTGGTGGAGTCTTCAGGAACACTATTAACACACCCTGGTTTCTTTAAACAGAGAATGCAGTCCCACCATTTCCAGTATTTTAATGTCACAAGTCAAACAGAAAAAAAAAAAGTTAAATCCAATTCTTTGTATATGGACAGACTGCTGTGTCAGTAGAAGTTTCTGAGTTCTTGTTGAGTGCCGGCCGCACGGACAGATGGCTGGTGACAGTTGTTGCTTGGTCAGGAAACACGAAGGACTTGGTATCAAGCGGAACGCGTGTGCGTGTGTCTGTGTGTGGTGTGCTCTGTGGGTTCTGCTGTGCTGGAGGTCTGTTCACGGATCTCCTCTGGGCATGTGAGGGCTCAGTCCAGAGCCAGCAGAGGCTGGGTGTTCTCACTTTCCCCCTGGTCTTCATGCTTCAGCGTGCCGGCTTCCACCACAGACTGGGACCTGAATGCAGAAAAAACACACATGCTAGCCATGACTGCTGCAGGAGCACTCACCTCCCTGGGGTCCCGGTGCTTCCTTTTATGATCTTTGCTTTAGTCCATTTTAATCTTTATGGCTTTTTAATTCTTTTCTGAGGAACGCATAAGGAATTTGGGAAACACTCCGTTAAATAAAAGCAGGGAAGGGAGTTGCTGAAGATCTCAAATGCTTTCAAAATATTTAGTGCTTACCTACTATTCCTAGTTCTGAACATGCTGAGCAACTTAAAAACCTGGCCCTGCAGTACCATGAGGTCTGTTGGTGATCAATGTCTTCCTAGGCAAAGCTACACGCACAGCTGCTCACTGGAAAGCAAAGTCATGTGCCCAGGTGCTTGCAGGAGCAAGTCACAGCTTGTGCTTGCTCCAAATATTGAGAAATTCAAGTAAATCACATTTTCCTGATGTAGGGCTTTGTGGGGCAGAGCTTCCATGAGGTACCCAAGACGAATAAAAGGATAGAGTTAATATAACAATGAGGGAGTTTCTAGGGTGCCCAGTACTGCAGTTTATCCCTGTCTACACCCTTCAAGACAACTTTATTCAGGATTAGTCCATTTAAAATTAATTTCTGTCTTCAAGGTGGGAGGCATAATTTATATTTTGTTATTAATGGACTAAAAAACCCCAACACAGAAAAAATTAGTAAACACTAAAGAAAGATAAGCATCATGAATTCTTGCAGTAACAAAAGCTGAATGGGCTCAAAGTTGTGGGAAAATTCAAGACTATTTCATTTTCTCAGGTCTGTGTGCTGTAATGTTGGCTTGCTGAGCTACAGAAGGACGGTCTGATGAATTCATTGTTACAGGGATTTGTTATACTCCATTTTCTCTCTTTTGGGCTAGGAGTTGTCTCTGGATTTGGAGGAGACAGTGAGCTTCAGAGCAAGATCACTGATTGAACCTGGGACTTTCAGAAAGGGAACATTTTCATAATGGGGGATAGAGCCTCCAGACCAGGCACTCACATAGTGCATGTTATTGTTATAAAGAGCCAGTTTCCTCATGGATAGATTTTAGAATTAGGAGTAGCTCTCATTCCATACATGATGCAATTGTAGTTCCTGATTGTTCATTTATGCTTTAGCATAAATGGTGAGATTAGATGTCACCTCTCTTTTGATAAGGATCCTTAATAAATTGCATCCTTTGGTACTGCAGGACTGAATACCGTGACTGTGAATAACTTGTATGATAATTATTCCTATTCTTATGCCTGGAGCTTTCATTAAAGCATAATAAAAATTTTCATTTAAAAAAAATCTCCAAAGAAAGATAACAAAAATGGAATGCCCAATGGGAAGACTTTATGCCATAAATTTTCAAAGAAATTCTGTTTGCCCAAATGTTTTTACTGCATATTTTTTGCAGATATGTGACATGAATAGCGATTTATGATTGCATTTTAATATAGAAAAGCAACTGATTTGGGAGATTATGCTAAATGGCAATTTACATATTTCTAGTATGAGGCAGCAAAAACAATCATGTGGCTTTCAAACTGTTTAGGAATGGATTGAAATCACAACATCATCAAGTTTTTATTTTCCTTTTGAATACCAGATTAAATTATTATTAAATAGTACCTGATTAATACTTGTCACCAATGTACTGTTTCTGTCTGAGCCACTGCCCTTCAATGGATATAAAAAGTTGTGTATCCTTTGCAGCATTTTCCAGCACACAGCTGAAAGTTTCTGCTGTAAGTCAGCTGTGAAAAATCTGAATTGTTTACCTTTTGTGATCACTGCTGATCATCTCTGCTCTCATCTCATTACACACTCAAAAGTTCATGCATTCTGTAACAGCAAGGTACCGGGTTCTCCACTATACCAGTACTTGGATGCACACCACCTTGGGAGCAACATAATCCCAAATTCTGTGTGCAGGTCCTATGCTGTTGCTTTTTACATAGAAGCAAAACATCCACAGCACTGAGCAAATGTTCTGTAACCCACCTGGCCTTCAAATTTTAAAAGCCAAACAATTCAAATATATGCCCAGCCTTTCTGAATAATGTGGAGAGAGATCAAACTGAGATTTTTGTATCTACCAAGTTCTGCAACAACAATTACTTTTCTGTTTCTTCTAAAAGCTGCTTAGATTATATCCTAAAACAAGCAATTCTGATATCTATCTGTAGGGCACAGTCATGGTTGGAGCAATCATTGCTATTTTCTAAGACACCACAAAAAAGGATTTGTGTTTGGATTTCCACTTTCCAAATACGTCAGGGGTTTCTTTGCTGAAAAGAGTTTCTAGTTTTGTGTCTAACTCACTTTTTACGTAGAAAATAAAAAAGAAAATCAGTCAATTCTGAAAAATATTCCAAATTACTTTTTTTCATATTCTTCATTTACAATAAATACTAAAAATGTAGATGATCAGGGAAAGATTTTGACAATATGAATCAATGTAACTCACAATCTAATGTATATATAATATACATTATATATATATATATATATATATATATATATATATATATAAAATGAGATATATATTTCACTGGCCTATGACATCCTGAATGCATTCTCTAGCTGTACTTTGTTTAATGGCAGAGGAAAGACGATTTGCAGTAGCCACTGTTGCAGAAAACATTTTCACCTGAGCAGTAACTGTAGAATCACAGAATATGCTGAGTTGGAAGGGACCCATCAGGATCACTGAAGTCCAGCTCCTGGCCCTGCACAGCACCATCCCCAGGAATCACACCGTGTGCCTGAGAGCACTGTCCAGATGCTTCTTGAGCTCTGTCAGGCTTGGGGCTGTGATCACTTCCCTGGTGAGCCTGTTCCAGTGTTCAGGCATCCTTTTGGTGAAGAACCTTTTTCTAATATCCAAACTAAACCTCCCCTGACTCAACTTCATGCCATTTCCTCGGGTCCTGTCACTGGTTTTAAGCTTTGGCCCTGTCAGTGAAGTGGATACTCTTCTGGTGGTATCTGATGGCCAGCAGAAGTTATTCATTGCACCAGACAAAAGCATTTCTGTTTTGCTGTCCTTCTATATCAATATGTTCAAATACCTGATGGGGTGGAGTAGTACAACACAAAAGAATCATCTCAGTGATACTCAGAAGAGACAACAGATGGAAATACAGGAACTTCCATTTTTTGGGGGGGGGATGTTTAAACACTGAAACAAATTGCTCAGAGAGTTTGTGGAGTATTTGTCCTTAGAGATATTCAAAATCCAGATGGACACAATCCTGGATAACCTGGTCGCTGACCCTGCACTGAGCAGGGCTTTGGGCAGAAGATTTCCAGAGGTTTCTTCCTCAACCTTTTTGTGATTCTGTGCCTACAGAAATACCAACTTTTCTGAATCATCCCAATTCGTTTTTCTCTATCCTGACAAGGCAACTATTTTCTTTCCAAGTCAATTATGTCTTTGGGGTGTCAGCCTTCACAGGGTGGATGATATTCAGCTGCTAAATATAGATATCTACGGTACTGTAGGGTATCAAAAACAACTGATTAGGTAGCTGAAGGTTATGGCTCTTGGTTTTATAAAAGGCCTGTGGAGGACTTATGTCCTTCTGGAGTAACAGATGGAGGCCAAACAGCCATCACAGTGCCTAAAACCGTTTAATTATACTTTGCAGAATGAATGCAACTACTTTGTAATGTTTGAGAAATGTCCATGTCATTTTGACCTGAGCCAGATATGAACTAATAATCTAAGCAGGAAACAGAAATTGCATTTGCCTTCTCCTGTCCATACACTTTAGTCACTTGTGTTTTGATTCATTTCATCATTAGACATCTATGGTCACTCTGTGCTATAAATGGCAGAGAAATAAACATTCTCAGGGTGCTGCTCATCTGACTTGTTCTAAACATATGGTATAAACATATGATTCATGGGTTACCTACATTCAAATCCCTGCTCTGAAGAGTTCTCATCTGTTAAAACCAGGGAGAACAGATTTCATTACTTATGAGGCAGTGTTTCCTAGATACCATAGCCACAATTGTCTCACACCTTCAATATGCACCTTCACTATATTACCTTCAGTACTCACCAGTAATGTGGCACTTGTCCTGTATGTTCTGCAGTTCTGGAATTATAAATGAGTATATGTGAATTCAAAACCTTCTGGTTTCCTTCCTTTCTCAGCTACAAATTCTCAGTAACCAGTCTAAAAGATATTTGGCTGAGGATGATCTGCTTGATTTAAATTTTAACACAAGTAGACAATTGTTTGTATCACACAGATACAAACACAGATACACTGTGCCTGTCTTTCTTTGACATGATCCCTGTGGGAGACAGCTCCTGTAGGAGTATGTGATCACAGTGGACTAGGAGCTAAATCTGAAGCAATTAAAAGACAAGTCAATGCCCATAGACTTTACTAATCTAGATTCCAAGGCTAGATAACCTTGCTTAGGAGAACAAAATGAAAATGGAAAGAGAAATTAATTCTCAGTCTCACTTCTGAACCCTAGGTACCATTTGAGTGTGGTCCATTTAAAGCGTCAATCAAACCCCCCATGGTTGTTTTACTGTTCAGCAAGAATATTTGGAAGACTGGAAAATCAACAATACCCAGCTGTTTCTCCAGCAGGCTGGCCATATATTTCAAATGACAGCACTGCATAGGTATGTACATCAATGTCTAAGAGAACAGATGGCCTTATGTGTGTGGCCACTTTTATGCAACTCTCTCCAATTCAGTCAAAAAACATGTAAGAAGACTGGATCCTAGCTGTGCTGTTTTCAGAAGGCTTTTCTCAGAGTATAGCTGCAGTCAATCAGCTCACAGGAATGTGATGTTTGTTGAGTATCAGTCTTGTTTCCCATAAAAAACACAGTACAAAATCCTGGGCTGAGCTAAGAGTAAGTGTTGTGTATCACAGCATGTTTGTCTTAAGAGACATCTTCCAATTCTCTGATCCCTCATTCTATGCTCTTCTTCACAGGAATGCTGATGTGCTGCAGCCCACAGGAGTGAGGACATCTTTGTGCTGGGCTTCTTCTCAGGGGGTTTGTGAAGGAAAGAGGAGGCTGGCACTAAATTCTTCACTAAATTCAGGAGGCTTCAAGTTCTCAGAGTGACAGGCTGCAGATCACATTGAGTGACTCTGTGCCTCCCATCTGCTCATTTCCCTTAAATTCCATTCAGATTTCACCAGTACCTTTGGGCTTTTCATCTCCTAATTATTCATTCCCTTTACACAAAATTATAAGTACTTTTTAAAAAAATCACACTCATGAATGCTTGTGCTGACAAGGTCTGAGGGACATTTGTTTCTTTGCCTTTCTCCCCCCATCAGACTGTAGGGGGGTGCAGCACCTCAGACATCATACACCTCACTCAAGAGTATGGCTTCACCGGGTGGGAAAAACATGTCTTTCTCCTTGGTATCACAGAAACAGTGCAGATGTACAGGTGTGAAGTAATTGTGGCAAAATCTACCCTTTTGTCATTGAAAGTGCTTGGAAAGGAAATGCTCCCCAGGAGGTGTAGGCAGATGAAGCAAGTCCTGCTCAGCAGTGCACAACCCCAGTGCAGCAGCCATGGCATGTGGCTCTCTGCCCAGGCTCACAAGCTCTGCTCAAATCTCTTGCCAATGCAACTTTACAGCTTCTACACTGCTATTGACTCACAGCTGTGCATTAAGACAGCAGAGTATTTGCCACAGAAACCTGCCCAGAGGGGAGCTTTGGTACACTAACCACAGCACTGCAAAGAGATGCAGCACTAATGGCTAGGGGCCCAGGTGGGCTGGGAATGATCCACTGGCATGATGAGTCAGGAGCAAGAGCGGTATGGAAACACTGGCATAATCTTGCTGCCAAGGCTCAACCCTCAGAGCAGTGGTGCCAAGCTGCTGCGCTTCCCAAATGGAAGCTGACTGTGGCCACTGCAGCAGCAGTGACCATCTTTCTGCCTGGTGGTGAGCACGTCCTAGTGAGAGGTCTTGGAGAAGTGTCCTCACTAAAGAGGCAACTGCTGCAGCGTGAACCCCAGCACAAAACCCCTCATCCTCCCTGGGCCCACCAGTTCTTACCATGCCCCTTTGTTCCTCAGAGCTGGCCACAGATGCTTCTCTCCACAGAATCCCTGAGCACAGCTCACTGCAGGGCGTGCACATGGAGGGATAGGGATGACACTGCACCACACTTGACTCTGTCCATGGTCTGGCTGTCTGAGCCAGTCCTGACCCACCCCTTAGCCCACACTACTCTCCAAGGATGCAGTGTGTATCCTTTGGCACTTGCTGTAAAAACAGGTTTCTGATGGGCCATGACAAGTTCTCAGCTCATTGCAGACACCCTGAATTCTATAAACATACAGAAATGCTTAAGTATGTGACACACACATACAGTCTCATGCCTCCAGGCCACTGAGACCCAGATGGAACCAGAGCATATGCAGGGCAAATGCAGCCAGACTCCTCTGGCAGGGCCTATATCCCTGACAAATATGGACAGGAGTTGGTCTTGTGCCATCAGCCTTGGAATTAGGGTACAAATCTGAGTCTTTTTTCATCAGCGGACTTGTGTCATATCTCCTGCTCCTAAGTGTTCTGAGATTCTGTGTCAAGACCTTGCTTCAGTCCAGGGCAGGGGAAAGGCATGGGTGAGAGCTTTTCCTGTCTATTTCCTTTCTCTGCTATAGACTGAGTTTTCCACATGCTTGTTTTCTTGTAGAAGGAATAGGAGCACCTACTTCAGCTTGGAGCTCCAGTATGTCACCTCTCACATGGTAAGCCTAGTCATAGGATCAAACAATGACAACACTGGAGCAGCAAACACTAATTTACATCAGATTCAGCATAGCTGTCATGAAGTGCGCAGAATTTTATATCTAAAAAAAACCCAATTTCAGGCAAGGTAATGGAAAAAAATTATTCTCTTATTTTATGAATATTCACACATGAACACACATGCACTTGTCATGACCGCTCATGCTTTTCCTGCTTATCCCCATTTCCTTGCCCACAAAGCTCTCTGTCTAGCCCAACAGCTTCCTTTCTTCAGACAATTCAGTTCTTTACTTCTGCCTCATCTTTCAGTCTGCCGTTTTTTAGCTTTTCCATTTTTACCACTTCAGTGACTCCAGTTCTCAACATCTCAACCAGATCTGCCACAGTCACAGTCTCTTCACTGCTGTGTGGCAATAACAGGGAGGACAGAGCACTAAGAGCAAAGGGGATCAGTCCTTCTATTTCCCCATCATACATCAAAAGTTTCCTATCTTTCAGAAGAACAGCACTACAGCATGAAAGCAACCCATCAGATGTACTATTTAGAGTGCAAAGTCAAGCACCACCACAGCATGAAAGCCAAAATGTAGGCTGTGGGAGCAGCAGTCACTTGGCCAGGTGTATGTGGGTGTTGAGACCCGTGCATTGCACCCCAGCCCCAGGAACACACTCTGTTCTTTCTCAGAGGACTCTTGCCTCCTTCAGTGCTCAGCATACACACTGTTGTGCTAGTAAGTGGCTTTTTAATTTGCTTTCTTGTGGTAATTCAGCGTATGGCTCTGTGACACATTTGCTGCATATTAGTCCAAGCTGAAGATAGCCTTTTTAATTCCCCCCTGAGCTTTTCTGTGGGATTTATCACACTTGTGTGTGTCCTAAATGCTCCTTCCTTTATGGCCGTAGCATGACGGTGAGAGTTGGTTTTCTTTTAATTTTCATTTTGCATGTGGAGAGCTGAAATGCAGTGAGATTAGGCTACTAGTATTACTCTAATGGGGTGCCCAGTGCTGAAGGATTTTGCAGAGCTCTCAGCCTTAAATGGCAGACTGTGTGTTCAAAGCACATGTCCCAAGGATTTCTGTTGCAGGCAAGTGCCGAGTATTTCTGGAAACTAGACCCCAAAGTCTATAGCTTGACAGGTTGAAAATATGCAATGTGCAATCCCACCATCTGTGTGAAATTCAGCTTAAGCTAGTTGCCAGGCTGACATGGGCTCAGGGGGAGAGGGAGAGCAGGATGTGCTTCTCAAGGGTTGCACCCAACAGACTGAACCTGGCCTCCATCAGCCATTTGCTTGCCCACCAAGTGTGCGTCCTAGCCCATCTGCTTCCAGTCCTTTGTGCCTACTTCATCTTTCAGTCTGCCCTGTGGCTCCCATCCCAGTGACACAAGTCTCCAGTACCCCAGATGGGTTCACCACTAAATCCTCTTCTCTCAAATTCTCCTGTCACCCGCAGGGAGGATGAAGCCCTGCGAGCATAAGGTGTCAGTCTTCAAAATCCTGGCTCCATGTCTTGCCATAGATTGGCCTAGTGCAGGGACAGTAGTGATCACAAGTAAAAGTTGTAATTACAAAAGCCCATGGCCTAGACAGGAGATGCACATTGTGAGCATTGAACCGTCAACCCAAGCTGAACAAGTTTATTTATGTTGGGAGGCCAAGCTAAAGCATGAGGCAATCTGTGGGGCCATTAAATGCTAAAATTAAATATGTTTCTACAGGGCATGTGTGAATTGCCCTTTCAAAGGCTTGTAACTCAGCCAGATGTAGGTGGATTTTTCACAGGACAGCAAAAGACATAAGCAGTGTAAAACCATTTGTTTTATTAAGTGTCATGTCTCTAATCTAAACTACTAAACTTTTGGCAAATTTACAGCCAGTTGAAGACTTAATTTACAACACAGTATTTTAGGCAGCCTGAACAGCACTGGTTCTGCCAGTCCCACCTCTAACCTGTGTTTGTGTACCTGTGCACTGGGAACTGAGTGCTTCAAACAGATGAAATGAAACCCACACTGTCAATGCCCCCAGAGGGCCTTGACCCAGGGGACCCAAAGTACCAAGCTACCCATCCCTCCTGTCCTTGGTTCAGCTGTGGCTTTGCAACTCACTTGGCTTCTCCAGCTAAGGGCTCCCGAGGATATTCTGCAACATCTCCCTGGTAGCCTCCCTAGGACCTGCTAATGTGCCAAATCCACCAGTTGCTTTCCATTTCTTTGTGATGTATTCACTGGATTCTGCTTAAAAGTAATAAAATTGTTCAACAGCTGACACTCTATATTACTAGATAATGCTTACATTACATGATATGCATGTCCCTGGGACACCAGCTTTACTACCAATACATGTCTCATTCATTATCTGTGTATGGGGGAAGCATTTCTGCAGAAGCAGTCAGAAATTCTCCTTTATTTTAAATAATTTATAATAAAATAGTGATTGTAACCCTTGAGTTGTAGGTCTTGCATATAAAATATATAAAATATAGAGCTATTTTATTCACAAGTTTTTCCCTTTTTCCCCAACACAAGTAGAAATGCACCCCAGCTACAGGCAGAGAAACCCAGGTGCCATCCATGGGCAGTGAGAATTGTTCACACATTTTCATACTGATTTTTATTTGCTGGTATTTTACTACTTCTGCAGTAAATTGGTGCTGACTGTGAACCGGCATAAAAAATGACCCATAAAAGCAGAAACATATGGTGAAGGAACATTAAGGTCATGCTAAGGATAACAACTAGAAAGGTCTGCCTTGCACAGCCCAGCTGGGCATATGGAGAAACAAGTCTGAATAAATAAAAACCTTACATAAGTTACCCCCATGAACGGCCCCTTTTGGTTCTAAAACTGTTCCAGTCGGCATTAGTGAGGACCAGTTGTAATATCCTTCTTTCTGGAAGCAGGATTCCATTTCTAAGAAACAGCAATTAGTTTCAGCAGTGAATTCATTTGAATATTAGGGCTTTTGAAAACACACACATCAGGAGACAGTAATGGCTAAACCCTCATCTGTACTTTAAAATCCTTTCAGTCTAATCTGAGACATAAAAATCCACATGCTTTAACTCAACATCATGGGGCAATGGGGCAATACATTCCAACAGGCTTTTTCCACTGCATTTTCAAAATGCATAATATGGGGGCTTTTGATGAACCACCAGTCAGGCCTTTGAGTCTTTGGGTGCTCAAGTCCTTTAGGAACCAGCCTCAAGTTGTGCCAGGAGAGATTTCAATTAGATATTAGGAAAAAATTCTACACTGAAGGGATTGCAAACATTGGAACATGCTTCCCAGGGAAGTGCTGGAGACACCATTCCTTGGAGGTATTTAAAAGATATGTAGATGTGTAGATGCTTAGGGACAAGGTTTAGTGATGGACTTAGGCAAACATTGGACTTGATTATCTTAAAATTATTTTCCAACCTAAATTATTCTACAGTTCTATGATTCTTTAGGGTTTTTTTAATAGCAGAAAAACCTAATGGTATCTTAATGCACAGATTGTACACACTCATAATTAGTGTGCTTGGCCCTACTTTAAAGGTTTTACCTTAACTCTGAATTTACAGAGTCTCTGATAAAATTGACTCGGTGCTAGTAATGCCCTTGTAACCTATGTTATCCTAAAAATAATTTTTAACCCCAAATTTGAATAAAGTTATCATTAATTAAATTTTGATTAAATAAGTTTGATGAAACAACCCAGGTAGTTTAGCCAGAATATATATGTAGTTGTTAGGCAACATTTTCTTTCTCTGCAAGGCAATTTTAAATTGCAGTAGGTTTTCAAACCTGTTTGCACTGGCAGCAAGTTAAAAGCTACTGCTCTTTTGATGCCTGGGAGGGCAGAGAAGGAACATTCAGCTTCCAGGCTGTGCTGGGGGCCTGTGCAGGGAACAAGCAAAGGCAGAGAACAGTCTTTGTCACTTGGACTGAAGATCAAGTTCAGACATCAAGAAATGACCCAGATGCAGCTGAAGAAGGGCAGTTCTTGTGAAGAAAAGTGAGTCACTGAGAGGGAACGTGCTGCTGCAGCTTACTTGTTGCTGCTGGACCCGAGTGCAAGAGCAAGAGTGACATTGGAGAATAAAGGAAACTTCAAAGAATGCAGCTTTTTCACGTCTTCCCCAGTGACTGAATCCATCTCTTCACCTGGGGATGTTCACCCACTGCTTTTAGGTACCCAAATAGCTACAGACATGGATCTCCTACTGTTGGGAGAATGGGATTAAAATATTGTGCCTTATTGGCACAGTGATATGCTGAGAGCAGTCTCTGACTCTTTAACTGCTAGGCTTAACCATTCACCACAACTATTTGTTAAACTGCACACCCAGATAAAACCTCCAGCTGTTCCTAAAAACAACACCTCATCAACAAAAGCCAGCATGAATGCCTCAGGCAAATGCTTTTGTGTGAGCTCTCTGTTGGCTAAAGGCCCCTTTCTGACCATCAGAAACCACAGAAGACCTGGCAACAGCTGAAAGGGAGGTGATATTCTTCCCTGTGGTCCAAATTTTTGCACCATTTACATTGGTCTGAAATCCCAAAGCTCTTAAGTGACAGGATGCCTGGATGGATGCAGACCCTTCAGAAGAGATGGCCCAAGATAGGGGAAGGATCTGTGGCCACTGCTGCTCCCAGGACTGTCTAATGGATGCAGCCAGGCTCTCAGATTCAACTAAGTTTACTGTATTAATGCTGGTTTGCATGTTTACTACCTTGCCCATTTAAGACTTCACTGAGCTGAATCTTAATAAACATATATTATGAATGGATTTTTATTATTGTTGCTTCCCCCTCCCCCCCGGTCATTAAGACTCATTATGTGGAGTCATCAGCTGTTTTGCTTTGTATCCCATCTGTTCATACAGTACTTGGGATCCTAGATAATACTGTGGATGGGAGAGCCATTTCCACTCTTTTGGTTTTGCTCCAGTGGGACTTCATGTGGCCACTGGTGGAAAAATTGCAATGGTTTTGATTAAAGATTTTCCATATTATATATAGACACTTCTCAAAACTCAAAATCTTAAGGATCATGTCACTGACTAGAGTCAGTGGCAGTCTTTCTCCAAGAGGATTTTCAATCCTTTCCCCATTTACACCACCTCCATGCTCTGAAGTCAACAAGGACTCTTTCTTGAGAACAAATCTTGTGCAAGTTCAAGTCACAGGGAAAACCACCCCTGCCTGTGCCTGGGAAGAAGATAATGTTCTGGTTCCATTGCTGTTAAATGGAGCAGAAACTGGGATCTAATGAGACTTGGCTCTGCAGGTTTAATCTCCTGCTACCCCTTCACATTAGTCTTCCACTCTTTTATCAGTTAGATTGTCATACTGGCACGCTGTTTCTGGCCTCTGATGAACTAGCAAACCAACTCTGATTTGCAGCCAAGGTATACCTTGATCAAGTTATACCCATTTGATCTCATGCCTAATGCCTAAATTCTCTTTTTTCTCAAATACTCGTTCTCTCTCTCCAGATTTTATTCCCTTCAAATCCATTTCAACCTTTGCTCTCTGAATCTAAACAAACCACTGTCTTCTATGGTTTCTTGCTGAAAAAATATGCACTCTGCTTTCCTCATCCTCCCCACAGCTCTCAGGTGTACTTGTTTCAATTCACATGCACCTGCTGTGGTGACAGGAGCCAAAGCACTGCTGTCAGCCCTAAAGCTGACCTACAGGCAGGTACTTGCTCCAGCTTCAGCCTCTCTCACTGCTGCTTGGTGCCTCATGTTTTCCTGGTCATCATTTGGAGATTTATTTTAGTTCTCAGTTTGGTCCGAAGCACATCTGGAAAATTGTCTCCTTCTTCCCCTCTGCATTCATTTGCTAATATAGGTTACATGGCTACAACAGTGTTTTGGTCAGTTATTCTCTGATTCGATTTACTGGCACTTTTCTTCCAGATCTATAATTCATATTTTGATTTCTCAGCCTCTTTGCTACTAAAATTGCGGACACTATTTTTGGAGTAGGTGCCAAGGGTGAGAGGATGTGGCATTCCATTTCACAGGGACACTTCTCTATGTTCACAGTGCACTCAGCTGTTATAGCAGCACCAAGTTCAAAGATGCTTTAGCAATCTACTGGTCTGGTGGCAGCTTTAGCAAGGATGGGCTTGTGTGGCTTTACAGCAAGTGGTCACAGAGCCAGGAGGTGCTGCAGCTCTGCACCTTGTCATGCAGCAGGACAGTGCCACAGTGGGGAACAACCTCTGTAATTTGAGCCTCCCAGGTAAACCCAGGCCTCATAAGCACTGCCCCCCCCCCCCCCCCCCCGCAGCTGGTTACTGGGCAGGTAAATCTGCAGCAATATCTGGGAAGTCAGAGAGGAAAGGTCCCATAATTCTTCAGGCTCTTCAGCTTAAATTGCAGAAACCCAAGAAGGTTCAGTCTTTGCATACTTGCCCCTTTCAGTGGAACGTGACTGCTAGAGTCAGTGACCTTGACTTTTATTTTTTGTTAAACCAATTGTTTCATCGGAGAAACACAAAATTAACATGTTATCTTAGAGTGTATGCCATGAAAGGAGTTGCAGAGGAGAGATTTTCAATAAAACTAGAAATTGTTTTAATATGGGAAAGAAATGATAGAACAATTGTGAGGGAGTTATATCTAAAATGAAGAATTATGTTAGAAAATCACCTATCCCAGTGCAAACCTCTCTGGAGTATCCAGGAATCTGAGTCGTAGCCGGAGTTTCTTATTGCATTAGAGATATACAAACCTAAAGAGGCAAGGAGGGATATAAAGACAGATAATGCTTTAGAAGTAGCATTAGAAGCAGCAGGTAGAAGTCTGGAGACCTTTTAAGATGCCTTAGGTATAAATCTGATCCAAAAAAATCTAATTAAGCAGAGGATTATGCTTTCTGAACATAGGCTTTTACCTGTGCTTGGGCCAAACCATAATTTCAGGAGAAGAAGAATCAAAGCAAGTACTCATAGGAGAAAATCTGTTGAAGCTGTGAACTTTTCACCTTTAACAGCAAGTAATGACCACGGGGTGCAAGATCAGATGGTTGACTTAACCACCGAGTAACGAAATTAGGCTAAAAGTTAGATCTGGTCTGCCCAGAGGCAACATGACAAATTAAATTCATTCACTTTGTATTTGTATTAGTGCACTTTTTTTATTAGTGAACAGATTATAAAAGAAGGTTTTGCCTCAAGGCAGGGTTTTCTGGCACTGAACTGATTTTCAAGCTGAGGTTCCCCCCTGAGGGCACAGTAAGACCCTCCCTTCTTTGCAGCCAAGGATCAGATCCTCAGCAAAGATTTACCTGTGAACAGCTCTCAACATATTTGGAGCTTTAAAACACTGCAGCTTTCTTTCCATAAAGCTACATAAATTGAGATATATTTTAATAATAATTAAATATTTACTGTATTTCTAAAATAATGCCGCGTGTTTCACCAGCGGTATTTATTAAAAATAAATTGTCTTAACTCTCTGGGGCAGGCTTTGTAAACTCATGCTGGCTCCCAGCCTTGGCTGGTGGTGAGAACTGCTGACAATGCAGGTGGCCACCCCTCTTCCTGACGAGGCTGCAGCTCACAGCCTGAAAGTCTTGAACTGAACCTTGAATCTTGTGAGCTCCCGAGTTCGGTCACAAGCGTTAGCATTTCCAGCACGACGCCTCACTTTGCAGACACAGCTGTGTGGCATCCCTCCGACCTGGAAGGGAGCTCTGAACCGACAACGCATTTCTTTCTCCTCTGAAAATGAAAGACTTTCGAAATTAATTGTATGACATTATGGCTTGTCTGCGTTGTCAGCTTTGATTTTGCTGTGACTGAATGATGGCCGCTCCCTGTCTCGGGGAGTGACGCCGCGCTCATCAAGTGGCAGCAGCGGGGAGAGAGCAGCACCGCAATCTGCACGGGAAGCAGGTTCGTGGAGCGGGATGCCCAGGGTGAAGGAGGTGCAGATGTTACACTCACACAGGGGAGCCCATGGCTCGCTGCAGCTGGAGTTGGCTGAGCCGTGCCTCCCACAGCTCTGTGCCAAGTGTCCGACTTCCTGACCTCATCCCTACAGTCAGTCCAAGCTGCTGAGAGCAGCAATCCCCCGAGGTGTCCTTTTGAGCATTAGTGCTGAATGCACTAGAACTAAAATCAGAGCGCTTAAAAGAGCAGCGCTGCAAACTGCCTTTGCAAGGCTCTGCAGAGCAAGTGGGAGCAGAAGCAGAGGGAGAAGACTAACTCCTTTACCCTTTAGAGGGCAGTGGTGTTCATCGAACAAAAGCTGCCTTTTCGAGGAGGTAAATCCCTCATCGGTAACAACCGGGTCAGCAGCAGCGGAGCAGCGGCGAGGAATCGGGATCAGCGCTGCCGTGGTGCCGCTGGATGCGCTGCACCGTGCAGGACGGCATCTCACCCTGATGTACTTTCTGTAATGCTCTGTGCAGGGGCTCATTAATTTTCCCTCGTTCTCATGCACAGTAATCAGACAAGTAATTACGGTTCCACCGAGAGGTTTCCTTTCTCCCACCACGCCACGAGCGCAGCCCAGGGTGAAGCACTCCTTACCGTCGGCGTTTGCCAAACTGCAGCATCTTGTAATGAATACATATTATAATATTGTTTTTTCGCAAATATTATGTATAATGTTAATAGTACATTTCCTGTAGTTTTTATTAGACATAGTAGTGAAATAGCTAACATAGTTATGCTTATAGCAAATGAACTACCTGCTTAGTTAAGATAACATCCAATGAACGCCTAATAAAGACCCCTACTACTACCACCATCTACTGTCTGGAAAAAAGTATAAACCAAAGCCCAGACTGGGAAAAAAAATAAAAACAAACTAAAACCACAGCCAAAAAATGTGCATGCTGTAAAAAGGCAGACCCGAGGAGGAGCCACACTAAACAGTTCTGAGAACAACTTTACTTTGGGGAAAAGTTTAAATATATATAATCGTTTATGAATGTGCAGTAGGCTAATGCAATAGAAAAAGCACGTAAAGAGGGTGTCTCCGAGGTAGCAGGTGTGCTCTTGGCTGAGTGCCAAGCACCCGGCCGTTAACCCTTTGCTTTATCATCTTTATTAAACTTCTAAATTTCACCAGAAGAGTGAACCTCGTTTTTCACAATCTCTTCGAGCCAGATGAGCCCTTCCTGTGAAACGTAGGCCGAATTTGTTCAGAGAGCCAAGTAAGAGCTGATTTCGGAGGCGGTACTAACCTTTTCATGGGTTTGGGCGATGCCTCCCGCTCCAGGTTGGAGGACGCGTGCTTCACGTGCATGGCGTTGTAGGAGGTGTGGGTGTACTCGTTCTCATCGCTGTAGTCGGGACCTAGCAGCGTTCGAGCCCACGTCCCCATGTCATAGGGAGGCAGCGTCCCTCCAAATTCAGAGGGCAGGCATTCAGGGTGTATTAGCTGGTGAAGGCTGTTCAGGTTGTTTCCGTGAAGAAAGATCTTTAACAAATAAAAACCAAAGTTCAAAGTCATCACCGACTCCTTGTTTCGTTAAGTACAATAACAGCAGCGCTAATGAGGTGTGGAGTGTCATTAGTTGACGCTGCAGTTTCAGGTGGGAATTTCAAAAGCTCTCAGGGCTGACTCAGTTGGCAGAAAAGGGGGGACTAAGTTTGGGGTGGGCAGCTGAAGAGTTAGGTTGGTGCTACAAACACTTCTGAAAACCCTGATTCCCTTGCTTTTGGCACATGACAATTTCCGTTTCTTAAGTACCAGGTCGGGAGAAGCAGAAGGAATTATGACTGAATATTGCTACTGTAAGAGGATAAAGACTTGCATAAAGAGGAGTGAGAAGGGTGACAGTGGAGCTTACGGAAAGCAGGCATGAAGAGTAGGACTTCAGAGTCTGAGAGGGCCACTAGCCCTGCTGCACCCCAGGACAGACATTTCCAGGGGTGTATCAAGCTGTGTCACCATTTGGTGCTGCTTCAGCAACACTTGTTTCTCTAATCCTTCTTTGCTTTCAGGTGGGTCCTACCCTTGTCCTGCCTAGTCAGACCCATTTTAGGGTGGGCTCTGAGGGATTATTCAGCTGTTGTTTGACAGACTGCAGAGAACAAATGGCTAGGATGACTGCAGAGCCACCAATTCACTTGGGTTTCGGTGGAGAGGATCTGCCTCTTCTGCAGTGTGAGCAAGCAGCCTTCAGGCATGGGTGCTTTTTGTGGAAGCAAATGAGTTACCATCATGTGTAAACAGTCACCCTGCTGAAGGAATGAAATAGGAATTTTTTACTCCCACAAAAAGGATTGAGCTGAAGTTTTCCTCGCTAGCAAGTAACTTCAGCCAGGCTTGATAATCCCTCCACATTGCAAATTCTCTCAATCCCTGAGCATGCTCCAGTAAAATGTATTCATGTTTTGTTAGTGATAACAGATTTCTGGTCCCTGGATGAGTTATTCATTCAATCCAGAACAACCCAGACTCTAATTTTTAATAACAGCAGCGATTCTCTTACACCATATGGAAAATGCAGAGAAAAACTAGAGAAGAAAACAGGCAGCTACTTGGAAAATCCAGGAATGCAGGTTCCTCTCCACCCCCAACCCCCACCCCCATCTAATTACCCTTTTCCTTGTCTTGTCTTTGAGGAACGGTTTGATTAGCGTGTACAGGGCATGGATGTACCAGGGCTGATTGACAAAATGGACTCCTCCAAAACGTGCAGGAAAGCTGTCCTACAGAAAGAAAGAAAGGAAGGTAGTTAAGAGATGCAGTGCTTTACCCAGGCAGTCAATAGGATGAAAGTCGGAGGAAAAAAAATCTGTCTTCATCTGCAAACGAGCACTGGGCTTGGTGGGAGGGGGCAGGAGGGAAATGGAAGAACAAAAAAGATGCCTGTAAGCGTTTGTAGCAGTTTCCTCTGTGGACAGAGGCAGTCCCTTAGCCCCTCTACACACTGACACATCAATTGCCGATGAGATGCTGAAGATTTAAAGCCGGGTCTCCAGCCACTTCTCATGAACATTTTTTAACTCCGTCAGGGCATCTGACTCTGCCGGCCTGGGAAGTGAGAGGGGGTTGATGAGCACCGCTCCCTCGAGGGGAAGCTTTCTAATTTCTCATTGTGCAGCGCAAGGCAAGCCCCCGGTTCCCACGCACATCGCTGCTCAGAGCTCACCTTTTCACCCTTCGGCCTCCCTGCCTCCCCCTGCTAAAATCATCATGACAATGGCTGACCTTTCGGGGTGAGCAAGCAGCGCGTTGCAGGGAGGAGGATGGGTGGGAAATGCTGATAAGTGAAGGTGTGGGGAGAGCGCACCATGACAGCACCATGGAAACTGCCGGGGCCGCGCTCGCTGCCGCTGCCAGGCTCAGCACAAGCACCCCGGTATTAGCATGCAGGTAGCGTCCCGCAGGAGAGGTGCTGGCCGCAGCATCCCGCCCTGCTCCGACACGCCTAAGCGAAGAGGAGGTGGTGGCTGGCGTGTCTTTAAAGGTTACTGTGCATTATGAAGGGTATTTTGTAGCTACGATCTTATCTAACAAACGTCAGTCAAGGAAGAGCCTAGGATATTTTTTCTTTTTTTCTTTTTTTTTTTTTTTCGCGTGGCATAAATAATGGGGCGACCGCTGCTCCTGTGTGCAAACACGCTTCCGAGGGGAGGAGAGGAGCCTGTCTCTCCGCTGTGAAGGGAGAGTCTGATGAAGCCGTCCTCATCCTGTGTGTGCTTCTAACCCCTACAGCTCAGCGTGAAAAGCAGAGTATAATCGGGTCTCTTCCTTCAGGGTTTCAGCTCTGGGACCCAGGCAGGTTCCTTCCCCCCACAATTAGCACAGAATGTCCTGGGGCTTTATCTCGCCTTCCTCCCGAGCATCAGAGATTGAGCACAGCTGGTGAGAATACGGGGAGATGATATGGATTTGTGAGATGATATGAAAAAAAATCCCCTTATATACCTGCTCTGCAGAGCTTCTGTGCTGCTTCAAGGTCAATTTCCTCCCCAGGTTTAGCGATATGTATGCATACACCACCTCCTGCAACCCAGGGCAGATCATCAGGACTCTCCATACTCTTTAGCCATGGATTGCCCAGGCAGTCATCTAAAACCATACTAGGGTAATGTTTGTGAGCAGCCACAGGCATTAAGTGATATCTTTTACTTTTGGTATACAGTGGAATAAGCCACTTCCACCTCAGACAGGTCAGGTGTCCTGAATTCTGCATACTGGATATATTGTGAAGGACTATTGGGTAATCAGGCCAGCACACAGGAGGACAAGCAGTATAACATCCCAGGTGATCTCATTATAAATTCCAGTAAATGATGAATTGAGCTTTTGAGACCTCACCTGGTCTGGGGTTCTTAGCCCAAGAAAGATGTCAACCTGTTAGAGTGTGTCCAGAGGAGAGCCAAAAAGATGATCAGAGGAATTGAGCACCTTTCCTACAAAAACAGGCTGAGAGAATTGTGGTTGTTCAGCCTAGGGAAGGGAAGGCTCCAGGGAGACCTCATTGCAGCCTTCCAGTACCTTAAAGGAGGCTTATAAAAAGGAGGGAGAGGGACTTCTCATCTGGGCAGATAGTGACCAGACAAGGTTTTAAACTGAAAGAAGGCTGGTTTAGATTAGATGTTAGGAAGAAATTCTTTTCTTAGGGGGTGCTGAGGTACTGGAACAGAAAAACTATGGATGCCCCATCTCTGAAAGTGGTAAAGACCAGGTTTAATAGGATTCTGAGCAGCCTGAATTAGTGGATGGCATTCCTGCCCATGGCAGAGGGATTGGAACTAGATGACTTTTAAGGTCCTTTCCAACCCTAATCATTCTATTTTCAGCTATTCTATGATTCTATAATTCTCTTTAAGGATGGCATACGTCCTGTTGGGGTGTCCATTTTCAAGAAAGAAGAGTATATTTCCACTACTTTTATTGAGAGTTTAGAATACAGATCTGACTGAGAAAAAGTACTGCAGTGCTGCATGTTGCAGTGACTTCAACTAACGGCTGAGAAATTGCCGTGGAGTCTGAGCCCACCTACAAAAACACATGGATTGATGGAAGTGTGAAGCCCAGAGTGACTTTCTACCATGTAATAACCTAAAATTGTGTTTTATAGCAGACCAGAGCCACAAAATGCCCATCTCATGCAATATTCACTGATTCAGTTGCCTTTCTCACACATGGGAATGAAGATTTTAAGATTTGGATCTTTTCACAGATTATTCTAAAAAAACCCCCAAACCTAAAATAAATTTAAATATTCCATATTTGCCTTTGTTTATTTATTTATTTATTACTAATTCTCTATTTGTCAAGCTGGCTGCCATCCCACAAGTTGTGACTAGAAGGAAGAAGTTTTGGACACCTTTGCTCTCTGGGAGTAAATTGCCACAGTTGTACCCAGGCTGTACTGTAGCAGCTAATGTCAGTGTAGAAAATCCAATCTGAGTCTGAATCACAGAAAAGTAAAGAAATGAAAGATTGGAAGCAGGGGAATAACTTTAAGACACAAAGATTTATACTGATCTGAAAAACAAAAATTTTTTTCCTTCTTGCGGGAATGCACAAATTGCATTAATCATGATATTTTAGTGAGAAACATCAGTCAGCCTTCATTTTCAAGAGGGAATATGTATTCTTAGAACATGTTGACCAGCTTTAGCAATACCCAGAAAGGCCCAAATACTGAGAATTACAGGAACCAAGCAGAGGTTTGAGCTGGGAGTCTGCCTCTAGAAAAAAAGAAGCGGGATGCACTTTCCTATATAGAAAACTAATTTTATGTCCACCCAACATAGATTGTTGAGTCCATAAACTGGATTCTATCTCACACATCTCTGTTATAGGAAATCCCTTAATATAACAATTTTATTTCAAGGCAATTGCTTTCTTTTAATTTTGAAGGTACACCCAAAAGTGCACAAAGATCCTTGAAAAGGAAATGAAAGTCAGAAAAAAAAAACAAAACAACCAAAGAACATTTTTTTTGGTGTGTGTAACTTTCTGCTAAATTTTGTTCCTTGCCCTATTAAGCACATTAAGTTCAATTTGACCTTCATCCCTGAGTCCACCTACATTTCTAAGGCTGTCAATTAGAACAAGGACAAAGACTTAAAAAAAAAAAAACTCAGAGAAATTTGATATGGGAATCATCCAGACACTGTTTGGAACTGCAACATACTAATTTTGTAGAAGTCCCTAATTAGAGCAGAGCTGTCTTGGAAAGAAAAGCTCCTGTCTGGAGGTCTGCCTTGTGCAGCTCCAGGAAGATGTATGAAACATGTCCCACATCCCGCTTAGAGTCTCTGCTGCTTTCCCTGGGGCAAGGGGAAAGTAGCTGAAATTGATTTTCTGCTGAAGAGCTTTTGCTTTTAGGAATTCTCTTTTGATTTCTCATGTCTTGTGATTCCTTGGGAAAGTGTGCTTTATAATGAGGTACATTTTTTGGAGTCTACTGTGAAATGGACTCTGGGATTGTGGAGCCTTTTCTTAACCTGATTCCATGTCAAAAATACCTAATCCTGAGGATATGCTTGGGTTTTATTCCAATGTTACAAATGAAATATAGTACACATGAATTGGTCTCATTATTTTTGGTCACTACTGTCTTCTCCTCTGAAAAGAAGGCTGGACATATTAGCACATTGCTCAGCAATGAAATTGGAGAGTAAATAAACACATCCAATCCAGTCCTAATCAAGCTAACCTGCTTCTTGCTCAAGCAGGGTCATCCCAGAGCATGTGGCCCAGGATTGTGTCCAGATGTTTCTTGAGTATCTCCAGTGAGGGAGACTCCACAGCCTCTCTGGGCAGTCTGTTCCAGTGGTCATACTGGAGCACAGTAGAGAAGTTCTTCCTCATGTTTAGGTGGAACTTCCCATGCATCAGTTTTCACCCATTCCCTCTTACCCTACTGAACTTGCTGAGGAGGCTTCTGCCCCTTCATTTGAGTCATTGATGAATAAGTTAAACTGAACCTTGTGGGACACCACTAATGACAGGACTCCAGCTTGACCCTGTGAGACTAATTATGGCCCTCTGGGATCTGCCTTTGGGCCAGTTCTCAATACACCTCACTGTACATTCATCCAATCCACACTTAAAATAATATAAAAGAACTCCAGATATCTTCTTGGACAGCTGGCTCACTCCTCAGTCAGACCAGGCCTTTTTCACTGGGACTTAAATTGATCTAAAATAAGGCATGTATCTAACAATGCTGCAGTGGCATCTTCCCAGAGCAGTATAGGCAAACTGAGAGAGAGAAAATCATCCAAACAGAGTTTGAGTTGATTTAATGAAACTGGGGCCATTGATGGGCCTATTCTTTTGCCTGATCTCTCTTTGTTTTGCTTTATATATTTGTTTCTTTGTTGTTTTCTCCTCTTTATCATGCCTAAAGTGGAAGTAATGAACACAGTGGAGCTGCCACAGGCCCCCCAGATTCATGCAGGCTTCAATGCATCTTTCGTTTCAGATAGAATAAGTGCCTTCAAGCTTGCAGGTCAGAGAAAAATGTTATGGGGATCATTGCTTATCATCTCTGCTCAGACCTCCCGTGCTGTAAAATTTTTCAGCTGAGCCTGGAACTGAAAACCTTTGGTACATAATATTCCATTAAATAGCTCAGGAGGGGTGCTTCGAAGCTATGAGGTTGATTAGAGACAATTGTTATTTCTTTCTGCTTGTTCTTGCCATGTCAGCATCTATTTCTTTTGGCATGAATATGCTTCAGAAATCTTTTACTATGGTGTTGTTTGGAGCTGCCTGAAAGCTAAGAATCAACATGATTTTCCAGCATGTCCTCACACCAAAGTGGGCTGGGAATGCAAAGCCATCTTTGGAATATGAAACATCAGAATGAATCCAACCTGATGCTCAAGGTCATTCCATTCAAACTATGACATCATAGACCAAAGTCCTGAGCTCAAAATCCACATTACAACATATCTCTAGGTTACAGAACATCTGAATTTTGAGAAATAAGCATTTTTAAAATGCTTTCATAACATTTACCCTTTCTAATCAGAAAACCAAGCACACACCCCAATGAACTACTATCTCAACCATACTTGGCAGTTTACTACAAATCCAAAAGTAATTCCCCTTGAAAGAAAATAATTACCCCCAGATTCAGGAAGATATCAGTCAAAAACAAAAGTGTTTAAAGTGAAAGGTCATGTAAACTGAGGATAAAAACAGCATCTACATGCCTGTGCACTTACATAATCAGTCCCTGAGGTGGATTAAAGCTCCCAGAGATTGTATTAATAGTTCAGGCAGATTTTATTAATAGTTCAGTGATAGTTTCTCCATGGAGAATTTCCATGAGTCTGTGATTTTAATGGATTGGCATAATAAGGGAAGGAGGATTTTCTGCTCTTCAGCTCTTCAGCTTCAGATCCAAATTCAGCCTTTTAAAGAGTGACAGTGCTTGAAAGTTGTTGATCCCTGATTATAGGATCAACAACTAAGATGTTGAATAGGTTGTGTCCATCAACAACCTGCTCCTGAGCATGTTTGAATTAATTCCATGTAATGCCCTAGGTATGGACAGAGTGGGCTGTTGAATAGGGCATACTAGGCAAGAAGGCAAAGTTTCCTCCAATTGCCTCTTATTTTAATGCAGTTCCTAAGAGGTGGACGCTTAGTTTGGCAGGAGGAAGTGGGATGCAGGACCAGGGCCATGAGGACGCTGTGACTGGGCTGCTCCTGCACCTCTACAAGTGTTCCCTGGGGCTGCAGGTGTTGGAGCTGCTCTCCCTCACCTTCTGCAGTGCCTGCACTGATCCCAGGCATATTTCCAATCTCCACCATGACAAGTTGATTGTCCTTCTGTTATCTCCTTTTGCTCCCCTGTGTTTTTGAAGAGATGGGAATGCAAAATTAATGTTGCCCATGGCAATAATTTCAAATCGTTTGCTTCTACCTTGGCATGCCCTCAGAGTACACAGGGCTTGAAAATAGCTGCAGAGTAGGGGAAAACCAGTAAAAAAAAAAAGAGAAATTACTGCTAGCAGTATGGCAATCCTGACCTGCTTGAATACAACTGTAAAAAGAATTCTTGCAATTATGAAGGATTAATTGATTTTTGGTAAGCTGTGACTGTAACTGCTCACACCTAAATGCTCTCTTTACTTAGAAGTACATAATAGCAAAGGATTGGAGCAAAATTACATGAACTTGTGAGTTCTTGGTTTATTTTTACATCTCATGCCCACATATGTAGATGAGGATGCTCTGAAGTACTTCTGTCAGAAAAGCAGAACTGAGAAATGAGCACTGGGATACATTCTCCTAGGCATTTTTCATAATGTTTGTTATCTCTCTTGCTACACTCAGTAACTTCTAAAATGCAGTCATTTGCAGTGGGTTTCTCCCAGTCAGTATTGCACACTAGTGAGGTCCTACAGAGCATCTGTTCATGGGTGTTGGCAGATGGCACCAATAAATCAGGTTATAGAACACAGATTTGCTCAGTAAACTTTGATTTGTCCTGATAGAATCATGCTGTCATGTCATCTGGTCTAACAAAATAAGTTGTAACCTTGGGGCAAAAGGGGGATTTCTTCACTACCTTTTTGCAAGAAACTCTTCACTGAACCAGCTTAGAATAATTTAGGAGCAGAAAATTTCCCAGAAGCAGTAAATCTGTTGGATTGACAATATGTTCTGGTGCTACTTCTTTGTTTGGCATGTAACCATCTTTTACAAACTAAAGGTAGAGGGTAAGGCTCCCTCCAGAAAAAAAAATAGATTAATAAATTATATTGATAGAGAAACAGCAGGTTCATTCAGGGGGTTGGTTGAGGAGGTTCACAGGGAAGAAAGGAATTCAAAATGTGATTAGAAAGTAAAACCAAGAGCACTGAGACACTAATTTGGGAGTAACCCATGCCTGGGTGCAACCGGGGTGCTGCAGTTTGCTCTAGATTAGGTCATTTTAGGTAAGGCCACATCAGCATACTTCTGGTGGAGCAAGAAGAGTGACAATCACCCACTTAGCTAAGGAGGGGTAGTTTGGGTCACAGGCAGCATAGGAAAGGACATGAATTAGTTGGAGGCTATTTCTCAGTTAGTTTAGGAACTCTGTATGATCTTTGCAGCCAGCCTCAGCAAACCAGGCTACACTGTCTCCAGTGTTCTGATTTTTGGTGTAAACTCTAGCTCAGAAACCTGTTTGTGCTCAGCTTTCCTAACGCAGGGTGGCTGCAAGCTGAGCTGCTTCTATTCCTGTACCACGCTGAATGTGAACGTCTGAAATTAGTTGTGAGGGAAGGAAAAAGCAGCAGGAAAATCATCAAAGCTGAAAGTAGTTTTGGGCTTAATTAGAAATGGCAAAACGTGCTGGGCACAGAGCAAGCTTGGCCTGGAGACCTGCTGGGTGAGCCCAGGTGCTACTGGCTGCCGTGTGTGTGACCACAGGTCAGCAGGGATGTGTCACACGAGTGTGACCCCTGAGCTTTGGCTGCTCATTCAAAATCATCACCACAATAAAGTCCCCGTGCAAACTTCGGGTTACTGAGAGAAGTGACCTCCTTCCAGTCCTTTCTCCCTGACACCTCCCTGATTAAGTGGTGTGGTTTATCATTACTTGAGCTGTTGGTAGGTGTTTGTGGGTGTGATTTGTTCTCAGTTTTGGGAGTGTGGCAAATAAGGAGGTTTCTTTTGTAGCCAGATTTTAATGCAGGGCATTCTGAACTAAAGTGTCCACCAGCAGAATGAGCACTTCCACCAAAGAAAGTAACAGTGAGCATTAATACAGATTTAATGAAGGGGCGTCCTAATTCCCTAGCACCTGGAAAAGAAACTACCCAGGAGCACTGGGCCTAATGGTTTGGCATTGAAAACTCGACCCAAAAGATGTTCTATAATATACACATTTTGAAAAAGAATAGAGAGAATAGGGGATTTTTTTAAAGTAATTTTTTGGAGTTAAGCTTTAAACAAAATTCATTAGTACCATTAACCACTGTAGTAAGGAACACCATTGCTTTCTTTAGCTGTTCTTTTTTCAAGCGCTGTCCTAGCTATTTCTATTTCCATAGACAGGCCTTGCACTGATCTTGAAGGGCAGTAGATCTGTGGGACACTGTGATTGAAAGCACAGGGAGTGAAGGAGTTAGGGCAAAGAAGATGGCCCTGAGGCAAATTTAGTAGCATTTAAAAGGCTGTTGAAAGAAACGGGTTGAGTGCATGCAAAGTCAGTCATGAAAAGCATAACATACAGAACCTTATTTCTTGTCCAGTACTGAGATTTTAAACAAAAAGCCCTGTACATAGACTGTCTCTTTAGATGTGCATTGTTATGCTGAGATTCTCTACATTGTCTATGTAAAACATTTATTCCATTTTTTTTTTACATTGCATATATGTATATACACATATACACATGTACACACACACACACACACACACACACACACACACACACACATGTATATACACTTGCTCTCTGCCAAAATAGCTGTGTCTGAGCAAAGGGCAATGAAGGCCAAATTGCCATGGTGAGGACAAATGCCCACAGCATTAGTTAAAATCAGCCAAAGAAAAGCAATTAAAAAGGTCTTGTGGCACTCAACATTGCTTCTCAGGAGACCTATTGACTTTGCAGAGAAGCTTTTCATCTTTGCCCATGGAGGCACCAAGGTATTAAACTGAATTCCTAAAGTCGCATTACACTTGTGGTGTGATTGAAAGCTGATGATGGAGAAAAGGAGATTTTGTTATTTATAGTGCTAGGCAACCTATTTGGTGCTGAACAGAAGTCTGTTCTAGCCTGGCTTGAACAATGCATGCAATCGTCTTAAAAGCAGCATGAAAAAGAGATTATAAACTATCACCCTGATGAGGCTACAACCTAGCATGGTCAGAAGAAAATGATCAAGCAATTTTTTTTATTCGCAGTTGTTGACTGACTAAAACAAAGTATTTGATGGAAATCATTCCAGTAAATACCTTTGCATCTAGCTGTAAATTAAAATAATCCTTTGTGTTGACTCCTCCATACAAGTCCTTGTAGGTATCTCTTAGCACTCATTTTCTCAGAGCTATCTGTTAAACAAGAGCTTGATTCCTCTTATGACACTAAGAATTTTGTATTTTACTCTAATTTGTTTGAGATGGAAACCTAATTTTAAAATTGAAGACTGAAGATTTCCCTTCACCTAGCACTCGCACAACCCTTTTTTAAAACAATTTTTGTGGTCCCTGTCAGCTTTGACAAATATCCCATGGTGATGAGTGTCCCAGGGTGAAGATATTTTTTCAAATTTTTATTCCCTTTCAACAGGAGTGTATGTGTGTGTGTGTGTGTGTGTGTGAGCAAGCCCCATGAGCTGCTTTGTTTTAAAGGGAGTCAAGATGCTAAATGCCTGTGCAGTGGGGGAGACCCAGCTCTTGGTGGGTGCAATATGAGGCAACTCACACTGCATCAGATAAATACTTGATAGCAGCAGCACCTTTACCTCATATACAGCCTCTTACCCTTCAGACCAATAGAAACCCCCATCCTCTCATTTTTTGTATGATTCAGTCTCCAATCTTGTTCCAGTCTCTGACTGAAATTGCTTTGTTTCTTATCCTTTCATGCTGAAGGAAAATTGTTGTGTGTATTTGTATTTCACAAAGTCCCACATAGTCACCAGACTGATTTAACAGGAGCAGACCAATGTGTCAGATCTGCAATAAAATATAATCTCTTTGTGCCTGCCCTTTTGTGATCTCTTTCTCTCTCTACTTTTTTTTTTTTTTAATAACAAATCAGTGCCTTGGTAATGAGAAACTTGACCATAATTTAATGTCCTTGAAATAAGTTTTGATAATAAAAAATACATGAGTAATGTTAAAAATACATGTGGAAAGATTTAAAGATGCACTGTGGAAAATATATTTTTAGGAAAGCTGTTTTTACAATATCAGACTGCAATTCAAGTTTCATGACACATTCAACAACATGCATTTAAGAAACGAGTTATGAAGACCATTTTCATAGTGAAGAGCCTTGTATTAGGCAGTACAAAGAACTGATGATTTTCACTGATGTTTTTTCCCTGTGGTTATAAAAGCAGGCATTGCTAATAGAACCACCAATAGCTAAGATTGTATGATTGCCTGACTTGTTGCATCTTTGCTGCAGTTACACATTTTGGGCCCAAAAATTTCAACAGGGAGCCAGACATATTTTTGTGGGAACAATGTTGGAGGCTAGGGGTGGGGTGACAATTTCTCCACGGGCTTGGAGAGAAAAATACTGTTTTCTGCACTTCAAAATATTTTTATGATTATTGGAAGGTGGAGATTTAAATCTCAGACCTTTTGGAGCATGAACCCAACCTTTCACAAAAGATTTTCCTGGCGCACGTGGTTTTAATGACACAGAGAGAATTTGCAACTCTGTGTATGCCTGTGTCCAAATTCACTCAAGGAAGTGTGGAGGCTGTTTTGTAAGCTAAATAGTCACGGTGATACCTTCTTGCCTTAAAAGCTATGAACAGTAGAAATTCCTGGAGTACATTAGCTATGTTCTCCCAACAGGGACAGAGGCTGCAGCCCCAACCCCCAGGTGGGAGGTAGAGCTCTCTCTGCCGTGGTTTCTCCCAGAGATGTCATAAAGCACTGGTATAGTCAGGGCCCCTGAAGCTGTACTCTGATACTCAGATTCTTCCTTTCCTAAGTGCGTGACTTCGCCATTTCAATGTTCTTTTTGTGCTGTGTTCACCACCTAAAGCAATGCTAGGCAACAGTCAGTGCTGCTCATTGCATAATCACTCAGAATCAGGGCTTTTGTCAGTTTGGCAGCATTAAATGTCACATAAACTTTGTACTCTTTGCTACATGAAATATAAGCTTATACTCTCTGCAGCAGCTCTCTCATTTCCACAACACATCCTCCCTTCAGTTCACACTTTTTGTTCCTCACTACCTGGCTTTATTGCCACCTTAAATCCGACTACAAAACATCTTTAAGAGGTAGCGGAAGAAAAAATGGTTTCTGATGTCTGTGTAGGCGCGAGAAAAGCAGAGCATTAACGAGTGCACTTTCTCAGTCTTTCCAGTATTGTTAGCCAAGCATGGATATCAGACTGTGGATGTATTACCAGGTCACTGTTCAGGCTTTTTGTATCCTGCATATTATCATCTGCTCCCACTACAGCCCCTAACGAGAGGAGTCTGAGGGTTACCAGTGAAGTTTACTGCCTGAGTAGTACTTGCACTGCCTTCTCCAAAAGGTTATTCTAAATTGTGTTTTCAAGCACCACAGCATCAGTCTGCAAGCTCATGATTCCTCACCCTCTGGTTCTACTCCTTAAAAATTTGCTCTGATCATTTTTTTCAGGGCCGAGAGCAGGGAAAAATATTCTCTCAATTTGCTAAAACTGCAGTTCACAGGAAGGTGTGACCCCATTTCTCAGCCTCCTCAGATTAAAAAGGCAACAAATTTTCATTCTCTTCTTTCTTTTCACATTGGGTTAAAGTCACACAATAAGTACTGCTACATGAAGTCTTAAATGAATTAGGTTTTTTCTACCCAGAGACTGGAGTATCCTCCATCATACCTCTGGAGGTCATTGAATTTGCTAGGTAGGTACAGGACAGTCTGTCTGTGCCTTCTCCTTTGAAGACTTCCTATGGGGAATAAAACAGAGAGTACAATTGAACTGATAAAGGGGCCTGGTATCTTAGGCCTGATCAAGCAGAAACCGTGGGAGAGACAGACGTAGATAAATGCTCCCTGGGCAAGAAGTGACCAAGAAACATGTGAAACTTTGTGATAAGATAATATTACTAGGTCAAATGATGCCATGAAGAATGTGTAACCAGTGAGAAATTGTGACCAAAACCAGAACCCTATATAAGTGCCATACAAATAAAACCCTATATAAATGCCTTCTGTACTCAATAAAATTGGCTTCTGATCCAAACTTGGGTGTCTCTGTCTCTCAGTTGCCAATAGCTTCCCATTAAGAACTCTTCCCACCTAATTTCAGGCAGCAGTGTATCTTCCCTATTAAACTCCAACCACTGGGTGCCAGTGCAAATTTGCAAATTACTCGGTGTCATTAACCTTGACTTCAGCAAGACTTTAGGCACAGTGACATGTATTGTCCCTCTAGCAAATTGGAGAGATTTTGTTTGGAGTGGTAGTACTTAGTTCTAGTTTCAAAGTTTGCCCTGCTTTAAGCTATGAATGGGATCTGATCTTCCAAACTTACTTACCCCATGATTTGGTGGTATTTCATAGGTTAAGGTATATGTGCATCTCAAGCTGTCAGACTGTTCTGCCCTGTCATGTTCCACTCTTACTGTTGACTGATTACTGGTTATTCAGGGCTTCGGGTTACAGCTTCCATTTAAAGCTGAAGCTTTTATCATCTTTATAATGTGCCACAGAATCTATTACAGAAGTGGGCAGGAAGTTAAAGCTTATTTATTATCTGCTTTGCTGCAAAACCCATATTATGAGAATAAAGGACAGCAATAAACAAAAGAAAATAACGTGTTCAGACCAGAAGAAAATCTATATCACTAACTCCCTATGTTGAACAGTTGTTCCAAGAATGAAGGATTTCCTTGTTATTAGTTATGTGCTAGGTGAAGAGAAGTTATCAGAAAAGCTGCATTCCCTATTAGCTGCTACAGAATGCTGCACATGTGCAATGCATATTAATCCCACTTACATCTATCAACTTGATTAATACCTCCCCATTACTGAAATCTATAACTGGCACAGGAAGGTATCTGAGCTTAGCAAAAAGTGAAGCACCTTGATTCTTGAAATTATTTTGGGAAAAGAAGGTTTATATAAAAAATTATAAGGGCAATTTAAGCACTACTGTCAAGATAAAGGGAAACATATCAGATATTTGTTTTCAAACAAACAATATGAGTAAGATAGTAAAAGTAAAACTATGGTTGTGATTTAGAGAAAGGTAAACAAAATTTTAAAAATTTTGGAATTCAGTTTGTGATAAAATCACAGATTCTGTGAAAAAATATTCAAGGAAGTATGTACTGAAATACCAAGAATCTACTTAAAACAAAGCATTTGAAGGGCCTGCCTGAAATTCGAGAAAGTTAAATGCTGCTTTAATGTTGTGGACATGAAAATACACCCCAAATTTTTCTGCAAATGAGACAGAAAAGCATAACACCAGCAGTGTGGGAATCCACAGAACCCACGATGGAGAAACCCAGGGTGGACAAACAACCCACGCAAGATAATATCTGCCATTTGTAAAAGGATCACAACACCACACAAGCATTTAAAACATCAGCAGGGATCTGTAGAGGAAGGAACACACTTCTTCATGGCAGCCAAAGAAAACAGCATAGCATCATAGAACCATGGAATATGCTGATTTGGACCCATCAGGATCATCAAAGCCCAACTCCTGGCCCTGCACAGCACCATCCCCAAGAGTCCCACCAGGGAGCGTGACTGAGAGCATTGTCCAAATACTTCCTGAACTGTCAGGCTGGTGCTGTGACCACTTCCCTGGTGAGCCTGTTCCAGTGCCCAGTCACCCTCTGGATAAAAAATATTTTCCTTTTATCCAGCCTTAACCTCCCCTGACTCAGCTTCAGGCCGTTCCCTTGGATGCTGTAACTGGTTACCAAAGAGAAGAGAGCAGTGCCTGCCCCTCCTCTTCCTTGTCCACCTGAAGGTTTATGGAACACAACTGATTTTCCATGATATTTAGGTCCACCAGGGATACTAGCATTAGCAAAGACAATTCACTTTTGGTAGGAGTGAAACTCTGGTTGTATCGAGGTAAACTCTTAGATAACAAATTTGCACCAGTAAGTGTTTAGATAAGGAATAATATTGAAATTTATGGAAAAGTTGAAACTTCTAAAAGTACCAGAAGTAAAAAAATGCTCATTATTGAGCTAAAAAGATGCTGACTTCTGGATCTCAGAGACTGAATTCATGCAATGAATTGAGTTGTTGTCAGCAACTCAAAAGGAGCCTCAGGATGCTTCTGGGAAATAAAGGAACACTCAACAGAGTATGAAATAGAGATGAAAGGGTCAAGATGGTCCACGGCTCATCTACCCAGGAAAGTTTCTCTTGCCATAATTTGGGCTACAGTAAGAGAAGCCTATCACTCTAGGGAGAAAAGTATAATGAAGAAGAACAAGTGAATGTATTGTGCTTACAGATCATGTAGAAGGCAAGCAAAACATTGAAATATTTCATTTGCATACGAATGACCTGAAAATGGTATCTTATTGCAATGTCTCTAATGAGAAACTGAAAGGGCAGTAACACTCTGGGAGGTAACCTTATGAAACTGAGGCATCTATATATATCCATATATGCATGATCATAATTTCTTCATGAAATTATTTCATTGGAATGCAGTTGGGTTGCACTTGGAGCCACAAGGCTTTTTCTTGGAAATACAAAACATTTGACAGTGTAAACAGCACTAAGTTACACAAATTATGTTTGATATGGGGGGAAAGTGTAAAAAAATCCCATCTGGAAGCCTCAAGTAACTCAGAAATTCTGACATAAACTAAACAAATAAAGATGTAAAGTATAAAGGCATATTGCAGTGAAACTCCCTGGGAGTCTCTCCCTCAGCAGACTCCTCACATGAGGGAGCCATAAGGAAATTTGCACCTATCAAGCTGCCTGCAGCAGCAGCTTGAGAGGACTACTAAGACACGTACAGGAAGGGGAGATCACAACCCATTCTGAATTTAACATTTTGAAATTACCATGGCACCAGTGATGCACCGGAGGTCCCATGAACTCTGAAGACAGATGCCTGTGCTTGTCAGGCAGCTGTCAGAGTCACTTTGGTCTCACAGGTGTCTTGAGACAGACAGAGCAAAGCAGCAAGTCCAGTATGGTTTGTGAGATGTGATAAAGGTGGGAAGCAGTCATGCCAATGTGCAGTGAACCCATCCCAGGTGCAAGTGACGCTGCTGCACCAGATGGACACAAGCAGAGGTGGAATAGGTTTTCTCATCTGAGACAGCTGAGCTCAAGGACCTGAGACAGCAGGAACTGAAGGACCTGCCTGTGGCAGAAATGACAGCATGGATATTAAAACTGAGGTCCAAGGGTCTGTGTGATGTTACAGCATGTACACCTTAGGAGTTAATTGAACCTTGATAGCTGATGGCCTTTGAGATCCTGAATTGCATTACAAATCATTGATGGTGTGGTTAGAAAGGGGAGTGGGGGAAAATACCGTACTTGCAGGAGGATCTTAAAAGAGATACTTGGCAATAAATGATTACTGGTTCCTTTCCTACTTCCATCAATCTAGCCATGATCAGTTTATAACCTCCTCTGTTGCTGTGCTCACAATTTGGAGTGGAAGTGTGAAACAGCACTTTCTTTGTATTTCCTTTAAAAGTGGCAGGAACGGCCTCTTTTCCCTATCAGGAGATAGGATAAGGTCTCCCACAACTGCTTACAGAAACCACGTCAGTAGGAAGCAAAAGTAAGGAAAAGAATACAAGAAGGAGGCACTAAATGTGTTCTCCCCGATGGCATTTTCACAAGATAATTTCTCTGGCTTCAGATCCCCGTATCATAACAGCAAACCATCTGCTCATGGAAAGAGGACACTTCAAGAAAGGATACTTGGCTTAGTCATCCTGTCACATCACATCTTTTCAGGGTTTCTTTTATTCTAGTAAAGAGGTTTTCATTTTTAATCCTGTTTCTGCACTCTTTAAAGAAACATTTAGATGTAGTTTTCGTAGTTTAATCTGACAATTCTTCTAAAAAACATTGTAAAACAAATAATCCAGCATCCTACAGAAGTAAAAAGCTAGTAGCACCATCAATTGCAGTAACAATAAAGCACAACCGCAGTTAAAATATTATGGAATTGGGTACCCCAAAAGACAGTTTAAAGCATGCATAGACTCTTTACAGTAGAAATATCAGCTGTGTTTAACACCAGGGACAGCCAAGGATATGCACAACACTTGTGTTTACAGGGATGCAGCACTCAGCTCTCTGTGGCAGATCCAGCCTCCTCTGCAGGATGCAGTCCAAATTATGGCCCTGTGTGGGCTAAGTTCATAAGGCCACCTCTTCCCTGTGTGACTGGACCTGTCCTATGCTCATGGATGCATGCACATGCATGTTACACAGTTCTTCATTTTCACTCTGACCTTCCCTCTTCCCTCCTCTGGCCTCTTCTCTCTGAGCTGCCAGTGTAATGTGGACAAGTTGGAGGCAGAGGTGCCGTCTAGTGGGACACTATTGTTTCATTTCCCTGCCTTCTGCTGCCTTTTCCTACTCCTCCAAGAAAATCCCTCTCTAGCAGATAAGGAGTATTTGTTTCTGTTATTCTCTAAAGCTTGTCCTAAGTTTCAGACTGCAAACAAGGACCTGTTGTTAATGTCCCTGTGCTTTTTTGGTGCCTTGCCCCTCCCCCCCCTTGTTGTCATTCCTTCACACTTTCTACCATTCATAGTCCTCTTCTGGCTCAGCTAAGTTTGTTGAAACAAAATCTGTGACAATATATTTCAGCGTGCATTTTGTCTTTCATTTTGATTGACTTCACATGTGTTTTTAGAGCTACAGGTCAAAAGCTTCATTGCCCCCCGCTGCTTTATAAAGGATTCTTATAAATAAATAGCACATACCACAGACATGCCTGATCATCCTAGCAAAATATGAAGTTCTCCACACCTGAAGAAATCAGCACCTGCCTGCTCACAGCACTTCTGTGTAAATCTAGAGACAAAATCAAAAGTCTTGCCTCTGCTCAGACATGGGAAAATTTACTGTAAAGCTCAACATGTAAAAACAAGAATTTCTGAAAAAGCAGGAGAGGTTACTATCTCATCACTGCTCATAACTTCCTTGAAGCTGCTGGTTACTACCCCTTGTGAAACCTATAACATTACATATTACATTACATCCTTTCACCTAAGGATGGCTTAGGTGAACCTGAGAAATTAAAGTGTACCTGAACCTCAGGTGCCCTGAGACATTAAAGAGTATTTATGATCCACAGCTGTGGAAAACTTCAAGAAGAGGAGAGGATACTAATATATGCTCATCTCTGGGACTCCTCCAAGTTTGAATTGAGGTTTGAGTTCCTCAAACCAATCTCTGCAGAACTGTGCTGGGTTAACAACAGCTACAACATCATTTTTCATCACCCCCAATTAAAACATGGTAACACCTAAATTCTTATAAATTTATATCTATGCAATCATATGTTTATTTTCTAAGTGTTTATAAGAAAATATCTTCTCTTGTGCTTGAGTATTTTAGAAGCCAGTAACTAAATAAAATGTTGACACCTAGCACTTGCTCATTTTACACACAGAAGTATGGACAGTTCTTTCTCTGTTTAGAAGAGGACCTGAATATAACACTTGTCAGTGCACGAAGCAGTGAAATTTGCTGTGTATTATTTTTTTTTCCTACCTAATGAGTGTCTCGGCTTTATGACAGATTTTAATGTTAGTAGAAACTGTAGGTCCAAAGTACAGTCCCCAGCTCCAATACCTTCAGGTTACAGATTTGTTTGTCGAAACAACAAAGTTCTGAATGACTCTGGCCTCAAGGCTCTGACTGCAGTGACCAGAATTAGGAACTTCTCCATCTTGTTCTGCTTTCCATCTGATTTTCCGTGTTAAGCTTTGCTTCAGCCTTGCATTGTTTTGTTTTGTTTTTGTTTTTGTTTTTGTTTTTGTTTTGTTGTTGTTGTTGTTGTTGTTGTAGTTTTTTGGTAGTATATAATACAAGTCAAGTATGTTTTGGTGGAATTGGCAACAAAACAGGGGACGAGATTTGAGCCATGAGCTTTTGCTGTATCATTCAACATTGAGTTGTGAGTCCAAACATGCTGACAAATGCAGCAAGCAAGTAGATGGGTTTCAGTGGTGAGCCAGGGGGCTGAGAGGTGGCAGATATGACTTTACATTTTCAACATATTCCAATGGCTGTGCCTGCAAAAGCTTCACATGCCCTCTCCCAAAGAACCTGATATTTCTTTTCATACTTTGTGGTATCAGACTTTGAGGAAACAGCTGCAATATTAAGGTATTGTATTTTAAAAGCTGCTTTCACTGTCATGGGTTTGGAATGATGAAATAATCTGATGTTTAAATGCAACTAATGCTGAATGCTGATCATGTGAAATCTTGAAGAACTGTGTTTACTGGTAGTGATGCCTGGAGAGGCTACCTGGAACAGAGGCTAGATGATGTGAAAAGAATAAAGTAGGCATTTATTAAAAGGCCTTCAAAGGGTATACCTTGGGCAGCACAAAAGCCTGGCTGTAGCTCTTCCCAAGATGGACCTAAGATGGACCCAAGAGGGATGCCTGGTCACAAATTTTCACACTTTTATAAGTTTTGGTCCATTTACATATTGGGGTTAATTGCACAATTACAGCTTCTGGTTCTGAAGTCCCATCCTCCCAGATTGCTCTCCTCAATTCACTGTTGTCTCCACTTACTGGCCTTGAAGCTGCAATGGTGTCCTTGGTTCTCAGGCTGGAAAAGGATTGTTTTGTCTGACTAAACTGTGAAGAGAACTTGCTCACACTTTATATGAAGTTAAGAGTCACACACCAATGCAGTACAGAATATGAAAAATTTAAAAGCTAAAACTTAAGGCATTAGTAGGTGCCCACAAAGGAGAGCAAACAGTTCACCTTAATGTGAGACCACCACAGAGAATATTCCCCAAGCCGGATGAAAGGGATCAAACACATCTGGCAGAAGAGTCCCATGATGGCTTGACACCCTGGACATTTGCATGAGAATCTGTTCACCTTCTGCTTTACTTTTCATTAAATCAAAGTGTACCTTGAAAACTCTGCCTTTGCAACCCCTCTCCATCAACTCAGTGATCTCCTGTGAGGCCATGTTTTGGGAAACTTTTCAGGCTACCCTCCAACTTCTTCCCTCCTGCTCCTTCCTTTGCTCTTCAAAGGACATATGGCTCTGGCAGCATTTAAAGGTGGGTCTGCACAGGCAATTCATGACCCAGGTGCCCTTGGGCTTGGTACATGAAGGTTACCTGGTCATTTTGTTGGCAGGGAAAGCAGGAAATGCAAGAGCAGGAAATTTCCCAAGTCACACAACTAGATCTGAACACTGCTTCCTTGTCTTCCATTCTTTGACCTTTCTTGCTTGTTTTAATGACTGCTGGCACCAGTGTGATCTCTGATTGCCTTTTATTTGCCTCTGAGTAATTAACAAGACAAATACTCAGAAACTCAACACTTTCTTGCCCAAATTAAATTTTTTAAAAGAACTTTCATAAAATAATAGGAAGGTCCTTGCTGAGCCAAATCCAGCAAATCCAACACCCTATCTCTGGCAGTGGCTAAATGAAGTAGGATAAAACTAGGATACAATTTGGTATATTCACAGAGTAACTCTCAGTGTTCAGTTAAGGGCTTCTGGGGTTTGCTTTTTTTTGCATGAAAGGTCTTTTTCTGTCTCAAATGATATCTCTAATGACATTTAGGTCATATCTCTCCAATCTATGGATGAAATAAAAAGAATTAACTAAAGTGATGGAAATTTTGAAGACGTTTTATACCTTGGGAATCCAGAGAGCCTGCCTGGGAATGAATTACAAGGTTTAGCTTTCTCTATCAAAATATTTCTTACTGAAACAGAAGGGACCCAGTCATCTGCAATGCTGTCCTGAGTTTGTTATGATTTCCATTTCTCTGGTTTTGCCTTTTCAGCGTGTTTTAGTATTGCCACAGTCAATAGCTAATCACTTGTTTCTCTGAAATACTGTTTTGGGACCCTTTGGACCTTGTAAGAGGATTTTACACTTGAAAAAATTAGCAAAAACGTTTCTGTGGGAGTGGCCAAGCCTATTATTATCCTGAGAGGATGAATCAGGATCCCAAATTTTGTAATACAAGTTCTTTTAGTTCCTCCTCATTCATGTCTCAAGTTAGGTACCATCCTGTGAGTTATACCGTGCGTGCTCCAGGAATATTTCAGTGCCAGCCAAGAAAATTTTGCATGCACTCCTCAGACACTAGTGAATCCTGCAAGAGCTCTGCACTCCCATGCAGTGCTTAAACTGCAAGGTATAAAGACTTCTTGAAAACAATTAAGATCTTTATGATCACTTTGGTGATGTTGCATATATAGCAGATAATTTTGCAAGTCATCCTTGGAGCTGAGAGCTGCTCAGCAGATTTCACAAAGTGACAATGACCTCAGGACCCAACAGAGACCCAACAGCAGCAGATCTCCTTGGACTACCTGAGAACCTGACCTGGCTCAGCACTCTGGTGTTGAACATTTACAAGTACAAACTGTGACTTTTCAAAACACTTGCTTGTTTTTCATTAGGTTGACATTTCCTTTTTAGATTCACTACCAAGCCTGAGGCTGTGGGCTTTCTAAGGTGAAAAAGGGTTGAATAAAAGCTGGTGATTGATTGTAAGAAAACAATTTGCAAGGAAAGGGAAAACAACAGCATGTCACTTCACCTAGAAGCACATGCCATTTGAAAGCTCAGTACCTGCCATTCTGTGACATTCTGCAGCAGTATTTCTGGGCCTCCTGTACTGGCAAGCGTTTAGTAAAACTCAGTGTAAATTAAAAGGATTGAAAAGGGTATTAAAACTATCTCAGTTTACCAAAATACAACATATTTAAGAATTCCTTACAATTTGTAATATGTATATATCTAGAATGCTAGAAAGAAATGCTGACTCTGAAGATATCATGAGGACTACAGTAACTTCTAGAAGGTAGAATACATCCCTTATTCCAGCGTTCTTTATTTTCTGTAGCTGTCTTTATTCCTGGGAATGCAATAAAATGTATTTTCTAAAAATTCCACTAAAACCACTGGTGCATTTACAGCTACTCAACGCACTTTCTCTGCAGTATCAAAACAGGCGAAGATAGAAACAATCAGTCATTAAAAACAATTTATTCCTGTAAACCAGAATGTCTCATCCATAAAACCCTTTAGGTTTATGAAAAAAAATCAACAACTCACAACACCCATAAAGCTTAATTCAGCCTCTTAGTGGAAGCAATTCACCGAAGCCTTCTAGAATTCTGGAGGAGCAGTGCTTGGTTGAGAGCAGCAACATGGTACAGTCTCCTGTGCTTACATAGGACATATGCACAACCTTCCCTTAGAATCCAGACACGAATATGCTCTCCATAGGTCAACCCTCTGCTTCAGGATTTCTCTCTGTTTCCTGAGCCACAGGGAGCACTTAAACACTCCTCTCCCTTGGTCCTGGTAATGCCATTTATTCAGCAAAGTAAACAATCTCCAGACAGGGAGAAACCACAGGAAGCCCTTTATAACACTTAAGCATCTAACATGACCATTTAACCCTTTAGATAGGCAAAAAAGGAATGATTTTGCTGACAACATGACCACATTGAAACTCTGCATCCCTCAGTGAAGGACATCTACTCTTCCACCCAGTGCTATCTAGTTTTTAACACTGTAAGGTGATACAATTTGGTACCAATTTGTTTCAGTTAGTAACAGCCAGACCACAACAATAAAAAGGGGATTTTTTGGAGGATAATTTCTAGCAACATCAAGCATTTGTTTTCTGAGTCAAAAGTGGTTCAGGAAAGCTACACAGCTACATGGCCATGATAACATATTTTAAATAATGTTCATACACACAGCTCAAAAAGGCTTTCTTAGCTTGGGTGGTTGCCACCAGAGAAATTATGCAATTTTCATGCTAGCAATAGGGAGTGGGGTGATAGAGCATGTGTCTTCTTCAGCTGCAGGGACAAGATGCATATGGTCAAAATTTGTTAAGAAAGTGGTTTACTCACTGAAGAAATAAAAGATTGACTGAAATTACTTGTATTTATCTGATGAAGCATCTTGTCAAAAAAAAAAGGATGAGGAAAAAATCAAGCAAATGCCCAAACTGAATTATTTCCAAGTTTTGTTTTGATATGTAGCTTCAGTGTGATAAGAAAGAAAGAAACATTAAAAAATGACACATAGCAGTTTAGCCTGCTAGTCTAGGAATGAACTATATGTTTTCTATTTTGTTTTGACCCACAACAATTGCTTTTCCAACTGTAATACTGGGACAACAACTTAGAAAATCAATTTGTTCATCTCTAGTCATTAAGTGTGTAATGAAGCATTCAGTGTGTTTTGTGGCCACAATGAATAAACAACTTATTCAATGTCATTAACATTCTTGGCCTGTGAGCTCATGAACATCTGATAATGCTCCTTGTTGTGCAGCTCATGTGAGCTGTCTTCAGTAGGAATCACTGTCAAAATTCAATATAATATTTTATTTTTATTGAGCATTTGAAGTACTTTTTAATGGCAGAATCTGAACAAAACAGTCTGGGCAAGGTGGTCTAGTGATATACATGTATTTTTGGCCAGTGGAATATTTGTTGGATTGTGCTGAACTGCCCATTAAACTAACGAGAAAAAAAAAAAGGTACAACCAGGGGCAGCACGAAAAAATGTCTGCATCATCCTGCCAGACATGTGGTTTTGCTGCATTATATAGATGTCTCCCATATTAAGCTGTTGCAGGTATCCTATTGTCTCACTGAGAATGAATTTTAATAAGGCACAATATAGAATAGTTTAATTATTAAACTTGTGGCACATATTTTGCATGGAAAAGGTGATATGTACAGCATAAAATTATAATTTGATTTCCAGATCCTCTTTTTCATAAGAGCACAGAGGGACTTAAATTGGACCCACCATCCATCTAGTCTGGTATTCTGTGATAAGCTCTCTCTGTTACTGATTTTAGCAATGATACTGAAAATACAGCTATTATTCACAACTCTATAGCTGATATATATTCAAAATCTGTCCAGAAACCAGAAACCCTCAGCAAGATTCAGGCATATGGCTTGAATACATGTTAGAGGGTAAGTGCAGTTCCTGCTGTTTAAAACAGAGGAGCTGCAGGCTGCAAAGTTCTAGTGCTAAGCAGACATGCCTAACTGAAAACCTTGGAAATTGGGTAGCAATCTTATTCCTCCGTTTGTTTCCAGTGTTGTACAATAAAGCATTAGACAAGACCTGGCCCATACAAAGTGAGTGTGAATAGAAATTGAACAGAAAATACTTCTCATAAACCAATCTGGAAACAAGTGAAAATGCAGCTTGGGTACAACTGAGGAGGCAAAACCAGGGTCAGGTGTTAGTGGTCAAACTAAGTTTTTTGGCTGAAGGTTGAAATAAACATTCTTTTTGAGTTATTTCATGCCTCCTCTCTTGACAAAGCTAAAGTCTTTCAAGCCTATTTGCAAATATTTACTGGAAACTGGTTTTGCCTGGCTGGGAAGTGGAGGCAGATCCTCCTATCTAAATAAAAAAACTGCAAAAAACTGTGTGTCATATATCCAGGCAGAAAGAGACCACAATGAAATCTGGAAAGACTGTAGGTCTGGGGAGGATGAAACCCTGGAGTGCTGAGTTTATTTTAAGACATTAGCTCCTACTGGAGAATCTATTCTCAAGTGGGTTCCAAATTATTGGAATAAAAAAGTATATTGTGTGTAATGCAGCATCTATGGAAGATCCTGGAAGACTACAAGACCTATCCTTGTATTTTTTCTATGGCTGAAACATGGGCTTCATGTGACCAAATTGCACAACTGTTTCTCATTCAGAAATTTAATAAAGGCAACTTTATTTTTGCTCAAGTGACAGGGACACCTTGAGTCACACAAAGAGAGAGGAAGATACCAGGACCCAGGGAACTGGGACACAATTGTCAGAATATTTTTATTCCTGTTTCCCTCATTTGTCTCAGAGCTCTATAGCATGGGTTGGTCGAAAATTGGAGTTGTTCCTGATTGGATGCTTTTGTTTTATTATCCAGTAGTCCTAACACAGCTTTATTTGCTATCTGGACAAACCAACTTTGAAATGTATTGATATTCTTAAATTGATCTGAATTTTTAAATGTTTAAAGTTGCTTTATTGGACTGACCTGAGCAATCTCATAATCCCATTGGCAAATAACTTTGATTGGAAATAAATTCAAATCTATTCTTAAAAATCCATCATTCTCTGTTGATAACAGAAATCACCTGCCCAGACATGAACAGATAAGGGATAAAGTTTTGCTTTAGTAGCAATATTTGAATTAATCAGGCTGGTTATTATCACCTGAAAATTGTTCCAACCCCTGTAGAGTTCAATTTCTGATATAATGAATACATATCTAAGCATCTTCATTTTCTTTCTTGTCACTGATGTTTTGCTTGAAACTATTTTACCTGGGACATTTTATACATTCAAAATAATTTTATAGTCTCTATTTCACCTAAGACACAAAAGTCTAAAAATCCTGAGGAAAAAATACAACAGAGGTACTACCTAAGTACATTATTTGAAGATATGTAGCTTATAAATCAGCATTCTCAAGGACAACTCAATGACAAAGATTTTCTTCAAACCTCACTAGGAAAAAGATGACACATGCCCAGGACGTGTGACATATACTCAATACTTAGAAAAATAATTTGACTTGTAAAAGGGAAGGAAAGGAGTCAACAAGACAAGTTTAAGAGGACCAAAGTCATCTCTACATCTCATCACAGAGTGCATCCATTGACTATGCATGGCCTAATTTAGTAATTCCACTTGACATTGCGTGGATGCACCACACCACACCTGAAGCAGCACTACTTCCTTCACATCAATCTCATTTAGCTCACTACTAGGTCTTAAGTTGATTATCTCAGACATCTTTTGCCCCTTTTGCAGTATAGATAAGCTGTACTGTGTACCTCTCCTGACTCAGTCTTCAGTTTTAAATGACTTGTTTGTCTCTCCCAGCATCTGAAGCTCCTGAGGCTGTATCCTGCACAGGCATAGGAAGACCTCCTGATGGGAGAAGTGCTGAGTGCTTTCACTCTGCATCATTATTTTCTGAATTAGTAGGCATAGTTTGATCTGTGTCAGTTCAGTCACCTTCATGCTAGAATAATGGGGATTTTAATTACATGATGTTAAACTTCTCTCTCTGATGTAGCCATGTATTGGAAGGCTCATCATCAATTCAGCAGTCGATTGAGGAAACCTTAGATAATGAGAGTTTATTAACCCAGGTTAATGAGCCTCAGGCAAAAATGAGGGATTTTGCCCAGCTGAAGAGGAGCACTGAGCACAAACAAGGCTACATGAGCAGAACTCATCTCTCTTGAGATCTGCCCAGGAAATGACAAAGCATTGGTAGAAATACCAGTGACTGGATGCTGAAAGCAGAACATCTGTGTTCTCAGGAGCTACATTTTTTAATCATGTCCTCCAGACCTCTGAGGAGAGGCAGTTATTCCAGCAAGTGCACTGGCAAACAGGGAGGAGAATGTCTCAGAGAAGCAGCAAGCAGGATGAGTGTCTCTCAAGAAGTCCCTTAGACTCTTCCCTCAGGGTCTCCCTGATGAGGTTCCTTCTCTTGTCCACCCTGGAACTGATAACATCTGTGCTCCCAGGAATACCCTCTTAGTCCTTGGAGCTCATATCCTGTCCTAGGAGCAGATAGGTCCTAAAAATCTGTGGTACTAAACATAAGAAACAAGCTCCCTTCCTTCCCTGTGATACAGTCTTCTGATAAAACAAAGTCTCCCTTGCATAAATTCACAGAGGTACAAGTTCCTGTGGAATGACTTAGCAGGGATAGGGAAAAGGGAGAAATCCCATGACATCTGGAACAGCTATCAGCTGTACAACTTTAGTCTCTCATGCAGGTCTCCTGTTGTGCTGTTCTACCCTGCCCTGGCATCAATATGTAAGGAGGTAAGAAACAAAGCATCACTGCAGCAGGAAGAGCATTTATTTAATTACACCTACTCACTCTTAGTTCATAAAAATGTGTGGGTTTTTAAATTTTGTTTGTGTTTTATTCTGCACTTTTTGGAAATAACAATAATATTAATTCAGAAGTTGTTTACTTATTTGCAAATTGTAGTAATGTGTAGTAAATGTCAATCACAGCTAGAAAGACAGGCATTAGCCAACAGAGGAAAAATGCATGAATTTCAGTGATGTGAAATACTGCACTTTTCTGAAATAAATACGTTAACCATTGGAATTATAAATTAATATCTGCTGTTCAAAAAGATGGCAGCAATAGCTTCCTGGATTCACATTTTCAAGTCCAGTCCTAATATTAGAAAGTCTGAGAAGGGCAAATAGTTCAAAATTACTTACTAGGCTGAAATTTTTGGTTGTGAAGTCAGCAAAAGATTTGCCCTTGTTGTCAGTTCTGGGAATTTGAGAATGCGCGCTACATTTACTTGTCAGCTCTTGCTGTTGGCAAAATTCAAATGGATACAAATTCTTTAAGCTAGTGGATGGAAGACAAAATGGCCTCAGAGAAAGTGACTCTTGGTTTTATGAACTTAAGAAAAAGGAATTTTTTATTTCATAGTTTTGCATCCATTGCAAACTATAACCCATGAATCAAAGCATCTTACCACCTTCCCTGTAGGATATCTTAACAATATTCAAAGAAAGAAAAAAGGGCTGCCTAAAATATCAAATGCTATGAAGTACCTGCAACTTTGGAAATTAAAATAGCTGGTAAATGGCTGAATGAATTGTATATGGCCTAAAGAAAATTAGATGCGTGTCATTCTTATTATTCTTAGTCTCAATATATGTAAAATTGTAAAACTGATTCAATGAAAATAATGGCAGCTTTGCCAAAAATGTGTCTGAGACATATTTGAATAAGCTTATTATAAAATCAGCTGTAAAACTTCCACTGTGCTGCTTCTTCAGAAGGCAAAATCTTGCAGTTCTCGTTGGAGACCTCTACTTAACAAAGCACATACACATACATCGATAGAAATGGTCACGTGCATAGATAAAAATGGTCCACAGGTGTTTTCCAAAATTAGAAACTTATTCATCAGGGAAAAAAAAACCAGTCATACAGTTTGTCATGATATCGATGACAAACAGAAGCTCTGCATGGCCATGGGTAAAACCTTGCCTGCCCAGGAAAGTTGCCTTTGTGCAATAGTCCCCATAACATTTATGCAAACATTACTATGATAGCCATGCACCAGTGTATTCGTGAGGATGTGCCACTTTGAGATGACAGCAGATCCCACAGGGCCTTTGGGCTCTTGGAGAGCATGAACTGAGGTGGTTGGTCCGTGTTCCTGACAGTCCTGCAGCAACATCAGTAACACAGAGAGAGGTCTGCGAGGAGCTCGCTTGGAGCTGCAGCCAAACATTGGTGCTGAAGAGACCTCCACTGAGCCACCATCACCTTATATATATATAAGGTGCATATGTACAGGTATATGACTGTATTTATAAAAAATATCTGAACAGGTTGGTGTTTGTACCTCAGTTATTGCTGTCAGCATGGTGGCTACTGCTGAACAGTGCCATTTCATGAGTTGTGTAGGAGTGTTTAGAAATGCACAGGGGATTAATACTAGATTTACAGTGAAGAGCTCCTGCAGCCAAGACCATGACTGCAAAAGGGGTCTTCCTTTCTACCCCTTAATCCAAAAGGTAGAAAATTTAATTGCTTTCCCATGCTGTAAGGCATGCCAAAAGCTATACAAGCCCATGTGACAACCATCTTTTCTAAGTCTGGGGTATGTGTGCACTTTTTAAAATAATTTTCTAGCTCTCCATGAAAGACTCCAACAGCAAAGTATTGCTGGGACAGAAGGAGGGAGGAAGCCAGGGAGAGGGACTTTAGAGGTTTGAATTGAAGGATATAAGGAGAAAAATAGAGTTACACAAGAAATATTTTCTAAGTCTAGATTAAAATATCCACACATCTTCAAATCTTCTGAAGATCTATAAGAAATGTACCTGCACTGTAGTATTGACAATGCAATTTATAAAATCCAAAGATAGATTAACAGTTAAGGGTATTGATTAAACTATGAACCAGTGTACCATTCCTATTTTTATGGCTGTAGCTACAATAAACATATGAGAGATTAAATTTTTAACCTGTTTGTTACCACCACCTGTAGAAGGCTCCAGATCAGGGGGTGAGAAAAACTAATTATTTAGGAATACAGAAGCATATGCAGCCAATCACTGGGGGTTTTGAGATTTCCAAGCAGAAATCCTTCCAATCTCAGTAAGCAAAAGAGAAAATACAAAGAAATACCAGTTTCTTAGTGTCTGCATTATGCTAAGAGGCTTATGAATTCATGGGCTTTTTAACTCTAGGAGGATGACTGGTGGAGAGCAGGGTACTGCAGCAGACAGGCACACTGACAACACACAGAGTTGTCCTCAGAACTTGTTCTGCAGCTGACACTGCTTTCAACTCCAATTAGCTCACTCAAAATCATAAGCCTGACCTTTTTTCAAAGAGCTGTAATGTATGAATACACACAAACTGTACTAGCAAAAATGATGATTCAGTGAAATACGGTCCTGTGAGCTTTTGGTACTAGAAGGACACTCCTAGGAGTGATGGAGGCCAACTGGTGCTGAACACTGTTGCCAGAAGAAGATATGGGGAGTGAGAAAACCCCCCCCATGACTGTTCATAAGGACGCTAGCTACTTAAAATACTGGTGGCAATTTCCTTTGAATGTAGTCTTAAGATCCTTCTGCCTTCACATGCTAATTGAGAGAGTGATAAAGGAAGGGTAACCTCCACACCCTCATTCCATTTTAAACAACACTCTTTTCCATATTTAGGGCTATCAGCAAGGTCTAGACCTAGAATTTGTGCAGTATTATGAAATATTGGAGCTGATTAAGTGTTTAATTGTATTTGCAGGCTTCTTGTGGACCACCTGACAGGCCCTAGTGCCCCTGGTGGTGTGGAAAAAGGAAGGTTCCATTGCTGAAGGGCGTGATATGTGTTCCCCATTTCAAACCAGGATCACTGCAAGAACACCTGAGTCATGTGCCATAGACACTCCCACACAACCTCTTCAGCTTTGTCTGTCCCTTTTTGCCTAACAACCTTGAAGATCCCTTACCAATTCCACTGAATCACAGCCCACGGCTCTTATCACTCCAAAGATCCAGTTCCCTTTTTTTCTAATTCCACATATCCATCTTGGAGCAGAGTTACACAAAACTTCTTGGTGCATACCAGACCACCCATCCTCTTTGACCCAAAAAACTATCTAGAGCACGACCTAACTCTGAGTCTTCTCAGATCTTCCAACGTTCTGCTCCAAACCTCCCTCTACCTAAACTCCCCAACTTCCCTGCTCTTCCATCCCAGGTTCTCCACTGCCATCCCTCACTGCTCCGTCATCAGGAGCCCCAAATGCTGGTCTCCTGGCAGTGATGGCTGCTCAGCTCTCCATCTTTGGACCCCTCACCTCTGCTTGAACCATCTGCCAACATCTGCACCCACTGCAATGAGCTTCCATGGGACCTTGAGCCCACCTTCCTGCACTACAGCACCTCCTCCCTTACTGCTCCCCCAGAGGGAATGACCCAGCTCCTGCATCTCACATGCATTTCTAAAACCTAAATACAGGCCACAGTTCCCAGAAATGCATTTTAAAAGGATCCAAAGAACAAAAAGTAAGATCTATTTTAGGAAAACCAGATGCATTTAGACCCTGTATTTCCTTGCTTTTACTCTGCAATTAGATCTGGAACTTCCTTTTTTATAGGATTTGGAAAATAAAACTGGAGAAAATGGGCATGTAATTTTTTCCTTCCCCCCACCCCTTGCCTCCAACAACAAAGAGAGCATTTTTAGGTTTATTTTTCTCTCTTTAGTCTTGTATTTGTGAAGAAGGTGGGGGAGGTGAAAGGCAGCTAAGACCCAAAGAATTAGAGGTTACTTGTTCTTTGTAAATAATTGCCATGCCATTGACTGAGTGCCCTGAAGCCCAGCTGCCTGCTGACAGACTGCTGTGTCAGCAAAAATCTCTCTTGTTTTGAAGGAGGCTTTAAAGCCATGATGGGTGGAATACGAGGCAGAGTACAAAAACTCACTACCAGTTCTTGATAGCACACAGTTGCTTTTCAAATTAAAACATTCTTTTTCCTTTCCACCTACACCAGGGGTGCTACCTCAGTGATGCTTGCTGATCCATTCTTTCTTTCTCATGGAGGATGCAGAGTTTCTCAGGGAACCATTTTTTTTCTTCCTATTGAGATCTACCATTGCAATCAGAATGCAGGGTATTTGATTAACCACTTTATTAAACCTGTTTTCACTTTTGAAACAGACATGTTTTTCTCCTCCATTTATAGCACACTAAGACGCTGTGCAGATACAGTTATGGATCAACACCTTATTAATCCATTTTTTGGTGATAAAATAGCTGTGTGAGGAAGTAAAAGGACCTCACAGATAACAAAACCCTGCTAGGTGCCTCATTTAGACCTTTTCCTGCTCAAAAACTCCTTGTTCTGGTACAGGAACACCTGTGCTTCCTTGTAAGTTGTACATGTTAATTTTCCTCCTAGCCTCACATTGCAGCCAGTGTTAAAGACTTGAACAAAAAACCCAGGGTACAACAGAGCTTAGAGCAGCAGAAGTACATTGTGTGTTTGAAAAGCTACAGAGTGGAACTGAACAAGTAGGAGATCTTGTTTTCCAGCCATGCCGAACTTTAAATGCTAGAATAAAGCAAGATTGAAACCTGGTCTGGACTATTGTTCAGCAAAGGTCACCGAATTTTCAGCAAGTGGTGGCTGCAAACTTCCCAGTAAATCCAGCTAGGGATAGCACACAACTTCAAGTAAGCCTGAAAGCCTTCACTAGCATAGCTCAGGTGGTGGAGGATCTACTGCACTCCCAGACAAGATGCTGTAGTGGCTGATAGCACACATCACTCTTTTCTGGCCAAAACTGGTCTTTCAACAGGAAGAGTAGGGGCTATCTAATATCACAAGAACAATTTTCTGAATTTATGGCCTCCAAATCAAACTGTGGCTATTTTTTAATGGACAAGATGAGCTGTTCTTCCAGCTAAATCAGCAATAATGTGAGGCTCTTCCCTGCTCAATTATTTCAAAAGGTGTGCAGGTAGCAGTAAAATCTAGCTTGCTGTTCTGGCTTGGTTCTTCAGTGCTAGTGTGAACAAATGGCTGCTTAGCACTTCATGCTCAAGGTAAGCCCTGTTTCTCTGATGCAAAGAAGGGTAAAATGATTTCTTAAATATTAACCTTTCAGTCTGAGAGAAAAAAAAACACCCCTCATCGTCACTGCAAAAGTAATCATTGGGTGTCTCTACGTCTTGTACACCAGAGGCTTTTTGACTACATCCAGAGGAGAATGTATTTTCTAATAAGCTACTTTAGCTGAAAGTGAACAGCATTTCCAATTAGAAAAGATACTGATGTGAATTTGGTGAAGAGGGAAGTAATGGAGCTGATCACAAAATCTTGCTTAGAGCCACAGATGCTTTGTGTTCTTTGACTGAGAGAGGTTGTGCCTCTCCATCCACCTCTCCTCCTCCTCCTCCTCCATCCAGCCTAACCACCACCCCATTGCCATCACAACCATATCCAACACAGCTGTCTCTTCTGTGAGGCCAGCAGCAGCAGCAGCCAGCTCACAAGTGGGCCTTGCAAGGGAGGGAGGATGTAATGCAAAACATATTCTGTGGAGACACAGAATCAGCACGATGAACTTTGTGAATTTCAAAGATTCTCTTAAAGTTTGAGCATTATGCTCCCGTGATATTGCATGAAAGCTTGGCTTTTATTCAAGTGGGGAGAAAATGTTTCCAGCATTCATAGCAGCCAACAAAATCTTGAAGACATTAATTGCAAGCACCTCAAAAAACTCAAAACCTAGACTGCAAATGCAAAGTAAGGGTTTAAAATTTTTTGTTTGGACTTCCACATCTGTTAAAAAAACCCAATGGGCCTAAGGAGATAAAAGAGAGGAGGATTGTGGGGTTTTTGGATGTTTCCAGAGGGAGACAGTAAGTGTACTATGAAGCAGCTGCCTTGACTGACAGTCTGTTGCCCACCTGGAGGAGAGGACCTGCTGTGAGCTTTCCATGCACTCCTCAAAGAAAGCCAGGTAGAATGCAGCAGTAGCAGGAGGGGTCTGGATGAAACTCTCTCCCCTTTGATTCCTGTGGTTTGTGCAGAACTCCTGCAAAGCTGAAAAGCACAGGGGAAGACTGTGTGGTTTTCTGCCACAGCACAGCTGGGGAATTCAGTGATGTTTGGCTGTTCCTGGATTTTGGTCTCAGCAGTAATTGTGCTGCAGTCCCCCTTTCATCTCATGGTCACAGTCACTGGTTTCCCCAACACCAGGACACTGGGGGGTGTGAATGGTTGCTCGAGTGAATGGAGAAAAAGGCTCTGTGGTTCTCCCTTCCCTGCCCTTCCCATCAGCAGTGCTCACTCCAGCATTACGGGAGGAAAAACAGACCTTCAGCTCAGCACCTCCTGCCCCACCCACCAAACCTTCACTCTGTCCTCTGCAAAAGAGTCAACAGTGCCTCTTAGGAGCAGGTGATACATCAGTGGGGATGACTGAATGCTCCATGCTTCTGATCCACCAACTCTGCCATGGTCATGCTTAGATAAGCACAGGGAGAAATACTGTCAGTTTTCCACTGAGTTTCAGAGTTTACTACATTTTTACTAGCATCTTGTTTGCTTGAATATGTTTATTTTTATCCCTCAGGCAAATATTTCTGCCTCCTGTGAACCTTTTATGTAAATCAACAGAGGTATTTGGCAAGCTATATCAAAACTGCGGCTTTACATATCACTGAAGCGGAAAATAAATGGAAATAATTACTGATGCCTCCAAGTGCAGATTTGTTTCAAAATGAAACGTGTAGCTCAGCGAGGGTGGGCAGTATATATCTAATGATTTCCTGTTAGCTTTTATAGCATTGGCTCAGACGTTTTTATTTCATTCAGAATGTGTTTTGTCCCTCTTTTGGGGGAGATCAGGGAGAGATAGTGGCTGTTTGTTTTCTCATTTTAATCATATTGAACAGAACTAGATGTTCAGTTATTTAATATACTACTTCCCAACAGGAAGCTTATGTTTGATGTGTTGCTGTGGAACTCATGTACATCATTCTGACACTGAACAAAAAACCGCTCAACTAACTAACTAAAAAAACCCCAAAACTCAACAAAAAAAAAAAAAAAGAGAGAGAGAGGTGGCATTAACTGTTCTGCTTCACAAAACCTCCCATCATGGCAGTGTAACAATATCCAGCTTGTGAAGCTCTGCTGTGCTTTAATGATTGGAGAAATGCAGGGAGAAAGTCCAGTCATGAGAAAGACAAATAATTTTCAAGTTGGAGGTTGGCTGCATTTAACATGGTCAAATGGCATTTTGAATTTTTTAAAGGATCTGCTTCACATGCAACAACAGCTGAATGGCAAAGAAATCAGAAGGGCTGAAAAGTCTTCACCTATGTCTCACATCTTCGAAATCTGTTCCTACTGAGGTGACAGGTTTCTCAAAAGGATGTAATCTACACAGGAATCAACAGATGTTTCATCGTTAGTGAAATGTTCCTGCTAAGAGTTATTTCACATCTTCTTTTAGTGTGCCAACCAGCCCAGATCAAAGAGGCCTGCCTTGAAAACACAGCCTCCAGGGTCTGGGGAGAGGTGGCATGGAGCTGCTCTCTGGGCTTGGACACCACTTCCCAAATACACAAAAACAAAGGAGCCAATGATTTTTGCCTGTGGTTACCACAATCAGGTTTGTTATGCTGGTGACATAATTGAGCATTCACTGCACTGAAATCCTTGATTGCTTGCCCCTGTTTATGCCAGAGGCACAACTGATATTTGCTGATCAGTCCAGGGCACTTTGAGTAGACCCAGATTTGAGATACTGCTCTGAGGGGAAACTGCAGCCTGACAACTAACTGCTCAGAAGTGCCTTTAATTCATGTATTTACTTCCAATGATGTAAGTGTCCAATGAAACACTCTGTTGTTAAAAGCTAATTTCTGAAAATCATGTTCTGATGTTATTACAGAATTTGTACTAAGTAAAATTTCCAATTAAAAAAGAAATCATCAAAGATTACTAGTTTGCAAAATCTCCTGTAAGCATGCAAGCTTATTTCCCAACTTTTTTTTCTTTCTGTCTAAACCTGGCATCTTACAGATGTACTTTCTGCATAAGCTTCAAAGAAAAGGAATGCACTACTACAAAGGGTTGGGTTTTTTTCTTTTTTTTTGTTTTTTTCCTATGTACACACACGAAGCTGGGCAATACTTAGAGGTAGATGCCAAATAAATTTACTCAAGCTAAGAAAAATGTTCGCTTATTTTGTTAGTTTAACAAACATTCTTGAGCTAATTTGCCTAGAACATCTTTGCAAAATAAACAAGCTCAAAGTAGAGCAAGCAGTCAAAGTAAAATACTTCAAACATTTGAATTAATTTTATCACAGATAGCAGAAATTTACTGGCAAGGTTATTTATACATTCTCAGGCAATAATGTTTAGGTGTAACATCTTTGGAACAGAGACAAATCTAAGTTATTTTCATTGTCTTGTAAGACAGTTCAAATGGAATTTATTTGCCTTCCTCACTGAGCAAACTGGGTAAGAGGTCTAGCTCTTTAAATGCTGTTGTTCCAGTTTCAGAGTAGAGAGGCTATAAAACAGGGGTGCTTCATTAAAATACCATAGCTGGCACCTCTCAGAGGCACAGGAAAGGAATATTCACTGAGTAAGTAACACATTATAAATTATAATTGAGATTCAATTCTCCCAGGGAGAAGAGAAGGTAACTTGTCATTTGAAGTGTTGTGAGTTTCTGAGAGTGGACCAGGAGTTTAGAGGGTATAATGATATCATTAAGAAATGCCCTTGCAAAGCAAGCAAAATTATACTGTGCTGTTTCTTGAAAACCACAGGAACTCTTTATTGTTCTGTCAGCAGCAGTTCAAAGAGCTCTGTGACCCTATTAACATTCATTCAGGCATGTATAACAAATTGGAGGGGGGAAATTTCTTGAATACTTAATTGTATTTTGTGTGTTTGAATGCCTAACACCGTTAGCTATAAGAGCTCAGCACCACACCTTGCACACCTGGTTTCCCTCACAGCTTTATTATTCTTTTAATATTTAGAGGAGAAAGCAGTATCAAAGGTAAAAAAATAGTTGGGAGGTTGGAAAGTGAAAAAATTAGATAGTGGCTAGCTGATTTGATGGCTGTCGTTGAACTGCTCCAATACTCACAGTCCTTCTTCCATGAGCAGCAATTGCCATTAGATGATGAGAAAACTCTTTGAACCCACATATCCATGTCAGATAGGAATATGTGGGGTGATACACTGTAAACATAAGCTAGAATCTTGCAGGGAAACTGAGTTGATCTAATTTTCAATAAGATGCAGGCCTTCTGGCCAAACTATCTCTCTGTCTGTCTATCTATCTCTATCTATCTATCTATCTATCTATCTATCTATCTATCTATCTATCTATCTATCTATCTATCATCTATCTATTCATTTATTTATTTATTTATGAAAAGTTATCCCAGAAGCTCTTTCACACACAGTGGCAAATAACTACAGTCCCCTTGCTGCAGTGATCATTGACTCAGCTTAAGCAAAGACAGTGGTCAGCAACAGAACTGAAGTTTGCCTGGTTGGTTTGGAATGCAAATATTTATCCTTTTTTAAAGAGAGAATAATTGGTAGATATTGTCTTCAGGGTTAGCAAAAAGCCCATTCACATTTATTAATTAAGTCAGAAACTTTATCTGTACCAATTAATTAATTTCAGTTACACTACAGATTCAGGGATCCTTAACTCTTTAGGACTGTCTACCTGCAGCTTTCCTCCCACTTAGCAATGAGATTGATAAATTATATGATAAAGGCAAGGACCATCACAAGGAGTTTAACGCTGTCTGTGCTATACTGAGATGTTGTGTCCTCAGAATTCAGTTCAGGTTCTCTGTATTTCTAAGTGACCCCCCCCAAAAATTAGGATTGTTAGTGGGACTTTTCAGGAAACTTCACACAGAAGTTGAACTAGGACCCTTTGTAGCTACTGCAAGTGTCCATTTACACAAACATTTCCACCATGCCACAGGAAACCATTTCTTCCAGACTCTGGGCACATATGCTACTGAGCACACTTACTAATTCAAAGTTGCTTCTAAATTCTATTGGAAAACAGAAGAATAAGATTTATCTTACCCTATAAGTCTAGGCAAGCTTGCATTCTATCTTCAGTTCACTGAAATTTCTGTTTTTTTCTTCTGTAATTCTTACACAGTGATCAAGTATGTTGCTCATCACATATATATTCATACTTCTTCCTTTCTTCTGAAAAACTGTCAACCTAATGACCTTCTAAATGTATCTGTATTTGAAGAATATTTGCATTGTAATTGTACTTGTCTTAGCTATGTTTTTTCTTAGCTGCAATTTTATTGCATGTAGATTGGAGTTGGTCAGAAAGCCTCCTCTGAAATGGAAATTATTTTTATTAACCTTTGGCCTTGCTTTAAACTGATTCCACTGTAAACAGTTTGTAACAGTGGGAGCGTGCTCAGAGTGAAAATCAGAATGTTCATTTGAATGGTCTAATCTGTGGCTACCAGAAAGGGATGAAAAACACATACTGAATAGGAAGTTTTGAATTGCAGGGAAGTAGAGCTACTGGATGAATTTCCACTGAAATCCTTTTTTTTCCTCAGAAAATGCCCATTTGCTGAAACCAAAGCTTGGTGGGGGCAAAGGATAGAGATGAGGGGAGAAGGAAGTAGGCTGAGTATTTCTCTTGGTGTTTTCAACATTCCTTGGAACTTGGTATTTGAGGTTGATATTTTTGCATCAAAAAAGCCTTGCTATTCAGGAACGCTTGTTTAATGGTAAGGTTCCACATGGCTAAGAAGAGACATAAAAATATTTGGGAGCATAACAGAGTTCTTCAAAATTTCAAAAAAAAGTGCTCAGACATTGAGGGACATTTTGTGCAAGCCTAAGAAAACTCTCTTGAAGTGGAAAATCACTTTCTGCCATGGTTTAATAGGGGTGGAATGACAGCTTCCATCAAAACAATGGTAAAAATTCCATTTACATCATCTGGAACTTCACCTCAAACTTACTGAAAGCATTGTAGTCTCTTTTGACTGTGTTGATCATACACATATTTGCCCTAGAAATATGTGTGACCATACAAGGATTGAGGAATTTATAAGTTCCTTTGTTGAGGAGATAAATAATAGTTGAGGCTTTAAAGAAAATTGTTGTGTGTGTAGAAAAATCCTAGTTTTCTGCACATCATCAGTTCAAATAACAAGCAGGTAAATAATTCTAAAATTAATTGCCTTTCTGCAGAAGTCTAAAATGTTTCTGGCAGCAGCTTTTTGTTAAAATCTTGCACCAGGAATTACCTTGCTTAGAGGAGCAGAACGAACACAGTCCTGCCAAGAGCCCTCTCCTGCATCTGTGTGAGCTGAGCTGCTGGGTCTTCCACAGCAGCAGCCAGGGACCTGCAGCCAGTTCCACTGATGTAGCACATCCTTGAAGGCATGTGCTACAGACAGGGCTCTGGGCCAGAGGTGTAGAGGAACAGCTGATCTTATACAGCCACAGCTGTCTTCCCAGGAGACACGAATTTCAGTTGTGCAGTCGTTAGTGAAGGCTCCAGCATGAGTCTTGTCCTAGAAAGGGACACGTCCTTATTTTCCTGTGCTCGAGGGACAATCTGTGCTACTGTGTACAGTCATATCAGAGTCAGGACTCTGTCAGTCAGGGCTGCTCTGACTCCCTCCACCTCCCTATCCACACGCACATCCATTGCCACCCCAAGCCTCAACCAAAATAGCACCCATTCCAACTTTGTTGTGACATAGCTCTCACTGAACTGTCACTATTCCTGTGTCTTTCTGATCTAGTCTTGTATATGCAATCCCTTTTATATTTTTGCACAATCGCTGTGTATATTTGTCACAGCAAGAAATTACGTGTAGTAAACACTCTCTTCAGGAGGCACTCACTCATTTCCCATGCTAAAATGGGGAAAGGCTTTGGAGTTGTAAAACAAGTTCAACATATTACAGATGCATCTTTCCTGAAATTTTATGAAATTATGAAGGCTAGGGATAATGTAAATTAATGCAAGTACATTAGACCAGGTTCACATTTTATTAGAGGAATAAACATTTAACATATAACATGATCTATTTATTCATGTGTTGGTGGGAAGGTATGAGCATGACTGGTGTCAGCTCTAGGCTACTTTTTTTACTGTCTACCACTAAGAAATAGCTACTTTCTGTTAAAGGCAGACTTACTGCAATAAACTTTCACATTTCCTTGCTGGGACTGAAAGAGTATTTTCTTCCTTTCTAATGCTTATCAGCAACTTGGTGAGATCTTTATTAAAATATAGTAACTGGCATTAAAAAAAAATTTTCTTGTCCTTTATTTACAGCCAAAAGCCCCAAAGCATCCAACTGGTAAATATGGCACAGCTGATCAATTCTACTAAGCAGTTAATTCCAGTTTTCAAGTGAAAAATGTAAGCCTGCTATCCTTTGCTTTTTCCTTGTTCCAGTCAACTCCCTAGGGATGATAGACACACAATGAACGTAGGCCTTCTCTTGCAGAGAGCAAAGTCTGTTTATCTACCTTTTTTTTAAAAAATGTAAAATGAGTCAATCCCTCTACTCATCTCCTTTAATTTCAAAGGTTCCCTCATTGGCAGCTCAGAGAGTACTCACAAACACATCACTACATATCACAAAAGCTGCTGGAGACAGATAGCATGTGCATTTCTGGAATGATTCAAACTGACCTTCTTTCAGTGGATACTAAATGCTTATTGTTAGCTGTGGCTTCAAGTTTCAACATAGCTCTGTAACATGAAGCACATTCTAACAGCGAGAGAAAAGGCAGCAAGGTAAACAGATTTGGGAATTGTTGAGATGGTTTTTAATAATAAAAAAACCCTGCTTTTTATGTGCACATACTGCAAATTATTTCATTCAAACACTTGTGTAAATATGTGGTCTGATGTCTCATATGAGCAGGGGACTTGAAACCAAGAGACTTTTTTTGGTAAATATATTTTAGGAATATATGCATCATTTGCATCTTACAGCATCTGATAAATTCTGATCTTTAGGCACTTTCCAGTTGCTGAAGATCATCAGAACTTGAAGCTGTCTAATTTTAGGATCAGTTCAATCATTTTACTGGGAGGAGGTCTCTATTTCCTTCACAGAACAGATTTCTAGGCCCCCTTCTGTATATTAACCCATGTTTGTAGAGCTCGTATTGCCTCTATGAATATAAGTTTGAATTCCTAGTAGATCTTCTAGAGTTACTAACAGGGACTCTTCTTTAGGAAGCTGCAATGTGCCTTTTGGACACATGAACACACTGTTATGACAACACAGGAACATACTGCTTTTATATTTTGAGGCAGTCACTTCTCCTCTGGTAGGACACTACTAAAGGCACAATTATCCATCTTCAAGGACCCAGCCAAGAACATCCCCTTTTCTGCAATTTCCCTATCCTGGGGAAGATAAAGACAAGGCTTTTGCACAAATCCAAAATCTAAGTATTTCCCTAATTTTTACAAGTCTTTAAATTCCAGTTATAAATATGCAAAAGTTGTCTGCCTTCAGGTAGGTTTCTTTTTAACAGGGGAAGGCAAAGAGGGACAGATTCTCAGCTGCCGCAGAGCATCATTTCTCTGCAGATGTGCACAGAACCACAGCCAGTTATACTGTCCCAGCAGCTGGCCTCAGCTCTCTGCTCACTTTTATCAACATGAAAAACCGAGGAGAAGCCAAACAATCGAATGAGCAACTTTGGAAACTGCAGTCTCTCAGAGATGAACTATTAAATCTACACTTAGGGGCTTTTTATATGAGGTCTAAGGCTTTTTTGGCTTGTCCTTGTGCAAGCTAGTGGATACATGAGCCTATATATGGTTTTCCTTGCCTAGCTTCTGTCTCTGAGGATTTTGTCTGTTCTGACTTCGGTAGGCACTGACAGAGAGCTCTGCCTTTCTAATAACATGACCTGTTATAAATACCAGTGGAGACATAATAGCATCACAGGATATTTATAGCACAGGCAGACTTAACCTTACACTACATATTTCTACAGAAAGGCTGAGTGTTGTTCAGCCTTTTACAATGAAAATTCTCACTCACTCCTAATTTTCAAGCAGCAGCAATGTCCAGAAACTCCGCGGAAAGAAGAGTTTTATCTTGTACTCACTATGGCAGGCATCTTATACCCTACACCCTTCACATGACTCATAAAAAGTTCCACTGGAAGTACTTAATCAGACAAAGAAACCACATTTACCTCGGGTTTCAGAGTGCAAGTGTGTTTAAGCCAGGAAAGAAGAGTCAGTTCCCTGCCCCAGTGTCTGGGCTGGTGGAGAAGCCAACAAGTTTTCAGGGCAGAGGGCTTGGTGAAGTCTCCAAATGCCTGGATTCTCAAGGACTGCCTGGATTCTGTTCAGATGCACAGTTTGACCATAGCAAATATTAAATTATGCCCATTAACCCAGGTCATGCTGACCTGAAATACTGTTCCACAACCTCCACCTGATTTCAAACTTCAAAAAGCAAGAAATACTAACAATTAAGGCAGAAATCAAATGCTTCGTACTACTCATAATGAAATAGATTATTAAGCATTTTGATTTCCAGATTAAAATTATTGAAACAAACATAATTACAGATAATTTTGGAAATCTATTCCATTGTAATAATGTTATTCTGAAAATACAACATAATTCCGGAAAAAAAAAAGTGGCTTTGACTTGAAAACTTTTATCAGCTCTAAAGGTTCATATTTTTCAGTAAGATTTGGAAAAACAAGCATACAAAAATATTATACCTTTGGCATAATATTGAACTGCATTTTTTTCCTTCAAGATCTACATTCTTCTTCACTTTTGAGCATTTTTTAAAATATTATAGCTCTTCTTTCAGAAGAACAACATGAAAAATATTTGATTGTATAAGACAGTGTCAAGAGACAAGTAATTTGCTGCTATAATTTAACTGGCATTAAGTTTCTTGATCCAAAAAATTACTGTAGGAGGAAATGTTAATAACAAAGAAGATTTTAAAATCTATTGCTCATGTAAAAGATCAAAAAGCTTCACATAATTATAAACAAGTTGAGTTTTTCATAATCTGGGATCTCATTCTAGATTTTTAAAGTGGGATAATCTCCAATAATATCTAAACAAACATAATAGCTTGATTTTCTGATTTCATATAAACATTAATGCTATTCTGTAGCATTACCAACTGTACCTTTGACAATTTTCTAAGAGAATCTTATACAATTTTCCCTTATTTGAAGATTTTTTTCAAATATTTTTATCTGAACCAGTAGCTGATCAAAGTGTTCTTGAGTCAAGCATCATTGATTTCCTTTCATTTTCCTTTCCTCACAGAAATACCAGCTTCAAATTTTTGCTGGATTATGATAACTGAAGAGAACTTAAAAGAACTAAAGAAATTTAATGGATCTCTTAATGTCCTTTGCCGGTCAAATCTTCTGTCAAGTTATTGCCAATGAAAATCTGGAGACAAATTCCTGTATGCAGATCTCTTGTTACTGCTGTTGGATGCAATGGTTGTGAAATTTGAATCAAAGCCCTATTGAACCCTAAAGATCTTCCCTGCAGAGATTCATCATTGTCACAAAGTAGGAATGCAGTTTATTTCTTAAGAGTCACTGTAATCATTTTTGAGTACACCTGTGTGTGACACAACTATCAGAGAAAGAAAGAAATAATACAGCTGGGAAATAAACATTCGCCCTATTTCATGTTCAGTACCTCGAGACAGCCTTGGGGCAAGTCACCTGTTAGGTAAGGCAGCACTAGGTACTCTGCTGTGCAAACCTGATCTTCAGATCAGTTTTAAATCCAGTTTGGTGATTTGTGTCATAAGCCACTTGTCTGGGTCTTGGTGGATCATGACCTTCTGTCTTGGCTTTCACCAAATAAATGGCAGGCAAGGTCAAGCCTTCCACTGTTTTGAAGGTTTTGGAAGATTTCTGGATGCTGTTGAGAAGTTATTGCATTTCAATTCAGAGTACTAGCTGGGGGAATTTCTAATCTGCTATGTGCATGCACATATGAGAACTGCAGTACATAGCTCTGGTGGTGGATAAGGCAGGAACAAAGAGTGTTTCTTTATACACACTGGTATACCATAAAATCAAAAGTCCTGTCTGGAGGCCAACCAACTACATCCTCAGAGCAGAAACCAACCCACCTTAAATTAAAAAAAATCTGTGCTTCACTGGACATGAAGGCTGTGTTCACTGTAACACTTCAGCCTTAGTTTGCAGGATTATTAGAGGTCTTTGAATGCAGTGGTCAGTAGCAAATATCCTGGGTACTGAGAAGTGACCATTTCTTCCATGCTTCACCTGCATCACTATCGTAGCATGGGTTTCTGACCTCTGCTATTGGGCTCTGATGCTTCTACTCTATTATTCAAAGTGCCAAAGATCAGTCTCTTAACTTAAGCTGCAATTAAATTTTGTCTAGCATAATAATTATAAACTCAGCATGGCACATGAAGAACTGTAATTTCACAGACGAAGAAAACAGAGGGAAAAATATGCTGTGAAGGGGAAAAGCTGTTCACATTAAAAGAATGAAGATTAAGAGTGAAAACTAAGAAAATTATTGGCAATGTAGTTTTATTTTAGACACATGTCTTTCCCCACCTTTCCATCCACCTGAAAATCTTGTGTTTAATTATGTTAAAATTCAAGAGATCTGTAAGATCTGTACTTGGAAGGAGTACAGCATGAGCTCAAAGCATACAGTGACAATTGTCTTGTGCTAAAACAGCAGAGCTTGTTAATCAGAGATGGCTTAGGCACTACAGAGACATTTGTCCCCACACTGCTATGACATGATGAGAATTGCCATACTGTACCAATAATTATTTAGCATCTGAACTATTGTTGTTTGAAGTGGAGGCATAAGGCTGGTTTTAGGTCATTAATTAATGTAGCTGAGATACAATGAACTGCCTTGTGTGATGCAGTATGTAGAGAATTCCATATAGAACAAGGAGTAGTATTGTGCAAAATGTGCATTCAGCAATGTGGTGATGTAAGTCCTACTTCATCTCTCTAAATATTTACAGATTTTACTGTGTTTGGAACTGAGCAGCCTATATAATAGCAATATATTAATTTCTGCAGCCAAGTCCACTAGGTTTGACCAGTGTTTGTTATACAACTCAAGATGAATTAATTCATGGATCTGTGTAATATTTGTTGCCTGCACTTTAGTGGCAATGCATTGTAGCAGCGATTTGAGGAAAAATAAATGGAAGGCAAATGCAAAAACACTAAATTGCCAAAAGATTAATTGGCAGAAAGCAATTTGGAAGTAAGAAAAAACCCCAAATGCATAAATTATTAAATAATATTTGTTTTTTTGAAGTAATTCTATATGTCAGAATGTGAGAAACTGAATGAGGGTTTAAAAACTGTAGGAAAATTGTTCCACTATGGCACTAAAATTGCCATTAGATAAGGAGAGGCTAAAAGTTCCGGCCACAAGTAGCAACATATGGGTTCAGCTGCAGGAGAAATCGTAAGAGACAATTATTTTCCTTCCATCCACTTAATTAAACTTACACAGGACTTAATATAACCCAAAATCTTTTCATAGAAAGGAGGTCTGAGATAGCCATGTAATCTGCCTGTCTGAGGATTTGTGCTTGCACATTGCCTTAGCTATGAGAAAAAACAAGGAACTGAAACAATCTTTTTGTTTGTTTGTTTCTGGACATCATCTCATGGGAGCAGGACCTGACTTTTTAGTTTCAGTGACCTCCAAGGCAGTGACTCTTTTTCTAAAGTATGTAGGTCTCATCTCAACCACATTTCACATAAATTTTACATTAGGATGACACTAGTTCTTTTAAAATAATAATAGAACAAAGTCTCAATGAAGGTACTTCAATGGCAATAGTGAGAGCCAAAAAAACCCCAAACTAAAAAGCCCCTACCATCATTGTATGCTAAATATGTGCTTTATAAGCATGAATGCCTTGCTTCCAAAACTAGTAAAAAGGAATGCAGCATTCATAACTCCTACCACTCCTACTACTCACTAAGCCAGTGGTTAGCTAAGTTTAGGACACATTATCACAATTTGTATTTTTAGAGAGAGTTATATTTTTACTAATCCTGGAGAAGACAACAGTAACTTGACTTTGAATGAAAAACAAAATGCACATGCGTACTCAAGAAAGGCAAACTCCTTAAATTGCATAACACAAGATGTCAGGCTAATGACAGAATTATAAGATCAACTTTGGTACTCCCATGCTTCAGTACTCCCAGTACTGTTGCCAACAAATGAACTGGAGGCACACAGCCTGGCAGTGCCATGGCCAAAAATCAGATGGTATGAAGGCTGGACTGGCATCTTACTGAATAGATGGAAAGGCAAAATTTGGACAGGCACCGGGATGCTTTGCTGGAATTTGATTTACTTATGAGTGTCACTTGGTTTTATCTTCCTTCTGACTCGAAGGTTTTTTTTGAACCACAGAGTGTTATTCTGTATGAAGTGTATGCAAGAGAAAATAAGGTATTGTCCTAAGGACTAATTGCACAGCTTGACTTTCTAATTTGTTAGAATAGATAAAAAATCCTCACAAAGGGAAACACAGGCTTAAAACTGCTGGCAGATTTTTCTACCTCATTTTTGAATAGTAAAACAAAGCAGACACAATCATGATCTACTTGTAGATAATTTGCTAGACAAAAAATTAGTTGAACAAATTGTTCCTTCTGGTATGTAAGTTAAAATAAAAATGCACACACCAGAGATATTTTTTTCCTTGAGGTGTTTAATACAACAGGATATCTGCTAAGTACTAAGCAAGAAAGAAACAGTTACTTATGTCTCCTTCTAAATATGTAGTTGCATGAAAACCTGTGGTCCTTAAGCAAGCTGCTGTATGACTGAAGTCATCTCTGCTCTGAGCAGGGAGTCAGATAAAGTGATCTCCAGTATTCCTTCCAACCTAAATAGTCCTTAGATACTATCAAATGCCTTCAAATAGTAACATTATGTAAAACTACCTCTGACTTAAAAATCCATCTCAAGTCTAACACCAAAAATGGGCTTGGACTTTAGTGGAAGGGGCTAAGGTCCTCTCTGAGCACCACAGTTTATCCTCATCCTCAGGTTGCCCCATCCTCAGGTTGTCCCAGCTGCCTTGTCCTCACTTTCTAGCTAACCCTGTAACAGCACATGGTTTTACTTGCTCCTGCTTATCAGCAAGCACCAAGTGGACCTGCAGCCCCTAAAGAGTCTGAACCATAAGGTAACAGGATCCTGTGTGACAAATGAAGGCAGTCAGAATGAGAGCACTACAGGGAGCCTGTCCTCCCTCTTCCTCATTTCCACCCAGCTCAAATGCATCCCTGTGAGCACAGCAGCATGCTTCCATCTGCTGAGGGAACTGCTCTCAGCTCCTGTTACCCTCCCTCTGCATACACACGTGCTTGCATGTGGACTGCACGCTCCAGAAGGCAGACACTGCTGGATTCTAATCCCCCCGAATTTGATTAAACCTCAAATCTCTAACCCTCTGTCTTAATGCTGTGGTAAGTAACGCATGTACTGGCTACAGTGATTTACAGCTCAAATAAAAGTGAAAGACAGACAAAATGAGACGTCTGAAAATTGATCTATGCTGCAAGTGGATGGAACATGAAAGCATCCTGGATTATTTTCTCCTCCCTTCACTTTGCCCGGTGCCTGATGAAGCAAAAATCACTGTCTGCAACAATAAAAGTTGCAGGTAACTACCTGCAACCCTTCCACCTACCTGTAACCCTTCAATGGCCAGTTTGAGGATAGATGGTGTAAGCTTGGAGGCTTGCTTGAAGGAGAAGTTGCTCCAGTCTATAATTAGAATGAAGCCATTTATCTGAAGCTCCTGGTCTTCAATGAGAACTTCCAAGGAAAGTAGTATAGCCCGGAGGATATCTATGAAGGAGTTCCTAAAGCAAAAGCAGAAAAAAAAAATCAATGGTTGCAGTTATCTTCGAACCTCAAGATACTCAGTTTTGCTGTGGGTGGGGCATGAGTGAGGGACAGGGATTTATTCTGGTAGAATAATCCTGAAAAACACTTATTTCTGATGTGTCTTTGAAGAGCTCCTGCTGCAACACTGCTTGGTGTGATAAATCCTGCTCATGGATGGATAAAATAAACACTGAATGAGATCTCCTCAATTTTGCTAGCAGTCCTTACAATAGATTTTAGCTAAGCTAATTGAGAAACTATTTGTCTGGGATAAAATCCAAGAAACAAATTCAAGATATCAATTTATGCTCATTTGGATATACTTTACCAGTTTGTTTCCTTTCTTCTAACTAGGTTTTTTTTTCCCCCTTGTTTTCAGAAAAGGAAATAAATCAGTACAATATTAATATAAAAGATATCATTACTAGTAGGTTCTCTCCCTTCCTGCTTGAGTGTAGGGAATGGTCCAAGGTTTTACACAATAAAGTTTGACAGTTGCCTTATTTTTGCAAACCAAATACAACATGAGAAATGGCTACATCCACTCAAAATGAGAACTCTTTATTAATTATCAGCTACAATAGGCTGTGCACAAGCCTTCCCTCATCTCTGGGATAATAATTAAAAACCCTGGAGTTTAAAGTTTCCTTTAATGTGGAAGTCTGCACTGAGAAGCCTGGGCCACTCACTACTTCCATTTTCTCACTACTTCCATTTCACAAAAGTGATACTTGGACACTTTATTGAATAGTCCATATTTATACCCAAGTAAGCTGAATTAGGTACTGTCCTCATCTGTCCTTCTCATTAAGACGATTTACAATATATTCTGTTAGAGAAAGATAAGCAAGAAAAACTTCACAAAGTGCAACTTGACCTTGTGTAAAATGAAATTGCATTATACTGCTAGTGCAATCTGCTTTACCTCAGTATAATTCTCAATTTTTCATGAGGCTTGAGGTCCTTTACAGGGAGGGTTCATACCATATTCTTCCATGGAGATTTTGACAGCAGTTTTTTTCTGCTGTTTTCATTAATTTAAAACAAATCCTCCCAAACCTTCAAGACCATTGTTTCAAATTCTGCCTGAGAGAAAAAGCGTATGCATAGTCAAAACCAATTTCTCTACCATGGGCCTCTATCCCTGAATGGCATCAACACATGGTAAATTTCTATTGAAAGTAAATGGTGAAGTGTTCTCTGATTCTTTCTCTTTTCTCCCAGCAGGTTTTGAGTGGAAATATACATTCCTTCTCTAAAGACCTGATCCCCTGAAAAAGCTTCTGCATTCTGCCTTTCCACAAAAGTTAGAAGGTTCTCTGAAAGTACAATTGCTGGAGCAATAAATTGAGCCTAAAGATACCTCATATTGTTCTTGCTGCATACCAAGTCATCTCCCCCCCCCCCCCCCCCATTTACTGTTACAGGACAACCTTGACCTTTTCAAATCCTGTGGGGAAGCTCTGCTAAACAGCTAAAATGAAGGAATATTTCCTTAGCAACTTCAGGTGAAGGCATAGTGATTTGATTGGAAATTAGCATGTATGTTTTTAGTCTAAATTTATTTTTAAAAACTTTGGTATATTCCCTATTGCTTAGCTGAAATTAGTGAAGACTTTGAAGCAGCAGCAGCAGCAGATCACACTTTCAATGGTGAAAAAACCCCCTATATGCCCCTAGATCACATCTACTTAATATATCCTACACTACCCCAGCATCCTCCTTCAGGGTGATCAGCTTTCCACAAGAACTGCCCCATGAAAGACCCCAGACAGTGCAGTGGCTTCAAAAGTGTCCTCACATACATGCCAGTCTTCTTTGTACTCTTGTTGGCATCAATTAAAAATTATATCATTGACTGGTTTCCACTGGGGAAGATGGAATAATCATGACCTCAGTCCCCCAGCTGCAAAACTTAGAATGAATTGAGTGGCTTTTATTAACGTTGTTGTCAAAACATAGCCGCATTGTGCCAAAAAAAAAAAAATGGTTTAATCCTTCATTTGTGGGAAGAAGTCTGCTAGCACTGATGATTTTAAAGTCCATGTAATGATTCCAGTGGGGCTGTCTGGAAATGGTGGATACAAGACATCTGTAATCCACTCAAAGTCTAAATGGCAATGGAAATATTTCAGTGCAAAATCTTCCCTTCAGACCCTGTGCTGAGGAATTCCAGTCTTAGTTTGAGTGTTTACATAAATTGAAAATTTATCAAGCAATTAGTCACCTATACTTCCCTGTACTTCCAGTAGAAATTTTTTGCCTGGGAGATACGGCACACAACTTTCTTAGTTTGCAACTAATCTGGCTGTCCCTGCCTACACCCCTCCCCTCTCTATGTATTTGCAATTTGAAGACATGGTGTAGGAAATAACTCAGAATGAACACAAAGACGTTTTCCTAATGAGTACAGGGAGACATGAAAGCAGCACACAAGTCCTCCAGGTGGGTTGTTTGCAGACACACTGTTCCGTGAATGCAGAGCCTGGATAGAAATCAGACAGAGTGCCACTTGAGGCTGAAGCCCTCTGCTCTCTAGTCTTGGGGCTTTGAGACACATCATTCAGCTATGTGACTGATTTGCATGCAAATAATTTTCCATGCATGAACACAGAACCACTTTTTATTAGTCCATCTCTATTGTTCCTTTGCTTAATGTTTCCTTCCCCTTCTCCAAGTTTAGCCTTCTCACAGAGGAAAAAAAAAAGTGAAATAAATTACAATAACAAAAAGGGAAATGTGTAAGGTCCTGTAAGGATTCAGCATGGAGCCTGCTGAAGTGAGCCACTAATGAGCTACAGAAGATTTGCACAAGCCCCAGACAGAGAAAAAGGAGGAGGGAGAGAGTGTGCTTATCTGCCTTGGCTAAATGGAAAGGTACCACAAAAGAGGTTCTTTAAATACCCTTTGGAAAATGGGAAGTTAGCCCAACATCGTCTAGTGGTAAGGAACAAAAGTGTAACACAAAAATGAAGATGGTTTAGCTGAGGGATTTGGTGGGGAGATTAGCCAAAGGCATAACATGAAATAAATAAGAAGAATTTACTTAATTATAAGAGGTGTAAGCAGGCTGTGAGAGAACCAGAAGGCTCAGTGGAGTACCAGAGTGCAATGGGAACAATTAAAGGGGATAAATTGCAAGGAAATTAAATGATCTATTTGCATGTATCTGCCACCAGCCATTTTGAAGAGATCCATGGATAACAAAGATCAGGGGCTGTTGGAAAATAAGGGGTCAACTAAGACATACTGAAAGAAAATGATACATTTTGGAGAAGACAGCATCAAAAAAGGCATTGACATTATTCTTTCTGAATAGCTAAGCATAGGCTCTGTTTTAGGCATGCTAGTGAAATAATTGGATTATTCAGATAGTTTAAAGTACCAATGTACAGAAGTACTGGCAGCTGAAGCCATTAAGATTGTCTGGTAGCAAGCAAAAACAAACTGTCACTACAAATCCTGACTGTCCCACAAGACAGAAGACTAAAAAAGTTTGGACCAGTGCCGCTATCTTGGCAGTTGCAGAAAATTCAGCCTAACATCCCTAAGCTAATATGCAGTAAAAGCCTCTCTCCTCTAACAATAAAAAGGTGGCCAAAGCTCTATAATATTTGGCAAGCTGCAAACATGGCACAGATACAAATCAAGTAAGAGATCACATCTCACTTTGCTCCCTCCATACACAAAAAATTACCAAGACAGCAAAAATTCATATTTGGCTTCTAAGTGGCGAGAGCTGACACTGGCCTGCAAGGAGGAATCCCACTAAGTAAAACCCAGAAGGGGAAGGAGAAAGAAAGACCAGAAACACATCTTCAGGTTGCCCCAAAATATTTGAGCTAATCCAAGTTCAATAAGCTGGGTACATCTCGAATCCTGTTTTTAGTTTTGGGCCCCTCACTACAAGGACACTGAGGTGTGGAGCAGGTTTATAGAAGGGTAATGGCACTGGCAAAGTGTCTGGACCACAAGTCTTGTGAGGAGTGGCTGAGGGAGCTGAAGGTGTTCAGCCTGGAGAAAAGAAGGCTCATGTGAGATCTTACCACTCTCTACAACTACCTGAAAAGAGGGGTCAAGGCAAGGGTCAGTCTCCTCTCTGGGGTAACAAGAAGACAAGAGGAAATGGCCTTAATTTGTTCCAGGAGAGGTTTAGATTGGATATTAGGAAAGGCTTTTCACTGTAAGGTTGCCCTGGGGACATGTGAAGATGTGTAGATGTGGCACTAAAGGGCATGGTTTAGTGGTGGACTTGGTGGAGATGGGTTAACAGTTGGACTTGATGATCTGAAAGGACTTTTCTAGCCTGAATAATTCCATGCTTCTATGAAAAGCTTAGAAAGGGAGACATGAACAACACAGCAGATTCATGCAGGTGGACAAGGAGAACCCAGGAAGGCACATTTTTAGTTGTTCCCAAACATAGCCGAGATATGTTATTCATAAAACATGAACAAAACAAAGCCCTTGGAATCCAGTCAAAAAAGTGGGCTTTGAAAAGGTATTAATGAATCATACAAATTTATTTCATCAGATTAAATTCTCCTTTCTGCTCATGAAGTATTGATTAGAAAGCCCCCAACTCCCATCACTGTATTCTTGGAAAGCATCTGTGGTTTTTTTAGTGTGCATATTTATTTTAGAAAATTTAACCTCACCCTACTGAAATCAGTACCAGAAATTTTTAACACACAGTCCTTGAGGAATCATGTCTAGATTCAAACTCATGATCCTGAGTAACTACCTTGCCTCTCTGGCATCAGAGAGAAATGGCAATCACTCTAGCTGCTGAAAGACCTGATCTTCACAGCTCATCAGTTTGGGTGAGGAAAGTTCTCTCATATGAACTATGCACAATGTAGGGCAGCCTTTGGCTAAAGGACAATAAGGAAGAATAAGTTCAAAATGAAGAATCACAAATGAACATGGTGACTTACTTGATTAATCCTGCACTAGAGGAGATGAATAGCCAAACAGAGGAGCTCACAGCTGAGTCATGCACTGAAAAAGTCTTGTCTCCTCTGTCTGAGGTCTCAATAGCACATATACGTGCAGCAATTAGCAAGGCTTGCCTGGAATTCACAGAGGAAATGGGTTGCACTAGCAGCAAATGCTTGCAAATAATTTTTTGGCCTGTTGTAGGAAACTTCCTGCATAGGACAATTTAAAACCATATAAACTTGTTAGCTGCAAGAAGTTTGAATAATTCACTGACATGCAAACTGGGAAAAATATTACACAACAATATAAGGGTATTTTTCTTATTTTGTAGAGCACCAAACTCTTCTTTGTCATGCTCAAGCTAAATTACGTAGGTTTTCTTAATTTCTCTGTCAAAACAGAATACATGCGCAGGAAACTCCTACTGAGTAAAACACGGGTTGCATTAAGTTAATGTCAGAGCTCCAAATTAATTCTTCTGTCGCATCCAGTGTAGCTATCTTTGGTTGTTCTAGTATGTCAGCTTCAAACAAGCATCTCCTCTGTTTTGTAACGAAAAGATAGCAAGTTTTTCCCCACAGCATCTGCGTCATTCTATAAATAAAATTCACAAGTAACTTTACATCCAGGGCAACAGACTGGATAGATAGGTGTACTGCTTATTTCTTCAGAAGTGCTTAGTCCAGCAATGTGTTGGATACAAAGAATGGTATAGACTAAGCTGAGACCTGAAGCCTGTATTTCACATTTCTAATGTCAAAAATGCATGGCTTACTTTATAACTGAATGAAGGCCATTCACACACAGATATCTGGCAGGCTTAGAATGAACTGGAAGCCTCTGCCACAGCCAGTGAAGAGGAAATGTACAAGACTGAGAAAAGAAATTGCATCAATTTTGTCTTTTTTTATCATGCAAAATTTGCCTCTCAGTGACTTCCTTGGAGATATAAAAATTTTCCCTTGTTATGTTTCTGCTAGAAGTTCTTGTACATAAAAGTATTATGAGATTTTTTTTTTTGCTGTCACTTTCCACTTCAGTTGGACTCCATAGCAACCAATAGCCCACGAATTACACACTCTGCATTCAAGTCTGTGCTACAAACCTCCTCCTACATGCACTCATTCATACCCCTGGCACCCTCACCAAATGAATACTTGCTCCTTGATATTAATGTGACTGAGCAAGGACCCTTCTTCACATGTAATCAGGCTGACAAACAGGGACCTTCCCAGACCCTGGGTCTTGGGAGGGAGACTTCTGGTGGAGGGGATCTTCAGACACATGATGGAACCAGCTTCTACCAGAGGGAAGCTGGCATCTGTTCTTCCCTTTGCCTCAGCCCACAGATCCCCATTTAGCAGGGGATCAGTCCAAGATAACCCACAGAACTGTTACACTCCCGAGAGTTCAAAAAAATTCATCCCTGAGTCCTCCAGAAACTTGATCCCAAACAGAGCAGGCAGCTGATTGCAACCCATCACAGCACAAGTTCTTTGACTGCTCCTAAGCAGCTTTTGGGGATGCAGCAGGGCTTGGCTGGCTTCCCATGAGCGGTGTACAGCTCTGCTCAGCAGCCTGCTGCTGACAGAAAAGGCCAGAATTCAGTCTTGGGTGCAATAGGACTGCTCCTCTGGCTGTGGGTTTGATTTATTCCTTTAGGAATGAAGTATTTCTGAGACACATATTGGTGATTTTCTCTTTTTAGTACAGAGGGCCATGTCACACTTGCACACTGTGTAAATTTCTCTGTTGAGAAGGAGAAAGTGACAATCACAGGCAGTGTGTTATGATATTGTGGAAATTATTAAATGCCCTATACTACAACCTCTAAGTGCAATCAATAAATCAGTTTGACAGAGCCACTGCTGTGATTTGCCTGGCTATTCCCAAAGGCAGTGTCCCCTGCAAGAAGCATGGGGAAGACAGGCAAAGAGTTCATTCCAGCATGAGCAGAACCAGGGACGCCATGGTGCTTTCAGGTTAGTGGCCTCCACTGTTAGGAATTTAGGAGATGACATGTGGTAACACACAGATCAGGATCCCGTTTAGGAGGTAGGTTTTAATCTCCTATGGTGATCTCACCAATGCTGTGATGGTTTCCCCAAAGCACAACTGTAGTAATAATGAACAAAATGAATAGCTGGTACATGAATGCATATGGCTAGAAGCATTAGGATTGATGACCTCTGTTGTTTATTTTACTCTGTGTGATTGCACAGCCTTTTCTTATTCCCTTTTGGCACTGAAATCTATCCTTGCATCACGCTAAGCTATTTGCTCAATTTCTTGCACCATTGCATTTCACAAGTTAATTTTTCATTACAGAAAGGGTAGGGATTTTCTTTTGAACATCATGAAGCTACTGTTTAATGGCTGAAAGTAATTATACAGCTCCTTTGCTTTGTTATTGGAAGGTACAGCTGATTCAGTTTCCCTGGTATCATGTTTCCTCTGTGTGATTCTACTGTGTCCCCTCTAGTTATATCTCCTCTGCATCTTCAACATCCTCCCATCTGAAATAGCCCTGAACTTTTTGTTTTCTCCTGATGCAATCATCTCACTTGCTCTTAACACTAATGAATTCCTTTCATTGCCTTTTTTCTTTGGTTGGATAGTTATATTTTTTTACATCGCCCAATTTTTGAAATAACATAGTCTAAAGGGAATTTCATATTCAAGCTGAGTTGAGAATATCAGTATGCATAAAAGAATTCATTATCTTTTCCTATTTGTTCTCCATCTCATTCTTAATGCAACCTAACACTTAATTAACTTTTCTGACCACCACAGCACAATAAGTACACTTCTTGATTATGCTGTCCATAACAACACAATGCTTTTCTTAAAAGGTTAAAAGTAATTGAAAATCTAGATGAAAGTGTACAGACTTAAGAAAGGGTGAAGCATCTCCATATCAGATGTGGCCACATATTAAAATCTGACATTGTCTTGGACTTCACTGAATGGAAAAAAAAAAAAAAAAAAAACCATGCTGCTTTTCTAGGTAATTCTACAGTTTTCCACAATGTTTGCTAATCCTCATTAAACTACATGACTTTTCATTTATTTTTCATCACACCATCTTTTACCTCACCTGTCTGCCAAAAGAATATTACTACTGGGTGTTATGATAACATAATCTTGCCACTTGCAAATCCTACTCTCTGCCTAAAGTTTCAGGCATCCTTTTATTTCCAAAATGAAAGTTCAGCTGTATTTTTTTAATTTATAAATAGTTCACCAGAAGTTCTTTTATTAGCTAACTAAAAGGCATATTTACATATTTTATAATGAAGAATTCTAAGAAAATTATCTAATTGTCCCTTTTCTTGCAAGCAGTCACTCTTACAGCAGACTTCAGTGATGACTACATCAAATAGTAAAATTAAAATCCAATAACTGATCACCAATGCTCGTATTTTGAGAGTGCTATGTTCAGAATGATAAAAGTCAAATTATCATTTGTGGACATTCAAACAGCACATGGTTACTCAGTCCAGAAAGCCTTGAAAAATGTATCTCTTGAGAGATATTGGCTAAGAGGTTACCAACACATGAGAGGAAGTGGTAGAAAGTAGAAATGCAAGTATATATTAGTAAACACTTAAACTGGCTGCTAAATCAGGCAAAGAGAATATTCTTGGCTTATGCCTGTTCTTAAATCCAGAGAGTGAAAGTAGCAGATATTAGAAATATGTAAAAAAACCTCACATCAATCACAATAAGATTTATAATTTGTTTTAGTTGGAGCCCTTCAGGGCACATAAAAGACGGACATTAAAATATTCAAATAATTTCTTATAAATAAATTAAAAATTGTGTCAAGTATTATATATAACATAAAGGTTTCCCACTAGAACAATAAGCAACTTTGATATAGCTGACAAGATGGAGGAACTTGATATTATTGATGTAGAAATAATCACTGGGGAACTCAAAACAGATACAATCAAGATTCATAAGACAGCAACCTAGAAAAAATTAACTGCATGTCTCTGCAGAAACAATGTTGAAAACTTGTTATAATGATTTGAGTGAGAAGGAGAGAATGACCAGGAAAAAAAATAAAACTGTGTAGATTTATGTAATAAAAGCTGATAAAAGTATATAGAATCATGGTGCTGCCAGCCACAAAGAAACCACTTTGCACAGCTATGCTGAAAAGGATATAGAGTGCCATGAAGCTCAAGAAAAATGAACATATTCACTCCAGTGAATCTATTTTCAAGTGGATCATATTTTATGCAACTTCATTGAAGAAAGTGATGGAATGAATACCAAAAAACATTCCCCCTTAAAAAGAAGAGTTATTTTTTTCTCCAAAGAAAGAGCAAATAAGCCACTTCATAGGAGACTGTAGACTTCACACAAACTTTAGCAGTATAAAAATAAGTTGTGCTCTAACCAGCAATGAAGAGTCTGGTGGCATGTCACCAGCGAAATTTCAAAAGAATCTTTTTACTCATTACTCCACACTTGCCCCAGAGTTCATTGCGTAGCCAACCTCCTATGTGGACAACAGCTGACAGAAGTTGCTCTGGGAGGTCTGGATTCCATGGACACATGAATCTCCAATACGTCAATCCAAAAAATATGAAAACTGAATGAACTGTACCAGTAGCTGGTAGAAAATGAAAATTATGTCATGACACCATCAGTCTCCACCATAAAACATTGCAGTACAAACCTTAGGAATGTAATTCTGTAGGCAGCATAAATGACCATCACTGTAACATCTCCAGAAATCACTCTTTTTGAAGGGGAATTACTGAATGCAGAAACCAAATATCATCAGTGTTGTTCTGTGTAGTGTCACAAGCCTTTCATTAAGACTATTTTTTGTGGATGGCAGCAGTGGAGCAAACCTAACGCCTATGAAAGTTAAAATTTTTTTTGTGTGGATTTTACTATCACTTAGGCAGAATTGGTTGTGTTTGAGGAAACAAAAGATGTTGAGATCCTGAGATGGCTACAACCACCTGATGCTGTGAAAGTGAGGATGTGAGTATTCTTAGGATGTGCAAGGCTCTTCCTTTGAAAAAAGTAGTCCTTTGAATGGGTTGTGGTGTTGGATGTGTTTGTTTGGCCTTCAAGTTGCAAGTTACAGTTTCCTGAGAGAATTAAAGGACAAGGGGAAAGGATGTGAATCTAGTATGACTCCCCTGGACTTTTTCCAAGGCAGCAACCTGAACAAATTAATGTTACTGGCTCAGCTCATTTACAAATACAACAGTACTGAGACTGGCCTTCTCAAAGAGGATGAAACAATTATAGAACAAAAAATCTTAATGTTCAGGCTGCAAATTGAAAATTAAAACTGCCAGGGTTGAAGTTGTTTTCAAAATGCCTTTTGTGAAGGATCAGTGGATAAAATAAGCTAGAATCAATTTTTAAAGTATGATTTTATATAACCACAAAAGGGAAAATTAAGCTTATTTTAAAACTCTAAGACCAGTATTCGTAATTTTTGAATACTTCATTTTTTGTGAATGCAAACGCTTAGTACATTATATCTCCATTATTAAAAAAAGAAGAAGAAAAAAAGAAAAAAAAGAGGGAAAAATATCTGTCAATCTACCTGAAGCAATTAATCAATGCTATGTTGAAGATCCTATATTTGAAGGAAGCAGCTCTGGAACCAGATAGCTGGAGCAACCAGGACTTGTACTTCAAACACAAGCACTGAAATAAAGATACAAGACAGCAGGGAGGCCCTGTTTTGTCAAAAGGCAGCCAAAAAGAGACAGAAAAAGGATCAGCAGACATTGCCACAGCAAATATAGTTACAGGACCTTGAGAAAAATTCCTGAAGAAAAACTTGATATTAGAGGCAGATGTATAAATCTTGAAGAAATAAATTACTCCTTATTTTTACTTTCTCTTGTTTGTGGGAAGCATCTACATGCAGTCATTTGTACTTTTTTACAAATAAGCACCTATTATTTTCATCCTTTTCTTTCCATAAAAGAAGAAAAAATAACAAAAAAATACAGAAAATCTTTAATTCATTTTTTAGTCTTTTAACTTTTTTAAAAGTTGCAAAGCCTGCTTTTCAGATGTCATTAGAGATTTTTTATGATACTGTGGAATGATTTGTTAAAATTGCCATGTTTCTTAATATTACACTGGTTGTCCTTTTTTGTATGTTACTGTCTTACAGTTCAGACTATATTGAAAGGGGAAAATTAGGTAATGACACTTCATTTTATAGATCTCCGCACAGCCCTAGGACACATTTGTTACAACAGCAGAATTAATTTTTATAAAAGTAACTGTAGTACATACTTCTCTTTATTCCAGACAATATTTTGACTTCACCTAAAGATTACTAAGAAGGCCTTATGCAATACCAAAGAATAACTACAGGCGATCAGGTCTTTGCAGAACGATTCCAATTATGTTGTAGTTAGTTTCACTCCACAAAAACACATTTCAGGCTCTCTGGGATTTTTCATCTTGATCTGGCTGAGCTCTTGACCACTCCATTTCCTTGCATTAGGCTGAGTTAGCTTTGGTTAATATTTTGCAACAGTTTAGTGGACAAGTAAATGCACTGCTTTCACTTCTGCATGAGAAGTATATTAAGTCATAAGGTATTCAAGCAAATGTCTGAAGCAAAGTGTATCAGTAATGTCATTGGTGATGAGGGGCTCTCAGAATGCCACCTGTATCTTAGTCATTGAAAAATGTTTTCTAATATTTGAAAATCTAATTCTGTTTAAGATTTGAGACAGTTTTGCTTTTATTTCATATACCTGCTGTTTACTACTACAGTTTGTTAAGGTTATATATAGGAATAATTGAATCCCACTGCATTATCTTCAACCTGTATTACATTCTCATATATTCCAGACTTCCTATTGTGCTATTCTTGTGTTGGCTTAGCCCAGACTTGTCTCTTGTGCTAGTACTTAGGTTACAGGACATTTGAGGTGGGTAAAGGTGAGTTACTGCTGCTGTCCTGCTGACAACATTTCTGTAATACAGCCCAGACTCTTTGCTTCCCCAATGGTATCGCTGTATATAATTTCATTTGTAGTCCATTCTTAACCCTCAAATCCTTTTGTGCCCAGTCAGTATTAGTTACCCACGAACAGCTTATTTAAGAAATCAAGAGGTGAGAAAATCCTGGTAGAGACAAACCTGTCCGCCAGGATGAAGCCAGTAATGGCAGGTGTGTCTGGTGTCTCACAAGTCTCCTTGGCTTTTAACAGGGAGTCTACATCTGCTAAGCCTCTTTCTGAAGTTAAATCCCAAAATTATCCTGAATTACTTTTAAATGATTCATATAAAATATTCTCTGAGAGAAAGTGAATGTGTGTATAGATTTTAGCAGAGAATAACAATAAGATGCTGGGAAAAGGCATTCATTGGCAGCACAGCATACACAAATTGCCATTTTCCCCAGACTTGCAAGACTCTTTTATTCAAACAGAATTGAAGGCTTTATCAGAATAAAAGTGAATTTAAATTGCAGGAGCCAGCTAGAAGTGGTTTACATGTAAATGAGAACTTAAGAAATGCAAAGATTTCCCACCATCTCTCCCTAGGTCGAAGTTTATTCCTGTTCCTCTTTTACTTAGTTTTCAAATTAATATTGCAGTATATTTGGAAGAAGGATTTTTTTCATCAGTCTTTTTCTCTTTCAATATAAATCACATTTCTTCTTTTGTACCTCTACAACAGAGAGGTAGGAATAACCCTGGGAAAGCAAGGCAATGCACACTTTATGGAGAAACGTTGCAAAGTGGGAACAGCTTAGAGGATCACAGCTCCAAGATAACAGGAGAGGACAAAGATGACTTAGATAGGGTTATCACACTGAGGTGTAGATTCTCCTGCTTAGAAATGCCCATACAAAAGCAATCCTGTGTGCTAACACATAGCCTAGCACTCTGAAGCAGTGTAGGCAGCATACATACTCTGTAGATTGATCTGTGCATATCTAAAATATGTGACTGGCATCTCTTGGATTTGCTGTGAAAGGCAACCAGGAGGAAAGAAACAGTGAAATATTTAGCTCTGGCAAGGGGAACAAATGTTTCTGATCACACCATAGCAGTGGCCTTTTGTTGTTACCCCTTTTTTTCACCTACGTTACTTCATTCATAGCTGAATTTATGGAATCCAGTTCCTCTACTGACTTGTTATCAAACCAGAAAAGCTCAGAGTGCAACTCTGTGGAAAAGAGCACAGGACTACCTGTAGGAAAGAGTGAGGAAGATGCGGGGACAGCTTGTAGCTACAACATGGTGAAGAAAAGCATATTGATTTAAAAAGGTTAAAAAAAGTCTTCCTCCTTCATTAATTCGGACCATCAGGTCTTGGTGCAGTATGTGAAAATATATGTGTTTCAAAGTACACTTGAGAGTAGTTCTATGGATTCAGACCAAAAGTTCTCCTGCCAGGAACAGGCCCCTAATAAGAGGCATGATACACAGCAGGTTGTCAAGGTTAAAATAGAGACCATACTAATTTCACACTGAAAATCAAGTATTTTTTCTTATGTATGTCAATACAGCAGTCACTAGCTTACACTTTCAATCAAATCTTGAATTTTGGTCCCTAAAGATGCATTATGGGATATTACATAAATATTCCACATACACTTTTCAAATAGGATATTATTGAACCTCTAGCATCATGACTTTACAGGGCTCTATGATTTATATTGCACATGTGAAAGAAAACTGGAACCACGTGTTAATGCATTCACAAGACACATGTCATCCACTGTGCCTCTGCAATGGAAAAGTGGAAAAGAGATAGCATCTCTCTATAAAGAAAAAGATATTTGCATATTACCTTCCTCCTTAAAATGAGTCTTTATAGCTTGAGTTTGCTTTGAGTTTTCATAAGCAGTTACATAGGAAATAGTGTCAGCAGGAGGCTAATTGGCTTGCTTTGCCCTCTGTCCCTGCAACAAATGGCCCCTCCAGGAAGTTTCCAGAGCTGAGATTATCATGGTCTGTGACCAAGGGATAGCTGCTTTTTGCTGCCTCTGTGGTTGCTGCACTTATTATAAACAAAAACTCTGAGAATGTAATTAGAATTTAAGACAAAAATTTCCTCTTTCTCAATAAATTATTCAATTTTCTCATTTTTAGGAATCAAATCTCCAGTCATGACATATTAATTATGATGCCCCAACTCTTTTATTATTTTAAACATGACAAAGGAGGCAAAAAACAGATCTTTATTCAATTGTTTTTTCTGATTTATTGGAATTACTTTACTCCTCCATCTTTTCCCCTGTCCTCCTATTCTATCTGCTTGGTTAAATTTCTAGGTGTGCATGGAACCTGGGTGCTTGTACCATTTAATTTCCCACATCACTGAGAGCTTCCCATGCTCCTGGTGCTCTCACTAGCACAACCACAGGACCAGCCTTGTCACTCTCATCCTCCACCCTTAACCATGGCAAAGAAATACCCTGAAGTACTGTGACTGTGGTGGCAGGGTAGAATTTACCCCAGTGTGCTGTTCAGCTATTTCATGGAAGTGAGCAGCCACCCTGGCTGCTGAATTCACATCCTGACCAAATTCATGCTGTCTGCTGTAACTCCTGTGGGATCACCTGCTAACAGCACCAGTTCATAAGCATCCCTTGTGCTGTTCTGAGGGTGCTGGCATTGGAGGATGTTCAGCACTTGCCAGAGTGAAAAAAGCAGATATTTCAATGTAAAATGCAATTGATACAGGGCTCAGAGTCCAGAGGAAAGAGTTTAAAATAAATCATGGCCTGGGGAAATAATATATCAAGGAAGTATTAAAATTTTAAAATTTCAAATGTATTTAAGGATCCTAGCTCAGTATTTCCATTCATTTCCGATGCTACTACTGCATGTAACTTATTAAATAGCTGACCAGAGAATTTTTTTTTCCTTCCCTGACTCTTTTCAGTCTGTTCCTGCTGCAATGCCTGAATTTGCCTTGGCTGCTTTTAGTTTGGTTGGCAAAGTTAGAAAGTGATTGGAATATTAGGTAGTTAGAAAACTTGATTTGAGGAGTTTTGTGACCAAAAAAAAGTGTTCTGGTCTCTTCCTATAAAGCCCCACCTCAAAAAGCTGCTATTTATAAGAGTATTCATTCATGATTTCCAGCAGTTTCCAAAGTTCAAAAGGGCAAAGAACCATATGGGATGTCACATTGCCTGGCTTCCTACTGTTCTGTGGGTGTAGCTCTGTTGTGGTGATCTTTTGCAGATCCCATCTGTGAGGATGACATGCACAGCCCATGTAGGACTGTGGGTCATTCCTTTAGGGACAGGTGCTATCGCAGCTGTATGCAGTTTCTCTTTTCTGACACCCAGAATCCTCATGCAAAAATCAAGTCTTTTGAGAGTCTGGGAAGAAAAGCAGGGGATGTATATATGTGCCTATGTGTTTGCTGTGTATATGTGTTTGTATATTTATCAGCTGTCCTTCTTTCCACTTTACAAAGCATGGGAATTGGATTTGGTTTCTTTTCACCACAGGAGGAAGGTGGCGTAGAGCCACTTTCCACTCTGCCCTACATTTTCCTGTGTTATCCTGCAGGCAAGCTCCTGCACCTGCATTTCTCACCCCCAGGCACTGCCCTACACAGTTCTTCAGTCAGCCCTCAGCCCAACACCATCCAGTCACCTCTTCCCTCTCAAAATGTATTTGGTTGCCAATCACACTCCGTGGATTTTTTTTTTTCTCTTTTCAGTGAGGCTTCTCTCATTCTTCAACATATGCTTCATAACTTTCTCAGCTGTTGTTTTTCTTTCTCTTTTTCAGACATTTTCTCTGTCTTCTTGGATTCCCTGTGCAGCCCAACACAGGATTCTCATTTGTGTATGTACAATTGCCTTCCCAAATATGGCTTCCATAACAAATGGTGCTAACTGAATTAAGTTGCCGCCTGCAAGCAAATTAAAACATTTCAAGACAGAGCTTCTTTTCATATTCTTTCTCCAACATTTAATTTGCACATCTGTTCTCTTCAAAATGAGTATTCTGCTTATTCTATGCTGCATTCCCTTACTATCCTGAATTCTGCTACCATTCCAGACCAGCTCAGTAATGTGAGTTATTTTTTAATGCAGTGTGCTTCTAAGCTATTTCTTGGTCAATGCAATGCTTGAACCACAATGTCAGTCTACATTACTGTAAGCATCTCCCGACACAGAATCACTAGCTCCTAACCAAATCCAAAGACTTGATGTGTAAAAATCATTATAATGTTAGGGCTGGCTGCACTTCAGCTGTAATCTCTCATGATGAACAAACATGAGGCTGAATTATTGCCACAGTTTGCCTGTGACTGTAAATCAATCTCAACTGATTTTTATTCTCTCATTTTCTATTAACTATCTGAGACTATGCTTGAAATATATTGGAACAATCAGCACTTGAGATACATTCTTTTATACCAACAGGATCTGATGATGATAATATCCTTGTAATTACACCATTTTGAGCATTCTCAGGAAGGACATACTTGGGTTTTATCACAATCCTTTAAAAAATTTATAGCTGTTGGTTTATGTCAGAATATTTTCTTTCCCTTTAGCCCCAGTATACTGTCCTACAGAATGGTAAGTATCTGGCATCTGAGATTCCCTAGGTAATAAAAGATGGTTTATGGCTAGCAGTTGACTTGGGATTCTATGTTGTAAACAAAGCAGCAGGTTTTCTCTGTCTGACTCACAGAATTTTTGGAGCTATGTGGCAGCTTCTAAGACACAGACAAGAAGACAGGAATTAATTATCATCTTACTGGAAAAAAAACTATGAAAATATTCTGCCCCCTACCCCCAGCCCTATTTGCAGAGGACTGTGATTGGAGTCCTTCTTCTGGCTCTCTACACAAAAACAAATTTTACTCTGGCCGAACAACCTTGAAAGAAATACTTTTGCTTGGTAATGAACACCTTTTCCTGAATTACTTGTTCACCCAAAGCTTCATCTCCTTGGTGTATAAGCAATGTGTATTAGAAGACAGCAGCAGACAGGAACAGCTGTGGAAATTCCTGAAGGCTTTCCTCAATCCAACAGCTGACAAGACTGTCTTACCTAACTTCTTTTAAAGCTTCAGTTTCACTACAGGTGGATCAGAGGAGTGAGACCTTAGATTCAGTGAAGGTGAGGAAATGAAAAAGTGTGAGAAAAAGTATTTCTACTCCAACACACAGAACATTGTTTTTTACATGCAATCTCTGTTCAGGTCTCATCAAAACTGTGTATGCATTTGTTTGTTTTACAAACTGGAATTTTTTATCATGCAAATTATTTAATCAAAAAAATTCATTACATGATGAGTTTGACATCCTTATCTGTCTTTATTGCTGCACAAATTTGCATTCAAAATAAGGTGCTCTGTAAGCAATGGTAGAAGTGAAGTCTTCGTGGGTTTCAGGTGGGTTCACACCTTGAGTTCTGATCAAAATGAAAAATGTCCCTCCCCTGTACTAGTGTACAGTAATATAGCTCAATGGTTTTTTTCTCCCTCACTATGGAACTTTCTGGATCTCCTTTACTATTCATCTGCTCATTTTCATGTATTCAATATTGAATAAGTGAAAATGAAGGCATTGAATATGTGATTAATTAACAGATCCAAAATATACTATGCAAGACCTAGAGAGAAAGTGATGACATAATCTCTAAGAAATCTGTCTGAACAATGGAGAGAAATCAAACCTATGCAGAACAAGCAACATAAGTGTAACTCTGGAACCATGATAGATCTGAGCTAGTGATTTGGCAATAAGAATTATCATTCCCTAGGGTTATTTTCCCTGTTATCAAGAAGGTTTTGGTCAAAACAACCATCATTATATTTTTTAACTATGTGGAAACAAAAATAAAATTCTTGCCAGTGAGCTTTGCAGATGTCACAAAGCCCTTGAAATGATAACTGGGGAGCAGGACATGTTTAGCTCTGCACAAGAGCATGAATCACATGCTAGACTGTGCCCACATTATGGATGAGAATGTATGACACATTTACCAGTGGCATTTGTATTTTAGGAAACTGACTTGAAAGCAAATTTGAGCTGAACACGAGCTCAAAATGGGATAGAGTAGTTAAGAGCAGAGTGACAATCTTGTATCTAAAAGGAGGAAACTACTGAACAGATGAGATAGGGTTATTACCTGATGACATGTTAGTAAAAAGTTTTATTCTGTTCATCCACCTGCACCTTAGCAACAAAACCAAAATGATAGGAACAGTCCAGAAAAAAAATCAAAACATGAGTATTTTAAACCTGGAAAATCTTCCCAATTCTGAGACTAAAGAAGTTAAAGATGTTTAAGTTTTGGTGTCTTAAATGTATAGTGATACATTAAGCTAGTGGTCTGCTTTGCAGAACATTATCTTTGCTTTGCTGGCTGCTCAGAGGTGGGCTCCTTACCTTGTGGACAACACTAAGTTGTTTTTTCCTTGAAGAAAAGGGTGTTAGGTGTTTTACTTTCCCCATGGTTAAAAGTGAACACGAGAACCTTTGCTGCAGAGCCATTAATGCACTATCTTGTTGCCTGACTTACCCTACAGCGCCGCCTTCCCAGTGAACTCAAAAAAGGGTTAAATGTGACGTGGTCAGGACACAGAAATACAAACATGCGAAGTTATCATACTTTTGTGGTACATTTTAAACAACACGATCTAGCAGATGGAAGCTGAAGCTGGAACCACTGAGACTGGAAATTAAAACCTAGTCTGCTAGAGATGTTAGATCTATCAGTTGCATTCTGATAGCTGAAATTACAAATGTTTCTAGAAGCTTACATGGAAATTCTATCTTTGATACAGGGAATACCATAGAAACATCTTGGTTCTGATTTGTCTATGCAGTCATATTACACAAATAATGACATTTCCTGTTAAAAATCAATATATTTATAAGCACAGGAAGTTTCAGGGTTTCTTCTGCTGCTTTGACATGTGATGTCAACAGCAACCATACTCCCTGGTGCATAAATGGTAAGAATGTCTGGACTAAAAATCAATTTATGGACTACAGCTATTCTGATTTTAACAGACCCTTTAAAAATTATCATTTCTTTATATACAACCCTCATAATTTGGAATTTGATCACAAATAAAGAGAAGGCACATCCAGTGACAAATGAGATTAAAGTTAGGAAGGGCAGGCTGAAGGGTAAGCTCTAAACTCTTGCATGTCAACATCAAGGCTGATTCCATTAGCATTCAACTGAAATGTGAGTTTGTGTATATCTTGCCATCACTGAAGACACGTCTGCAGAAAGGTTGCCCAAGATACATTTATGTAAGGTGTACACAATGCCTGTTTGAACTTTTTTGTAAAATTTGTGTTTCTTCTGGTCAATAACCTGCTCCCATGCTGCTTAATAGGACCTTGCACTCACCATTTCCTTCTCCTTAACAGCTTCTCCTCTTATTGATGCCTTTAGACAGCAAAAAAGGAGGAAGACATCCATTTACTTACAGCCCAAATACTGTCCCAAATCCCTAGTGCACCTGGAGTGCCACAAAAGCCCACAGAAGAAAAACACTTCTTGTCATCTGAATCCACAGAAGAGATGTGGTTCAGTGGCTGAACTGAGGTAAAATTTGCGCATAATCTATAATGTCACTGAGGAGCCTTAGGAAAGTGCATCCTATGCTATTTGCCTCACCTTTTCTTCTTTGAAGGTTAAAATTATATTTTCAGAGATAGGGAGGGTTGCTTTGGTTTTTCGCACAGGCACACGGATGTGTATTAAAGGTCTTGCAAAAAATATGAGCCAAAATCTGACAGGAATCATTATTCTGTCAAAATTTCTTTGCAGGAGCTTTACACACCAGCACTCTCAGCTTTCCAAGAGCAGCACCTGATGTACAAGGTTAATCACAAAGATTCATTTTGTTCAGGGATGAGAAACCCAAAGCTGGCTCTATGTAATACCTAAATCCCTTAGTGCAACCAGCAGAGCCACAGTGCTTCTGTCCTCTAAAGCTGATGCTTTCTATTAATTCCAGATACCTGTGCATTCATCTTTCTTTTCAGGACAATTGGTAACAGAAGACTTCTGTGGTAGGAAGAAAGGCAAACTTGCAGTTCAGAAAGACAGGAGATAAGTACTGTCCTCCTTGTAGTTAATAGGTCTTTCATTACTGCCCTCACCAAACATGTTTGATTAGGCAAAGTTACACTTCTGTTTCATTTTCTGTACACTTATGCATATGCAAATGAAAATCAGAAACACTTCTGAACTCTGCTTTTCACATGGTGGTGAAAGTTTTCCCAGAAAATAAATAACATAAAAAATTGCAAGCATGTGTAGTCTCTAATAGTTTCTATGATGTAAATTCAAAGTTCCAATCTATTGACTCTTAAAGATAAAATGAAAAAATTTAGACCATGGCAACACAAAATCCTGCCTGGAAATCATCAGAATTGATGGTACTTAAAACCTGAATCTGAAATTTTTCTTTCATATGATGTTTATCAAGATTTAACAGAACACATGGCAACCCTACAGCTGATTACACTTCTTCACCTCACCATGAAGGCAATGAAAATGGAATGGAATAACTTACAAACACAAAGACAATGTGGACATGATATTCCTGGACTAGCCCCTTTTCCCTGTACCACTTCAAATAGGTAGTGAAAGCTGACTAATCACATTAACATTTAAGGACACTATTTTATAAAAATGGCTGGGAGATATCTTTGTTCATACCACTCTATAAAGAAATGGCCTGAAAAGAAAATATGTTTTGTGTGAATCTCCCATTTATTGGACTAATAACACAGAGCAACCAGAATGTGTAGAAATCACAATGCAGTTTGTGGAAATAGAGCAGAGGTTTCAATTCCCAAAATGGCTCAAACAAACAAACAATATGTTAGAAAGTCTGAAGACAGAATAAATATTGTCAGTTTCTTCTCCACCAGGAGCGCTACAAGAATCTCCATATGTTTTGAGATGCTTCCTGTCAACCTGGCTGGTCCATGATACAGCTGAAGTAATTGTATGATACAAATTAATGTACATGGAGCAAAAATACATCAGGCTAAAATTTGGAAACATTTCTATACAAAACCTTATCTCTCAATGATCCTACGTCCTAAGAATGAGGACTGGCAGGTGATAAGGTGAGACGGAAGTTAGAGTGTAATAAAGATATGGTTATGAAACGTTTTGCTGAAAATGACCTTGCTGCTTCAAAGATGGCCACAAATATTCCATAACGAGCTGAGTGTGAGTGTGTGTAAAAAGATAAGGACGCTATCTACATTTACCTACTCTGATCCCAGTTGGCTGCAAAAAGCAGAAGAATCTTCCTTCCACAGTGGTCGCGATTTTCCAGTACTCCTGGAAACCCATCTGTCAGAGCCCGTTTGATTCCTGGATCATCAGCCTTGAAGTTTTTGAACATATCCAGATTTAATTGGCGGTATTGGAAGTACTGAGCCAGCAGTCTGAAGGCCTCAGTTTGGTGAAACTTTCTGGCTCGGAGAAATCTCAAGATGAAGGCATCATCTGTACGTAAAAACCCAATGTCAGGCCTCGTGATGATCATGTCCCTGACTTGCTGGATATCCTGGTGCAAAATGTCTGGGTTTTCATTCAGTTCCAGGCGGGCTTTCTCTATAGTCTCTGGACTGAGCCCAGCTTGTAAATGGGTCATCTCTGCAAAAACCTCTTTTCCAAATCCTTAACTTCAGATATTTTAGTAGAAGTGCTGATCCCATTCAACTGATGGTCTGCTGTAAGCATGAGCCATTCAGATGCTTTTTGCTATCAAGCTGATATTTAATAAGTAAAAGCAAAGGGCTTTTTTTATTCTTGCAGAGTAACAGACAGTTCACATGTACTGTAATCCATCCAAAGGAAAGTGTTGTTTATTCCACCATTTACTAAAAGAAAAAGAAAAAAATATAAAAGAAAGATTAAATGTGTATATAAAACTTGCATTCAGAATGCATTTCTGAATTTATTTAGCCATAAAATTTCTTTGTGTAGGAGGATTCCAGTCACATAATTTCAGAATGGATGCATTTAAGATAAGGCAGTCACTAACACCTTGAATATATGTTTTCAGGCTTTCAGGAAAGCTATCCAAGTTATTGACAATTAATACTAAGCTGCATCAACCTGCTATTAGAATATAGTTCTCAAAGTTGTCTTACAGAAGTGTAGGAGTTTCAGCATCCTTAACTTCAAAATAATAGTAATTTTTTTCCACCATTTATGGGAGCAACATTTCAGCTTCAGAAGTAGACAGATTTACCCTCATCATACTAAGTAGAACAACAGTTTGATTTGGTTTTATCACCTGTACTATCAGCTTGTAGCTCTCCTTGGATAAGACCCTGACCTGACTATAAAACTTTAGAAACTCACTGGAAATATTTCCCATTGAGACTCAATATGTCTTCACGGGAAACTTCCCACAAATAAGGTTCTTGATGTATCCAGTCTGGCAGGGTTGGTGTTTTAGTTGAAAAGAAATGTATTTTATTCAAAATTCCTTTTTTCATTATATTGTAGCTTTCCTGAATACCTCGTTCTGAATTTAATTTTGATTTTCATACTTTACCTAGAATTTGTTTTTACAAGTGTTAGAAGAAAATCTGCTTAAGCTGTTATGCATGAGCAAAATGGTACAGGGAATCTCTTACATTATAATGACATAATTAGCAAGAGGTTGTCAGCGAAGTCTGTGTAGCTACGCTTGTGTGAAATAAGATCAAGGTCTGTTTCAATGTGATATGTGTGTGAGGAAAGATCAAGATTCATACAGTTTTTCAGCCATCACAGAAAAAGACAAGCAAACAACAGCCCCCCAACTGCTTAACCGATCTCTCTAATTTCTGAAAAAGAAAAATTTATTTTAAAAATTTAAAGGGAATCCCTCAGTGAAAGGCATACTTTTTGTATTTGAAGAAAGCTGTTTGGAAAGTTATGAATTATTAAAGGCAAAACAACCATTTCATTCAGCTACTCCCCTGGGCTCAGCATTCTCAGATCAAACAAAGGGGAGAGCAGCAGCCAAAGCATTTCTTGGTCCTGGATTTGCTCAAAGTTATGTTGCAGGACCTGGAAGTCAATGAGCTCAAAGAATGCCTCAGTTCCCTGCTTTGTGACCTTGCATGTTACTGATAAAAACTACATTTTAGTTGCCACAGCTGAAGCCCCAGGATGAAATCCCAAAATTTAAATACAGACTGTTTCTGCATATTTGCTTAAAGGACATTTGTGGTGGGAGATAAGCTTTTCATTTAACAGCAATATGAATTGGACTTTTCTGTGGGTGACACAAAGGAGAGTTTATTAAGCATCCTCTTTCTGCATTCACTATGGAGCTGGAGTTGAAAAGGGCTACCTGCAGAGCACAGTATCTGGTGATTGATCAGCCTGGGAAAACTCAAGGAAAGGCAGAGCTGGGAGAAAAGAAGGCTTTGAAAAGGGACTATTGAGTGCAAATTATTCCAGAAAACAAGTCTCCAGGTTCTGACGGGTAGTCCATGAGTGCAGGCTATTAAATTCTTAAAGAAATCAGAGCTGTAATAAAGGTGGACTCCTTATATAAAAATAAAGTAATGGTTATTTTCTTTACTCTTGCCTTTATTAGACCAAATTAGAATAACTCCATTGGTATCAACTGAATTCCACTGATGAAAAATTACAGTAGGTCATAGAGAAACCAGGCTAATATTTTGTGACTGAGATCTCAAGTTAATGGTGACATCAGCATTTTCTTGCATAAATTATAGATTTAGTTACAACTTCCTCCATGAGCTAGTTAGGAGAGCTAGGAGTATTTAAGGGTGACACTGTCATTAGGAGGCTAGGATTGGACCTTCCCTAGTTTTAACAGCAAGTGTAGAGTATGGAAACTCTTTGTTCCCTAGGGTGTTAAGTAGAGATCTGGAAGCAAGGAGCTTATCTGAGGTCTGCATTAGCTCTGGCTTAGGACCTAGTGAATGAATTACAACACCTTTAGCATTCCTGAAGCTTAGTGTCTTAGGATGACTACATGATGCCTGTATCCCCAATTGTCTGTTCTGTTTATGCTGGATATTGAGTTCTGCACCTTTGAGACTGGCTCCAAGAGTGAAGAGGGGAAACGAGAAGCGCGCAGTTTATTTTCAGAGACTGCACTCACTCCTGGGCATTCCCACTCCTGGACTGTGCTGTCTGCAGCATGGATAGACAGTGGGAGAGAGCTCTCCGTTAGTTTTTAGTTAGCTGAGGCAGAGAAGTGCCCTGGACTGTGTTTTTTTCTTTTTCTTGGAATTTTTCAAACCTGCTCCGGATGAAAACCCAGAACACCGGGAGCTCACACCTGTTGCCCACTGGGACCAGGGATGTGGCATTTCCCAGCACTGGAGGGGCTGAGAGAGACTGAGTGTCCCATGGCAAGGACTTGCTGAATTTGCCATCTCTTCAGAACAGCAAGAGGCTTTATTGTTTAATATTATTCAATTTTTATGCTTGTGAATACTTTGCTTGTTAAATAAACAGGTTTTTTTCCACTTTTCTCCAAAGAAAACTTTTTTCCTAACCAGCTGGGGGAGGGGCTGGTTGAGTCTACTTTCTAGAGGGACCCCTTTGGAGGTTTTCTCCCAAATTTTCCCTAAACCAGGGCACAAAAATCACAAAAATCACAAAAAATTGTGGAATCACCGAATGTTTTAGATTGGAGGGGATCTTTGAAGGTCATCTGGTTCAACCTCCCTGTCGTGGGCAGGGACAACTTCCACTGGATCAAGTTTTTTAAAGCACTTCCACCTGGCCTTGAACACTTCCAATGTTTGAGTATTCACAGCTTCTCTGGGAAACTTGTTTCAGAGCTCTACCATCCTCATCATAAAAACATTTCTTCTTTTTGACCAATCTGAATCTGTCTTCTTTCAGTTTGAGAATGTTAGCCCTTGCCCTATTACTAGAGATCCTAATAAAAAGTCTGTGACCATCTCACTTGTAAGCCCCCTTTAGGTACTGGACAGCTGCTGTAAGGACTCCCTGGAGCCTTCTCTCCTCCAGGATGAACCACCCCAACTCCCTCAGCCTGTCTTCATAAGAGCGGTGCTCCAGCTCTCTGATCATTTTTGTGGCCCTTCTCTGGATCTGTTTTAAAACATCCAAGGATTAGCAGCAGATAAAAGTCACACACACACACACACACACACACACACACACACACACACAGTTCCCAGTGGTTCATCCATTTTCTAAGAGGTTATGGGAGTAGAACTGTCCCTTCCTCCATTTCTGTCTCTCACCTCCACCAAGATGCATCTTTGGCAATAAGGCAAATTCTTGAAAGGTCAAATGCAGTCTGCTTCAGAAGAAAATGAGATTTGACCAAGGAAATAAAGTATTTTTATTGGTTCCCCAACTCTTCAATGTCCAAAAATTATTCTACTTACTTTTATTAAAGTTTCCTACTGTTTTTTAACTGATTGAAATGCTCAGGATTTTCCCAAGGTGAGGGAGATACAGCCCTTTCTTGTCAGATATTTTTAAATGTGTTTCAGAGATTTCTGATAGTGAGTAGAGCTATAACCATGGATTACAGATATCTATAGATTATCACTGATTATCACCTGGAACAGACTGCTCTAAAATACTTTTTGGTGTGAAGTTATATGGTGTAAAATAACCTAAAATGTGTATGGACAATTTTGTCACTCTCAGAATTGTAGGGAAAATCATGAAGTTAGCAAACCACACTAGCACCATTGCCTTCAAGGAGCCTGATATGTATCAGTGAATGATTTGGTTCTCCCACTGCTAACCTTGACAATAAATTTAGTGCTCCACAGCTACCCAGTTTAACTGTTGCTGCACTTTCTCAAATGCTTCTGATTTATTCTGATTCCCAAGATATAACAGAAGCTTCATCTCCATTTTCACCCCCTCCCACACGTGGCAATTTCTCCTTCTCTTCCGGTGTTGTGTACAGCTCTGATCCATCTGCCAATTTTTTAGATGTTTACATCTTTGTTCAGCTTGGTGCAGGGTTGTTTTTTCTTCCAAATGAAGATACTGGCCTTCTTTTCCTATTTTGAATAATGTTGCTGTGTTTTGGCACACTAGAGTGTATTATAGTCTCAACAGCTGTTTTTCTATCTTGTGACTCTTTGTTCCCAAGGGACTATTTGCTCTTCTAATGTCTTTTCACAGCCACTTATAATAAATCATCCCTCCAAAGTAACAAAATTCAGCCTCAAATAAAAAAAAATTATAGGGATTTGAAACACAATATACTAAAATCAAAACAAGGAGGGAAATTTCCACCAAAATTGGAGTGTCACATATAATTTTGGCTAATTCATTTTCAGTCCCAGCAAGGGAATGACAAGGGACAGTGAGTGTTCAGCATGGATAACATACTGAAAGTGGGATATAATTTTCAGAAAAAAAGCTTATATTTTTGCATGATCCTCAGGAAAAAAAAAGAAAGTTAATAATAAAATGTATAGTAATATTTACTATACAAATTAAAATTAAAATAACACTTTTCCAAATCATGAAAAGCGCTTTTCATTCAAAGATTTTAATATGCCTTACTACTCTCTCTTCAGTGGCAGCTTCTGAGTCAGCATTCAATCCCTATTTGCACTGCATGCTCTGGAAAAGTGGGCCAAAACCTGCCTTCAGTGATGATGGCAATTGTCTGGATCGTTTTGCTCCTGCCCACTTATCGATCCCTGCAACACCACTTGATTCTTTAAGTACCTCATGCTCATTTGGTCCTTCCCCATTCAATTCAGTTCTAGAAAGATTTTAGCTGTCTCTTAATCTGCCACGTGTTTTCCATCCTGTCAAAAGTTATCTGCCATGTGAAATTTCATTACCACAATTTTCATACTGAGGAGGCACTAACATTTTGTCCTTACCTGGTATTAAGAGGCATCACTGCTAAGGTTTGGCTCATTATATAATTCCTAACTCCTAGCATTTATGCAGATATTAGCTGCTGAAATCATGCCAGAGAGGAAGGGAGTAGGCAGGGAAGGAGGGAAAATGGTAATATAGAATGATTTTATCTCAGAGTGTGGGTGTCATCTCATTAAGTTTCTTTTTGAAAAATATTTTTATGTTAATTCTGGAAAATCTTTTAGGGCTATGTTCTGCTTAGCAGAGGTTGCTCCATAAGGACAGGGGAGGACGAATCCACACTTGTACCTATAGAAATGGTTCCTATGGCCCTTTGTGGCCTTATGGTACCTTAGTAGAAACCTGCACTGGAAGTGTAGTAATTAGACCTAGCGTGGAACCTACCCCAGCTCCATGAACCACTTTCAAAAGAGCAATGAGCAAAACTGACTCTCTTTTGTCCTTGGCTGCAAGAGCCTGGCATCTTCCACAGATTGTGGGGAGGAGCACAATCCTGAGTGATTTGTCTGAGATCCCAGAGGGCAAATTTCACAGAGCTGGGAACAGATTATATCTCTCCTGAGCCATAAGCCTACATGATAACATCCAGGGAATCTTTCCTCATCATCCCCTTGACCTTTTGTCAGACTTTCTCTTATATGTTCATGTCTCCCTTGTACTGAGGAGCCCAGAAGAGGACACAATACTCAAACTGTGGCCTCACCACTACTTCTCTGTATTCTTCCCTAAGGGACTATATTCTCCTAGTGAACATAAATGGGTTAAATACTGCAAGTCTTTCTGCTTCAAGTACTGGTGCTGCTGTAAATCTTCACTAGGGATTTGTTGCTTCTTGTCATTATGAAAATAGTGAATGTTTGTGACTGTAACAGCTGTGTGGGGAATTTGATGGTCTCTCACATTTTCCCAGGGTAGAATCTCTCAGCTCAGGTACAAAAACTAACATTTCCTTCAGTTCAGTAAAATCAACATATCATGTATTTCTACTCATTCTACACTCTTCTTGTTAGTTTTAGTTACAGGTTACTCTCAGGCTACATCTAAATGTCCAGTGGTGGTAATTTAGCCATGGCACAGCACAAAACATGGCAGAAATTCAGCTGATCTTCACTGCTTTCTGCAGAGTATGTAGGGCAAGCATGTCTACAGCACTGACCTGAAGTTGCCCTGCTATTCCTACAGGCTTCCAGGCAGGAGGAAAAATACACAAGGTTGTCTAGAAAACATAAAATTAAAAAACTTCCCCATTATCTTTTGATCTAAAATGTGCAAAACTTATTAACTGCCTGAATATGCCAAGGAGGGGAACTTACACAATGCAGAAATAAAACAGTTAAACAAAACAGCCTTTACCTCAAGAGTCTGGTTAAATTTTTCTTCAAATCATAGTTTATAAGTTGTGAGTATTCAGCAATCTCAAATAATCTGCAAACCCCTACGGGAATGTGTGGCCTAATCTGTGTCATACCAAAGAAGCAGCAGTTTATGAAGAACTTCCATGTCAGTCATACTGCAACCATCACCCTGGCTGCTACAGGACAGAGGTCAGTTCCTCCACAAATATAGAAACATCTTGCAGCAGAAATTAACAGCATGTAAAACATTAATTATGACCCCCAAGCCTCATCATGTTATAATATGTTGAAATCTGATAGCACACAATCGAAACATTGGTGTCTGACAATGCCTAAATGCTGTAGAAGTTGTGTTACAGCATCTGCATGACGATATACAGAAGAAGGAACAAAACATAATAACAAAATATTCAGTACTGCATGTTTAATAACATGAAGTTTATCTAATTTTGCAGTTCTTTTACCCCGTGTTTTGAAAAATTATGTTCTTTCAAAACATATTAAATGCAATGGTGATATATGAGTGTTGATTTCTTTCTGCTTTATATATTTTGCCAGAGGAAATCATCTGTGGCATATGACTGTAAAGGGGAAAGGGAAGGGCAAGGGCAAGGGCAAGGGCAAGGGCAAGGGCAAGGGCAAGGGCAAGGGCAAGGAGATTTCTGCACCCAGGAATTCATGCAATCCTCCTGCTTTTTTTTTTCTTTCATTCCTACTGAAGTCTGAGCACAAACACAAAGCACATAGAAATTTCTTCCAAACTTGTAGAAATAAAGCTTAATATAACTTTATGCAACCGTGTAGGTTTGTTTTCTCAGTGGAGGGACATATCAGACTTAAGCAGTTTATTTCTATAAATACTACTGAAGGAAAAAAAATCTAACAAAGCAAACCAAAATCCCACTAAAGTGTTTGGAAATCCTCAAATTAAATCAACAGAACAGCATTAGATCAAGAGGGAGAGGAATTACAACTCATTTGATGAAAACCAGGCGAACTTCTGCTCAGTTTTTCCACTCTACAAGAGACTAATGTTGCTTCTTTTTTTTTCTTGTTTCATTTTGTTTAACTACTAGTACCCAATTGTCACATCTTGTTTGTATCTATGCCAGAGAGACACTACAGTACGAGGCTGTGAGAGAAAATAAAACTCACTTGCCAAGCAATAGCACAATTGCTTCAATAACCACATGCTTAAGTTAACAACTGCATGACTTTACAGTCTTTTGGAGGAAGTATTCTCCATCCTTTTATGAGGCTGATCATTACTATTTCAACTGACATCATCCTTTTTTTGGAAGATGAGGAGGCTGCTGTTACATATTTCAGTGAAATGACGTCTGTGTTCAAGGCACGTAGAGTTTAAGGAATTATGACCCAGTGCTATGGCGTGGATTCTGCAGTTCCTCCACTGCTGAACTCAGTTGCACTGCTTACACTACTACTCAGCAGCACTCAGTGCTACTCAGAATATCCCAACTCTGCAACAGATTTTAAGTTATAAATTATGATATAATAAATTAAGAAGGATTTTAGAAAAGGTTGTAGTATGTTTCATTGCTTTGTGTTTGCCATATGAAAGTCTAATTTTTAGAAAATACTTAATAGTTTTTAGAAGCAGATGAGTCCATGGAATTCTTAAAATAATCATCAGCACTTTATAACAGATACATGACAGCACAAGCTGCCCCTGTAAACATCAAACTGGGATGCGTACTGCAAATGAGGAAAAGCTCTACAAGGTTATCTGACTTAACATTTTAGGAAAAAGCAAACCAGTACCTTTGCTATGCAGTGCGTGGCATAATACTGTTACATAATATCTCACGTAGATATTGGCATTGTATTAACTTTTAGTACTGAAGCTAATCCATGTTATCTCATTATTCAGAAAGCACATGAAAGCAGACTTCCTGTAATTTATTTTTTTCTTCTAAATATGATCCTGTCACTATTTAGTGATGGACAAGGAGTAGCCATCTGCTCCTTAACTTAATTATTCACAGAGCTTGTTAAAATAGAGAAATTAGCATCTTGAAAAGGGGAAACTCCCTTTCTCCTATGACCTTCCTCACCCTCTCAGGATTAAACCATTGCAAACAGAATTAAAGTCAGGCCAGTAGCACGCATGGGGTTTCTCCAGCTGTTATTTGCTGTGCAATTATTTTCTGTATTAACACCCTCAATTCTTGCAGACACCAAAACTTAATTCTTGACTAACTGCAGCAAAGGACCCACACACTAGGACACCCACCTCATTTTTCCCCTGCACCCATTACTGTTTATCACTAGGAAAGCAGTACAATTGACTGACCTGGCATATTCCCCCCCTCCATTTAATCACTCATCCCTCTTTGGAATGAGCACAGCTGGTCAAACCAGGTGTCAATTTGCTGAACAGCAAAAAGGTATCTGCTGCTGTTTGACAAGGTCCTGTATGTCAATTCTTGGCTGTAGCCCTTACTTCATTAACTTAACTCCCAGTTTTAGTCCTTTCCTCTACATGCCTCTCATCTCTCCTCAGTCTCAAATTAGATCTGGACTTTCCCTTCCAACTTGTGCTCTTTTCCTTCCTTGCCCAGCTCCTGAGCTGCCGAGCTGATTTTTTACAGACCCATGCCCCCTTTCAGGAAGGACTGAGGCTGGTGATGGAGAAAGAGGACAGGAGGGGAAGAAAGAGCAGGAAAGTGTGGAATATTGGGAAACAGGGGCAGGGAGGGAAGGAGGCAAGGGAGCAGGGCAGGGAGGAGAGCAGACATGGAAGGCAGAATGCAGGAAGGCAGAGAGAAGAAAATCAGAGAAGCAGGGCAAGTGCAACTAGAGGAAGAAGAGGCAGGATATATAGGAAGCAGGAAGCAGTAAGCAGGGCAAGGAGAGGCAAGGGAGACAGGTGAAGCAGAGAAGGGAGGGGCAGTAAGGGAAGTAGAGACTGCAGGGCAAAAAGAGGCAGGGAGCAGGATAAGGAGACAGGCAGGGAGCAGGCCAAGTAAGAGGCAGAGGAGGCAGAGAGTAGGGAGTCAGGGCAAGCATGAGGCAACTAGTGGAGGCAGAGAACAGGGAAGGCAGTGAACAGGGGAAAGAGGCAGTCAGGGCAATTGGCAGACAGGCAACAGGGAAGCAGATGCAGGAGAGGTAGGTTGGGAGGCAGGAGGTAGGGCAGGCAGCGAGCTGGGCAGGCAGGAGTCAGCAGCCTGAGCTGGCAGGGGGAACAGGAGGAGCAGGACAGGCAGCAGACTGGGCAGGCAGTGGGAAACAGGCAGCAGGCTGGGCAGGCAAGGAGTAAAGCAGGCAGCTGGCAGAGAGCTTGGCTAGAAGGAGGCAGGGGACGGGAGGAAATAGGGCTGGCAGGAGACATGGAGCAGGTCAGGGAGGGGCAGGACAGGCAGGGGGAGCAGGACAGTCAGGAAGGGGGAGCAGGGCAGGCAGGAAGGGGGAACAGGCAGGGAGCGGGGCAGGCAGGAAGGGGGAGCAGGCAGGGAGCGGGGCAGGCAGGAAGGGGGAGCAGGCAGGGAGCGGGGCAGGCAGGAAGGGGGAGCAGGCAGGGAGCGGGGCAGGGAGGAAGGGGGAGCAGGCAGGGAGCGGGAGGCCGGGCGGGCAGGGGCCGAGGCCGGAGCTGTCCAGCCGGCGGTGCTGAAACGCCGCATCCCGGGCCCGGCGGGGCGGGGAGCGCCGAGAGCCGCCCTGCGCAACCCGAGAGAAGGCAAATCCAAATACCTGCACAGCGCCGGCGGCTGCCGTGGGGCGGCGGGGGGCTGCGTGGAGTGGGATTTTTTCCCCCTGTAGATGTCCTTACTGCTGAGCTGTGTGGGCGAGAAAGATCTCCCGGCTCCCGGGTTCCGGCTCAGATCTCTCTAGAAAACTGAATGAGCGAGCGCCAGCTCCACGGGGCTGTGGTTTTTTTTCTTTTTTTTTTTTTTTTTCTTGTAGGAGGCGTGTGCGCCAAAGCCTGGGTCCTTCCACTGCCGTCCCCCTGGGTCCTAAGCCCTCCTGCCGCCCTCCCGGCTGCCTCCCGGCGGTCCCGGCGCACCGGGATGCGGGCTGGCAGCTCCGCGCCGCCGCGGGAGGGGTGGGAAAGGGCTGCTGGCGGTCAGGAGGGCTTAGCTCGGCGGGCTTCCACTCAGCGGCATTGGCTTCACCGCCTATTTTCTAGCGTCTCCTTTTTCCCAGCGAAAGTCGGGCAGAGCACAGCGTCCTGCGGCAGTTACAGCAGCCGTGGAAAGGGTGATCTTGATGGGCCGTGTATTGTCGGTGGGCCGCCTTAATGAATATGGCAGCCTGGGTTTGGAAGAGAAGTTTGTCTAGGTCACACTGCGGGAACTCTCATCAACAGCACCCACAGCAAACGTTTAGTGAAGAATGTAAAAAAAACAGGACAAGCTTCACCCCTGCACACTCTCAGCCCCTCTTACAAGTACTTCGGGTTCAGGAATTTCCCAAACAACGTAATGCCTTGTGTTTTCAAATTTGTCCTTCTTGAATTCTCACAGTATCTCCTAGAACATTTATACATTTCTAGAATGTCCTTCCATAATGTCCTTTGATTACAAAATCATTACAAGTCCATCTACCTATTTCACAAACCATTGTGTTAGAGGGATGTATAAGCTTTAGCTGGTGGTGTGGAGGAGTAGGGAACTTCTCTCATCAAATTAGGTTCTGAAAACCACTTTCTGTACAAGCCTCATAATACCTGTAATATACTTAGATAGTATAATACCTATAAATACTTGGAAGACTTTGGGTGATGTAAAGACCAAATTCATACCAGTCTGCTCATATCACCACAGTAAACCAAATTAAAAGTACCAGCATTCTTCTTTTGTTATCCCTGTACATTGTGGAGCACAATTCCTGGGAATTGGTGAATTAAAGTCAGCTGATTTTCTTGTTCTCTTCGCTTTGGACATGTTTCCTTAGTCAGTTACTGAAGGACCTTGTATAGTGAAAACTAGGTGGTAAATGATAAGGAACAAATTCTGCACAGAAAATGGTTAAATAGAGTAGCATTCTTCAGCATGGGGGAAAAAAAGAGAGGAGTAAGTGTAGATAAAATAGCAGTATGGGTTTTTTTCATCATTCATAGTATTTCATAATAAATTGCAGCACGAGGAAGATAAACCTGAACAATATCTCAGTATCATTTCCTGTTTTAGGAGCAGGAGAAGTGAAACCCACTGGGATCTAGCTTTGATTCAAGCAAAAGGACATAATTCTTCACAAATATTGAGTGAAACTCATTTCCACAGGAATTCACATTTCAGAAAATTGTCAGACATATCTGTGGAAGAAAAATCCATTAAGGCCCTTTAAACATGGAGTCATAACCTCTGTCTCAAGAAGACCCTGTTCCACAAATTGCTGAAGGCTGGAGTAATATTTGGGAAAGGATGATTATATATATGCCCTGCTCTTATTCTTTTCCTTAGCCATCCAGTGCTGATCACTGCTGGAGACAGACACTGGGCTAGATGGACCTTTGATCTGACCCAGTACTGGCTTCTCTTATATTCTTACAGACAAAGTAGACTTTGAGAATGTGAACACAATTGGATTCCTTTCAGCTTTGTTTTCCATTAAAAAGAGAAGATCCAGTGGTTTTCCTCTTTTTCAATGAGTCTACATCCAGAATCACTTGCTTTTTAGAGGAAACACCCCAATATTAATGAGCAAAACAAAAGGAATATGTGGGGAAGATGACTTGTACTTTTAGAATGATTTCCATGCAGAACAATTAATTTAGTCCACAGCATGTGTAAAACTGGAATATGGAATATGAGGTTTTGCATCTTGTGACCCAACCACATTCACTGGAAGAGAAGGAGCAGAAGTTCAAAGGCCGGGTGCTCAAAACTCTCAGAAGAGCATTTGCCCCAGCACTTGACAGGAAAGCATTTCTAGTCCCAGGGAAGTTAATACTCAGTTAGTAAGTAGTCTCATTAGATCATTATTTTCTGCATAGAGATCAGTTTGGAGATAAAAGAATAAACATTCTGTTTTCATAATCCTGTTCCAAGCTTCTACTCTTGAACATAGGATAAATGTACTAGCTACTGTAACTATGCAGTACGTCCCCAGGAATTGTTAATAATATTAAGTGGAATGAACATGACTCTATAAACCAACTGCCTTAGGCAGTCAAATGAGTTACCAAATTGGATGTATGCTTAATATTTGAGGATTTAATATTTTTATTCAGTTTAATTGATGTGGGTTTTTTTCCTCCCTTATTGTTTCTGTTAAGTGACCAGTGCCTGGTGAGCCCCTGCATGACTGACATGTACCACAATACTATGACAGAAGCAGATCCCTAAACATATTACAGAAGGGCCTTATATTGATCCCAGTGCAAATATTCTTTGGTTTCTTTCTCATCACCACTTTATCACTTCTTCATCACTTTGTACAAAATCTACTCTGTACTCTGAGACCATGCTCCATGTTGTATCATTCTTTGCATTGTCCCAGTTGTTACACTTTATCTGATGTTACAATCTCAGAAGAAAACAGTGTTGAAGGTAAAAAACTTTGAGTTTTATGAAGATATGTCTGGAACATTAGGAACTCTCTTGCTGGTGTGCACAGACTGGAGCCCTTTCTCATTTACAGTGTTGAAAGTACACAGCTAAGGGGTAAAAATATGCTGGTGATCACAGTTTGTCACTGAGGGCATCAGAACTGACTGCACACATGAAGGGAATAGATCAGTTTTGAAGGGCAGGATATTTTATGCAGCCTTTTCTGAAAGTTAAACAAAAGTTTGATATTAAATTTATTCTAAACTTGCCTTCCCTACTGCCACACATATTGATGCTCTGTTAAAAAAACAAACAAACAGAAAAGGCTGAAAATTGAAAAGAAAATTTATATTTTCACCACCAGTCGAAAGGATCCAAGTACCTTAACTATCAAGGAAACCATGGAAGGTTGGAGCAGCTGATTTCTTCATAGTCTAGACATGATAAATGCCTACTCTCTTTGCACCAAAATATTTTGTCTTCACTCAGTTGGACTAGAGCACATTTTTTTGCAGTATTTTTGACTCCCAAGATGTGCCAGGAAACAAGGGTCTAGCCTGAACATTTCTGTATCTCTGATATTACTGATATTACTCTCTCATTCATACAGAGCCCAAAATATTTTAATTCATCACTGTAAGGAATAAATTTTATAACCCCCCCAAAAAAAATCCAAATAAGAGGAAATCTGGTCTCATTCTGCTTTAAAATGGAGATACATATATTTGTAAAACATATTGATCTTCAGCATTTTATAGGGTTAGTGTGTGTGCACATATATTCCTTGAGCAGGGACATTGGACCATTTAATCCCTCTGGTGGTCTCTTCCAACCTTACTCATTCTTTGATTTTCTGATATAAAAAGGGGAATAGATGCTTGATGCAATTCAGTGTATACCTGGTGTAATTTACTTTCTTTATGTGATTTCTCCAATATTTAAAATGCTTTTTACCTCTTGTGAAGAGGGAATTTGAGAAATAATATAGCATTGGATGTTCTAATAGCTTTAAATTTTCATTTGTGAATGATTTGCTGCAAGTTTCTAAAATTAACAGTCAATTTTATTAACTTATTGGGAGTTCATCCTTTTTCTCTAATCTACAATTACCATCTGGTTTTATTTCCTTTGGAAGAAATCGCATTGAAAGCCCCAGTAGGTTAAAAAATAATAGTGCTAAAACTTCTTAGACCCAGTAAATCAGTATTCTTAAGGGACAAGTAACTCTTAGATCACAGTTCAGAGGGATTCATGTTTTAAATCCCCTCAGGTTCTCTGAACCTTTAAAATATTTTAAAATTTATACCCAAGAATGCAAAACATATGCAAATTGATCGGTCTTATGATTTCTTTAATGAAAGGGTCCAATTTTGCCATTTTTAGTCTTGAGGTAGAGAATTCACTCTTCTGTTGAGTTCACATACAATCACCACTTCTGCCACTCTCAGAATAGCATGTGAGTGGGACATGAGCAAAGCTTTGGCCTGGAGCATGTAGAGGGGTGAAGCTGAAATGTTCACAACCCCATGGGAATTACAGGAGCTAGTGGTGAGATCCAACACAGAGCTGGAGGCCAGCAGCAGAGTTCAGGCAAAGCCTAGCTCTCAGAACTTCAATCCTGAATTTTCTCCCTCAGCTCTTGCCTATCTCTGAACCAGTCTAAACACCAGAGATGGCTTCTTTTGGGATTGTGAGGTTCGTAGTGTAGACCTAGGATGAGTATCTTGGTTATAAAGATCAATCAGCATTCAAAAACTACAGATATCTCTCTGACATTTGGGTGTTGGAAACGTTGACTTTAGGCCCAGATGTGCTGTTAAAAAAAGGCACAGATTTGGCTTCTTGTCTTTAGTCATTTTAACTTAGCAACTCTGAGAGTGCTGACTTCAGTGAGATAACTGTGATTTAAATCACCTGGTGACCTGCTTTGACTGAGTTCAGTTACTTACCAAGTCAGTGCTACTCTGTCTTGCTAAACAACTAAGTGTCCTTTTGCAGAGACAAATAAATTGTGAGATGACAGGTTTTGCATAGCTTCTACTTAAATAATATGACCTTTAAAGAATAGCACAGCAAAACTTTGCCATACTGCTTAAGAAGATGACTATCAGAAATAATGTTCTTGATACAGGGATAAGGCAACCTAAGGTAGACTGGTAGGGCAAAAAAACCCATACAAGCAGGTAAGTAGTCTGAAAAGTAGATGAGTTCCTGAAGATTTAGGATGATGGTTAAAGAATTGATTGAGAAAAATCCTCATGGGAAAAATCTGGCTGATAACTGTTTCCTTGATGCACTAGGATCAGTTTGCACATAAGCAACTCTTCAGTCTGATTTGTAGCACCCTGATCTCAGATAAGATTTGTTAAAAGCTTGAAATATGTAAGCTGTTTAATGTCAATTCTCCATTGTGTTAACTTCAGGGTTCCTTAGCTTCCCAAAGTCTGTTTTATATTCCCCTTTCTGTATAATAATTTCAAGTTGCTACTATGCATTTGCCCAAAGTAGCTTCAACAGTTGAGCTCAAAGTACAAGAATAGAATATACAAAGCAGTAAAATATGATTTGAAGGTTGGTATTGGAAGATTGGAATAGTTAGAGATGAGGCAAATAATAGGATACTCATCTGATTGCTCAGTTTGTTATGTGATGATTTATTTCTGAAATAGTTTTAAATGAATGGTGTACATAAACGCATGCAGCTTTGGATGGCAGTAACATAAATCAACAACAGTAATAATGACTGTGAGTCCTTGCATGTGTAAACAAGCATATGTGCAATATAAATTCTATTATCTCAATGTCACTGAGGATATAGAATAATTTCACATTTTTGACTGAGTAATAACAGCATAAATTTTTGTTGGAGATATAAACAGATGGAGGACACAATTGTGCACCGGACAGCTGAAGTCTGTTGAAAACTGAAGTATGTGAGTGTATTTGCATTCATGTACAAAAGGAGAGACAAGAATTATGGCTGAAATCCTCTGCAGGTATAAATCAACACCATTTCACTGACTGTGGTGTAGGTGTGCAAACTAGCCAGCACAGGGATAAATCACTGTATATAAAACAACTGTTACACCCATCAGCAGTCTGATGTTTTAAGTTACTACTTTGTCCAGGAGCATAAAGGATGTATCAATCTGCTGAAGCCACTCTACAGAACTGTTTTATTCTTCCTGAGATTCATCACTGGATTAAGGGTGTAAACAGGGCCAATATAATCTTGCAAACACTGGGTGTGTTTTAATATCATCGAGGAACCCTGGCACAATCCATCTAGAATATATACCGAACAGTGGGGCACACAGCAATCATGTACTTTTTAACAGGAGGGAGGGGTTTTGCTTGTCATAGCTGGTGAGCCTCAAGGGAGGTGAGGCTCCTGTCATCCTGATTCCCAATATATGCTGATTCAGTCATTAAAATGTGCATTCATCATCCTTCTCCCAAGACCTAGCTGTGCACAGCAGGTTTAACTAAATTGCCAATAAGAAAGCCTCTTAAATCATCTGCAGTCCTGACTGGCAGCCTCACAAGCAGATGCAGCAACTGATCCTGAGGCAAACCAGAGTCTGTTCAGCAGCAGGTTTGCACTTCTGTGTGTACCAGCTAGTTTTTTTAAAATCACTAGTGGATGAGTACATTGAAGACAGAGGGAGGAGGGACAGAAGAAGAATGAGAAAAGCAGTTGGGAAAGGAAAGGTGAGACTATCGGAAAGTTCTCATTTCCTTTTCCACTGTGGTACCCTCTCTGCAGCTGTAGGACAAAAGGAACAACCCTTTCTCTTAAGTGCCCCTAGCTTCAGGGTATGGAGAACTATTAATCAGCTTGTTCTCAGGCAGCAAGGACCTGCAGGAGGGCTGGCTGGAGAAGTGCCAAGGACTGTCACTTCATAGACCCTGAGAAATCTTCTCCCTTTGGTGGAGATTTTAATGGCTGTGGGACATGCTTGTCTGTGTATGTGCATGTATGCATGTAGAAGAGAGAGAAAATGTATTCTCTTGTCACTCTTCCATCTCTTACTTACACTGCTGCAAATATCATTTTTTCCCTATGTGTACACATGAAAAGTGGTTTCAGTAACTGTTTGCAAAAGTCCTGGAAAGACCTGGTTCTGGCAGGAAGTCCTCACTGTCAGGCATTGCTGTAGTCCATCATGACTGCCAGATCATCTCTGGAAAGGTATAAAATCCCAGAAACTCTTTAATCAGGTGTTCAAGCTCAGTTATTGCTTAACTAGCTGGGCATAGTTAGCCTTGCTTCTATTTTAGTAAAAGGTCAAGATTTAACTACAGGCTGTGATTTTCCAGAGGGGTCTGTGTCTGGCTCTCCTCAATACAGGGCTTACAGTCAATCCCATGAAAGCAGCAGTTTGCTCCACACTGATGCTAAGGTTAAATTAATGGTCTGTCACTCTTCGTAGGATGTGGTGCCCGCACTGGACAAAAGCCAAGAAACCATCATTAAATTGAATTGGGTCTCTCCATGTACTGGACATCTCATTGCAGAACAGAGGTGTCCAAGCCCTGCTGTTGAATGTTAAGTGCCACATATCTGCAGCACCCTTCAAGAGGTGACAGATACCCTGAAAGGCTGATTAACCAGGTGGTGGGTGAATAACCTTATGATGGAATGGCTCAACGTGGGTATTTGTGTGGAACACAGTTCCAGTTTCTCTCCTCTCACATATTTTTATCCTGCGGAACTGCAGTAAAATGCTAAGAGGTGGCAAGTATCTACTTATCTTAGATTTTTCTAAAAACCATGTGCTTTTCAGCACCTCTGAAATGCTATAGACAAGTGTAAAACCTGAGGGAAAAAATGGCAAGGCATGTAGTACTCAAAATATATTTAAAAAAAATCCCTCCTTGAATTCCAAACTAATCCTCTTAATCACATAAGCTTATGAGATCTGGAAAACATGAAAAGGAAAAAAGGAAATAAACGTCTTCCAAAAAGGGTACTCAAGATGGAAGGACTTTGCTAGCAGATTTATACATTGCCAGACAGTAACTTGTCTCTAGTGAGATCAGAAGAAAGACAGGTACTTTAGATCTTCAAAGAAATCACTCCACTCTAAGCCACTGAGAGGGAGGCATCTGGTAAAATGCACGAGCCCAAGGGAGACCTCATGAAGAACATTTGTCAGTATAATTGGTGTCCTAGTGATGAACGCATCAATAGCTGATGGTAGTTAGTGGAAAAATTATTTTGCCTCTTTTGCACCATCTTTAGTGTGAAAAGACTCTCTGCAGACAAAAGATTTCCATGCAGTGGGTATTATCATCATATGTCTGATTGCCCAGTTCAGTTTGCTGGCTTTTCTTCCTATAAACAAATGTTCATGACATAAAATGGCAGATCTGAGATTCCCAGATTCAATCAGGTTGGGAAAGATCTTTGAGATCATTGAGTATAACCTGTGACCGAACACAACCACATCACCTAGATCACGGCACGGAGTGACACATCCAGTCTTTTCTTAGCCACCTCCAGGGATGGTGACCCTACCACTGATCTGGGCAGCCCATTCCCATGTCTAACCACTCTTTCTGTGAAGAAATTCTTCCTGATGTCCAGTATGAACCTCCCTGCTTAAGACTATCCTGTCATCCTGTCACTAGATCCCTGACAGGAGTGGCTGAACCCCACCTGACTACAACCTCCTTTCAGGGAGTTGTAGAGAATGATGAGGTCTCCCATGAGCCTCCTTTTGTCCAGGGTAAACAATCCCAGCTCCCTCAGTTGCTCCTCATCAGACTTGTGCTCCAGACCTTTCATCATCTCCGTTGCCCTTCTCTGGACCTGCTCCTGTGTCTCAATGTCTTTCTTGTAGTGAAGAGCCCAGAACCAGACATAGTTGTGAGAGCTGCGGCCTCACCAGTGATGAGCACAGAGGGAGAATCTTTTACAGATCACTGTAAAGGGCGTAGCAACTACAAGAGAGCTCTGGTAATTTCAGTTTGTTTTCTATGACAAAAGTTCTGTGACAAGTTTTCTTTAAAAAAATCAGTCACATAAAGTTTGAATTAAATATGTATTTTTTCCCATAAAGTAGTGATAACTTCTTGAAAATTAGTATATTCCCTAATGAGTAGTAGATTTAAACCAGTAAGTTAGTGATTTGATGTTACAGAATAAATCAGACTAAAGGCTTTTTCTGGGACCATTTTGGAAAAGAATATGAGTAGAGAATGCTAAGGAATTTGAGCTCAATTTTGAAGCAAATTTTTTTTCCTCCTTAAGTTCACAGCAAAATCTCTTTTTACTATTGCTAACAAAGCTCTCTTTCTTTTTAACCTATGTTTATTTGATTCTCTCCCTGTTTTTTGGTCGTGGTCTTTTTTTTTCCTTAACATTGCTTTTCCAGGGTACAGGACAGCGACAAATGCCAGTGTTTCTTTATAGAGAGTAATGCAGTTCCCAGCTAATTTTACTTTTTCGGGGCCAAGAAAACTATCCCAGGGAGGACACATCTCTGTTGCCATGGACTTGTACTGTCTGAGACCTACAAATCCATCAATCAGGGAACAGCACTGTGCAGGGAACCAGTCCAGACCTGTGGGCATGATAGGGACATTTATGTAGCTATATTCTCTTTGCACTCACAGAGAAAAAAATTCCTGTCTCCAGCTCTAAGAAAATCCCAATAGCTGATTTGATATCCATTTCCCATTTTAAACTTTTCAAATAAAGAAAATAAGTGATATTTCACTTGTTTTTTTATTAATATCTCACACATTATGCACCTCTGGCTTTACCAGGAAATTATCCAGCTGTGGCACTTGCCTTTTTCATGACCACACTATACTGGTGGCTCATAATCCTCCTGCAATCAACAAGTGCCCCAGTGCCCCAAGTGCCCCCTCTTTCTCTGTCGTTTTCCTATGAAACTCCCAATTTGCAGAAGTTCATGTTATAAGCTCGTTAAGTGTATGACTTTACACATTATGCAATTAAATTTCATCCCATTTCTAATACTCTACTCTCAAGGTCATTTAGTTTTTCCTGTACAATATTACATTCTCCCTCTCTGTTGAGCTTTGTGTCATCACCAAACTTCATTAGTACATGCCAACTTCTTATCAGGGTCATTAATGAAGATGTTAAAAAATCAATCCCAAATGTTTAAGGATTTCCACTAGTGGCAGTTCTTGCCAGACTAATTATTCCTTTCTTTCTTTTGCTGATTCTGAACTCATATTTCTCATATTGCAGCCAGCTACAATGCAGGTAGATGAGATTCAGTTTTGGATTTAGTGGGTTTTTTCCACTAATTTTGTCCTGTATTTTACACAGTCATCTTTGGTATCAAAAGGCAAAATAATCATCTAATCAATCAAACTATCACTACTAAATCCATGTTATATTTTGTTCTGGTTTCTACTTATTTTCACACTTTTAAATATTCACCACTTCAATATCTGTGTTAATCTTACATCTAATTCAGATTAAATTCTTGATTCTGGATTATTTGCCTCTCCCTATTGTATATATGGGTAGTGTGTTTGCTGTTTTCTAGTCAGTTGGTGCTCCCCCATACTCCATTAAAAATTCACTTTTTTTTCCCTGTTTCAGTGTGGAAATCACTTTGTTTCTCAAAGGAGCATATTAAGCATTCTTACACCCAGATGTGGTCATCTCTGTCTCTCTGCATTCATGTCCATTAGCAATTTGCCCCCTGCATTCGACTGATCAGCATCATATTTCTTAATGAAAAATGAGGCAAAGTATTAGTTTGGAGTCCTATCATTATTATATTTCATTTTCAGCCTGTATTCATTACACAGAGGACTCCATTATTTATTTGTATGATGAGACTTTCACTACTTATTTTCATTTATTTTACAAAAGCTAACCTTGTTTTTCTTATCCATTTGTACTCCTAGTGCTTTATGGTTTAGAACAAGCATGGATTACAATTCTTTGTCAACTCCAAATGATGTACAGTTCTCCCGTCTACTGTTACTACTAGTGCACTTTCTCCATCAGCTTTTTTTAATTCTCCTCAGTGAGACCACTCGTTTGTGGCACGTGGGTAATGCAGCTGGAACTACGAAGGTGTATGAACTCCTGCCAGATCCCAGAAACTGCTGGGGCTGCCCTCGGTTCCCTCTGGATCTATCAACCCGTGGCTTCCAGAAGGGGGCAGAGCGAGCAAGAATTTCTGGGAAAGGGTGGGATGGTGTGAAGCTCATTAAAATCAGTCAAAACCACTTCAAATGTACATTGGCATGTCTGAGGTTTGTGAATTCTACCCCAGAACCACCGTTTTTTCTTTGCTGCTCTTGGTATTAGGATATTTAACACAGGCACATCACCACAGGGCATGAGAACATGTTAACGCACAACGGCTACTACTCAAGAATTTGGAAAATGGTGGGAGAACCCATTGGTGTGACACATTTCAAGAAGAAAAATTAAAACACTAGTTTACATTCAAGGCACTGGGGGGTGGTTGAACATATGCCATGAACATATAAAGTTGCCACCTCTCAGCAGAGAAACCCTAACCTATAGGATATGAATATACTCACCAATTTAGCTTGTTTCTGTTGACTTGAAAGCTCAGAGGAAGAGCAACACTTCACAGATTAAGTGCTCTGAGAACGCTCAAATAACTGGTTATTACAAATTCCTGCTAACTTGCCATAGCCTGATGGAAGGCATGAGTCCTCAGTGTAGTTTCTGATAATTCAGTGCCAGTTGTTACTGTTTATAACACTAAAAGGAGAATCCTGAAGTATTGACAACACAGTTCTGGAATTCGGGAGGTCTGTATCTTATTTCTGTCTACCTCACCTATCTGCTAAATGACAGTGAACAAAATTGTTACTTTGATTTCTTCACATTTCCTTCTCTAAACTGAGAATAGCAATGCTAGCATAGAGCAAGGAGATTATATAGGTCCTAATTCTTTAACACGGGTAAAGTTATTTCTGAATCATTAAAAAAAATGTAAGGAAAGGTCAATATATTATAATGGAAAATAAGCTACACATTTTGAGGATTCAATATGTAACTTTTTTTTTTTTCAAACCCAGTGTTTTAATTCTTAAATAACCGTTTATCTTAAGCAAATGCTTCAGTGTCTTATAATAGTTAGAAGTGACACTACAAAACAACGGTTTGAGACAGAGCCAAGATAATTTCTACTCCTTTAAACTGGAACAAGAATTTCTCAACCTTGAAGCATGACAGCTATTCAGGAGTCGATTTTTCTGGCTTTGAAATCTGAGTTGTACTTAGCTATGGGATCTGACAAGTTTCTGCTGCCTTATATCATCCCTGCTCACCTGACAGCACAGAAGAAGGTGTCTCACACTAATCTTGTCAAGCTGAAGCTCCACTGAGAGGACAGTGATGAATTTCAGCTTGAGTCTATTGAGCTTGTAGTGGGTGGGCAATGGATGAAGGTTAGATAAATAAAGCAGCAAGAATTGTAAGATGAAATATAGTCTATTCATTCTAGTGTGTTGCATATGGTCTGATTCTTTGTGTAGTCAAAATGAGGTTTTCTTGACCAAACAGTGATCTTTCCTAAATCAGCTGTCCCTACAAGCCTGTGTCCCAATGAGGTTTTTGTCTACTTGAATTACTGGCTCTGGCAGAGAGTTCCATACCTCTACTAGGAGGAATATAGTTTGGGGAAAGCAATAACCACTCTGCAAGAAAACAATAATCCTTTGACTTATATATCCCTACACCCTGCTGACTGTTCTAGTGAATAATCTCCAGCTATGCATGAAGGCACAGTGTATCATTCCTTAGGTGAACAAATTTCAACAACAAGATGAGCACAGTGAGTGATTTTTAAACACTTCTAATGCTGCAAAACCAAATGAAAATTCCTTCAGAACAAGGCTGATCATTGATGCCCCTTAAAAGGTATTTTCATAATGTCTACAATTAGGTTGTGGATCAATACAGTTTTACTCTGTGGGAATATTTTAGTTCATCACATGTGCAATTATCCATGACCACAGACACAAAACCAGCAATCACTGGCCAACTGAACATGTGTTAATTGGAAGCGTGAATGCTCTAAAACCACCAACAGCACCAGTTCCTTACATAATCAGTTCTTGTTGTGGATACCTCTTTGTTGTGGATACAGCTAGGGTGAGGGTTTTATTCCCCACTCCCTGTTTTGAGGCATTGCTCAATGCCTCATAGTACAAGACACAGCCTTTCCTCTAGATCTCATCAGTCTCTTTCAGTAAAGGGCAGCGCCACAACTACCACTAAGTTTCAAGACCCTTTTCTTGTCTGTACTCACTCTTCCTGGAGACCCACAGGGCTGCACTCCATGGATGATAGCTGCTGGATATTGTGACAGGATACCCTGAAAAGAAAAGAAAATGAAAAACAAAAGAGGGAGCAGGCTGTTTCATTAAAGCAGCCTGATAAAAATTTTCACTGTGTTGTTTTTGTTAAGCATGTATAGAAATTCAAGTCTGTACTAAATAATAACATTATATCTTTGAAAAAATAAACCCTGGTGTGTTTCAAAGCAAGGAGAAAGGCTTCCCAAAACCCCAAAAATCTACTTGAGATTGAAAATGAGAGGAAAAGTAAGTTCAGAAAACACTTTCATTATCAGAGTTAACTGCTTTTTACTGCTACATTTATTGTAAAAAGAGGAGTAGTCAAGCCAGCTGATCTGTCAGAAAGATGAAACAGTCACAGATGACAGAATCTGGCTAGATCGGGTGGATCTGCCACTTTTATAGTGTGAAATGTGTCTGAGGGATTTTAGACACTAAATTTGCTAAAACACCCACGGAAAGGCATACCCTGTTAACCTGTTCTTACCACACAACCAAGATGTGGTTAGGGAACTATGGGCCAAAGATGTTCTCCTCTCCAGCTTTTGGCTCTGGATCGCTGATCTCTGGGCAGGACAAGAGTTCTGTCCTGGAGTCAAGAGTTCTGAGTCTCTTTGCCCCTCCCTGCAGGAGCCAATCTGACTAAGGTAAGGAGTCTAATTGACTGACTCCAAAGTCAACTCCCTCACTAATAAGAACAATCATGAAGAAAGTTAGAAGAAATATTCTGCCCACCAAGTTTCCCTTGGGAGCTGGGCTCTTTAGTTTGACCATGTCTCTTCTTCATTACAGCTCTGTGAGTCCAGCCCAAATACATCCTTGGTCCTGGCCCCAACCCTGATCCTGGCAGACTAACTTGACTTCCCATTGGATCCTAGACCAGCCTAGCTATAATGGGTTAGCAGGGCTGTCACAGGACTAATGCTGACCTTCATCATTGTCCCTGGACCTGACGCCGACCCTGCCGGCCTAAACTTCCTGACTTCTTGTTGGGAAGGTCACAGACCCTGCTTGCCTTGTTGCCACCCTCTGCTCCTGCCCTTGCAGAGCAGCTTGTCCTTGCTGCTCCCTGACATCTGGAAAGCATAAAACCACATTCCTTTTTACAGAAAATGGATGTCTACAAGACACTTTGTGGCTCTAAGTATATACCAAAGCATCTCAGAGGTCATGATCTAAGGCTCTGTAGTTGAATCATGAGAACACCAATGCAGCAGAATATCACAGACTCATAAAAGCATTGTCTGGGAAGGACTTATGGAGAAGTCTAGTCCAGTCTCTTGTTGAATGTGCTAAGGCCATGTCAAATCCACTGTAGCTTTGTCTATCTCAGTTTTTGAAACATCCAAGAATGAAGAGTCCCTTTACAATCTGTTTCAGCAGTTCATTACTTCTCTTAAAGTGTTTCAGCAGTGCTCTTTCTTCTCTTAAACTTCACCTCCCAAGGTGCAATTTGTGGTTGTTTATGGTTGTAATTGGCAAAATACTTCAATTTCTCAAGTTCCCCTGAAATCCTTCAAGTCTCTTATTTGTGGAATCACTAAAGTTGTTCTGGTACAAAAGTCTGAATTATCCTCTGAACCATGTCAATGTTCTCTTTTTTTCCGGGACATTTCCCTGCTTTTTTGATTTATTTTTGTTTTTTTAAGATTCAAAGGTTCGTAATTTCTTTTAAAATATATATGGAAAAAAAAATGAGACTCTGCAGTACATTTATACCTTTCCAGCATACCGCTGAGAGGGTGAACTGCATATAGCAGGCTATGGTATTAGAATGTATGGAAAGGTCCATCATACTGGGTACGTGTTGGAGTCCTGGGCTGGCAAGAGAGACAGGCATAGCCCTGGCCACAATGCCTGGTGGAATTGCCTTTGATTGATCTAACCATCAACTCACTCATGGGCTTTGTTTAAGAGATACTCCGTTGTTCTCATCCAGAAGAGATTCCAGCACAAATCTAGTCTGCATACTGTTCTCCTGGTCAGAGAAGTGGGACCCCAGAGTGAAACAAAGAGTAATCCAAGCTGACAGGCTAGTGACCTGTTGACCCTTAGATCAAGAGCTCATTATTGATGCTGTTAACACAGGGAAAAGAGTGATCCAAATCTTCTTAAGTATTTCCACTAGATGGACAGTTTGTCACGGAGCAAGACATCTTGATTGACATCTCTTGGTGAGTGAAAAGGCTGCATTGGCCAAGGGTCACTTTTATTTCTGTCATGCGACACTTAAGGCATACTTTAACAATTTGTCATTGCTGTATTTTGCTCAAATGCTCCAGTATTTAGTAAAAGTAATACCATAATGGTGCTTATTCTTTTGGAGTCAAATGGAATCAGAGAACTGCAGAGTTCACTTTTGATGAGGGCGTACTACAGCCTGATATGGGAGCATGGGAAAAATAATGACAGGGAAAAACAGTGGAAATATTCCTTTTCAGTATTCCTCATGTAAGAGTTCGGAGTAGAGCCCTCCATACCACTTTCTTTCTGAAAACTTAGTGACATATTTTGGTAATGAAGAGATGGCTTTTGCTGGTGTTGTAGGACCTAATTAAAATATCTGAAGAATGTGGTGAGGGACTCTCCAGTCAGTTATCAAGCTTACAGCTATTCTTTCAGGAGGAGACTCCATTGTTTGGGAGACTTCTAGGCAAATTGCTCTGAGGTGGCTAGTGGCAATTCTTCTCAAACCCTAAGTTGTGGTAGCACTGAATACCAAACCAACACTGAACACCAAACAGCAAGTGATTCAGCTGAGGAAAAGGGAAAAGAAAAAGCACAGAAACACAGTTTTGGATGCTTCAGACTATGACAGTCAGACTGTTGCCAAGAGTGAAAAAATATTTAAAAGCTTATATAATAGACATTTACAACTAATATTATCACTGGATTCCCCAAATGTAGGCTGTGTTCCTTTCAGGCAAGCACATTCAGTTTCTACCTTATCTTTGCCCTCAATGAATCATAAACACTGACTCAGAAAGACAGGAAGTGCTTGTTAGCTATTATTTTTCTGCATTTGGAATAAAGCAGGCACACTTTTCTGTCCCTTAGGATATGCTGGATAAAGGACATGTCTGTGACAAAGAAGGATAAGAAATCTGCTAAAGAAGCCCAGATAATATAAATTAAAGAGGAAGTTGGTGAGGACCTTCCTGAGCATACTAATGGTTAAGCAACTTGAAGAATGTAGCATTACAAAAGATGGAAGGATTATTGGTTAAATCCTCATATTTGAAAGGGTTTTGAAGACTTCAGCATCTATACTCTTGTTACCCTAACATTACCAGCATGGAAAAACAGGGATTTCATTTGAAGCAATGCACAGCAGAATTTAATTTAAAAACCTCCAAACAACCCCTACCACTCAAAACCCCACAACCCTAAATCTTTGAAAACTTAAAACAGCATAAAAACTTAGAAGGTTTGTTTTGGGTGGTTTTTTTTTGGTGTGTGTGTTGTTTTTTTTTTCTTTTTCTGAAAACAAAATAAAATAAAACGAAAAGAGGTTCATTTGTTAATAAAGACTCTGTATTGACTACCTCAAGGCATGGATTCAATGCCATATTATATCTTGACTAAAACTTTACACCCTGAGAATGAGTGGTCTCTTATGTATTGCATCGCTACTCTCCATGTTTCTAGTAGACATCTATTTGAATAGATCTACTCTTCCTCTCTGACCTTGAGGAAAGTATAGTAATGAATAAAAACACCTTTAACAATAATAAATGCCTTTCTATTATATCCACGGAAGGAGATGAAAAATTAATGTACAGCTATGCAGGTTATTGAAAAAGGCTGCTGCTCAGCTCAGCTCAGCTCAAGTGACTCCCAACACTGAGACACAACATTTGGCTTGCACTTATGTGCACTTGAATCTTTTACCTGTGCTTATCTAACAAGCCTTTTGTTCATGTGTCAATAGAGCTAGAATCTTGCCTCAGGATTATCTTACTTTATTGCTTTAGTGCCTGGTATAGCAGATAAAGGTTTATAAATTTGAAATTCACATAAGTAAAGCAACTTATTCAGGTCTCCAAAATGGAGACCAGAATTCAGCTGTAGATTTTATGGACTCTTAAGAAGCAATGATGGTTTTGAAAGTTGGCTGGTCACTCTGCAGGCACTGACTTATTTCAGAAGTCTGAATGGATGAAATGTGAGATTTCAGATGGGGACTGCTCAGCAATGTGCCCTCACAAGTCACATTAAAAACAGTGGATGGATTCTGCATTTGTCAGCAATCTGGGGAATTCCTTTAAGGCCTCTTAAAATCCAGTGTAATGAGGGACAAGCAGGGATGGACTGATACAACCTCTAGATGCATTCCTGGAAGAACATGCCTCCATATTAAAAAAAAAAATGTGAGGAAGATTTGACAGTGTATTCACAAAGGGAGCAGCAAGTTCTGAAATTAAACAAGGCAATAAGCTTTCAGCTCAGAAATCTCCTGTGAGGTACTGTAAAAACATACACAGCACCAGGTAATGCGACGTCCTCTGATCAAATGAACTGTAGGACATGAACACAGAAAATATCAGATCAGATCAGCAGCCTGCTCCAGGCTGCTTCCCTCTCTTACAAAAATATGTGCTTCATCCCACGACTTTCCTGGCATTGTCTGCCACAAAAGGCTTTTCTCTGTTAAGGACAGAAAACACCACAGGACGATGTGCTGCTCCCCACCTGAGGATGCCTGTCCAGCATCCTTATCTACAACAGCCAAAGAGCAGCTGCACCTGCCTGTGTATCATTGCTGAAAGGATTTCAGATGGCTGTGTTGGCAAATGCTGGGCTGGCTGAACCTAGCTGTAGGCATGAGGTAATTCTTGATGTGAATTCAGAATATTCAAACAAAAACACCTTAGCATGTGGGAAACCATGACGGAAAGGTGTGCACACTAGCCACAAAAATAAACAAAATGATTAGGTGAAGCCACTCTACTTCTGTCTTAAATACAGGAAAATCAAAACTAAGGAGTTCTGACTGATTCCACAAGTTAAGTCTCAGGAAGCAGACTAGAAATTTCTATGTTACATTAAACATATAAACAGGTTAGAACCCTGCTAGCTGCTCTAGGCCTTTTCTTTCCATTTTCTTCCATGCTACATGTTATCAGTAAATTCCAGCATGAGCAGCTTGCTACCACTTTGATTTATTCCAAACTGGCTATAATAGTCACAACTATATCTTCACACAGTTATAGCCATTTCAAAATAGCCAAATAACCAGCCAGTATGGCATGTTATATGCTGCTAGTTCAATGTGGCATAAACTTGCACAGCCCCCAGCAGAGCACTGAGCAGGGATGTGTATCGCAGTGCAGGCAGAGACAAGCATCAGCTGAGACACTAAAAGCAGTGGACACATTTAAGCTGAGATAAAGTTCAACCCTTAGAATGATGCTTGTCACTCCTCAGCCACTGTAAATGTAACCAAACAGAATATACTATCAATCTTTCAGCTGCTGCAGTAAGGAACGTGCTGGCATGTGCTAAAATACCCTTGTGCTGGGCTGTTTTCAACACAGTGTGTTATTACTGGTAGCCTTACAGTCAAGGACAGGTGGGAAAAGAAAGTATTTACCACAGGCTGCTCCAAAGAACTGCCTAATTGCTTTTAACAGCAGTGAATACCCTGTTCCCTGGTTTTCAGAGTGGCAGCTATGGACAGATGCTGGCACAGCTCCAGCATGGCCTGGCCACAGCCTCTGCATCCTCCATGTGAGATTTTAAGCCTTCCAATGCTCAGACAAGACTTGCAGACCTTCAATCCTCCCTTGAGTAAGAGGAAAAAGAACAGAGAGGATAAACCAAAGTCAGTGAAGCAGGAGTCAGGTTCCAGATGGAAGGAGAATGCGGAGACTCTGTGAATTTAGGCTGAAAATCCTTTTGTAAGCTATAGGGATGGACTGTACTACACTAAAGATTCCTATAAACTGTGGAGAAAGACATGGTGGGCTGGTGTTCAACTTGGTATATCATTGTGCAAAAGCACCTGTGTTGAGGACCCTTTGTCCCGAGGGAAGAAGGGATCTCTGTTCCTGGGGACAAAGCATGAACAGAGAGAAAGAGAGATGAAGAGAACCTTTGCTTTTGAACAGTTCATTCTTAAAAGTAAATACCCCATGAGTTTAACATGGCCCATAAGCACAGTGTCTGGGAAGGCTGTGAAGCTGGGAGGAGTTCATGATTGCAGATTCCTGGGTAGCTGCTGTTCACGGAAAGTGAAGCCACAAAAGAACTGGCTTTTTTCTTCTTGTGGAGAAAACCCTATAGCATGACAAGGGGAGACTCCTCTCCTTAGAGAGAACTGAAAAAGATTATTTTTAAGCTGGTAACTGACTGAAGTGTTTCTGTATGTTGTGAAGAAAAAGAAGAGGGTGTGGGAGAGGGGAGGAGGGGTGGTCTGAATGTTTTATTCTGAATTTATTATTTCTTTATGTTGTTAATGAAGATTTTCTTTACACCCTTTAAGTTTTAGGCCTGACTTGATTTTGCTCCTAATCCTAGCTACAGCAAAAAATTAGTATATTGGAATTGGCAAATATAAACTAGTAATTTGGTGTTTCTGCCTGGTTTCGAACTGAAAGCAAGACAACTAGATATAGAAATGGGGTTTGAAAAACAACTTTTCATTCTTTAATCTGCTTTTGTTGAGAGACATCAGTTTTCTTCTTATCTATTGGAGTTCCTTACTAGAACTTCATTTCTTGCAATTAATCCAAATTGATTTCATTATGGGAGTTCTTTGGAATAATGGAAATTATTTCAAAACAAAACAGATGCAAGCAAATGAAAAAAAGAGGAACCTGAATACTTCAGGTAGATGCCTTTCTGTATTGTTCCACTTGTACACTAGGTCACAAATCTGTGATGAATGGCAACAGAATGGTGAGGACGTCTGTTTCATTTTCTCATGTTGGTTATTTGCAGAATCTTTATGTTAAAAGAGAAAGAGAGACATATTACTTTATGTTATCACACCAAAATTTATCTTTCATTATGGAAATTATTCTCTCATTAATTATTAGGGAAATATCACTTTTATGGTGAGGTTATTAGAAACAGTAATTGGAGTATGCTTCATGTCATAAATTTATTACATTGTAAATGAGCAGTCATCTCTATTAACATTTAAAAGAATCCTTCCTACTTAGCAATAACACAAGAGGTGCAGGACAGGTTCAGTGAATTGATGGAGAAGTGGGAAGAATTAATACTTGAAGCAAAGGCCACTTATCCCACTCAGCCAATAATCCCCAGGAAGAACACTGTGCTAAGATTTGAAAAGATGTAAAAAATTTTCACTTTGGTGTGAGTGAATCTTGCATCTTGAACACATGGAAGAACAGATGCATGCTGTCACATAAAGATGTTGTCAATTTTTCATGTTTTTACTTTTGTCTGCTATTGGATAGAGCTGGCTGGATACTAGCTGATGTTTAAGGCACCTACATTGTAAGTTCAAAGATTTCCACCATTTTGGAAAGCGGAATATATGTTTGCTTGTAGCTTACAAGGCACCAGAATAAGAATCAATAGTGAGTTTTGATCCAGAGTTCATTTGTGACACCCTGTAAATCAGTTCTGTGAGTTCATTTTTTAGACATTGCTCTGCTACTTCCTCAGAAACATTTGCTTTGACTGTAATTATTTGACCAAAGCATCCATTTACATTATAAACAAGCACATTTGAAGCAGATATTTATAAGCGTTTATTTATAAGAATTGCTTCTAAAAGGTAGTTGATCTCAATCTGGAAGAAGATCTGACCCAGGTCAGGTGGGTGAAGGTGCCTGCTGCTTTCCTGAGCATGAATGTAGGTCATCTTCCTCCCCAGCACTTTTCACATATTTGGTCTTGGAGCTCTTTCTTCAGCCTGGACCCAAAACTGTCAAGTGGGTTTCTTAATATGAAGAAAACAAGTGGGTACTGCAGGGGAGTGAAGATCCTTAGAGAGCGGAAAGAGGGCAGAACAAGAGAGAACCCAACAGAGGTCTTTAAAGTCATGAGTGGCAGAGGAATTACCCTCTGACTTTGAAAACAGCTAGGGGACACTCAGTGAAATAGCTACTGGCACGTTTCATAGCAAAACAAAGGTTTTTCTCCATGGAACACCTAGATGAGCTGTGGGACTGCTTGCCAGGGGACATCACAGTGCTGGACATCAGCATGGATTGAAATACAGGCTAGAAAAATCAATGAAAGAAAAATTCCTTTAATGACCAGTAGCCCAGTAAGTCCTTGACAATCAAATTTTTGACAGTTAAGAGAATATTTTGGGCAAGTTGTAACTATGTATGCTTGCCCTGTTCTTTCTAAATTTTTTTCATTATTCTGTCTTGCAGTTCTGTTTCTTTAGCATCCACCACCTATTACTGTGATCTGGATAGACCTTTTAACTTAACCAGGAGATCTCTTCCAATGTGCAAGTGCTTAATTGCAGCATTATGAAAGCTAATCCCTACTTCTGTCTCCAGTGCTTGCCTTGTATGCAACATCTGACTGCATCTCATGCAGAATTATTATTACTCCTCTTTCTTCACTACTGGAAAAAAGCTCCCTCTTGTCCTGAAGGCTGTCAGCCTTTTCATACAGTCAGTGTAAAATGTGAATTCATATTAAGGGATAAAATGGAAAACTGAACTCTTAGTGCATTTAGTTTTAGTTCTTCCTGTTTCTCCCACTGGTAAGTGCTGTGTGCAGTTTTGGGTACCACAATGTAAGAAAGATAAAAACTATTGGGAAGTGTCCAAAGGAGAGCCATGAGGAAGATGAGGGGTCTGGAGGGGAAGCCGTGTGAGGAATGGCTGAGGGCACTTGGTCTGTTCAGCCTGGAGGAGAGAAGACTGAGGGGAGACCTCATACTGGTTTACAGCTTGCTCACAAGGGGAAGTGTAGTGGCAGACATTGATCTCTTCTCTCTGGTGACCAGTGGGAATGGCCTGAAGTTGTGTCAGGGGAAGCTTAGATTTGATGTCAGGAAAAGGTTCTTTATCCAGGGGGTGGTTGGGCTCTGGAACAGGTTCCCCAGGGAAGTGACCAGAGCACCAAGCCTGGCAGAGTTCAGGAAGCATTTGGACAATGTTCTAGAGCACATGGTGTGACTCTTGTGAATTTTCCTGTGCAGGGCAAGGAGTTGGGCTTCAATGATCCTTGTGGGTCCCTTCCAACTCAGGATATTCTATGATTCTGTGAACTCTGTTATTCATTGTTAAACATCTGCAGAATGAGGATCAATAAACACAGAAAGAGAAATTTAACAAATATTGGTCATTATGTTAATTAGCAAAGGCAGTTACAAAGGATTTTGCAATCTGTAGAAAATTAGAGTAAATAACCAGATAGGATGAAAACAGAGAAAATCGGTTTCAATTAATATAGTTAGTTCAACTAATATAGTTATGTCACAGCTCTGTGGAAATCAGTGGCAGTTTTTAGAACAGTACCATATGAATACAGATTCATAGCAAATATCATAATCCCCTGATGACTTTTGTCTCAAAAAGATCCTAACAAATGCAGAAAAGGTCTGTGGTAGGATAATGTGAAGGTTAAATCTATAAGGAAGACTAGGCATAAATTAAAAGGGAAAGGTACAACTGAGAGAGGCAATGTCCTGAGTGTATGAAACAACAAAACATGAAAAACAGGCAGTTGAACATGGTTTAGCATATAGATTATGACAAGGAAAAGAAATATCCATACTGAAGTGCAACAGACATGAAATAGTACAAATACTGCATTTTCTACCATTTACAATTAACCTGTGTGGATTGTTGTTTCCTTCCACTGAAGGAAAATAGCATAGTAAATTCCTGAAAAGAGGAGCATCTGCAGGTCAGCCTGAGATGACCATGGAATAGCAATTATGAATCCTCATGTGTTTCAGTATCAAGCCAGGGCCAGCTGGATCTCAGAGACAAGTTCTTTTGTGGCCCAATAGAGAAGGGAGTAGAAGTGCTATGGTTGAAAGGCAGATATTACAACAGAGGAACTGCTGCTTTGTAATGGCATCACAGCTTTTGTCACTGGTTTTACACATCTGGAGGACAGGATTTGGTATTTACTGAGAAATGTAGTATTAAAATGCCAGCATGCATGTTTTGCCTTTTTTTGTGCAAGTGATCCATATTCCTCTAAATCACTAAAACTATGAGAATATCTTTAGCTTTTTATTGATCTCAGGAAGCGAAACAACTGAAGGCACTGAGGATTTTGCATTGAAATCAAGTTAGCTATGTATCAGAAATTACGTTGAGCTTTTATCTTTTGATCCAAAAACAAAAATTATTTTAAAATAGATTGTTGGTTAGTGGTTAAAACCAAGATGAGGTCTTAGTTATTGTAAATTGTGTTCTCAGCTCTGAGTCAGAACTCTTGTGTGAATTTAGACAAGTTATTTAACTTGTATGCATTTAAACTTCCTCATACCTGAAAATGGATCTGCCAAATGAAGATGCTACTGAATCATTAAGTGCATTCTCTGTTCCAGACATGAAAACTTTATGGAAATGCAAAGTGTTATTACTTTGTTTTTGTGAGCTTTGTTTTGAAGCAGACAAATGAGTTGGATTCCTCTAGCTGTCACCCCACATAAAATCAATGTAATTACATAGTAACATCATAGCTAGGGATATTTATCTGAGTGAAATTCTTGAGATGCTGTCTGGTATCCCAGCTACAGCTAGGCATACTTATCCAGGTGTATAATGGGAATAAGGGTAGACTGTTCCCACAAGATCAATGTTTGTTTGGGGTTTATTCTGCCTGTCTCTCTCTTAATCTCTCTCTCAGGTCATCACCAAATGGTTCTCAGGTCACTTGGCTAGTCACAATTTTCACCTTGAAAAAGCACCAAAACCAGGAATTTCCCCTGCATTGCATGAAGCAGCACCATGGATGCCAGGTGAACTCAGGCCAGGAGTGCATTCCTGTGCTATCTTCCCTCTCCTATCAGTAGCCAATGCAGTTCCTTAATAGTGAGGAATATTATGTGAATGTTGCTGATTTTACTAGTGTACATCACACAGAGGTTTCCTGCAACTTGTCTGCTCCCAATTACAAAAAAATAGAATTGAAATAACATTCCTCTTGGATTTGGCAGATTTGATTATACCTTACCACCATTTCCTTTGGATCCATGCTAGCTCTTTTCCTCCTTATAGAGAAATCTTTGCCTGCATCCTCACAGGTTCTGGATAATGCTGGAGGGGACATTTGGGCAACCAGGAGGAGACACAGAGGGCTTGGTATTACAGCTGGGAGCCAATTTACTTCTATCTGCCCAAGCTTGCTGCAGGCAAAAGGATGGGATGAAGGTTGTATGCAAGAGATAATCAGAATAAATGCTCCTAGCAATAGCACTATGAAGAACAGACTGTGCAGAAAGTACAAACACAAGAACTCTTTAGGCAATGTTCATGGTGGCTAGATGCCTGCAAGTGAAGATCACTGTGCTGTTCTCTCCAACTCCTGGTGTCATGGATCAGGCTTAAGAGAAAGATCTTTCCTACAATGGATGAAAGAAATAATAAAAATTCACCGAAACCCACAGAGATACAGGAACTGCTTCCTGTTTGTGTGAATGTTGTGATCCAAGGAGTACTGTTTCATTATTGCTATACTCCTCTTTTCTGCAAAAATAAACCAATCTCCCCTCCTGTGCATCAGTGAAATTAGTGGGAACTGCACTACTCCAGTTTGTGAAAGAAGTATCAAATGTAAGCACTAATTCTAAAATATTGGTTCTGGTATCTTGTGCAAGCTCCAGGGTTGAAGACCATGGAATTACATCTAGCAAAACAGTGTTATAACCTAGGAACAAAGACACAACATCCTTTTTCTACATGGTTCAACCTCAGCCTGAACAGTGCTGCCACTGGGGAAAAATAGCTTAGATTCTCATTAAATATTTGCTCAAATGCTGAGAGAGATGGAAATGTTGTTGGTGATATGAAATGGAGAGCAGAATAGATTCCCTCATCTATTTCCCACAGCTGATGAGCAGTAATGCCCTTCAGTCTCTCCCCAGCTGGCCCAGCTACAGATGAGTAGCACAGTAATGAAAGCCTCCATATCCTATTAGCAGTTCTCAGGCCAGCCGTGGTTCATTGGAGAAATGCCTGCTCCAAGCTGAGATGGATGGCTTCCTCTCTAATGAAAACAGAGTGAGGAGCAAGACTGCATGAGGAAGACCTGCTTCCATCTCATCCCTATGCAGGAGGAACAGTACTTGCATGGGGGAGTTTTGGTAAGTATCTGGTACCTTTGTTTCATGTAACAAAGGAAAGACAAATGGTAACACATTCATAATTCTAATACCAGTTTTGACATAATAGGACAAAATGGTGCCTGAGGATTCCTGTGTATCAAGCAGATGGGTCATCCATTATTTTCCGTCAGGTCAGGGGTCATCCTAAAACAAGAGTCAGCAATCATTCTGCAGGGTGTAACAAAACCATTTTTTTGCCTGGTTCTTAATCCCAGAAAGCACTACTGTCCTCTACTTTTGTGCACATACATTATCATTTTTGTCTATTATGTGCATCCCCAGAGACCTAATAGTCTTTTCTTCAGTGTGGCTTGATCTGGAGCAGCTGTAAGCTTTGCTGCAGGCAGTGTCTGACAACTGCTTGCCTCTTGGTCAGTGTCAGTTCCCTGGGGGAGGGCAGGCATTCACTTCATTATTAAAGCATGGAAAAAAATCCTATATTCATTTAGATCTAGAATGAATACGTAATATTTGGAACAAAGGGTCCACGTTCCAGTCCAGCTGGCAGTGCTTTTACCATTGCCATTCTTCAAGGCTAGCTCCTGCTTAAAGTGTGCATTAAGGTCATTTATTTAAAAATAATGGAATGTGCTGCAAAAGCCTCTTTTTCCTCTGTCAGTCTAAATTTCACCTTCCAACATCTCTCATTGATCCTCAAGCACTAAGAGCTTGTGTGGAACAGCACTTCTGTGAAAATAAAAGTTGTTCAATTACAGTACTTGGGAGAAGAAAGCAATAGTGAAGAATAAGCCAAATTTTGTATTTTGTTGTGTGTGTTTTTTTTTTAATCAGGTCTGAGACTTATTTTGTCATGTGTTCTCATTCAGGTGTTAGGTGAGTGCAAATTTTGTGTATAAATTACCTCCTTCATTACTAGGGTAAAAATGGATGCTGATAAAAGGGTTTCTTGTTACCTTACTACAGGACAGCCAAGTACTTCACATGATTATCCAAGGTGAGACAGTGAAGGTGAGATTCAAAATTGTTCATGTGCTTTTGCTGCAGTTGTCCACCACATCTGTTTATGTTCTCTTCTATTTGAGACATGGAAGAAATAGGCTCTGAACCAGCTAGCTCCTCATGATTTCAAGAAGCTAACCTTGAAAATGCGCAGCATTGTAGAGGATTAGGATGAAATCTTGACCCTGTTGATATTAATGGACACAATAATTTACATCAACAGGACAAGAAGAATCTCCATGGTACAACACAACCAATATTTCAGCCAGATTGTCTTCTTAGGGGCCTCCAAGGTGAGTGATCAGATGGAGGCTCCATCCTCCAAAGACTATGCAGAAAGGTAACCAAAATTGAAGTGAAATGCACTTCAAAGGTAAAATCAAACGTCTGTGCATCATTTGATACCACCCTTCAAAATATTCAGGCTGAGATTTGTCTTAAGAAATGGTAACAACAGTAGAAATTGGAAGCAAAGCATGAATTCTGAATTAACATATTCAGAGGATGATGTATCCATGCACTCATCCTTGCTTTAGATGGGGGGGATTATCCTTATTATAACTTCTGCTGAAATTAAACCATACCTGAGACTTTCTTTTTAACTGGTTAATGTTAGACTGACTTTTGAATTCAGTTTCTTCAGCTTTGTACACCCCTTCTCACCATTTGTGAAATAAACTAATCCTGTTACAGGAAGGTAGGAAATGTTTTTTTAAACTGCTATTTTTATATAATCTTTTTGGTAACAGAATCAGGGAAAAAGCCAATGAAAATATTTACTGATCTCTTCCTTAAAATTTGTATTTGGGCAGGTATCATATACATTTTGTGCAAAAAAATAATTTTCCTCTACTTTCAGACATGTAAGACAGCATTATCATAAATAGAACCAATAGCAAAACTTTTACCTCACAAAAGCAATTTCCAAATCCTTCTGAAGACATTTTGCAGACAGACACTTCATGCTGTAAGGTGGTGATAACCGTTTGGAGGGATTGAGACCAGATTTGCCATCTCTTCATCATTTACATCTGTTTTCCCTCAATGCACATACTTCATTCTAATTACTGTTAATAGGAACTGGTTGTACAGTCTGAGGAAATCTGAATTAGTTGTTGTTCACTCAGCAGAGATGAAGATGTTAGTGACTAAATAAAACCCTGCCATTCTGTATGCCTAGCACACAGCATTAACTGGGCTACCTAATATTGATAATACTGAAAGGGCAAAGAGTGGGGGGAGCAATTTTGCTTTTCTTTTGTTCAGTCCACATGAAGGCCAAGAAGACTTGCAGCTGCTTTACTCTGGGAAACATGAGTGGCTTCCTTCTTGCTTCTGTCTTTCCCTTCCCTGACTTCTCCTATTTTCAACAGCAAAACATGGAAAACATACCCAAACCGAACAAATCAGGAAAGGAAAGTGGAAAAGACATCTTTCAATGGCCTTAGATCCTATGGATTATGATGCCCTAGGGAAATGAAGCTCATTCCAAAAAATGCCAGCCCTAAAGAGAGGTGGTGTTATGCATGGGCTCTTGTTTCTTCCAGCTTTGATTTCAGACATGCACATAGCTCAGTTACAGCAAGAGCTTGTACTGGCAGAGCTGTTGGGGTGGGCTGCTGAAGCTATAGGCTGTAAACTGGTATCCCCTTCTAAGTCAATCATGTGACTATGTCCTAATTTAAAATTATATAAACCTCCTTTGGATATTGTTTTAATCTCACCCTAGCTTTATTTTTTAATTTTTTTTTTTGTTTTATCTTGAACATCTCCTGTGTCAACTTCGTCTTTGTTCACCTGCTCCGTGCAAAACCCCCTGAGGACATTATGTCTCACTGCCAGTCTGAGGACTCTCCTGAAGGCTACACCTCACTCCAAGCCACTTACAAGGTACAATGACATGGCAGAGATGACTGCTGCAAACTTTCCTTGATCCTGACTGGAAGCACCCACTTAATTTGGCCAGAGATGTATAGGACTGTGTATACCAGGAAATAAAGAGTCAGGGCACAGGCTCAAGCTGTTTCCATGACAACTTGAACTGTTTAATTGCATTTTCCCTGCCATATGTGGCTTTGGCCCACAAGACCTGTGATCTCCATGCAGTGCTGAAATGCTTCACAAGGTGACACACACCTTGGGATACTCCACATTTATATACAGATAAAGATTCCCTGCAGTTCTCCTGTTTCACTTTTGGGATGGAAGAAGCCACATAATTATGACCTGTGCACTTACTTTCAGGGTCAGAAGAAGTCTCTTGGAACTGCTCAGCTTAATATAGACCTCATCTGGGGAAGGGAATGGGAAAACCAGTGAACAAAGAATCATAGAATTATTTGGGTTGGAAGGGACTTCAGAGATCATCTACTTCCAATCCTGCTGCAATAAGCAGGGATGACACCCACTAGAGCAGGTTGCTTAAAGCCTCATCCCAACTGGCCAAGTTACTACTCTCTAGTCAACTATCTATTTCACAATAGGGGCTGAAGAGATAATGTCCTGATTCTAGCAAAGACAGGGTTAATTTTTGCAGTAGTCAGGAGGGAACGTGGCTAGATTCTGGAGGTTATCCTATACCACTTCATGTCATTTTCAAGGGGCAGGGGAAGGACTCTCCCCTGGGTCAGGGTAGGGCAGTGGAGAAAGTGGTTGGGTATTACTGGGGGTGGGAGGTCATACACAGATTTTTCTTTTCTTGTACCCTCTGTCATTCTTGCTATTGCTGCTCATTTTATTATCTCATTGTTGTTTCCAGTAATTTTTTCCTATCTTAACCAAAGATTTTCACTATTTGTGCCTCTATTTCTCCTCTCCATCCCGCTACAGGGGCAGGGGATTGGGAAGGAAGGAGTGAGTGAGTGGCACATGGTTAGTTTAGTGGGGAACATTAAACTGGGGGGTACTATGCCTTAACTACCACAGTTATTTAGTCTTTCTTCTTTCTATCTACCTTCTAGCAGCCCAAAGTCACCTGCAGTTTACTCATATCCAGCAGTCTTTCCACCATCTGCACTCCTCTGCTGGCTCTAAGAGTTAAGTAGGACCCAGGCTGTAGCCAGCTCTAGGCTGTCTTTTTTTGTTTCTGAAAGATGGTATTTTGCTTGGGGCAACATTAGCAAAGGGATTTGTTTTAATATTTTATCTGAAATAAAACAAACCAAAGCATCACTTTGAAATGTAGAATTTATCACAAGAAATTCTAAATCAACTGCTTGGTTTATTAGAGATCCCTTTTATTAGAGAGTTGGGGTTTTTTTTCAAACACTATAATATTGGATTGTTCAGTTGCATACATACATGGCATGCAAATGTTCAAACAAAAGTATTTCTTGCAAAATGAAAATACAGATCTCTGAGCTCCACAGTTAATAGATACAAGAATATAATATGGTATGATCACATTTACTCTAATAATGCACAGGCACCTTATGTGCATTACTATAATCAGGTAACTGGATCTTTTCACCTAAATTTGGCTGGAATCTTATGGTTATTTTGTTTCCCTTCAGAGTGATTAAACGGTATGATTTAGGCTATGGCACCTGGAAAAGAAGCAAATAAAAAGTGTGCCTGCAATTCAAATTTTTACATCCGTGTATACTCCCTAGATCTGGCATCTGCTACAAGAAACACTGTGGAGAAAGGACAAATGTAGGGGTTGAAATGTCATTATTCTGCAACCATTTTTGTAGTACCTGACCAAATTCTTCAATGAGACCTTATGGAAAAACACTGTAATTCAGAGAAGGCACTACATGCTATGTTTGGTCAACACTGCTTACCTATAGTGAAACAAAACACTTTTAAGGCCCAGGTGGCTGTGGACATCAGGGGACCAGCCCTACCTCTCAGTCAGAACAAAGTGCATAGGAGATTCTTAACCTCTCCTCTGCCCTGGTTTTCATGTAAACAAGTGTCCAGCAAAATGATCTGGAAGGAATTGGAAGTAAAAACTCCACCCAGGACTGTGGTCACTTTGAAAAGGCCAGAATGAGCGTGCAGTCCCAGCACTTCAACTAAATGCAAATTTTCAATTCATCTAGAAAATCAGGATCCCTATTTTTGCATGAGTTCAGGGTTTCATTTTTGGGGTTTTTTTTTCTGTTCTTGCACATTGTAAAGTAGAAATAGTCACATGTATGGTAATGGCTATGGTGACATATTACTTAAGATCATATATATTAGACAGGACCTGCAATTTCTGAGTAACACTTGAAAGAAGTAGGATCTAAAGACAAGCCAAAGAGAGATCCAATCAGCACATGGCCTTACCTGTTTTCTGAGTTCATGCTCTGCCTTTTGTCACAAGGATGAGAAATTTCTGCTTCTTCTACTGCCACCAGCTGCCAATCCCCTGAGCTGCTGAAGGCCAACCCACTTGCTCCATGTTCCTTCTCACCAGCTAGCAGTACAAAACACCACTAGGAAAATTATGTTTTCATGCTACAGAAACCAGCAAACCAGAAGTAAAGCAAGGTACAGCTGCTGCCTTGAGAAGCCTCAGCCTGAGCTCCAGGCTGAGCACTCATTCTAGCCACAGGCTGCAGAGCAAAGCAGGAGCAACAAAAGCAAATTGCTCAAGGGAGTGCAAAAGTTTGAACATGAGGCAAATGAAGCATGAAAAACGAAGCAGTGAACCAAAAAATTATTCACCACTACAAGAAAATCCATTAAAGAAAAACAAAGCCATCTACAATAGCACAGCTGAGGGAGGTAGAGATGAAAGCATGGAAAACAATTCCCCTTGAAAAACTATCTTGAAACTCTTGGAGTAAAGAAAAGTAGGAGAAGAAAAGAGAGGGGGAAAAAATGGGGGAAGTTAAAATATCAAAATGCAAATTAGTAAGTTTCATCAGAGAACTCATTCCAAGACATGCAAGGAAAAGACTAAAGAAGAGCTACAGCCTCTCTGGGCATGGTGCCACCACATCACATGCAAGGAGAGAATCTCAGATAACTGAGGTAGAATAAGAAATGATCATGGAATTGGTGTGGTGAATGGTGAAAAAGGGGATTTTCCCCTATAATCATATTCAAGATATTGTACACTCGTCACCACCACATGGTTCTCTGAAGGTTTCATTAGCAATAAATGTAACTGAGGTCAGTTTACTGTGGTACTCTGTTACTAAGTAAAATTTTGAACATACTAATTTTGTCAAGTGCCTTTTTCTTCAAAGAAGCCGCTGCTTAGTGCATGGCAGCAGCAGCACTGAGGGGGCATATCTCCTTTTTCACAAGTGTCTGCTATTGAGCCTCATTGACAGATAAAAGTCTTACATATTTTTTCCCCCCATATTACTCACATAAGAAAAGATGCTTGGGGGAATGGATTCACCATTCCATGTACCACAAATCAGGGTATAAAACTCAGGGAAGTGTACACAGTGACACCAAAAACATGTATGTAACACATTCTGGGATGTCACATTGTTCAGAACAAAAAGGCAAAGGAAGCAAATTGTCTATAATCCTTGGATGTACAGAGTACCATCCCAGAACACAAAAATATCAGTGAGTATTTATTATGCATAAGCATGAGCTTACTTCAAATGCCAAGAGGTCTACACTGGCTGCCTATTATATTTATTGAATCCTTTTGATTTCCAAACACATTAATCATAATTTGAAACTTTGCTGTCTGACTAGGAGAAAGATAAATTTTCCAAGTCTTAAATAGCAGCTAAAGCACAATTAGGTGGATCCAGGAGCTGAGGCTTTTTCTGTAACTCTGAATAGCATTGGCACTTGCATAAAATGGCAAGACTAAACAGCATATAGACTACTGTATTGGAACCTGGATATTTCTCCTGAAGGAAGAACAGTGATGGAAGGGTGACAGCAGAGATTCCCTCTGCTTGCAGCATGCTATATCTAAAACGTGAAAGGGCAGGCTTTAAGTATAACATGGGAGATTTAGAGGTGAAAATAATGATTTGGATTAATTTTCCTGAAGAAAAATTCCATTTTCCAAATTTTGGGAAAGACCAGATTGCATAAATAGCAACAAGCTAGGCTGTTTGCAAAGGTTAAATACTATTAGCTGCCATAAATATTAGCCTAAGACTAACATACATGAAGGCATAATCTATACTTGGAATCAGCTACCAACTAAAAGACAATTTGAAATTTGATTTGAACAAAGGACTTCACCACCTCCCTACAAACAGAGGCAACATTACTTATCTAAAGTATTAAAATCCAGCCAAGGAAAGAGATCAGAGAGATCTGAAATGCACGAAGTACTTAGATATTTTAACATCTTTTTAAGAATAGAGATTTTAACATTTTGCCATTCAGACTCATACTCCTTTTTTTAAATTCTCTTTAGATATCACTCATGCTGCTTCTATTCAGGATGCTTCTTCTGCAAGCCCTATCAGACTCTTTCCCTGACACACTGCCAGAGCTCATTTTTCTCATGTTAGGAAACATGGTCAGTGTTGCTGGCCACTGGCAAATTCTGTAACTTATCTATGTAGAACACTTTTTTTAGGATTCATTGTCATATTTGGCTCCAGATTCCTAACATAGTTACTGAAGCATCCCCAGAGCAGAAAAGAACACAAAAACTGCCATGGTGGATGAGACACATGGTCCATCTAGCACAGCATCCTGTTTAAAACAGAGAAAAGCCTGTCTGCTTCCAAGGAAGTGTCTGTGTGGACCATGTCTTCAGAAGAGTCTTCAGAGAAGCCTTTGACCAACTGAATGCATCCTCATTCAAGCATGTCTTAACCTGGATGCAAGAGACTTCACTCTCTCATTCTTTTCTGTGATGTTAACTCAAGTATTTCTTAGAATCATAAAGCTATGAAAAAACTGAAAAAAAAAAATCAAAGTTGGTTCAGGATGCTATGAGCATGTGTTCTTTGGTAGCACACCCTGCAGGTGACCCCACTGGGCTCTGATCATTCAGCAGTCCTGTGAAGAATGAGCCTTCTTTTTCTTCTCTCTAATTACATTAGAAGTAGGGGAAAAAAAAAACAAAACAAACAAACAAAAAACAGGCTACCTAAGTTAGGAACATAAGGGTTTAGAGCTGCTACTGATGAAACCATTTTTCTCCTGGACTGCAGAAAGTGGACAAACTTCATCTAGGTTGAAAACAGCCAGTGCTGTCAGACAGGCTTCAGCCTCTTCAGCCCAGATTGAGCAAAGCTGCTGTGTTCAAGTTGCTGCTGGTGCTCTCCTGACAGGGATGTTCCATGCAATTAAGTCAGATCCTGCCTTAAAAAGCAGACTGTTAGTGTACATATATCCTGCAATTTTGCTAATTCTTTTCAAAATTGTTTCTTTTATAAGGGAAAAAGGGTATAAACTACTTGAGCTCAAGAAGGACAATGGAGAACTCTTTTACAATAGCATGCTCTTCTTTTCCTTATGCTCTGAACTAGAAAAATTATGTTGACACTCTGATAATTATATCTGGATATGCAGATTTTGCTACGTCCTACAGCTAATACCAACTTTAGGGCTTAGCTCACTAGGGAAACATAAATAGTTAGATATAGCCAAGGTTTAAATTACTCTTATCTTTTCATACAGGTCTGCTCTCTTTATTATATCTGCAGATGCTCTTACCTGATGACACTTCCTATCACCTTCAACAAAGGTACATATTTGCAGTAGATACAATTCTTACTCAATACATTTAGGTTCTAAAATTAATGTATATGTATGATATTGATCATGGACTATTGTTTAGTTTTCCCACTGTTTCAAGAAGACAAGTCAAACTACTTGTTATTTTTAAGTTAAAAATCAATTCACTTGACTAAAGTCCAGCATATCTACATTATTATTGATTTCTCTCAAGACACTGTCCCATGGGCTATTTAGGAACAAGGTTTAATATTTATTTAAATAGTATTTCATTGGTTGATTTTTATTGAACTGTTTGAATAAATTCTCTCATATGTTCTGAGACAGTGTATTAAGAATATCACCTTAATCTCTAAATGTGAAAGGAGTTCAACATTATGTATCAAAAAAAGGAGCCCATGAGATGAATCATTGGTACAAAACCCTTTGAAACATTTATTGTTTGGAATACAGCAGTGGCCTTTGTTTTTAGAAATTACAATGTAAGAAAACCCACTGCATATTAGCAAACTCCCTGAGCTGAATGTCTGGACCCATAAAAACAACATCTCCTAGAACCCCAAAACTTATAGCAGAAGAAACCCACGTCATGAACAGCTCGAGGTTAATACAACAGAGCTTGCTCTGCCCTTCTCTGACAAGGCCAGGTGAGAGATATTTTGTTTGGGAAACCAAGCAGCCAGCTCAGCGTGCTGATGCCTGCACTTGGCTGCTCAGGTGTGTCCTCATGTGTGACTACAGAGCACCAAGATTTGCTTGGTCTTTGGCTAAATATTTGCTTGATTAAGGATGCAAGGAGACCTTTATATCCTTATTACCAGCTCCTAAATGCAGGGCTTCACAAAGAAGTGTCCATGCTGATGCTGGTTTTGTTGCATCAGCATTTACAACAAATGAAGTGTGAAAGGAGAAGACTGTGGGAAGGACACAGAAGTATTTTGTGGACCAGTAAAGCCCAAATGTCACTAACTGGGATAGGCTTCAGACCTGTGCTAGGGATCAAAGAAGGATGAGCACAGGGTGCTTGGTGCTTTCCCATATAATATATTCTGCTGTTTCTTGTAAAGAAATTATTCCCTTAGATTCCAGACCCTAATATTCAGGCGCAGAGAAGTCCAGAAAGAAAACAGGCCTTTCTCCCCTATACCATTCATATAATCTTGGCAGGGCAACTTCCAAGTCATCCTTTTCTCATTGAAAAAGGAGATTCAACATAGATCTCCATGGACTGCTACGTCTTAAGAAGGAAATTGCCTCTTCTTCTCCTCCTCCCAAGACAGAAACTTCTTTCATTTCAGTTCAGCAGGTGATGCTTGCAGAGCTCTCCCTTGGATTATTGCTATAGAGCAAAGCTTTATCCCTTCACATAGCTCCTGCCTTACCCTGTTCTCTCAAAGGACCACAAAGATAAGGGAAAGATCATACTCCCTAGTGGCATCATCCAGAACCTGTTAGTCTGTACTTAAAGGTCACTATATTTTTCTAAATTGACTAAAAACTTTTAAAATCTATAAAAGGGATTTCCTTTTCCTTTTCTTTCCCTCTCTTTTTCAGATAAATGCTCTCTTCCTCTGTCTTTCTAGGGGTCTGGAAGAAAGATCCCTTTTTGTGTTCACAACAAGAATTTTCATATGGTTTCCTTTTCAATACATGAAATGTACAAAATCTCAGCACATAAAACCCAATCCTGTTACCAGATGCATTAGTTCACATATTCAAGCGAGTTGAGAGAGATTTGGCTTTTTCTTCAGAGCTGAACAAAAACTGATTATGTAAAAGGGTTAACTAAGGTGTAAATTAAAAAAAAAAAAAGTAACTAAAGCAGGTTTGAAGAAGAACAACAATTCATAGTGTCATTTAGGTTGGAAAAGATCTCTAACATCATAAAGTCCAACTGTTAACAGTTAATACATCTTTAAAAATGCTTCTTTCTTGATGAGATTCTAAGTAACCCTCAGAAACTTCATTCAAGATACACTGTCACTGGAGGGCAAATTGGAATTATTAAAATCAGGAGCTGAAAGTGTCCAGCTAATTCCTCAACATAATAAAAACCAACAGCTTAACTTATAAAAAAAGGATAAAGATGAGGTCATGGTACTAGCTGTACTATAAAAATTGATGGAAAAATCCTAACATTTGGAAATACCAGTGAAAGCATACTAACACAGCCCCCTCAAAAACTTCTGCATCTATGGAAGATGACAGAAACATTAGGTCTGATGTCTGACTTCCTGGAGCCATAGGCGAGTGTAAAAGCAAACTTCCTTCTGTCATCTCCTAGAGAAAAGTGATGAGTGTGAGGGAGTGTAGGTGGGACAGTGAATATGAACTGTTCTCTGTTCTCTTTTCAGTAAATCAAGCATGTTCAGATTTGGCTTGTGTTAGTTATTTTGAGGTTATGCTGAATCTGATGGTTTTTATTGTGTCTGAAGAGATACTTAACATTTTATAAACAGCAGCCTGATTGAAAAACCTGAGTTCATTGCCATATTGGGGACTGATTGGTGGCAGGGACTACTTGTTAGCTATGGTCAGAGGCAAACAGGCCAGGCCATCCCTTCTGCAGCAGGTCCTATGGCCTATCACCAAGAGTCTGACCTCACACTTGTCTTTCTTAGAGGAGCACGAAGCTGGAAGTTATATCCATCTGGGTTTGTCATTTGAAGCACGGCCAAAACTGAGGCAGCAAAATCTAATCTTTCAAACGTGCCCTTATTCCACTCCCGTAGTTCAAAGGGTTTAAAATTAAAGCTCTCCATTTAGATCACCTTCACTCCAAAGTAATTTTCATTCTTCTCTGGAGTTCAGTGCCCTTGATAATTCAGTCTTGCTAAAACACAGTTATACATTTAATCCCTTTTACTGCCTTTCTTAGAAAAAGCTTGTTACTAAAAAATTCCAGCAGGTTCTCAACCCTGGATTTTCAGAAGTGTTTCAATATCTAGCTAGCCAACATTTCAGTGCCATTCTGGTACTTAAACTACTTTTCAAAGTCTCTAATATTGCTTCAGTTGGGCCTTGTCTTGTTTCCTATATGGGTATGTTGATTTGCAAAAGATGAAAATATTACCTGTAACACCTCTATACCCATAGATCCTGTAGCCTGTAAATCTCTAGACGAATACATCCATTAATCTAATCTAAATATTTTTCTAATTTTTATCCTAAATATCCTGAAAGCTTCTATTTTTTTCACTGAATGTACCTATCCTGAATAAAATCTAAAAATCTTAAACAATTCATTAGTCTTTGTTGCTTGCTATCTCCCGAGAGCTGTCAGAGCATCACACCTTGGGTCTTTACACTGAGTGGCAAAGCAGAGATAGCAAACACAATTCTCATTCCTGCTATTCACTAAAATCAACCTGCATTATTTTAAGCAATCTCCAACAGGATCTGAAGGGCTGGCAGGACATTGAGAGGGCATTTGCCATTTTTTTCCCAGATGTTTAGCCACTCACAACAGCCTGAGCTCAGTGCCTAAATCCTGTGATGTTGTAACATCAGAGGCCTGGATGCCTTCACCAAGTATGCCATCATGCCTGGTCTCTGCATTCACAGCCATTCCCCATCCTTATGCTGGAGGACTGGGGGTCTGGAAGCATGGCAGCCCTGTGTTGAACCCCTCGTGTCTTCTGCTGGGTTGACAGGAGAAGTGTGGGGTGGATGAGGATGCTTTTTGTCCACCATGTTTCTGCTGGTGGAACTTTACAGTGGCTGGCTGGCACTTTTCAACAGGAGCTTCTGGGGCGTCTGGCTCTATTTCACTCATACGGGTGAAGTGGTTGAGATTCCAGGGAATATGTTTTAAATTCCAAACCACAGGTTCCTGTCTTTCCAGAAAGGAAATATCTTGGCAGTTCTAGTCTGAGAACAGTTTTCAATGTTCTGGTATTATCCTACTGTGATAAAACTGCCTCCCAGTCACCTTCACTTGTGACTTTCAAAGTTCACCTTTCAGCCCTGCTTGATATCATAATACCATTAGTGCTAATGAGCTCTCCAGCAAACATTGCATTGTTGCTCCCTTACCTACTTACTTTGAGAAGAATAAAAGACAAAGATGCTAAGACTATTAACTCAGAGCCTGCATTCACTTAGGTTTTTGCTTTAACTATCTCTATTCACTGCGAATTCCTTTCACACTCTGGTGTCAAGAACACATTATCAGCTTTTCACTGATCCCGGTTTCTCAGGTGCCTATCACTGCATGTGTTGTAAAATCAGCATCTGTGTATGCATGTGGCCAGGCTTAGCAGATGCTTTTACAGGATAAGATGTGATATATATATTCTGTATGTGAAATCAGATTAAACCCCAAATCCATCAAACATTTTATTTTAAAGAAAGGAAATGATGCCATTTGATGCAAACATATTTCTTTATTAGCAGTTTCACAGCATGCTCCTCAGCACCAAATTCTCTGGATGTGGGATTGCAATTCATTCGTTCACTCTAAGAGAAACATTCATTCATTTTGTATTACGTCTGCTATATATAATACTATACTACTACACAAAACTGCTACTTGCCTGCAGGTCTCCAGCTGTCAGTGAAAAAGAGTCATCCTGGCAGGGCAGTCTATCCTGGACTGATCAGCATGGGATCTTGCATTAGTGTCAGACTTTGCAAAGGACACTTCCTAACTTTCTGATCTCTGGTCAGATCTGAAGAACAGTCAAACAGTAATATTCGTCCTCTGGCAAAGAGCCCATGGAAGGCAGGGGAGTGCCCCTCCACAAAATTCATTGTCTTCATCAATATTCATTGTCTCCACCGGTGTTAGAGAGAATGGCTCCAAAGAAGAATTAGGGCCCCCAAAACTCCTAACCTAAGTGGAAAGACAATCTCTCTATAAAACCAACAGATGCTAAAGAGAGATAATAATGAGCAGTGGCCCCCTGAAAGGAGCCCTCAGCTCCCTGCAGGTCACGCTCTGTGCCTGTTGAAACTCAGCCCCAACCATACCCCCACAAGATAGGACTTGCAATATTTTCCTCCCTTGCCCTTGACCTCCCTGGCTACTTATAGATCAGTGGCTGCTGTTGCAGGGTTTCTGTAACCTCTGGCAGGATTCAACAGTGTAGGGCTGTAAGGCCTAACCTGGCAAAGTGGGGAAGACAAAGGAGCTGGGATTTGGGGATAAGAGTGCACTGGTAATTTCAAGAACATGAAAAAGCAGTGTAGAAAATCAATACATCTAAATGGGGAAAGGAAAACTTGAAGATAGAGGAATAATTCCCCAGCCTCTGTGCAGATATGACTAACACTAGAGAGTAGGACTGAAGTAAAAAGCCTAAAATAATTACTTGTTGGAGTTCTGTCAAAATTGTCCCCTTAGGCTCTTCCTGGGTCTTTCTCTCTATATCTCATAGAATGTCATCAACAAAGGAAAGGACAAAACACTTCAAGACATATTTTACTATCTACAACCTTGCTTTCTTATCTTCTCAAGCTGCACAGGAAAAGTGAACTCTTATATCTTAATAGGATTTAGGCTATAAGATTTCAAGTCATCTGTTCTTTCTCTAATTCATGCTGAATGGCTGGTTCCTGACAATGCTGGAGGTAAGACCTTCACAAATCCTCAGCACTGGCCTAACTCCTCTCTTGTTCAATTAATTGGAAAGATCTGTGCTAAGAAAAAGGACTTATGCAAACTTCTTGTATCAGGGACCAATACAAACCCTAGTATGAAGGGTAGGTCACCCTGTCTCTGTTTCAGTCACTTTCTCAAACAGGTCAGACACATCCACCAACACAGCATGCAGAGCTACATCTGATCCTTCAGGGTACAGCTAAACACATATCTGACACAGCTAATCTGGCATAGCTAGTTCCTCTGTATTTTCTACACATTTTTACAGCAAGATATTTCAGAAAACTCTGGGAAATTGATCTGCATGCTTCAGGAGAAGACAGGAACCCCGGGGACCAGTCAGATGCAATCCAGTTTGCCACAGGCAGCAGGACTTCCGACAGTGGTGTGATTTCTGCTGTCAGGATGAACTCCAGACCCACCAGTGGGTGAACTCACCAGTGTTCACTGCTGCCATAGCTGACAACAATTTTCCTGCAGCTGGAATGACTTGTTGGTCTCTGGAATTCAGCAGAATCAGTCAGAAGTCCTCACAGACTCTGCTGGGCTTATTCAGCCTGTTCTCCTCCCTTGAGAAACAAAAGAAGGAAGATTTTTAATGTGTTCTCCTTCTATTTTCCAGGTTCTATCCTGGACAGGAGCTTGGAAGCTCCTAAGTAACCTCTGGTTTGGAAACAATTTCACAGGCAAACCCTGCCAGCCCCAGGAGCTGCCCTGCTTATGAATAGTATCAGAGTGTGACTACACCACCAAGTCATTCACAAAATGCATTCCTTCAGACGTAGAGGATGTGAAAGATGCAGTCTTGTGGCCACTGAAAGGGGTTTAAAACCCCAAAAGAGAAAGCTAGGGATAGGTCTAATTGAATTTCTATAGCTGAACATTGAATTTTTATCCACAGGTATTTTCTTCTCTAGTTATATTTGTTCAATTTTCCTGGGCAATTTCTGTTTGCATGACAGCTTAGAGAGGAGCCAGAATTTGATAGTGGACTCTGACTACACTCATCTGCCCAGGGGCATGAATAAACACATGCATTGGCAAGCAAAAATCCCTCACTTCTGCACTCAGACACCAAGCTATATATGAAAACCTGCTGGTTTCAAGATTGAATTTCCTGCTCATCAAAAAGGAATGCCAGGGCTGGTCTGTTTGCAGAGCTCCAGATAAGAGACACTTAAACTGTTAAGCTTGTGGTGGGATGTGAATACATCTGGCCCTGCAGCCAGAGCTCTACCAAGAGGAGATGAACCCAAAACATCCAGCAGTTCACAACTGGAGAGAAATGTGCAGTGTGCAGTAAAATTACCTGGAAATGGAACATTTTGTCAATGGAACCATTTGTCTATTTTTGGTGTTCATGTTACTCTCAGTCATGGGTGAATACTCTAAATGTAAGTCTTGGGGTCCATTAACACAAGCTCTGGCCCATCCCTTTGAGAAATTCCCTAGGAGATCCAAGATCTTCTTCTGTTTATGGTATGTACAAAGTTAATAATCTACTCATAAAAAAGAAGCCATTTATAAAAATGGCTCATATGTGAGCTATTATGACCTTTTTCTGAGATCTATTTCCCTGCATAAATATGACACATCACCAATCAGATGGAAGCAAATTGGATAGGGGAATTCTCTCACCTTGTGTTTTCTAAAAAATGACATTGCTTTTTATGACAGTTTCCTTATTATTTAGCTTTCCAGGCATGTTCTTTCATCATGAAATCCCTTAAGGACTGCATGGAAAAAGAAATAATTCTTTTAGCCTGTCTTCCAAGGGCAGTGAAACTTAAGAGGTCCTGTTATCTATCTGTCCTTTGCCCTTCTAAAGACTGTGGAAACTGTTGACTTAGTTTCAAGCTAGTTTAAAAAAAAAAAAGAAGAAATCTCAAATATACAAAAATATTTATATTCCCACAAACCTTGTGAAAATCAGCAGCTGAGAAAAGGCAAGACGGACAAATTAGTCCATTAATATCAGTGAAAGAAAAGTTGTAAATTGTATCACTAACTATAAGGGTAGAGTCAAAACAGAGCCATATATATGGGGAAAAGCTTCATTAAGAGCTACCACTGTATCTCAGAGGATAATTTAATTCTACGAGCCTCTTGTTTACACAGGCTTAGTTTAATATCAACTAAAACGACTTGAAGGTAATTATGAGAATCATTCTGGCTGTCCATGATGGGTCCTGGTGCAAGGCTTTACACTGTTATTTTATGAGGGAAAATTGAGTAACTTGGGAAACATAATTGACCTGACTGGGAAGGAATTTTTGGTGTTCTTCATTCAATCAGGATTTGCGCAGGAAAGGATGGAGGAAAAGGATTCCTCGGCACTGCACTGGTGTTTCCTAAGTCCACCTCACCCTACAGCCCCTCTGGACTATGGCAGCTATAAATCCCCCCATCACATCCAAGAGGCACCAGGAAGGCTGAACTCATTCCAGCATACTGGACAGCCACTGCAGTCAGCAGACCTGTGCATGAACAATGCTGTGGTTCCAAAGATAAACCCACCCCACATAGCTGGGCCCCAGCAGAAAGCAATAGCCACAAAAGCCATTGTGCCATTGTGGCCCTAGCCACTGTCCTGCTGCACTGGCACACTGTGCATACCCACCCACCTCTGCCCTGTGTGGCCAGCTGCTTTGAGTGACGGAAGAATTCCACTGGGAGATCTTGCAAAGCTCTAGGCAGTGACATAAGAAGCCACTGGCCATTCACTAAAGAGCCTTGTAGCTGCTATAATGGATTCCATTACTTCACCTGCCCCTAATATCCACACCCACCCCCTCCTGCGGTCTTTTCTTGAAGCACTGTGAGTCAGCAATGCCTTCCTGACCCAGCTGAGATGAAGCAGAGCAAGTGACCTTGGATAGGCTGATAGCAGCAGGAAAAATAATCATCCACATCATAGCTCAAGGGCATCCAGATCCTCTGTGTGGCTGAAATGCAGAAATCAGACAGATTTAAAATTATATCTTTCTTAAAGTGCATTTGGGAATTTTGTCCCCTTTTGTGGCTTTTGACTGCTTTTTGTACTTTCTTTTAAGGGCTGGTTCTTCCTACACCTATTGAATCATCCTTATGTTTTCACAATGATTGATTTCTGATATAGTTGTATTCCACACTGCTCGTGCTCCAGCTTCACTTTTCTCCACCTAGCAAAAGATGCTGTAATTTTATTCACACTTTCTGACCTTGGGTGTATTCATCAGACATCTGTTCAAAAACATTTTGCAAGAACCTAAATCATGACACTTTTCTTGTACTGAGCAATCCTTGGTGGTATTTGAAGAGCAGCATCTCTAATGCCACTAAAGGACAGGCATCCAGCTGCCTTTTTCAGATCTGAAGTCTGAAAAATTCCTCTCAGTTGCCTAGCACCTATGTTTCTGCCAAAGATATTTACTGCTGCTAGACAAAGAGAAGTACCTAATTTAGAAGGTGACAAACAGATCCAACAAGAGGCCCGAGTACTGTTGTGAATGGAACTGCTGTGCCAGATGCTTAGGTGCTCATCTCTGGTGCAGAATGCACAGAACTGAGTTAATTACATACCCAGAAATATTGGAAAATGAGTGTGGGAGGATTCAGTGCTAAATCATATAACTTATACCCAAGCCACAGCAGTTACAAAGTACTTGTAATGCTTGCAGACTGAAGCTGATAGAAATTCTCAGTTCTGCCCCTACAGATGACAAAGGAAGAGCCAGAGCTGATGGAAGCCCTTTTGCCCAAGTAGTTTAGAGCACAATGGGCTAGCCAGATACTGGGATATCATGGGTCAAAGGACACTTATTTTTAACTCTTTCTTTTACCTCCAGATATCTGATATCTCCTTTCTTCTAAGCAGAGGGTCTCATCAACACAACATAGAAAACTTTTGTGAATGTGACTGTCTTTCTGCTGAAGTACTATCAATCTGAACAGCATAAGTAAGTAGCCTTTGTGCTGGAACTGCATCCAGCGGAAATATTCCACAGTCTAGAAGTTAGAGCACTCAGCTGGGAAGGAGAAGTTCTAGATGTGTAGCCCTGCTCCAGTGAATATTAACACATTGTACACAAATATACACTGCTGTTGCCAAGAAGAAATGAGGAAGAGTCACTTTCTGGGCAGACTACACCCTGCCAAATTGACTGAGTACCTATGGGAATCGGGAGTGATATGACATGATCAAGTCCCCTCAGATGTAGATAGGATTTAAGCACCCTAAACTTTTTAAGCTAAGTAACAAAATCCTTACCAACTGCTGAGAGAGATGGATTTTACTGCTTCTGTACATTGCTTACTCACCTTGTAGCTATCTAAGGTCAGTCACGATGCCAAAATCTTCCTGGGCTTTTTCCACAGTTCAGCATTGTGAAGAGATATTTTCCACTTACATTCTGTCATACTCCAGTACTGAGGAAACTAATCAGTTCCCAAAATATTTTCTGCGGTACATAAACTATTGGCTATTGTCAACCAATGGTTCACTAGCACTTGTAAAAATAACATTCATAATAAAAATATTATTAAAAATAATAGCAATTTAACATAGTCCATTCAAATTTTCATCCAGACAAATGAGTCACATAATCCAAACCAAATCTTTACTAGCGGACATGGTGAATTTCAGAGAGATTTGTAAATAAACACACCAACAATAATTCATTGTGAGTCACTAGTAATCAAATGGAAATTTCAGGAATTTCCACTCATGAAATGCAAAACAACCAGTGGATGCAAACCAGCGGAATGGGTGCAGACCTCTAACCAGATTAAAGCGATTAAAAACAGGAAAAGGAAGAATTTGCAATGAATGTTTTAATCACTGGGCAAGGTGTCCCCTTGGTAAAACCACAATTATTCTTAAAATATGCATCCACTTCTTCCTGGGATTGCTGTAGAAAACAAGGTAGCAAGATCACCTCTGTTCTTCCCGGGAAAAACCAAGAGGAAAAGGTTGTGTGTGTATTGTACTGTACTGAAGGCAATAAAGGAGCTGTGAGTGAAGTTAGCTTTTTAAGTGTTGTTTTCGGGAAGATGTAACCCTGTGGTCTGGGGAAAACTTATTTGTGTATGAGTGGCAGAGGGTGAAAGAGCAGCCATTCTCTTCCTGGGAATATGCCCAAGGTAAATGTTATCATTTCAGTTAAAGCAAAAATAGCACCTGCAGCAGCACAATAAAACATTAATATTTCCATTGTATAACTGCCATTTGACAAATCACATTCTAATATGTCCTGACTGAGGCCTTTGTCCAGGCAGCAATTCAGGTGCATATTCCAGGCAGCAAAGCTGAAAGAGACAGGAGATTTACCAGCGTAGGTGTTATTTGGAGCTGTTGGAAGTCATTAGTCATCTTCACAGGGTAAGAGCAGAAGTGAGATCCTGCACCCAACCCATCAATGGAATGAGACAGCAAATACTCTCTGACCCCACAAGGGCAGTTTATAGGGGTTTTCCTTGTCAGAGCTGATCACTGCACTAAAGAGGGAGTCTCATGACTGAGAATAGTTATTCAGCAAGAAGAAGGCCTGGTTTCCTACTGCAGTTATTGAAATACAGGTGATAAAGTCACATGAGGGATACATTCCTAACACCCAGAGAGCTGACATCATGGGGCTGATGCTTTCAAAACATATTTTTTCATAGCAGTGTTTGGAAGCAAAAACATGGTGAGAAAACACACCTAGTAATGACAAGATGATCCCCTACAGAAGCCCTGTAACCCCTCCCTGAGGAATTAGAGAAGGGTATCTGAGGGAAAGTCCCTGAGTCTTCACAAAACACCAGATACAAAAGCATAAAGCACACTGGAGAACAAAAAATGGGCATACACTGGTGGTCAAGCCCATGCAGGGGACTCGGTGCTTGTGAATGGAAAAGAGTTACTCATGTATCATGAAGTGACTTACACTTTCTCATGTTTTCTACCTATGATGAGCACCTATCTCCTGGAGTTAGCCCTAGTTTCTGAAGATATGGGAAGCTGTAAAATTGCATAATCTTGTTCCAATACATTTGGCCTTAATTCCCATTAACTTCCGTGCAAACAGCAATACAAAAATTCCAGATTTGGAAAGTGCAGCAAAAAGTGAGTAAATAGTATCTGTAACATTTTATAAACTCAAGGATTAAGACACCAGGTTGGAAGGCCTTTTTCCTGCTGACCTTTGTAATTCACACAACTCTTTCCACATACACCTGGATACTGCAGCTTCTCTTTTCTGATCTTTTGTAGTAAGAATTTATAAACACTAAGAGTTTGTACCTTTAAAGGCCAAGGCTTGCCCCAGTAATTATATAAGCAGCTATAAAAGTTTTCAGAGGGATATATCTTGAACTAGGATTGGGACAGATATCCCTTCACTACTTTCATTTAAGAAGCTGTCTATTTGATAAATCAGTTTTCCTGAATGCTAAACGTGGCCTGTAACATGAATCTTTAGATATACTGGGGATTTTCCTCTTTTAATTCTTATATGCTGCCTTATTTGCTATCAGTGCTTCAATGCCAATTTTGTTTCATATTGAATAACCTAGAGTTACCTCCTGCTAGCCATTTCTTCCTCCTTGGATTTTGTGGTTTTGAAAGAAATATTTCAAAAACTGTTCAGGATACAAAAATAATGTTAGCAATTGCTTTTCTCCTTTTTCTGCTACAATGGAGGATGTTCATTCTTTTTTTTTAAATGGCATTAGAAGTCTAGTCTTGCTTTGCCTCAAATATGGTCTCTGGGCGTATACTGAGCCCTGTTAATAAGACATGGTCCTGGATGACTTCCGTAACTGAAGAGTTTGCTGATTTGGAGATTGCTGTTATTTTCCTTACTGTCTTTCTTCATGGATGGCAAGCCTTGCATCTCACCTTGCTAGGGCCCACCAAGTTGGCTGCTGGTGCTGTTCTCCTCATGGACTGTCAGCCAGGGGACAGCTTGATAACTACCTTGTGTTTCAGCCTCATGGAGAGCTTAGACTCTCAGGGACAAGAGGTTAATTGGAACAGATGTTATTTCAGAAATTGCATGATGCCCAGAAATCACATCTTTGCCTCCCTAAGCCTTTTCAGTGGTTTTGGACTGCATGATCTCTCTTGTTTCTCTTACACTGAGCTCCTTTTCATCTTTTGAATCACTCCAAACAATGGCAATCTTTACAAATACAACAAGACCTCCTCTTTATATCAAGCATTCTTCCCTCTAGGGATGCAAGCAATCTGAGCTGAAGCAAGACGTAATTAAGGCCATTTTTAAAAGCCGTGTGTTTCCCCCTTAATAACTATAGCAAAGGTTGTGTCTAATTTATACTTTGGTGATGTGTTTGTGCTCTCTGCTGGTTTTGACCTCTTCCTTTGAAATATGCTTTTGTAGTTTCAAAGAGATTTCAGATTTACTTTAGGTTTCCCCAAAAGGATTGATGCAAAAACTTTTTGACTTTAGACCATTCTGCTTCTCTCAGAGTGGGAAACAAATAAAGACTTCCTCATATCTTTGAAAATTTGCTCTTTGCTGGTTTGAAAGAATACAGCAGAAACACCTCTGAGATTACATGCACAATTATGTCCCAGTACTACTTCTGTTAGTGGGAATGAGAAAAAAAAATGTTAAGGGATTCCCCTCCTCCCAGCGAATCAGGTCCCTGAGCTCATTATTATGAACAGCAGATAGAGAGGTAAGAGATGGAAACTAAATCTGAAATCATAAACTCATTAACAGACATGTATGGCCATCTCCCACGTGGCCATGAATGTGGGCCATCAGGTATTTCTGAATAACTGTTGAGGTCTGAAGTGTGCCATAGGGAAAACAAACATTTCTTCACTGAATAATCCTTCTCAGAAGCTTCATGGTAAGGCTGAAGTTATGCAAAGTAGTAGGTGTAAGTGAAGGAATAGAGTTGAGGTATATTGGTGGCCTGTCCCTCACAGGAAAAGGCTCAGGTCTTGGCCAAACCACCCATTACAGGCAGTAAAGTGTTCTTACTGCAGAGCATGATTTGTGTGTCCTCTTGCTTGCCTGTGGGTATTAATTGATCTTTGGGTTTAAATGCTGCTGGGAAGTCAAAGCCAAGGTACAACCTGGGTAAAACCAGAGGAACTTCCCCTGTCGTTTGTCACAAACTTTTAGCCAATATGAAAATGAGTCTTGTCATCACACCTCTTCCAGCTGTTCCACAGTGCCTGTGTCATCATGTCTTTTCTCCAAACAGCTAAAAAACGTTAGTGGGAGAACTTTTTGACCCTCTGATAGGGATGGGGTGGGGGTAAACTATAAATGCTTAAGTCACATGCATCTCATTGGTACAGAGATAGCAAGTGAAAGGTTTCAGTGCTATTGCCTTAGTACAAGCCCTGAATTACTAAGATGATTGAAATAAGGATGGGAACCAAAACTTCCCAAAGTTCCTTCATCTTGTGATCTGACCTTCATACTTTCTTGCAAACCTGCTGGACTTGTACAATTCCTCAGTTTACTTGGAAATCCTGAGACTTTTTCAAGGATCATTTGCAGTCATCTCTTGAATAAGTTTCCAGTCATATGCCTAGAAATAGAATCTAGACATTAATAATAATGTGTCCTTCAATAAAAATGCTCACAGACTGAAATGGAAGAAAAATGTATACAGTATCTTGCTATTCCTACAAATAACAGTGGGTAGGTTGGTTTCTCTTTCTAACCTGTGAGACATTGCTATTGATAAGTGACCTACATGTCCTCCCAGACTTGAGAGAGTCTAACACCATTATTATGATTGACTAGTTTCCATTGCACTTTATAACTCAGGGTTTCAGAAAGACTGAGATCTACCAACAGGCAGCACTGATGTGAGAAAGAGCTGCAGCCTCTTCTGATAATATAAAACCAACCAAGACTCATAAAGTAATACCACCAAAAAAGAATCTTTAATCTCATACTGTCATATATTGTCTCTCTCTTTCTTGACACTAGTCTCAGTTAGCAGTGAAAGTTATTTTCCTTTTAGTGTTGATGTTCTAAGAAAATTTATGATAGCAATCCTAAATTCCTTTAGTAGGACTCATTCATAGATTCTTAGTAATGTGCAGCATTCTTTATTTCTGCTTAACAAGGTGAAGTAATCGGTGGTGGCAAGATAGAAAAGGAAAAGAGAAAGGAAAATATACTTGTGGAAAAATCCTCAAATATGGAAGAATATTTGTGCATAAGCACATGTATCTTCAATATATATATATTTATTATATAGGCAAGACATCAAAATCCAACAGTGAATGGCAGATACATTCTTGTGGAAACTAGCATTATCCAAATTCTGCTGTTATGTTGCCAATAAAAAAATCATTCTATAATTGGCAAGGTCAGGGGAAAGGAAAGAAAGAAGTTATTTGTCACAAATTCTTGTCCACATTCATTGGAAATCTCTTGGAAGATAAGTAAATTATAAACACTATCAAGAGATCTCATGCAGCACTGAGCTTGACAGCTGATATTGAAAGTAGTTTGCTGTGCTGCAGGCATCAATACAACAATATTATGGCTTTAACTTCTCCAAAAGTTTTATTATGCAAAATATCAGATGAAGAAGAATCTTCCAGTAGTTATTTAAAGGGAAAGCCTGGAGGGATTTTAAATGCAGTCAGACAGAATAAAAGTACTATAAAATTTTGGAGTTAAAAGAAACTGTGTCGTTAACGATATATTTCAGGGTTGTTTTTTACAGATGTGGTCAACACTCAAAATAATGATGTTTGTAAATACTCTGCTTCTGCTTGAGAGTTGTATTTGTGGGTATGATAACACTGCAAAATCATTGCATTAGTGGACAGAAAGAAAAGCCACTTCCATGGCCTGCAGATGCTGAAGTACCTGTGTTGACAAGTGTTCTTGTAAGTGACCACTCATGTCTTGGTGTCTCCTCACAAGCCCCATGCCACAGGAGGTTGGTACTGTGCACAGCCCAGGATTTGACTGACACAGGGACTTGGTGGACTCCAGAGAATGATGGCTAGATGCAATGGAAGGCTAAAGCACTTGAAGAGTAAATATTGCACATTGTCTGAAAGGGACTAGTGATGGTCATTGTGGATTTGTTGGGCCCAACAGCCAAACTTCATTGTGTGCATGGAAAGATTTTTATGCCAGATCTTGTGTCCCTTGAAACTTTCTGTGGATTAAGGAGTTCTTGAAGGAAGCTGGCTCAAAAATGAATGCAAAGCCCACAGTATCATCATTTCACAGCTGAGCACAGCACAGTAACACTAGTGTCTCCTTGTCATAGAGTAGCTGTGAGGTTAGAAGCAAATATCTGGTTGTGCATGTGAAGTCTGGAAGACATGTCAGGAAATAATTCTAGTTCATATGGTGCAACAATGAAAACTTTACATAGAGAAAACAGTCCTTTCAGAATATCTCACAACTAGAAATGGCATTTGAAATCACTTTTGAAAGCTCTTGCTATATATCATGAGGAAGATTCACAATTGAAGGAACATCTCATGTATCATGGGGGGTAGGGAGGGAAAGGTGGATATTGAGTATGTACATGAATCTTATTGAGCACATTGAATCTATGGGATGAATTAAAATTTGCTGGCCATTCTGGGGTTTCAAAAGCTTTCAAGAAGTTTAACATGGCCACAGAAAATAATAATGAAAAAAATTTGAACTTTTGAAGATTATGTGATTTTGTTCCAGTAGGCCATGAGTTGTTGCTGTTGTTGTCATTATTTTTAATATTTTTATTTTTATTCCAATTATTACAAAGAAAGTCTTGGTGAGCTCTGGGAGCCCGTCTCTCTCAAAGGAACCAAAATACAGCGCTGTCCTCATTCCACAAACCAGAGCTTAGGACTTCATTCACCTGCATCATCAGCCTGGCCCATAGAAAGCCATGTGGTCATAGGGGCTCTCTAAAGAGAGAAACATAAAAATTGGAGGAAGGAAGGAAGGAAGGAAGGAAGGAAGGAAGGAAGGAAGGAAGGAAGGAAGGAAGGAAGGAAGGAAGGAAGGAAGGAAGGAAGGAAGGAAGGAAGGAAGGAAGGAAGGAAGGAAGGAAGGAAGGAAGGAAGGAAGGACTGAAAAAACTGTTCTTGTGTTCTGGGCAACAAGACTTCATCCTGTACCCTATCCACATGGCATGATTACATAGGAGAATTGGAAAATTCCATCATCAACTACCTCTGACAGAGATAACCAAGAGTGTGTAACAGCTAACTGTCTAGATTGAGACATTTGTAATTAAACAGTGATATGCTTTTTATTCATATGCAGTTCTAGCTAAAGATTTGAAATATTAATATTTCTTCCAGTCCAGGTTGCTCACTGCCAGGCTGTGTTCCCGTGATGCTAAGTGATGTGAAAGATTTACCTTTCCTCAATATTAAAAAAATCATGAGGTAACATTTCTTTAGTATAATGTGTGGTGACATCTCTCTGTGCTAATATGATTTATTTTACCCACTCTGCATTTCACAGAATGATACACGTAGGCAAGTATCTTTAATGAAAAGTGATTCCTGGAAAAACATTTCCCCAGAATAAAGAGCATGAAAAGCAACTGCTGACTACTCCACATCTATGGTGAGGCACGCATTCCTCCAACAGCCAGTGAAGCATGGAGTTACATATTCCTCATGTGAATTGAACTAAGATTTAGTGTTTTTCAGAGATTCAGTGATATTTTATAACAATTTCTCATGGAATGAGAAATCTGAAGGCAGAGCTGCTGGTTATCAGATCATCAGTGGTGCATCTTTAGGCAAGACAGATCGAAGAGCATTGTCATGACACAAGTTATTTGGGGATGCCAAGCTTTATTGCTGGTTCCTGCAATACATTACTTAAAGGCTTTGAAGAGGCGCTTTTGCTTCTCAGTACATGAGGGTAGTTTTCTGTACAGGAGTGGGGGATATTACTTTTTTCTTTTTTTAATATTTTAATTTTTATTAAAAAGAATGCAATCTACCAAATTTGTACTGAACTTCACTGCAAAATTACCATCTGATGGAGGGATTGGACTCTTGAGAATTCATCCCAATCCTGCACTTCATATGCAGGAGCCATGAGCCCAGCCCACCCGTATCTTACTGCGATATAATCATTCCTTCTGAATTTCCCACTAATACATGAAACCAGCTTCCCTCAATGTAAAGTGAAATATACCCTGGTATTTGCCAGGAAAACATATTCATAAATATAAAAATATATATGTATAAATATTATGTATATGTATATGTATATGTATATGTATATGTATATGTATATGTATATGTATACCACAGCTGAAGCAAATGTCTGCTTTGCATTCTGATTGCCAGGGTATAAGAGGTCAATAGGGCACCCCATAGAATGACAGACCCCAACTACAGCTATTTAACTAAGTGGTGAGATTCAAGCATAAAAACTCCTGTAGACCCATAAGAAGTTTGTCTTTCTTTAAAGAAATATATGTTTTGACTGCATGCTGATTCTATCTTCAAAGTATGGGAAATTTCTCTACTGAAGTCTCTTTTTTTCAATGTAGTGTATGTGTTCAATAAACACACATTTATTAAAAAACAGAATGAAGGATGAGAGAAAAAAACTTTTTTAACCCCAATGCAATATTCCTCCCATTTACAATATATTTCCCCACCTGATTTTGTCCAGGACCATGCTGATCCACATGTTACAAGTATTCATTTCAGGTCTGAAGACCTATTGCTGACACAATCAAGGTCTTCCAGAAGTTTGAACATCAGCTTCTATATGCTCTTGCTTTTGTCTAAGATGAAGCTGAATTTCTTTGACATAAAATTTAACCCTGAAAATCTTTTACTTTTACTGAAATTATGTGATAATACTAATACCAAACTCCCTTAATTGACATTCTATTAACCAATGCTTACAATTTAATAAGATATAATTGTCTTGAGCCTCATCCACATTTCTACCTTACAAATATTTCCAAGACTGTCAGCCAATTACAGTAATCTGTAACTTACTGGTAGTCATATGATTTATTTTCAAAGATCTTGCTGATAGTCCTCCTGCAGTGCAAAAAATAAACTTTAGATAAATAAAAAGCTGAGTCTTTTTCCTCTACAAACATAAACATGGGGCAAAATTTATTTGCTGAATTAAAGCAACAGATTTTATTTTCTTTCTCTAGAAAGGTTCTCAACCTCAATATCATTTATCACGGCATCATTGTACTCAATATATGGAGAAAACATTAAGGGTATTTAGAATAGAATATATCTTCAGCGTTTGTGTAAGGTTGTTGCAGCAGCTTTTTGTCTATGTAGGGCTATCAGCTGCACATTCCATTGCATTTAATTTACAGTACCATAAAGTAGATTTTCCTTTCCTCTGGTGTTTTTCTGGTTTCCAATCAGAATTCCCACACTAAAGGTAATGTACCAGGTTTATCCTGATCATTAAGTGAATATATAGAGGGTGATTTCTGCTGTAGGGGGATTTTATCCAGCTTATGGGAAAGGTAATGCATATAATATTAATATATGAATGCAATGCAGTATCTAAAGATATATACCCCCAGGAGGCAATTTATCTGAAGGGCTGTTTTTCTGGTGTTCATTCATTTGTGTGAAGATGGAATTCCCAGACTGAAAATGAAGCAAATGAAGGGACTTCCCTGGTGCAAAGTGATGGATGATGATTTTGTTGCTACTGTCAAGAGATGCATTAGACTAGGTTTCTCATTCTGAAAATGCTAGATGAAAAGGGATTAATTTCATGACCATTTGGGAGACTGAATTTCCATTCTTAATTATAAAATAATGCCCTATTATAATTTTCTCTGAGGTACCTGGATGATTGAAGCTGAGTTACTTGACTCAGGGACACAAAGAAATTCCAGAAGGCCCAGAGGTAAAATTTGAGGCACATAATTTACATAGCAGCATGTACCATACTATGAAAATCCAAGCTCCTTTCACAACAGGAACCTAAGGAGACTGTCTCCCTGGCCCTCACCCTTCCTGCCTGTTCTGGTGAGAATGGATTTTTGAAAAAAGAGGTGTATGCTGGGAATTAAAAAGTGAGTGCCATGATCCAAAAATATAATTCAGATGAGAAACCATGGAATAAAACTTTCTTAGTATTTCCTTGATGTTTGACCCTGTACTTTTCCATGACTGACACACGTTTTAGTATGAATACCTTTATATACAGCTTCACTACCTTTTCCTACCCAAGACAACCAGTTTGTTTTGTTAATCTGTTAACCCTTTGCTCAGAAAATAGCAGGCTGAAATTCTCTGAAATCAGAAAAGGTATCAGTGGTGGAACTTAACTGACCAATTACGGTACCACTTTAGAGACACTAAGACATCACTATGGCCTCCATTTGCAGCCCTAGCAGGTTGCAGATCCATGGGTCCAATGCCCTCCCAGCCAGGACTCTGAAGATTTAAAATTTCATGAAATGTGCCCATCTGAACCCAAGTGAGTCTCACAGAGATGGGTTTGAGCCAGGGGGTGTGTTTAAGGAGAGAAAGTTCAGCTTTTTGGCATTGTCATTTCATGTCACTGCATTGGCATCATCAGATGCACACTCAGCCTGTGTGATATTCCCTGGTGAGAAATGCTGGTGAGATCTAAGGCTGTGGCTCTTAAATATGTCCTGACTGACAGCTATTTTGCAGTTTTGAGGTTTGAGGGTATTTTGTTGGCATTAGTTCGTGTAACAAGAGTGCCTGAGTAGTAAGTGACAGTTGTGTTGATTTTAGTAGGAGTAAATTATAATGACTTATCATACTGAGTTTCTGTCTAGTGCAATAAGATGCGGTGCAAGGATTACCCAATATAAATGGATGCTCAGTTCTGAATTTTCATGAAACAAATGGATTTGGCTACACTTGCCTGAGAGCCAGTGATGGATGAGGTCAGGTTTCACTAATGTTCCCTGATGCATGGCACTACATTTCTTTAATATAAACTAATCCATGTCAAGCAGTATCCTTGACTCCATTTGATATATGAGATTCGGTTTTTCCTTTTTGGACATAATGGAAATACACAGACAACTTTTTTAATTGTAGTCATAAGTGATGCTGTGTTTCTCTGTGCTCAGAACTACTCATTCTTAAGCATTCTATGTATTAAGGAGTTGCAAGGGTTTTGTATTACAATAAAACCCAGCTACATAACATCAGTAGTTATCAGAAAAATATGAGGTTGCCCCACCATGATTTATATCAGCGATAGCAGTTCACAGGCAACATTTTCTATCAAATATGCCAATCCCATGCAGGCCTAAAAATAGAGGGTGAAATTATTTTATTAACCATTTTGTTGCACATTAATATGTTTTTTGGATATCCAAAAGTGTCATCTTTCCTCTTAGGGTAGGAGGGAGATCTAGCATTACATAAAAGTTCTTCCCTTTATTCCTTGGTCTTATACATCATGTCCAAACAAATACTCCGAGTTTAAAAATGGTGCACAAAGTGGAGGCCCATATCAATTCTGCAGCTACCTCAACCTTATAAGAAATTGTATCTCTACAGATGCTGGTGAATTCTGTTCCCTGGGGACTCAAGTGAGGAAGATGCCTTTAGTGGGCAATACAGCAGATACCAGAGATATCTAAGCGTGTGCCATATCAGCACAAGCTCTGGAATAGCAAGCAATTTAGTCATGTAGATATACCATGCCTAAATAATACTGCTATGGGCTGGTTAACATCAAATGAGATGGAAAACAGAGTTAAAATAGCTCTACTGCTTCCAGACCCATGTCAGTACCTCTTTCCAGTGCTGCATCATTCCATGCTGGTTTAGAAGCAGGTACAAGGCTGCCCCAGGTGCCTTTGCACAGAACTAATGCTGGAGACATTTCTCTTTCATGTCTTTACATGAGACACTTGTGATGATACTCATCACTGTAAAGTTACTCAGTTCTATAGTTATGTCTACTGGGATGAAATACAGTTTCACTTGGATGTTCTTACCACTTCTTGAGAAAACCTCAGCCTCATACAACATACACCATGAAAAATCACTATGTCTCATACTTTATTTTGGAGAAACACAAATCTAAGTTTCCATTGTAGTGCAAATATTGGATATTAGAAAAATTAAGCCCCTTTGGATCTGGAAGAGAATACACATCACTTTAAGCAAAGCACTCAATCAGTTGCAGTTCTTTTCAGCCAGGAAATCATTGGCATGACATCACTGGCACTACTTTAAGCTTTGCATCACTACGGTTATTAATTATTTCATAACTCAATAACAACCAAACTTCTCTTACGAGCACAGCTCTACTTCAGAATTATGTGAAACAAGCCTTGTCTATGTTTCTACATCTGACCTCCCTTTTTGATAGGGTGTTTTGGCATTTGCCATCATTTGGTCAGGAAGGAGCCCAAGTTCCAGCATTATTCTCCAAAGAGACATGTGTGATGTATCGCCTCACATTAAGGAAATCCAGTTTCATGCACTAGCTTTGAATCAAGTATTCCAGATATAAAATGATTCATGAAACTGAGTTTTCCTGGAAGAAACAGCTCCGTGAAGGAGGGTTTTACTGATTAAATATGATGAATGATGTTCTGGGTCTTATGTCTACAATGTTCTGTGAGAACCAGTGCTGTGAAAGAAAAAGGTGCAGCAGGATGGGTGTCTTAACAGGGTGACAAATGAGATTTCTTCCATTTCATATGAATTGTAGAGGAAATTTTGTTGATGCAAAAGAATTCAGGTGGAAGTTTTTTCTCATCTAAAGTGCTATGTCAAGCCACCTTCTTGAATTTGGAAAGCACGTAAGAGGTCAGATAAAGAAAACACCAGTTTCTGCTGCTGTTTCGTCCCAGAATGGAGGATGGAGTGTGCCGTTCACACACTTGGCAGGAATTAACTTCAATTCTTAGCGGGAAGGGCCGCACCGCTGGCCCTGCGGCATCCCGGCAGCAGCATCCCGGCAGCAGCAGCAGCATCCCGGCAGCAGCAGCAGCAGCATCCCGGCAGCAGCAGCAGCATCCCGGCAGCAGCAGCAGCATCCCGGCGGCGGCTGCTCCATTCTCCCGGCTGTGCTGACCTCTGCTGGTACTTTTCCGAGGAGCGACGTTTCCCATTACCTCTCATTTCCAAGCCTCTGCCATTGCATTAGTGCAGCAATGTTTTTCTTCCACAAATCCGTCCAGGTTTTTCTAAAACTTTTGTTCCACCATGCGAAGAAGCGATGAACTCATTTTCTGTTGATGGCGTCCTACGAGGTACAGAAGCACAGCTTCAAGTTCAGCTTTTCTCCATTTCTCTGCTCCTCAGTTGTGGACCAAATAAGCAAAGTTTCTGCTCTCCTTTTCCCAAAAAAACATCATCCCATGTGCTCTGTGACACGCCTAGTCAGGGAAACAGGTTTGATCTCTGTTGTGAGCCAGGCCCTCCCTTTTAACACACACTTCCATTCCTATTCCAAGTATCATCCATTAGGCAATGCTTACTTTTTAAAAAAATTAATTTAGTGCTTCAGGATTTGACCTCCAATTAACATGATTGTCCTTTGATGTTGCCTTTGAGTGTTCTACTTTATTTTTGGATATTCTCTTTGGATATTCTTCTTTTTTCACAAGGAAAAATGGATCATTATTAGCTTTCTCCATAAAAACACAGAATACTGTAATTTTTTTTCATTTTGGTCACTAATGATAGCATAGGAGTAGAATTGCAACCCAAACACTAATAATTGTCAAAGAGCATTTGTATAATGATCTGTTCCCAATTTATAACCTTGTTTGCCTTTTGACTGTAAAACTGCTCTTTCATTCCAGTTTCTCAGAAACAATGGTCTTTCTCCCCATCCCTTGAAGTGGCCATCCCTTCACACATTTGTCACCTGAGTAAGGAGAAGGCTGAATCAATTAATCAAAGGCTTGCAGAGCAACACTAAGCAATGAAATGGTTGATTAAACCTTGCTTTTGATGTAGAATTGAGCCTTAGAAGTTCCAAAGTAGGTGTTTTCTTTCTACAAAAACAATCTTAAGACTGAAAAACATTTTATTCTTCCAATTATTCTCTGGCATCTCCTTTACTCTGGATCAAACTGAAGAGCTGCAATAAAAACCCAACCTCACTTTTGGGGCTTGCCTGTTGAATCATGATACTACCACAGGCTTCTGTTTTGTAACTGCAATTTAATGGAAGGGTAACTTTAGGGCAAGAAAGAATAAAAGTTCTAAAGTGTTAATTAATGGCCAAGTAAATAACATGTCCCTGTCACAGCTGTGTCCTAAGGCTTCATTATAATGGCATAGTGTATATAGTGGCAAGGTCCAGAACTGGAAAATGGCAGCAGGCCAGCTCCTTACCAGATTTCTAGCTGGAGACTTTACTAGATCTTGAGAAATTTTATCTGCAAAGAGTAATTTAAAGTAATGAGGACATTGTTGTCAGAGACTGCTGGATAACTAAGGACAATATTGACACCTGGGAGGATGTGGAAGAGAAATAGGATGAACCCTCCTTGAGCCTAGGACTAGAGGAGTGACATTTCAGGCAAGAGACAAGATGGAAAGCTTCTTCAAAAAATGAGACACATCTTTGATCCCTATGCTCAACTCAATGCTTGAGGACTAGAAACATATGCAAAATAAGACCAGAAACTAACTGAGAGAAATACTTTGAGCAATTCTTCCCCAGAATGGCTTCCAAATGGATAATCCTCAGTGCCTTCCTAAAAATTTCATTGGACTTAAAAATCTCCTATATTATGCACTTGATCTCAAGGGGTTACGTTTAAAATGAAGACATTCTCAATTTTTTAATAGTCTGAATGCAAGAAATTACTTCAGCTCATGTTGAAATGCATAGTTATGCTATTAAAATTTCATTTATCTGTTATTCTACTTTAAAAATAATTTTGTCTACTCAATTTAATGGTATCTGATTTCAATTTTCTTTCGTATAGTCATCAGGAGCTAAATACTCTGTGTACCTGAATGTATTGACCCTAATCACAGAGGACTGTGATTAGAGACTGATAGAAATATCTCACTCTAAAGCTGTGTGTAAATATTATTTCTGCATTTTTTGATGGGTCACGCTTATATTTAGCCAGTAATGTTCATCAACAAGTCATGATACACAGTAAAAGCAAGAATGAACTTTGCGCTCGTTTGCTTTTTGAAATTAAAGAGGAAATTATTTTTCATGGCTCAGTAAAGGTAGTAATAATTACTGACAGGTTTACAACAATTCACAGAGGTGTTTGCTGGTGGTTGATTTTCAAATGCAGAACCACAAGCAAGTGGAATCAAGTTAATTTGGAAAGCACCTTGAGGAGTGGATGCCTACTGTTCTGCCTCAAGACTGGAACAAGTACTCAGCCATTTTGGGCAGATGTCCATCTTACCTGCTTATATAAGACTTTCACTGATGCATACTCCATAACCAGGAAACCTATTCTTGGGCTTCAGCAAAATAAGAATTTCCCTGAAACCTAACCTGAAGCTTCCATACTATATTATGACACTCTACTTCTTCCTAACCTTCCTTTGAGATAAAGAACAGATTTTTCTCTTCTTTTTGCACAAATTTCTCATATTTTCAAAACTGTTATAATGTCTTGTCTGTTTTCTTTCCCACTTCTCATCACCTTCTCTTCTTTAGGTTATCATTTTCACGTCACCTTGTCTTCCACGTCTCACAGACTTCTGACCATTTTGTCACTCTTTTCAAAGATTTCTCCTATTAGCCCAGATCTGACTTGGAGCGTGATACTTGAATCTGGACACAGAGCTCCAGCTGAGGTCTTAGTACAAGTAAAATTCATAGGTCCTACATCCTGCAGATTTGTCTTTAGTTTTCCATGTGTAGTTGTTTTTTTCTGGGATAACACACCAATGTTGAATCACAGTCATCTCACAAACTTCCAGCACTTTTCTGGAGAAGCTATTCTTAACCAGTTAAGGTTAAGGTACATAATCTTGGTCTATACAGATCTTTTAAATTACTTCAGTCTAAATGCAGTATTCTATACTTCTTTTTTTCTAGTGCTTTTATTGCCATTATCTCAGTCTACAACCTCCTCATGAGGGGAAGTGGAGGGGCAGGCACTGATCTCTTCTCTGTGGTGCAGAGTGACAGGACCAAGGGAATGGCCTGAATCTGAGTCAGGGGAGGTTTAGGTACAATATTAGAAAATGATTCTTCACCTTCAGAGTGGCTGGGCACTGGAACAGGTTCCCCAGGGAAGTGGTCACAGCACCAGCCTGCCAGAATTCAAGAAGCATTTGGACAATGCTTTCAGGCACATTGTGTGACTCTTGAGGATGGCGTTTTGCAGGGCCAGGAGTTGGACTCATGATCCTTGTGGGTCCCTTCCAACTCAGCTAATTCTGTGATTCTGTGATTCCATTTTCACCTCTTTTTTTTCCAAACTATTAAGTTTTCAGTCATTTTCTTTCTTTCCCAAGTGCTTCTCATCATAATATTATCTGAAAATTTTAAAAAATTATATTATTCCTTATGGATTACCCAACCTGTTAAGGAAAATATTGAATAATACCAAACCCTTGCAGAATTAAACTCTATATACCCCTGGATTTTTCCAGGGAATTGCTCATTATATTAACTAAACTGTAAATACTGTGATTTCTGGGCAATATTGTATCTGCTTTATATGACTTACATGCAAATCTTGTTTTCTTAAAATGATATGAGAATCAACGTCAAAAACATTGCTAAAATCACTGTATATGACTGTTCTCACTTATTTGTAAGGCCTAGTGTCCTACAGCAGAGCAAATGAGATGGGTTTGATATGATTACCTAATGGCTAATGTGGGTTGCTGTAGACTGCTCATTTTTCTTTTCATGTTCCAAGCACTAATAAATATCCTCTTTGTTCCAGTAAGGAAGTCAGCCTTAGCTAAGTGGATATCTTCTTCTCATTTTTTCAATCTGTGTGCTCTGGTGCTACAGCATCGCAGCTGCATCTTCACAAACCCTCAAGGAGCTGTAGTTGAGATGTCCCATCAGTAGGTTCTGCAGGTACTGCAGTACACAGCTCACAGGCCTCTGGTTGGAGAACATGCAGCTCTATACCCACTCTGCTCTAGTGCTGCTCAGTCATCTCTATACAGCAACAGGGCAGAAATTATGTGTTACTTATTTTCAAAATTCCATCGTATGATGTCAGTCATATAAAAGTTTCGTGTATTACCAGTAGTGTTGCAGATTCTCTTCCACCTAAAAAAACAATGGATTCATCACATCAGGTTGATCAGGCCCATCAACACATGGAATTCTTGTAAGGATGATGCTGTTTAACGCCTGCTTGTGGCACACCTTTTACCTGGAGCAGAGCACTGCAGGGGAGCTGCCTGCCAAGGTCTCTTTGCTCTCTGTGGAGCTGGCTTGCACCTGCAGGACACAGCAGCTGGTGGGGAACAAGCTGTGCTTCCTCCTGGTCCCACCCTGAGGAGAAATGAGGGACCTAGCCACCTATGCACCTTCTGCACCAGCTCCAGAGTGGGCTCCTCTTGGTGGGGTCACAGCTCCTGCCAGGAACCTGCTCCAGTGTGAGCTTCCCACAGGGTCACAGACTCCTTCAAGCACATCCACCCTCTCTGGCATGGGGTCCTTCACAGGCTGCAGGCAGAAATCTGCTCCACCATGGACCATGGGCTTCATGGGCACATCCTGCCTCACCATGGTCTCCACCATGGACTTCATGGGAATGTCTACTCCAGTGCTTGGAGCACCTCCTCTTCCTTCTTCACTGACCCTGGGGGTTCTGCAGAGCTGTTTGATATATTTCACCCCTCTCTCTGACTGCTGATGCACACTAGTTTTTTCCACCATTCTTAAATTCATTATCGCAGAGACCCTTCCACCATTGCTCATGGGCTCAACCTGGACCAGTGATGGGTCCATCTTGGATCCAGCTGGCATTGGCTCTGCCAGACATGGGGGAAGCTTCCAGCAGCTTCTCATGGTAGCTACCCCTGAAATGCCCCTCCTGCCACCCAGCTTTGCCAAGCAAACCTAATACAAATGAAAGGATTATAGCACATTTCCACATTTCTGTTATTGACTGTGTGTGCTTGGTGAAGATTTCCCAGATGCTGTCCTTAAGGACAATGGAGACATGGGCTATACTTTGAAAGTCTGAATGCTATATGGAAATATATTACTCTATCAGCATGTCAATATTTTTTGACAGTTTGACCAACAAACAACTGGAGAAATCTGATCATGTATGCGTTAATGCTTATGACCAAAAGCTTTAATTGTAACACAAGTTTCAAGGAAGAATTACCAAATTCTTTGGTTATAAATGTATTTCCTCTCTAAAAAATCAGACTGTTGAGATATGCTAGTGATCCAATCTTTGTCTGGAATTCAAAATTATTCACATTTGACTAAACTTTAAATGCTAAGGGCTAAATATAGGTTCCTCATTCCCTTTGAGACCATATTGCCCTTAATAACTGTAAGAATTTAGACCTCTGCCTGATCATCCTTTATCTGAGTCAGTAGAAGGAAATAGTATTACCTTTAAATCTGTGAACAATTTGGGATACACTGAAATTAATAACAACAGACTTTGGTGAGGGCAGAGCTGTAATCAATACCTAATAGTGAAACTAAAACAATGAGAAGAGACAGATCATGGGTTTCATTTACCTGTATGATGTTTTAGGGATCTCATGGCATTATAATTAGCAGAGCTGGGGTCTGACACTAAATGACAACACTGGTCACTTGGGTTATTTGCAGTAAGCCAACAGGAAGAAGTCATCCCATTATGAAGCAGTGCTTATTACTTCCAGTCTCTTTTTCATAACACCTAAAATCTGATCTTCCTTTCAAGCTTCCAATGATTTCTGTCTAGAAGCAATCATGAAGCAAACTTGAAAATAAAGAATAATAATTGTTTTTAAAGGCTTTACAATTTCAGCCAAGCAGATAAATGTTTTTGATGGAGGAGGGAGAAATATTAAAAGCTGGTTAAATAGTTGCTGCCATACATGCAACTTCAGACCTCAGGGCACAGACCAGGTTTTGGAGCGGCCCCTGCCTCACTGCTGCACGCTCAGAGTAAGCTCTAAGTGCTAAGCTATTCCTTTAGGTTCTTCCCATGTACTGGGGAGATAGGCGGGAATGTCCTGAAGCCAGGTCTTTTGAGAGTGCCCAGCTGCCACCTCAGCCAGGAGCTCAGATGACAGGTATGCAATCCCACCCCCTCCATATGCCCTAGACCACGGCTTCTTAGCTGCCTGCAGCCCAGGGTGAATGAGGAGGGAAGGCTGGCCCAGCCCCCAGCCTTCTCCCTCCAGGTTCAAGCTGGGGTTGAGCCCAGAGAATGGAGAGCTCAGACCTTTCTCACGAGGGGCTGGTAAACAAACCCAGGACCCATCTCCCTCCCACTAGAGCCATGGAGCACAGCACAAACCAGTGCCCTTCCTTCCCCACCTCACATGGGAGAAGAAGGTGAGTTAATAAAAACCAGACCATTTGGCTCAGTGGCCAATCTCAGTTTTTGTAAAGCAGTTGGCAGTGCTGCAATATACTAAAGAGTTTGTCACTGAACTCTGCATACTTGAGAGGCGAATTCATTCCCACCCCATGGGAATCTTAAGGAAGGTGACCTTAAATGCTTTAAATACCGGCTCAGCTCAGGCACCATCTGGAAACAATGAGCTGCTAGAAGCCAAGGTGCTGATGCACCGAATTAACACAGGTCCCAGGTGCTGACATGTTACTTCCTGCTCTCCCCTAGCCTTGTTGTGTCCTACACATGGATTTCATGGATTTGGGCAGTGGGGACACTGCAGTCTCGGGGGCTAAGGGCTGCTGTGCTGGCATGTTTAATGCAGCTGAGGCTGGGCGACAAGTGGTCAAGATTCAGAAAGGATGTTGTTTTCCTTTTCTGCAATAAATCAATAAATTTCTCTTGGTTTTTTCAATTTTTAGGTCTTTTTCAGTGTATCTCCTACTCTCATCAGTTTTCTTAACTTTCTTTTTCTTAGATTATGGGGGTTTTTTAGTCACCCTTTTGTTTCATTCAAACGTAAGATTTTCTCATTATTTTTGCTTTCCATTTATTTGTTTTATTCTATTTCATTCTCCCCCTACCTTTTCTCTGGTTCCATCTTAGTTTTTCCCTCCTTCTTTCCATCACCGTATTTACATTTCTCTTTCAAGGCCCACTTTCTATAGCCCTCTTCACATAATCCCTGGATACACACTCCAACGCCCATATCAATCCTTTCTCTTTTTCTACTTATAACCTTTTGTCCTTTTACTGTTTTTTTCCCTTCCAATGCACATTTTCTCTCCCTTCTCATATCCAGATGTTTTTCCCTCTCTATCTCCAGCTGTGCGAATAAATGACTTTTTTGTTTGTTTCAAGGAAGTTAGGTCAATCTTGAATAAAAGTACTCATATTTTCAGGAAAACAAAACAATGCAAATTATCATTGTAGGTGAATGTTTCAAAAAGAAGAAACTGAAAATTTCTTGAGTTTGAACTTTGAGAAATTTATATTACATCATAGCTGAAGTTAATTTGCAAATGTTGGAGTGACTGAAAAAAAAGCAAAAGTATTTAGGCTTTGAGGGTGGAGGTGAGGGCAGGGCAAGTAATTTGCCATTTCCTTTTTGAAAGGAGTAAAGGAAAGATTTCTACCCACAATAACTCAGGTAGCTCTCTCAACACCTTCAAAGGGGTTTTGTTTTGACCAAAACAAATGTTTTGTGAGCAAAACAAATTTGTCTGAAAAAATTATTCTGCCTCTAATTTCAATTTCTTTCTGTACCCCTGTCCAGACTGTCTAGGTGCAAATAGCAGGGAGGCACAGTGATATTTTATTTTAGACGATATTTGGATGTTACTTAAAAGAAAAGAAATTGATCTATTCCCAAGCAGGGAGCATCAGCTGTACTTTTGTGTTTCCCAGTCCTTACTTTCCTGGGACAGCAATTAAAACACATCCCATGGGGCTTAAAATCTTGAATCACATCAAAAGCACAGAAGCTTCTGATTAGTGACAATACTTTCTTAAAAGGGGGGGCAAATATGTTTCTTGTCAATGTTCTGCCCTCCAGTAGACAGCATTAGTCTCAGATGAAGGCTGCAAAGTGAAAAACAGCAGCTGAGGACAGCCAGGCTCTGCCCCGAGACATGCAATATGATTTCTAGTGATTTGGATCAGAGCCACAACTGGGTACCTGGGAGAAGAATCTGGCCCAGACATGGCCCTGAATGCCATGTGTTTTCTGTCCATTGTGCCTAGATCACAATCAGCGAAAAGATTTTGTGGGACAGGAGGGGAAGAAGAGGAAACTGCCAATCAGAGGATATTCTTCACTCATAAATCCCAATGCATTGAAACACAGACTAGACCCCTGCTTTCTTTTTAACCATCCCCTGCCTAGAGTCACTCAATCCTGAAATTTGCTGAACTGTTCAGCTCATGTCTGCCCTGGAGTAATGAATTGGCAGGCCTATTTCTAACGGTGATTAATGAAGCTTTTCAGAGGCAACCCATTATTTGATCCGAAGTTAAAACAGTGGTTCATCATTAATCACTACACGACATAGGCTCACAGATTCATAACTCTCAGCAAGCCCATTTCATTAAGGGTCCTTCTCTTTCTTTTGTTAACCCAGGGCTCTCCTGTCTCCCCAGCCCTCATGGATGCTTTCCTGGCATTCCACTTCCAGATTTGTTTGAAGAAAAATTCACATGCTCGCAGGGATACTTTTGCAGTTTCTGCAGCCTCTCAAAACTACAGCATTTTCCTTTAGATGTTAAAAATTCCTCTTCCCATAGAAAAATGCATCCGATTATCAAATATGAGCCAACATTGGCACCCAGTGGCTGAACAGATTAATCACAGATATATATTCCCCTGAGCCTGCCTTTTCCATTCTTCAAAGACAGGTTTTCCCCTGGGATGCATGTGGTGCTCTTATGCAGCCTTCCAGCTCCAGGCCATCTAGGCAGGGCTATGGACTGGTTTTGCTAAGTGAGGAAAATGCAGGTTGTGTCTGGTTCTCCCCAGGGCCCATCACAGTCACTCCACAGAAGTCACGAGGTGGGACCAACATAATCAAAGTGCCTGGGGCGAGGAGCCATTTGCTGGCTCCCAGGAGGTTACAGCACCCACACAATATCATTTGTCACGCAGCAAATGTCTTGGCTCTGCTCCTGCATGCATCACGGGTTGGAGAAGGGCCCTGCTCCCCCACAGACCCTCAAGACACCCATAACTGTAGGAGTGGGCAAAGTCCTAGTGAGCCTTTTATTTCTAACTACTTTGCTGAACTTGGCAATAACTTGCCCCAGGAAAATGTGGTGGGTTGACCTTGGCTGGATTACAGGTACTCACATGTCACTTTTATCACCCTCCTTGTCAGCTGGGGAGGGCAGGGTGGGTAGAAAATAAGACAGAGAAAAACACTTGCGTCAAGAAAAAGACTGCTTAATAAAGCAAAAGCAAAGGCTATGCACAGAAACAAAGGAAACAAAAGCTTTGTTCTCTACCTCCTTCCAGCAGGTGATGCCCATAGAGTTCCCAGGATGTAGGGCTTCCAGTTGCTGTGGAAGACAATTGTCTTCTACATGTCTTGAAATTCTGTGGTCAGGGACCAGGTATTTTCCGCTTCCTGCCTGAATTCTCTCATTCCTTCCCCTAAGTTCTTTGTTGAAGGATCACCTTCTTGATCAAACTTTTCCTCTTCTTCTTCCTCCCTTACTAACAGATGATATGGACCCATGGCTTTCCTTGTCCACTGTTTGTTTTTTTTACTGTTGGAGTGATGACTGTAGTGTTTGGGTGTCTGTCTCAAGCACAGTTCTCTGAGAGTACTGAAATTGTGGCTCAGTAGGCACAAGCCAAGCACCAGTATGCTGATGGAAACTGGTATCCACTGGGATAGACAAAGCACTCTTCTGTCAGGAGGCATGCCAGTAACAGGGTTACTATCATGTCTGGGTTTCAAGCCCCAGGCTGTGGGACATGACAACCATTCTAGGAACCTGCCCAGATCCTTTCACCCACCCTGACACCCAGGAACCTGTTTCATCCAGACATATTTCAGCCCCTCCTGACCTAAAAGTTGTCTTCTCTGACACCAGGATGACACCAGTTTCCACAGACTACACACTATTCTACAGTGTTAATTACCAGTATTAAAGAGCTCACAGGGGTGAACAAGAACCTCAGGAACCTTGTAATAAAACCATGCACATCGATCTCAGGCAGGAGGAAGGAGATATATTCCCTCATCACCCTCACAAGATAGCTCCCCCAGCACAGCAAGGCCATCAATGCCAGGGCAAAGCACAGAACTGTTGCTTGTATTAACATGTTCCCAAGCTCAGCAAAGCAGTGCAGTCAACAAACTCCATGGCCCATGCAGGTTTGTCACTTCACAACTACTACAGCTGTAGCACACTTAATAAAAAACTGCCACTGTCTCATGCCTCACATGGAGCACCAAAAAGGACAGTGATGGTTTGGCCTTGACTGGATGCCACTTGCTCCTCACTCTATGATGGGGGGATGCCAACTACTTTACCACTCTCTCCTCAGGAGCACAGGGAGTGGAAAAAGTAAGATGAAAACAGAACACTCATGAGTCAAGATAAAGGCAGTTTAATAAAAGCGAAAACAAAGGTCGTGTGTGGAAATAAAGGAAAACCAAAGATTTATTCTTTAGTGCCCACCAGCAGATGATGTCCAGCTACTTCCTGGGAAGCAGGACTTCAGTACACAGAGTGTTTGCTCCACAAGACAAACATTGCAGTAACAAATACCCTCCCCTCCTCCATACTCTCAGCTTTTGGAATGGAATTAGTTTATACTATGAATATCCTTTTGGCCAGTTTGGGTCAGCTGTCTTGGTTGTGCCCCATCCCAAGATCTTGCCCTTCCCCAGCCTACTGGTGAGAGTGGAGCCTTGAAGAGATAGCCTTGGTGCTCTGTGAGCACTGTTCAGCAGTAGCCAAAACACTGATGTGTTATCAGCACCTTCCTAGCTCCCAATGCAGAGCACAGCTCTGTGAGGGCTGCTGGGGGAAATACCAACTTCTGCTCAGACAGACCCCACACAGAGAGGCAATGACAGGAAAGCTGGATGGTGGCTGGCATGTAAAGGGGCCATTCTGAGCCACTACTGTTGTACGTAGTGCTGTGGAAGCACTGACTCTGTCTTATGGACATTCCTTGGTAGCACTTTGTCACAACCCCCAAAACAAAAGAGCACATAGTCCTTGGCCCTAGCTACGTTGCAAGCGCAGAAACATCAGCAAAGAGGGGTCCAGTGTTTCAAAAATCAGAAGGTAAAGAGCAGACAGGAAATTTCCAACAACTTTGCAAAAGCATTTATCTCTGAAAAAGCTGAAACATTTAATTAACAAACAGAAAACTAGTTCACTGAATTAATGCAAAAATGTTAAGGTGTGATATTAAAATGCTTTAATACTTGCAGGATATACAGGTGATAATCAAAATTTTAATGGATTAATATTTTAAGGTAATTTATGCATAACATTGAACTAATATATATATAAATTTCTCATAAATCCTTTTTCTGTTTTTTAGAAATGGACAACTTGGCTTCCTTGGCTCCATGGGAGGAACAGCTGTGAAATATCCCTTCAGTCCTTTTAGCCAGAACCAACTTCTTCAGTCATTGAATTGAAAATGCTTCATCAGCTTTAATCATAATGCCTCTAATCAGATGTAAAAATTAAGGCACAGAGGAGTAAACAGCTTTTTGTTCAAGTCTACACAGAAATCTGTTTGAAGTATCATCAACTGCTTTCCCTACAGGACACTGTTCCTTCCAGCACTTATTATGACCATGTTGGTATGACTGTAGTGTTAATTAATGAGAAGGTATATTCAAGTTTTGAAACAGTGCCTTTCGGTTTTAAAGTCATCTTTAAAACCTTAGCCCATCTGAGAATCCCTCTTCATTCCCACCCTGTTACACTCACCTCCCACCCATTAATCAATACTACAGATGGAAGAGAGCAAGATGCTAGTGACTTCCACTGCAAATGCAGATATTGCATGGGATTGAAAACCCCATCTGAACACAGATGTCCTTCATCTTACAGAATCGAACACACCTGGACATCAAAAGGAAAAAAAGTATTTAATTGAAAAGATCCTAAGGTAGTGTTAAAAATACCTCAGACTAGTGTTAAAAATACCTCAAACACAGATAACATCATTGTAAAGAATTTAGCACAAATAAAATTAAAGTTCTCTGTGAAGAAAAGTCACAGTAATTTTCCTTTCAGTCTGAGAAACTTACTTCCCAGCAAGCACTTTCTGTACTGCAACCAAGGCTGTAAGCTACAGTACAGAACAGAACAAACAAGAAAGATATGTTCTAAACCTGCTCCATGGTCACACTGAGTAGGGATGCTGAGATCATAATTAGTTTTTAAAAGAAAATAACTCACGTAAGATAAAACAATATCCATTCTGCCTGGCCATGACCTCGCAGCTTTCCTGGAGAGCTTTCCTGGAGCTGTGAACTGCTAAGGGTTTGACCTCAGAGAACAGTGGCCCAGTGTCCCAGCAGAGAAGAAGTGTTCTCACCGGGCGAGCTCTGAGCTGCAGATTGGGGCTGGCCCTGCAGGAATCCCAGGAATGTGCTGGTTATGACTGCTCAGTGGGGCACTGCTGTCTGTGCATAACCTCCTGTCTCTCTGAGACATCATTCCTCCCAGGACAGCCATGTGTGATGCCAAAAACTTGGGTGCAACCTATTACTGGAGGTCAGACATCAGGTAAAGTGCTGCAGGTAGCGCTTAGGCAGGAGACACTCTGTGCATGTCTGTTTATGGACACGTAAGGAAACATTACTGCTTTGCAAAAGTGCCCCAGAACACCAGAACTTTGCCTTTGAAACACCAAAAAGGCTTCTACGAGTACAGGCTCCCCTCACCTCATCCCACCCCTGCACAGGTTGCTTTTTTAGTGTGCAGCTACATGTGCCTCCAGACCCCTCCAGCCTTCACTTGCCAGGCTCAGCTTTGGACAGCCCCATCTTACTGGCAGTCAAGGTGTTAATGTGATATTGGCAGCCAGTCCCGGCGAAACTGGACAGCAATCCAAACCACAGAAAGTTCCCCAACTCACCCTTCTTTTTTTTTATTTTTATTGCTGGTGATTTGGTACAGAGCCTGCTCAGCCCTGTGGGCTGACATGTTAGCCATACCTCAAGGACACAGCTCTGTGGTTCAGCGTCGCCTCTATGTGTTTGAAAGAGGTTCTTTCCTTTATGCTTCACAAGCTCACAGAAAGCAGGGGGAGATTCCCTTCCCCTCCCCCACCCCATCCCTTTATTTTCACAGGCTTTGCTCATAAACGGATTGGGAATACTCGGTGGGAATATATTCTCTGTAAATAGTTTCTTCTGCCTGCCTCCTCTGTGCAGCCAGGAATGAAGCCAGCAAAAGACTGCTCAAAAGAAGCTTGTCTCTTTACTACTAGGAGTTGAGACATTCAGCTGGGCTGAGCAGATCTCAGTCCTGTCCCCTTGGCATTTATGCAATCTACGTTAGATAATGAAGTAAAATCAGACATGATCTGAAGACCACCTACTAGGCTGCCAGCCACCCTCCTCATGCATCCCTTACCGATGTATTGGCCTGAGCTTCCTTCCCGTTCCCAGCTGGCCCAGCCCCGCAGGACCTGGCAGCAGGAGTGGGAGGCAAACCGCAGCCCCGTGCCGCAGCACAGGCGGGGTTCTGCTCCCCAAAGAGCCTTCCCCGGCCATCTCCCGAGGCACAAAACCTGGCTGCACCTAAACTGTGGCCCTGCTACAAGACTCCATACACACACAAAGAAGTTGGGACAACTCGATAAGTTACCCCGTGCCCGGTGCCAGGTGTGCGACCATCGTGTTACTGATCCTGCAGCACGGAGTACATGATGCTGGTGGGCTTGTCCTGCCTTGCCAGGGTGCCAACCCTTCGGAAGGCATCAGGGAAGTAGGCTGCGAAGAGCAAATTAAGCCTCTTTGTTTTAAGCAGCTCCGACAGAGTGGGGTGGAAGGGTTTCCTTGCAGGTTTCTTTCCTTTAGGTGGCGGTATGTGTTTGCGGCTCCCCGCAGCACCGCCTGCGCTCCCAGCCCTGCTCCCAGCATCCTCACCCCGCGCTCAACCAGCGCTGGGTTAATTTTCCAGAAAATCCTGCACAAGCAATTAAAATGTTAATGTTGTGAGGGAAATGCCTCTGTTGAAGTAAACTCATTCGAGAGTCGGTTGTGCTCGGTGGAAGGGGAACAGTCTATTGATTTTGAACAAGGTCATATCTCATCAGACCTGCCACCTGGATTATTTTTGTTTGCGCTGATCAGCTACCAAGTCCTTGATTTCCCAGCGAGTTTGAAATCACCTTAATGAAGCAGAAATTTAAGGGGGGGTATGGTTTCCCTCCCAAGACTTTTCTTTATTACAGAAATGAGCTCCCTCACCTGTTTATCTCTGACCACCTGCTCACCTCTGTGTTTGTTAACCTTATTTCACTAAGGCAGCAATAACTGATGCAAAAATCTGAGTCCTGGCAGCTGCCAAATGAATTCACACCTTACACTGGGATTTGTGCTGCAGCCAGCCGTCCCTCAGTAGGATGAGAATGCATCAAAGCAGAATTATCTTAGAAACCTATAAATTCAGCAGCAACATTCATGTGGGCATAGGGTAGTTCTGCATTGTACTGTATTTTGTAGCAGAAAGGACTATTATAGGAGGAAAGTTGTCCAGTTTTTTTTACAGTGGTTCCTGCTGATGGAAGCTGCATGTGAATAACCCCATTAAGACAAGGTATGCTCTGTGAGAGCATGCTGGTATTTCATTATGAGCAAGAGACACCTGGGACAGGAAGCAGAAGCACCTAAAGTCTCATTTCATTTGCAGATTCCTTATGGTCTCTGCCCAGAGCTTGTAGTCTTTCCTCCCCAAGCCAAAGGTCTTAAAATGCTCTCTTTTCATGAATGTGGTCACACTGGAAAAGGTGGATGTGCTTTTTCATTGTATCTAAAATAGGTTATGCTATTTCTAGTGATATGGGCTATGACTCTCTAACCCAAATGCTAGGGTATTTGCATGCTTAATTCACAAGTCTAATTGCTGTAATTGCACATGCTCATTAGGCAATTTTGTGTGCAAATGCTGAGTTAGGCACATAACTAGGCATAGTCTTTGCAGTGTGATTTGGTTCAACACTCATGGAAAATTTGTGAACAAATTAGACATGCAATTGAATGCACATTTTCTACACTAAGAAGTTGGGCAGGGCCTGGCACCAGGCAGACTGCAGTCTAAATGAATGAGCAGAAAGTACTACCCTTGTGACTCCTGGTGTAAGACTGAGTCCTTCATCCAGAGTAAAAATCAGACCGGAGCTGTCCTTCACATTATCCAAAGATCCACGCCCTCCTTTCTGGCTGAGCTGGAATACTGGGAAGCAAAACAAAATTAACATTCATCTTAGAAAACAAAACAAAACAAAATAACATCACAAACCCACCAAAAACAATTGTGAAGCTCTAATTTTATGATCTGATTGCTGAGGATGGGTAGATACAGAGCCTCCCTGTCAGAAGAGAGACAAAGCCAGCCTGTCTCTTCCTATATTCCCATAGAAGACGCAACAGTGAGTAACCCAAGTAGCTCAGTGTTAGCAATAAAAGATACTAGCACAGCTTTAAACCGGCACAGCTGATTTGAGTTAGAGCCTGCCTGTGCAAGCATGACTATAAGAAAGCCCAACTTTCATGGTCTAATGTTTGTAATTTCTCTCACTCTCACTAAAGATATGTGTTCTTTTAAGAAAAACTATAGAGGAAAATCCCCCAAAAGTAAGAATTCAAGGCAGTGAAAGATTGAGTTATGGTTTGTTTAATCCTTCGATTTTATCCTTCCCAAGCCAGTCTACAAATTCTCTTGCTCTGAATTTATGACAAGCAGGACTAAAGGGACTGTCTATAGATTAACATTGACATTTCCTTTGTGCATTAATCCTTTGAATCTCATTTACCATACATTTCTGCTGAATGAATAAAAATGATCATTTTTTTTATTACTGAGTAGATTATGATGAGGGGCATTTTCACCACCATTCAGAAAAACATTGAACAGGAGTCAGAGCTGTCATTTTACCTTTGCCTGTACGGTGGCAATGTGGGCTCCCTGTGAGGGACTGCTTTCTGGAGGACAACGAGGTGCAGCTCCATTCTGCATATTCCCATGAGCCAAAAGCACAGGATGCCACAAGTTCAGGGATACTACACAGGCTATAACACCTCTTAGCAGTGAGCCCTTCAGATGGAGACACTCAAAGCTGGGGCATCCTCAGCTTTGGAACATCCTCAGCTTTGCCACTACTGCAACAGAGGCAGTTCTCCCTTCCCAGACAGAGGTTGCAGCTCCATCATCTAACATGGCTCCTTGCCCAAAGCTTTTTTGATAGAAAGTACACTTGCTGGCTGTAGGCACATACCATAGCACTTACCCACCCACGGTGAGGCTTCCTTACCACCAAGAGCATAGCCTGGCACATGCTGTTTCAGAGGAAAGCAAAGTTGTGATGGTCCTGTTTCCTGTAAACTGCAGATTTGTAATAAATTTCCTTAGGTTTAAAAGTGTGAAGAACCTGAAAGTGACATATATTAGAATACATACATCATGGATACAGATAAAGAATCATAGAATCATAGCATGGTTTGTGTTGGAAGATCATCTAGATCATCTGTTATGGGCAGGGACATGTTCCACTATTCTTGGTTGCTCAAAACCCCATTCACTCTGGCCTTCAACACTTCCAGAATAAGGCATCCACAGCTTCTCTGGGAAAACTGTTCAGTACCTCACCCCCATAACAGTAGATAATTGCTTCCTGATATCCATCTTAAACCTACCCTCTTTTCTTTGCCCCTTTTTCTATCATTTATGAAAAGTCCCTCTCCAGGTCTCTTGCAGCCCCTTTAGGTACTGGAAGATGCTACAAGGTCTCCCTGGAGCCTTATCTTCTCTAGGCTGAACAATCCCACTTTCAGCCTGTCTTCATATGAGAGGGGCTCCAGCCCTCTGACCTTCTTCTTTGCCCTCCTCTGGACTTGTTCCAGAAAGGTTCATCTCCTTAGATTCTTAAGTTGGGGGCTCCAGACCTGGATTCCAGGTGGGGTCTCATGAGAACAGACTGGAAAGGCAGAATCACCTTCCTCAACCTGCACATTTCTTTGATGCAGCCCAGGATATTGTTGACTTTGTGAGATATAGGTAGATATACATACAGATATATAGATATAGAAGTAGGCCAACTTAAAGAGTTCACCCCACAACATTCCTGTCATCCCACCTCTCGTGCTTCTCCACAAGAAAGGATATTTTGAACCTGTACAAGTTCAGAGAAGAGATATACTGGCATGAATAAGCTATGGTGTAGAGCTGGAAACAAAAGCAGAGAGACTGAGGGATGCAGGGCTGCTGAAGTTCTCTGTCACCAAAATTACAGCCTCATGAAACGAGGAGAGGAGAGGAGAGGAGAGGAGAGGAGAGGAGAGGAGAGGAGAGGAGAGGAGAGGAGAGGAGAGGAGAGGAGAGGAGAGGAGAGGAGAGGAGAGGAGAGGAGAGGAGAGGAGAGGAGAGGAGAGGAGAGGAGAGGAGAGGAGAGGAGAGGAGAGGAGAGGAGAGGAGAGGAGAGGAGAGGAGAGGAGAGGAGAGGAGAGGAGAGGAGAGGAGAGGAGAGGAGAGGACTGTAGTCATCACATGAGCAAACACAATGGAGCTCTATTCACCCAGAGCCAAGCAGACCCTTATGGTGCTGTCCTTGAACATTTTGTCCTGCAGCATCTTTAAATGGACACAGTTACTGTGATATTATGTGGCGCTGACTGGGAAAGCCCTTGTATTCAAAATTTTAAAAGTAGCATGGAAAAATACATACAAAAATGTTGTAGCTGTCTGGGAGAGGCAGGGGGGAAGGAGGGAGAGAAGGAAAGAAGGGTGAGGGAAGGGAGAAAACACATTCAAATAACATTTCATGTGCTTATGATGCTAGCAAACATTGACATCAGGCTTCCATGGTTTATTAATATAAAATGGTCAATTAAAGAATAAAAACCCATAGAACATATAGAAGTTGATATTGTACATAAATGAATGTGAACAGGAGGAAAAAAAGCCACCCAAATGAAAATTCAGGGGCTAAATACCCCTTTCTGCTTTATAGCAAATACAGCAAAGTCAGCCTAGGAAATATTCCTTAGGCTATAAAATTACACAAAAGACTAGAGTGTCCCATTTTTCTTTTTAATTTAAAGAAAATAGCCAGAGCCATTGAAGAGAGGGAATTGACCTCTTTGGGTCTCTCACTTTCTCAGAGATGTTTCTGGTCAATCAAGCCCATACATCATTCCTGGAAGAATGACCACAGCCTCCACACTTCTGGCCTCTACCCTGGAAGCCATTGCTTATATTTCCATTATCCCACTGTGTTAGACCTGTCCACAGCCTTCCTAAATGGTGAAAGATCAGAAGTCTTCAAAACTTAGATATTGGCATATAATCTTCAATATATTAGACACAGAAATTTCAAAATCCATATTCCTGAGTGATGCGGCGTGTCATCTCCCCTTTATGCTTCTTTTCAAGGGGTTGCAGGCAGTTTGGACTGTGCAGCTTTACAATCCATCCATTTTAAAAACAATTAAAATAATATAGAGGTGATTCTATTATTTTTTTAATCACCAGAGCTTGCAGGAGTGCTGAGTGTGAATGACTCCTTCCCATATAACACAATATGCAATACCCTCCTGGGGTGGGGACCACAACCACTGAGCATCCCTGCTTTGAAGGCATGCCCCACTTTCCTGACACTGGGAATGGGAAGAGACAATGGGTTCCTTCTTGGGAGCACGGAAATGCTGCAGAGCCAAAAGCCCAAGCTGCTCACAGATGTGACTATGCCCAAGATGATCACAGAGGCACTTCCTAGTGCTGGCTGTGCCTCGGGTTATAAATCATTTCAATTTTCCTTTGCTAAGGGTTTTTTTTTTTTAATTTTTTTCCTTTCTCGTGGGGAAGATAAGCTCCCCTGCGAGGGTGGCACAGCTCAATAAGAAAAAAAGCCTCCCTCCAAATCCTCCGGGATCCTGGATGTGCTAAAGGGCTGCACTTAGCCTCAGCTCTCAGAGCAACGAGGGTGCTTGAGAGCCAAGGCTGTGCCTAGCTGGGGGGGAGGCAATTATCCACCAGGAAATATGATGGAGGACACACCACACACACACACACACACACACACACACACTGAGCGACAATGCCTGCCTGATCTCCAGAAGTGAGGAGCACTTGTTAGGCAGTGAACACCTCCGGCTCTCTGCCCAGGAGTTAAGAGCATTTGGCACTTTAGGAGAGTTGCTAAGCATCCCCAGAATCTGTGGGGGGGTTTTTACCTGTGGTCAGAGCCTCGGTTACCCTGAGATCCCTTTACACCTAATTAAGATAAATCGCAGAGAAATATACAAATATGCAGAATTTACCGGTCTCTTCGACTGATTTAAGTGTATCCCCGCAGGGAACTACACCCATTTAACTAAAATCAAGTTAGAAATCAATTTAGTTACATTAGTGCATTTTCGGTATGGAATAGCCCTTAATTTGAATGGGAATAAAGACCCACTGTGGGCCGATTGATTCTGTTAGGTGAAGGAAAGCTTTTACACTCAATATAGCTACAAACGAAATCTGTTTCAGAATGCTACAGGATATTGTATATAGGAAACATGAGGATCTGTGGGTATATGCGTGGGGTTTTTTGCACAGCTGTGAACATCCTCATTTCTCCTGTGATTTCAAGCATTCCCACACACAGTTATCCCACAAAACCATGAAAAAGGGAGCGGTTTACCTCCCAAGAACCACGGGGGCTTACTTTCAGTGGCAGAATGTGTGAGGGATCAGAAAGGTCTTTCCAATTTAACGTGTGAGCTCAGGAGACACAGGAGAAAGGAAAAGCCTGCCCTCCAGGAGCATTCAGGGGGAAAATGACGCACACTGCCAGGGAAAGGAGTCAGGATAAGAAATCCCATCTCAGCTTGCTGTGTGCAGGGACAGGGACTGAGCATAGCATTACAGGTTGGAGGGAGGGAACGGATCTGTTTGCATCCAGCAGGACCTGGCAGGGAGCGGGGGTCATGCATGGAGCAGCTTGAGCAGCACACGTCCCCAGAAGGAGGGCTGAAATGTCCCTTCAGCTGGCTCACTTTCCTCCGAGGCACAGAGGAGGCTGATGGGTGCACTGGGGGAGCCTGGGAGCACCAAATGTTCCCGAGGGTGTTTGCAGCCTCCTCTGGCTAACACAGTTCTGGCTATATCTGCTGTCTGAAGCAGACCCCACAGCAGCTGCGTCCCATGGGGTTCCCATTTGACCCCATTGCCTTCTCACATCTCCGTGCGTGAGGGAGAGATCAGGCAAAGGAGAGGGAACAATAATCAGGGATATCCAGCAACAGTGGTCTGCTCATCCCATCTGCCTAATTTTCACAACTGTAATTCCTTAGACCTCTGAAGATATCTTGCTAACCTTGCCCCTGCTATCCAGCTCTTGACCTTCAAAAACGGTCCTGGGTACAATGTTATCAAAGATATATGAAGTAAGACTCTAGGTGGCACTTCAGGCTGCATAACCGTGACCTTGTCTGTCAAGACATGCAACATTTAAATAATAAGTTTAATCAGGTAATCCTTAGGCAATCAGGGTGATCAGAAGTGCGTTAGAACTGTGTAGTCCCTGCAGCAATTTCCAGTATACATTTCCAGTGTACCCAGAACTATAGCTCAGTTCCACTTCACTGGAAGAAATCAAGAGAAATCTCAGTCAAGAAAGCCAAACTACTCACTGGAATAAATCAGATACAGCCCCATGGAGTTCTTACAAGACCACAGGTTTGTCACCTATGCAGAAGCAAGAAATCTAAATATATCTGTAAGCCTCAAATACTAGAGGTGAATGCTACAGTAAAACCACAGGCAATTCAGCAAAACACTGCACCACTCCAATACCTGCTGGCAGGGTACTAGGCTGTATTTTGTATTTCTGTTCAAATTGCTTTGTCTATTTTCTGTCCATTTCATCAGAACAGAGCTGGCAGTACTTACTTTTCTCCTCTCTCTAAGCCCCAGTGACTAGTCAGTGGGTGCCTTGGACATGTGCTTACTTGACAATTTACTAAGAATGAAGAAACAGAGCAGCAGTGAAGCATGCTCCAGCATGTTTTTTGGAATCGGGGCCCAAATGCCAATGCATTTCTCAGTGGACATCTGAAGGTGCTTTCCACACCACAATTATCTAATGACAAAGCTGCCAAAGAAGGATTCTGCCTTTTCTCACCCACAGCTATTTGTTACTCTCCCTCCTCCTCCCCATTTATCACTCCTAAGTGTGCTGATACCCTTTAAACTAAATTAGTGAAATAGCTGGTATTAGCAAAACCAGAAAAACCCTTCTGGTCTGCTTTAGATGACACCAGAAATAGCTGCCTTAATGTAACTGTGGCAGGGGACAGGAAAATGCAGTAGGGAAAGGAGCAGAGAGGAAATGCGTTGGGAAGGACAAAGACCTCTTCCAACTGTTTTCTTCCTACAGAAGCACTAATGGTGATTAGCAGCCGGCTCCCTATACTAACTGGAAAAAAAAAATTCTGCTCCTTCCTAGCTTCTCTTCACTGGATCTGTGTTAGACTAACTCACAATTCAGCATCATGGAACCCCACAGAGTGTCTGGAAAAGGGCACAGAAGCCATGCAGGTCTCTCTATGCATGGTGTCTTTTGTCTGCTGCAGTACATCTCCAAGCCCTCCAATGCAGCACAGCCTTTGCCTCACCACTACCCTTCCCATGCCTCATGCAAGTCCCCCAGGAGTGTTCATATACCTGGAAGGGGAAAGACTCGTCCTTTTGCCTCCAGGCTTCACTAGCAAGCAGCAAAGCTAGGGCAGCTGCTCCAGGAGGATTACAACACCTTCTCCCACTGGACCAATCTTTCCCCATCGGCTGCTGAACAGGCAGCAGGCAGTTGGCAGCTGCAGAGAAAAGCAAAAACAGTAAGAAGCAGAATCCTAGCCAACTTGTTGAGGATTTGTAAAATGAGGGTCAAGTTTTGCCAAACTTCTTTTCTTTCACAGTCAAACTTGTGGACCCAGTTCAGAGTGGTTCCCACAACAAGGTTTCGTCTACTCTCTCCTAGGTAGAAGGAACATAACTTATGAAAGCTGACATATCAATGCACAGGTTAGATATTCCCAGGTATACAGAGGTATGAATATACAGAGTAGAGGCAGAACAAAAGCAGTGATTTTTTAATCATTTTTTATCAAGTTCTCTCCATCTCCATCTGAGTCGAGCTGGCCATAGCTGCAGAAGCATTGAATAGTCATGGTATGGGGCAAAATGAGTCCACCTTCCGGGAGAGGGAACATCAATAAGTCCTGCCCTTGCCACCTTAGCCTCTCTGTTTCAACAGCACAAGAACATTTCACCATTATTTTATTATTCATTACCCTCAGTTTATTGCTGTCACAGTCTAACTACAGTTTACTCCCAAGGATATAATGAAGGCCTATTTCATCCTTTGAGCAAAGCTATGGGCAAACTCCATGGCAGTCCCAATAGGAATTTTGGTTTCTAATCCCCAGTGAGGGTCAGGAAGGCTGATGTTGAGTAACACTGATGCATGTGTGTGACACGTTTGTGGTCCTACAGATCATGTGCACTTTATCACAGTGAAATCCCAGCACTCTGGGGTCCCTTGGCCAGGTTTCTTCCAGAGAGCAGAAGCCTGAGGGGATGCAATGTCACTGATGTCACTCCACCCACTTGGGAAGAAAAGCAGCCAGGGCAACAGTCACTGATTCTGGCTGAAGGATGGAGGACAACAGGTTCACAGGATGGGCTCCAAGGTCACTCCTAGCTTCCTGATTACTTTGTCAAGGCCATCAAGGGAGGACCACACCAATGCCCCGTTGATGAGACAGCCTGGTGCTGCACAGTGTGCCCAAGTGTGCCCACTGACATCAGGGAGATGTCATTCAAGGGAAGAGGGGAGAAACACAGACTAAATGTGGCAGGTACAACATAAAACTTGTAGCACCAAATCCTGCTCCACAGTGTTGGGCTGGTGCAATACCTTTCTCCTACCTTTGGTACCTACAGAACAGCTCTTCCTTTAAATCTCTTATTGCCGTTGTCTTTTTGAGCCTGAGTGAGAAACTCAACTCACAGGTTTTTATGCTTGTTTTTATATACATATGGAATATATAGTCTAAAAAATTGGGGGATTTTGTCATCTGGCCCAGCTCTGGACAGTCATGTCATAATGAGAAACACCATAAATGTCGGTTTGCCTTAGAAGACACTCATCAGGGATTTAGGTTCACCATCCACAAACAGTATTACCTACAGTGCCACAGTCAGCCTGAAGGAGGAATGGATTCCTAGGACCTTTGGCATTTCGAGTGAAGTAAAGTTACACAATTAAACTCCAGTTAGGAAATATCCATAACTTACCAACAGGGGACAGCGGGTTAAGAGCATTACCAGCTGTCAGCACCTGGGAAACTAAATTAAATGGCCAGAGCACTGAGATATGAAAACTGAAGGAAAAATCACATGTGCCTACTTTCTTTATGGCTGCAATGTCATAGGTCATATGTTGTGCTAACCTGTAAGAAATAATAGGAGCTTGAAGATAAAATATAGCTCCAAATGTGAACTGGGGCATGGCATAGAAGAAGTTAAGCAAGGACAAACAGATTACTAGTATTCTGAAGTATAAAATCACTGTCCCAGAGACTGCTCTCTCTACTCTTAGCAGCTTCATAAACCAAACCAGCTGTTACAAATAACACTGTTAGATTTGTAAAGGCACCCATTTCCTTGGCTGTAAATATAAATACTATTTCTTTAAACTAAAACTACTCTCCCATGTAAATTTGTTCAGGGTTTTTTTAAAAAATTGAATTAGCATCATATGCAATGACAGCCTTCCAGGGATGTGGAGAGATTCCTGAAAAATTTTCTATCACTCTTATAAATTTATCATTCCCTTCCTGAATATCAAATTAGCTGAGCAGCATAAGGCAAAACAGGAAATGAAGAAGCAACGACTAAAATAATTTGGGTGGGTAATTTGGTGACAAACTGTAGTCCCACACATAGGAAAGGAGATCTCTTAACCCGGGTTTGTGAAATGGGGATAAGAGTAGCAACAGGGACAAGTTCAACCTGTATTGGTGGAGAAAGAGGATGAAAGCATTGAAGCATCTCCTGACTGAGAGACTGAGAAGACATAACCACCTCCCAGCCTTCCATGCAATGGATCTGTTTGCGTTCCCCTACAGCAGCAGATATGGGGCACCAATTATCACATATGTAGTGGGGTTGTCTCATCACTGTGTGGCATCAACAACCTGATTTGGAGGGTTGATGCAGGACAGAGGCTTGGCATCATCCAACAAAAGGGTCTGGGAAGAGTGCAGGAGCAGGTTTGGGGAAGGACAGCGATAGCAGGGAAGAGGCTAGTGGGAGCTGGAGTCAAGCCTAGTGTGGTGTGAATTAAGAGCCTGGCTAGAAGCAGGAAATGTTCACACTTCTCAGAAAGCTTTACAAGCACTGCTAATGAAGTAGCAACCCTCAAAACACTTTTGATCCTATTAATTTTTCAAAGGCATCCATCTGAACAGCAGTTCCTGTCTCTGGGTGCTCCTGTGGAGCAATGGGCCGAGCATGCCTATGGCCTGAGAGGAGCACGGTGATGCTCTCAGCCAGCACTTGCCAGCTGCAAGTACCAGCCTGTCTAATGAGGCCCTCCATCACTCCCTTCCCTGCTGGCTGCACACTGTGGGTGGCACTGGCACGGATGCCTTCACCAAAATGCTTGCTTCATATCAGGGAGCTGCACCTATTTGTAACTCCATTCCCCTGGCTCTGCAGGTGCCTCTAGCCACAAGCCATGTTGAGGGGGAGGAAATGACAGTGGTTGTGGTGGAACCTTCAAGGGAATGCTGACTCACCCCATCCAGAGGTTGCAAGAAACACCCAGAAGTCTCTCTCAATGGTTTGCTGCAGATGGAAAACTGTAGGTGACAGGCACAATAGCTCCCCAGCTTGCCATGGCTCTGAAAAGCCTTGGCCTTGCACAATGTTGCTAAAACAATACAGCAATTAAAAACCTCTGCACAACGAGTCTGGTTCTGCAAACAGACAAATGGGCGGCAGAGTGGTGGCAATGACAAGTGTTGCCTGCTAATCCATTTTCCCTGAGCTATGTGATGGTCGCATCTATAAAGTAGTAGAGGAAAGGGAGGGAAGCACAGGAAATCCATTACTGCCGTAAAGGGAAGGAAACAGAACAGGAGCCTGGACCCAAATCTGGGTCCTCCTGGATTCCTGACCTCCTGCCAGGGTAAGATATTAGAAACCAATACCAGGGGTGGAGCAGCAGTAACTGCGTCAGTGACTCATTCCCTTGGGAAAAGCAGAGCCACCCAGACAACTGGCACAGATCTCACTGCGTGCGTGGCCTTGGAGAGCTCGCCCTTCACTTAAGCAGCTGGCACACTTCCTGTGATGAACAAAAAATGCAGATAATTTAGCCTGGCTACCTGAGTGTTGCCCCTATTATTGTCTCATAGAAATGGAAACAGATTCATCCTGATGAGACTTTTGATCCAAAAAAAGCATGTAGTATTTTGTGAGGTATCCAGGAAATGGAAGTCCAGACGGAAAAAGATAAGGAATTGTCCTTTAAGTTGTTAAAAATCACAGCTACCTTATTATTCAGTGTTCAAGCAGGAGAGAGAACTCTGAGACAGGACAACATTCAGGCTTTCTCCTTCCCCTGCCTGTCCTCCTGCTGCCCATACAGGATTCTGGTCATGTGCTGCGTTCTCACAGTTCCCACACAATCCCACCCTTGTGCTCCCAACTCAGGGATGAGGAAGCTGTTTATCACACAGCATTCCAATTGTCACATTCAGTTCAGACAACGATAATACCCAGTTGCAAGTAGCACATTTTACATCAGTGAATGTTGCAGCAGTTCTTCTCCAGATGGGGAAATGAAGGCTTAGAGGGGTAAAAAAACTTTCTTTTGGCCCCCTAGTAAGTCACTGATCTCCCAGGTTCAAGTGCAAAATTAAACATCACTCCCTAGGCTTGTTTTTAGATTTAGCTTGCCAGTATATTTCTCTGAAGTCCATACAGGAGAATCATGCCTAACACCTGCACCTAGAAATGCATTTTTCATGCTGGGAGAAGGCCAAGTGGGAGGGGGACTTGTGCCTTGGTACTGTAGTTGATCATTCAAGAACCTGTATTCTTTCAGCATTTGTCTAATCAAATTTCAGTAGAATGTACATAGAACTGAATCCAATCTGTCTATTTGTAAAACTTGACAAATTTTTGGCATCAGCAATAGAGAAGCCCATACACCACCATCTTTCCCAAACTGGGAATTTTGCGGCCTGATCAGTGCAGCTTGCCTTCCTGTGTCTCACATGTCTCAAGGAAAATGTTTTGCCTGTAACGGCATCTCTGAACACCAGTGGGGAAGGTCATTTTCGTGGTGGGCTATATCCTTCCTGCACATCTTTCTCTTCCAATCCTTTATCCAGTACTGCTAGCCATAGGCAATACCATAGAGATGCATCTTGACATTGAGTTTTATAGGGACTGATACTTGAGACAGAGTTCCTTCAGAGTTCAAGGCTGGCTTGCTATGTGTTTTGTTTGCTCCTTGAACCTTCTTAAAGCCACAGCTTGGAATTTTAATAGCTTTCCCAGCTGTCTGTCCATGATGGGGGAAGACCCAATGTGACTAAAGGCCTGGTATGACTGTGCTTCACTCCAAGGTAAAATAAAAATGCCTTCCTGAAAGTAGATGTCCATTTTGAATTTGAAACTACACAGCTGCCAAGATGAGCTATTGTTTAATTTTGGTGGCACCTAGTAGTTCAGTGTGTCCTCCATCTGGCCTATACCAAAACGGGTCAATTAAAGAGGGATTGATGTAGAAAGACCCTCTCAATTTTGCTCCAGTCTCATGGGAATGCAGCCCATTCTTACCACCTATGCCATCGCTTCCCATTTCCCCAAGCCCCAAAAGAGCTCATGAGCCCTGGCTGGCAGGTTTAGCCAGTGCTTCACAGCTCTGGCTGTTGACATGCTCTAAGTGTCCAGGGTCTGATGCTACAGTCTGCTGAAATATTATTATTACTGTGGATAGGACATTTGTTAGTATTTTACTATGGCTTTGTTTTCTTGGTTCATCATAACAAACAAACAAGAGTGTGATCTGTGGCAGTTTTCATTTCAGTGTCTCTGCAGCCTTACTGCAGAATGCCATCATCCACACCTCTGATCCCTGAGAGTCCTGTTAGCGCATCTTGTTGGCAGCAGAAATATTCTTCCACTGCAGGTTTGATCCAAAACAGCATATTCCACCATCTGCAGCTACCTGCTGGTGTCCAAGACGTAGTGAGGTGGTTGCTTTCTTTATCCAATAGCATTCGCCAATATTTATCTCTGGCACCAAGCGCTCAGGCTATTTTTGCTCCTGCCAAGGTGGGTTAACGTGTCTTTCTTTACAGACACTTGGTAATGAGCAGTTTGCTGTACTCAGAAGAGGTCACCAGGCTTAAGCAAACACAGCATTTGCCCGTGTGCGGGGCAGCCCCCAGGTCGGCACCTGGAGGGGTTGTGGCACCTACAGCACTTACACGGCCTCTCTCCATGCAGTGTAGTGGCTGCTGCTCAAACTTCACCCTGAGTGCAGTGGTTACACAGGTGCCATCCTGGCCAAATCACTGTCTCTGTTTCAAGGTGAAATATGTCTGGAAAACATCACAATCCTTTGAAACTTCTCAGTAACCTTTCAGCAGTCCAGTCCCTGCTCTGACTCTTCATGGGCCAGCTTTTCTGCTTTGCTTATGTGGACACAGACTATGCCACCTCGACTCGTATTCAGGTGATTTGTTGTTAATATTTTTTTTCTATCTGTTATCTTACTCTGGAGAGTATTTATTCCCTTCTTACTTGTTTTCTTGCACAATTTTTCCCCTCCTTCCACCTCCAAAACACAAGCTGAAGAAGCACTCTATCTATGCTCTGGTTGTGCATTGGTGTGCACTTGCCTTTTATACAGCCACAAGTCTCCCAACACCAGGATGATCTATACAAGCACCCTCACATCAGCTACTGTTTCTTTCAAGCATACCACTAATTCTTTTTTTTTTTTTTAATAAATAATCAATTAACAAAAGAATCCACCAGTTTTTTTGGGGGCAGTATTCTGATCTATGTACGACTTAAATTCAATTATGCTCTTTGAGGAGATTAATTTGTTTTATTTCCCAAAGAAGAAAGGTTACAATCTGTTGTGATTTCTTCTAGATCTTATATAAGTCCTACTGATGTGCCTGAAAGCCACTGCAGTATGTAGTATTCCAAGATTGGTTGTTATTGGTTTTGCTTCTCTCCCTTTTCATCTCATTTTCCCACAGTCCAGAAAGAATTTAGTTGATACATTTGTTCCTTTTCATACCAATCCTCTCAAATATTGGAAGCTTGGATAATGTTCTTGGTCTTTTTTCCTTTTTCTTATCCCTTTCCCTTGTAAGCATGATCACAGACTTCATTTCTGACTACCCGGGTACAGGAGTCAGATCACCTCTGAAATCATGCTCTCCATGAAAAGGAGATGAAAAGACCTAACAAGCAAAAATGACCTGGAAAAAAGAAAATGGAAGAACCATGTACTTCTGTCAGCAGCTCTGCTGAGGACCCAGCCTGCTTGCCAGCAACTAAGAAGCTCCTCACCACTGTAGGTGACTAAACCTAGGGCACAGTTTCAATGTCTGCCAAAATCAACAGCAGGCCAGAGGATGGCACATAGTGATTGCTGGACTTGTCTTCCAGTTCTGATGACTGGTCAGTTCCCAATCCTGTGCCTCAGTTTCCTGTTTCTGGAATAGGTAGAGCTGCTAAATTTTGCTACAAAAAGCAAATCACCCTTTATGTATGCCAGGAAAATAATAAACACGGCAACGGGAAGGGATCAATAAAACAGATCATAATGATGAAAGAACTAAACTAAATGTCTCTTCCTTCAAATGCCTCATGCACAGCCAAGACTGGAGGCTGGCAGAAGTCAATGAAAAATTCCCCTTCCCATAAAAAGTACAAAGTATTCAAATTATTTGCATTTTATCAGTAAGTACAAATAAATGATAGAGAAAGAAGTCCAGTTTCTGTACTGTAACCCTTGCCTCCTGCCTTTCCCAACAGGAAAGTGTAAAGCTCTTCTACAGGGATAATTTACAGGGATGACACTGAACCCAAGAGCCTGGACTCCTTCTTGGAGTCCTTGGAATAGGCAACTGCCTCCCCTTCCTTGCCAGTCACTATGTCCTTTCTTGGACCTAGTCTCAAGTACATGCAGATCCCTATTTATCAAGCTACTTCCCAGCTGTGTCTAAACATACTTTAGTGAATTAATGCGCAGGACAATTAAAACTGTAACTATATAGAAAGGAACATAATCCCAAATATTTTTAACAATCTAAACAGATTAGACTGTGCAATATGGACTTCTGGCTCTACAGAGAGATATTTGCTTCTATCTCCAGCTGTTTAAAAACTTACCTTTTTTACTGCATTCAAAATTGCTCCTTCCACCCCCATGTCTGTATACAAGGAGCAGCAGGACCACAGAGCACCCTGCTGCAGTCACAGGTCACACAAGACCACATCTCATCTTGACCCTAGCACACTCATGACCAGATGTGGCTCCAAACATGGTTTTGCTGGTTTCACACCACACAGGTATGGATACAAGACCTGGCCAGATCCAAGGGGAAGAGATCATGGATCAAAAGTTTTTACCAAGGTACTGTACAAACACTGGAAAGAAAGAGGACCTTGAGCCTAAAGAATAGGTAAGATGTGTAAAACAAGAATGCTAAAGAGATTTCAGTAACATTAATGTTCCCTAGATATTTCCACGCGCTGCTTTATAAATTAATCTTAATGAGCACTGAATCAAAAAAGTACCTCAGGCAGATGAGCCAAAGAATAGGCAAAGGGTAGTAAGAAGAATGAGTATTTTATCTTCCAGAGAGGAGATTGTTCTTTTGACCACAGAATAAGATCAAACTGGTTTAATCACAGAACACAAACTCTAAGCTAAAAAGAAGATCTAGTGTGCATAGAAAGAGGACAGTAATTTAAGTACACTGTGTTTGTAATAAAGTAGCTTTATTTAAGATGATAAAAGACAGGCAACTGCCCCAAGGCATGTTTCCTCTGAAACTCAATCCATGCTCATGTTCAAACTTGCAGGTGCAATGATCCTCTTGCTTCTATGTAGAGAATGAATTTTGGACAATTAGCCCTCACAAGCTCACTGCCATTGCACTTTCTTGCCATTTTGATACATTCATTATTGGTATTTTTTTTTCTATTAAGTCTATACAACTTTTTCATTCAGGTGTTTTGCTTCAGCTGTTTTATTCATCCTCCTTTTCAGTAAATTCTTTAAAAAACAGTTCCTTACAGTACTTTGTGTTGGCTTTATGGAAGTGGTAGATCCCAGTCTATATCAGGGGTCAGCACAGACAAGAAAAATTAATTTTCAGTATTTTGTGTGCAGGACAGAGCAGAAGAAGAGTAAAAATGAAGTGCAGTCACTCACAATGGCATACATGTTCACGAGAGCCAAGATTCTAGCAATACCAATTATAATATTTCTTCTTATTAATACTTTAAGAACTAAAATCTTGATACATTCCTTCTCTCCCACTCTCAAGAACAGTTATTGTCACAGTTACTTTCTTCAGAAAGTTTATATTTAATTCCACATTTCCAGAACAAAGTATTTGGCCTGAGTTGTCCAGGCATCTGCACATGTGCATTGGTCACAAGAAACTCAGGATTATGCACATGCAGAAAGCTATTTTCGGCTATTTATTTATGCAGCTTTCTTTCAGGTTGATAGGTACTATTTCTTCTCAAAGAAAGAAATACTACTGATGGACATTCTACCTCCATCTTCTTGTGAGAGTAGTGTCTATGCTTCCTCAAACACATAGCTTTTACATATCTGAGGTTGGCTTACTAGAAAAGATCATGTGCTCTCATTCAGTGGTGCAGAACATGTTTAAAGAAACATACTTACATAGAGAGAGGAAAATAGTGTGTTGCTACCATTGTTGTCTGAGAAAATTTTTGCCTTTACCTCTTGTCCTGTTTTGGATTTAGTTTCTAATCCCCTTAACAGGCTTTCCCAAATCCTGAGTAGTTTAAACTATTACTTAATATGTTCTTTGCTAGAAGGATTTTCTGCCTGTGTCTATGTACATTCTAATATGTATGCACATACACATAACATTATTATTCCCTTAGTGGCAATTAAGCAGCATAATCCACCTCAAAGATATTTACAACAATTTAAACTACCCTGAATCAAGGAGTTGAGAGGATTAGAGATGAGATTTAAGCAGTTACTGAGAGGATAAATTTTACTATTCCTGTGCTCTGTAGCATTGTTTGACTTTGGGACCAGAGAACGGAGAGTTTGGAAGTGATTGAAGCACAGAAGGAAATTAATCAAAAGTTTAATATTAATCAAAACCCAGAATACTTTGTTTGTGGAGAACTTTTATGTTTAGAGGAAGGTAGACAGCTGGCTCCATCAGCAAGTTTGTTCAACTTGGTTGCAATCTCCTGTCATTGGTAATTTGAGGACTATCAGTGAGTGTGTGTGTGTACTCCCACACCATCTCCAGCACCCTGCACATCTGTGTTGTGAACAGTGAACAGTGGATCAGGCTTAAACTGAAAGCTCTGGTATCTTCAGTAACATATGGCATTCTCTGGGGTAGAGGGCACAAACTAGCACTGAATATTCAAGCCACACTGGATTTATCAAAGAAAAAAGTACCCAAAGGTAAAAATTTGGCTATGCTGAAGAAGGATTGAACTCATATGGATTGAACAGCCCTGCTGTTTGATTTTTGCAATGTCTATGTGGTGAATCAGGACACCAGGATTGTTTATGGGCACACCCTGACCTGTATTTATATCAACACATTTATGCTTTTCAGTCTCAGACTCCTCAGCTGAAATAGTGTTTGGCTGAAAGTGTCTGAAGAAAAGCTCACCCAAAGTATTTATCTCTTGCACAATCTGTCGGGCCAGTTCCTCCAGTCTACCTTGTCAATGGAGTAAGAGTAAACTCTCTGAAGCTGCCCTTCTTCTGTATGCAGCACCTGGGATATTGTATATTTCCCCTCTCTCTCTGCCAGTGAGAAGCTACCACTAAAAAGTGACACCTGGTGAACTAAATATATATCCCACATAATTCCCCAATACCCTTGGGCTCAAGGGCAGCCTGGCCAGCAGTCCATGGAATAGCCCTCAAAAGATGTGGTCCTGCTCTCTTCCCCACGCAAGGCTCTGGCAAAGTTGGGAGCAGCAAAACCCCATCCTCTGCAGTCAATTTTGCATTGCTAATGAGAGCATGCAGCACCTTCTTTCTGAATGGATGTTTCCTTCCCTGTCAAACGTTTTCTAACATATCTGTGTGTGCTGCTTACTAGAAAGAAGGGAAGAATAGGAAAATGTGTGTTGAAGACATGAGGATGGAGAGGCCGAGCACAAGGAAGCCCTGGATCATGCATGTCATGTCTTGTCATGTGTTTATATCAGCTTCACTTCCTGGAGATCCACACCTGGTCACGGATGGCACAAGCTCCCTGTGGTCTCCAAATGGCAACAGGAAATTCTCATTATAACTCCTCCTTCTGACTGTAGCTACTTCACTTACTTAAGAAATAGAATCATTAAGGGGAACAATCTATTTGCAAAGCTTGTAAAAGTTCTAACTGTGTTTGTGGTAGTTTTCCTTTTAAAAAATATAAATTATTTCAAACTACTTTTAAGTTCCTGCAGCAGTACCACGAGACAGTGAAATTCCCCATTCACAAACCAGAAGGAGAAACAATATTTTGGATATGGCAGTGGATTTCATGCCCGAAGTGCTCAGAAGTTTATTGCATTTACCAGGGAGTGGGATCGGAAATTACAAAAATTATGATAAATAGCTTGCCATAGCCCATCTACAAATTTCACCTGCTGACATGGTTTAGCGGGCAGACACTAATACCACTCTCGGGAGGAAGAAGGAAACCAGCACCGGGACAGGAAGGGTTAGGCAAGATTTAAGTGAGTGTACAGGAAGCAATAAAGGTTGTGAAGATTTAGCTGGGTTCTGGTGAGTGTTTGATTGAATCCTTGGTTAGGGAACAAACTTGACAGCATTTTCTGTTTTTGCTGTAGGAACAACTGTTCACTTGTCTAAATCCTGCCCTCAGCACTGATATATATCAGCCTTCAATTTGCTCTCACTTCCATTCGAATCACAGTATGAATCAAGCACATCGCCCCTGCTACTATGCAGATGGTGTGCCGAAAAGACTACACAGTTTTAAGGATTTTTTATCTCTTTCTTTAATTTTAATTAAGGCCTGATTTGTTCTTCCATTTCCTGCCTAGGGTGAATTTAACACAGGTGGTGTCTTCCAGGGAAGGGCAGGGGATTTGGGTGAAACCTCAAAGCTGCCTGAACACGCCGTGCTTTTGGCTGCCAAGCTTAGCCCATGTTTTACAAGCCCAAGTTTGGCAGACAGCGATACCAACAGGACCAGCCCTGGGAAGGGCTCTGGGAGCTCAGCCCTGGCCACCAGCAGGGGAGCCTGGCCAGCCGTGTCTCAGCAGCCCGAGCCAGCATCAGGTGCCAGAGTAGATCAGATCAGAGGTCCAGCTCGCCTGAAATCCTGACTCTTCTGCTTGCCAGGAACACATGCAGAAGAACCCCCCCTGCAAAGGACAAATGCCCATCCAAAACCATATTCAGCAGTCCAGTTTCACTGCAAGAGGGAAGTGCTCACTGTCACAAGCCCCGAAGCAGAGATCTGAGTTATTAAAATAATATTACATTAAATTATGAGTTCACAGATTAACTTTTACCCTGGATAGTTTAACTACAGATGTAGGCAGTATTGATTGCAATGTCTAACATTTGTTAATCCTGCTGAGCTTTTCACCACAGTATTTTCTCAAAGCCATGACAGAGACACTGTCTTAAAAAAGTATCTGCTGGTTTAGATTTAAACCTGTTGCTTTTATTTCTGTATCTCTCTCAGATATTTATTACAAAGGAGAGTACACAGGAGTGACCACATGACCCCTTGGTACCATCTGTTATTTTATATACTGCAGTGACATCTCTTCCTTGCCACCTTCCACTACTCACTCGTCCATATCTTCATCTCAAAGTGTTTCCATACCTCTTCATCACAGGTTTTGTTACTCTTCTCTGGACATAAAAATATGTCAGCCATATAATCTTTTATGAGGTGAAGCTACCCCTACCTAAAAACAGCATTCTAGCAGAGGACATGCCATTGATCTTTCCATAAAAAGGCATTGTAATTCTCACATCACTATCCTTTATGCCTCCTTTAATAGAAGGATAACCTGATTCTGGGAACCTATTCCCAAGGAGCAGCTAGCTGGAAAGAGGTTCGGGCTCTCTGAGTTTTGACCAGAACTTTTTATGATGTGGCAGAGCCCAAAGCTGTGTCTGTCAGCAAGGTCACCTTTGCCATGCACACGTGTAAGGTTCTGTCCACTGTCTCCACCCTGCTCCATGTGAATTTTGGTTGCCAGGCATGGCCTTTGTTTGCCTGCCCAAAGCAGAGTGCTGAGCACCATTGTCCTCTGTGCTGCGGAGGTGGCTGCAGAGCAGGAACGAGCAATAGCAGCAGTTCCAGGGGGCCCGGGGGCAAAGGTGGAGGTCATGACCCCTTGTGTATCATTAGGCAATTAGCAGGGGCCCTCTCTAACCTCTCAAAACACAAGGCCCTGGGCAAACTGTCCTCCCCTATCCAGCCATGGCTGACCCTCTCTATCCGTAGCCACACTGGGAGTGTTTTGACACCCTCTCAGATATTCTTCTGTTCTGCATATCAACAACACTATTACATGCTTTTCTATCTGCATCTTGCAAAGTTGCCAGATTTTGAGGCACTGGAAGATGACCTTATTCAAAGAATTTCATATAACTGGCACTCTCAGAGCTGCTATAGAAACAGGCTGGGTATTTATAGGTTTTGTCCAAGGTGCTGTCCCATCTCAGGATCCTGCTGTCTGTATCTAAAATGAAATGTTTTTGCCCAAAGGGGCTTAGAAAACAGTGGCCAGAGCCATGTGTGAAATGAGAAGATACAGAAGGGAAAGATTTAAGGATTTAGACATAATTGAGCCTAGCCAACTCAGCTAAGCAGACCCCATTGAGGTAATTCCTGACTCCCTTGAAAATCTACCCATATTTGGTCATAATAAAACAGGCAAATCTCAAATGCCTTTTCCTGATTTTAATTGTCTTCATATTTGCAAGCTCAGTCCAAGAAGTTATGTGCCCGGGTACAGCTGGTATGTTTCTGACTGTACATGCAAAGGCTGGGTGGTCTGAATATGCCATTTCTGAGACAGTGGGGCTTCTTCTACTGTAACTGACACCAATGTCCTTTGCAAGAGACAGTGAAAACAAAGGAAAGGGAGGACAAAAGGAAAGAGGGAGGAAGGAAGGAAGGAAGGAAGGAAGGAAGGAAGGAAGGAAGGAAGGAAGGAAGGAAGGAAGGAAGGAAGGAAGGAAGGAAGGAAGGAAGGAAGGAAGGAAGGAAGGAAGGAAGGAAGGAAGGAAGGGTCAGTCTGACAGAAGAAATGAGAACACCAGATGTATGCTCCATGCACAGCATTTTATTAGATTACCCTGTAAGGAATGGTTCAGTTTTGTGTATGGCAGTACAGGCCCTTCCCTCTCAAGGCTATGGCAAGAGAGAGAAAAGATGCTCCTGTTGTTAAGGTAGTGACGCAGAATTCAGGAGATCTGGCTCCCATTCCTGGCTCTGACACAAACCTTGTGTAAATCACTTAATCTCTCTGTGCCTCTGTTTCCCATCTGTGAAACAGAGATAACACATCCTTTTTCTCACCCCAGTCTGTCTTGTCTATTTAGATTATCTGCTTTTCTGGGCAGGGAAAGCTTCTTACTGCATGGGCTTGGGTTTTCAGTTTGTTTGTCCTCAGCGCTTTTTGTTGGATCTTTTAAGACCAGAGGGAACCAGAATGATCATCTGGTCACAACCCCTTATACAAGACAAGTCCTGGGAGCTCCCAGAATTAATTCCCGTTTCAGGAGCTGAGATTAACAAACGAAGAGACTTTAGGAGAAATATATATGTATGTATGTATGTATGTATGTGTGTATGTGTGTGTGTATGTGTGTATGTGTGTGTGTGTGTGTGTGTGTGTGCAACTTAAGAAAAAGAAAAAAATTCCCAAATCCAATGTAGTCTTTTATTAACAACTATCAGGAAGCTTCGCAGATAAAACCTGATGCTTTATTACTTGCTTAATTTTGTATAGACTCTTTTCCCACTACTAGAATGATGTTTTCACCAGTGGCTGTTATCCATGCTGAACTCAAGAGCTCTCTCTAATCAGTGTGTATGTACTTATGGTGGACTTATTTTCCCTAACTTTTACTGTGCCTGTAACCCAACCTAGCTGTCCCAGAGGTGAAAGAACCTGAATGCAGAAATTCATGCCAAAGATCTTAGATAACTCTCTTGAAATAGGATAAAATGGCCTCTGAAGGGGTCTGTATTGTCTTTCTTGTGCATGGACCTTGGATAAAGTTATTATCCCTATTCACACTCTTAGGATAATTCTGGAGCAGTTACATGTTGTTCCCCATTCTTCTTGACATAGGATTTCTTTGCAGAATTTATACTTGAGATTCACTGCACTTCATGATGAGAGCACAATTGTGATTGCAACTCGACTTCAGCTGCAATTGTTGCTCCTGTTAACGTTTATTCAGGCCCTCCTTTCTCCATCATCACTCTATGCTGGTAATTGGTGACATCCAGTGAGATAAGTAGATTTGAAAGACTTTCAAGAGAAAAAAGAATTCTACTTTGAATTTTTCTAACCTGGACATGCTCTAACCATAGAGCAATTGAATTAAAGACCTTTTCCTGTGGTTACATGTTAAATAAAGGCTGCATCTGCTTTTGCATTTTGTGCATCCTTGAAGTGTGCTGTAAGCACACTCCTTGGATGAAGCTCTGCATGGGAAACAGATAGACAAATGTATAGTTATGACATTGGTACTGAACTGCTCAACCTTGTCAGGATTGAGGTGTCTTCTGGGAGTGCACAAAAGCAGAACCTCAGTTGCCTTGGAAACTTCTCCAGCTGAAAACCAAGGAGATTAAGGCAGTTCTGGGCAGCCACCGAGCTGAGCTTTCAGGACCGTCATTTTAGATTCAGATGCCTAAACTCTTCCTAACTTCTCTCTTAAACCACAGTTTTCAGAGAAACCCTCTCTTTGAATAATCAAAATGTCAAGCCACACAAACACATTACAGAAGACTTAATCTCTTACATATTAAAACTTTGAATTAAATTACCCCATTTGAAATCTGATTTTAAATGATATCAAGATAGTTTGATCAAGATAGTTTGTCTTTAATTATATCACCTTTTTTTAAATTCCTTATTATTCAAGGTCCCTATCAGCCATTCCATTATTTTGCCTGGGATCGAAGGCAAGCTGACAGGCCTATAATTACTTGGGTCACTGCATTTTCCTTTTTTAAATATTGGTACAACATTAGCTTTCTTGTAGTCCTCTGGAACATCCCCAATGCTCCTTGGCTTGTTAGAAATCAAAATTAATGGTCTGTAGTGCTCCTAGACTATTGATCTTAAAATCTTGGATGTAAATTATCCAGACCTACTAATTTTAATGTATCAAACTTTAATATCTGCTGTTTAACACATTCCCTTAGTTACTGCTAGAATGAAAAGCATTTCATCATCATTCTGTCCTGAATCATCTGGCTTTTCCCCAAATACCGAACAGAAGTATTGATTGAACACCTCTGTCCTTTCTGCATTATTACGGAGAATTCTATCAGCTAATAAATGATTAATACTATATCTAGGAAAGGGTTTATACCTGAAATCCTGTATAATTTCCTTTTGTTCTGTTTAAGAATTTCTACTTGTCTTATTTTTTTTCCCTACTAAATTTTCTGGTGCTTGGTATACACTGCCTTTCTCATTTTCCTGCATTCACATTTACTCCCCTGGTTTAGGGACCCAAAACAGTTCTTTGTTTTATGAAACTGACCCTTTAGAAGGCAACATGGATGTATTTGTGTCCATTAAACTGAAAGGAGGATAAAGGACCTGTCTTTGCCTTTCTTCATCTAAATCCTTTTGAAACTTGGCTTCAGACACAAGTCTTTTGTATCCAAGCCTGCATTTCCTTGCATTCTTGGAATAAACCATCATTTTGTTAAGTAAATGAATCAGTATTTAGCCTGTGATCCAAAACTTCAGCTGATTAATGTTGTTGAAGAATTTTCTGAAATTACAGGAAGAAATGAAGTGAAACTGGACTCTTCCTAAAACTTCAAGCATGTACTGCTGACACATGTAGTAATGTTTGGGAACCAACAGAAGCGGGTCCTCCTTCTGCTTCCACCGAGGAGGTTCATACTCTCCTCTTGCAAAATATCATGATTTTTCTTCTGAGTGAGCAGTAGGTCTCAAATAACTTCCTACCATGTAGGGCATGTGCCATGCAGAAGAGCAGCTTTGATCTTATGCAATAATGAGCAGAAATGCTTACATAGGTATGCCTTATTTTTTAAGCACATCACAGGAAAATAAGATAGATTTTTTCCTAAATCTAGTATTTTAGAAAAAAAGAGCATTACAATTAGTTGTGAGTTAAGAGGAAAAGGGAATTTTTCTAGCAGGAGGTAGCAAATTTTGTGTTGGACTTTGGGTAGATCCCTTAATGTCATTACTATGCGTGTACTTTATTAATCTTTACCTACGGCATATATGGACCAGACAATGCACGGGAACCAAACTGTGTTGCTCCTTTCAAGTCACCATTCACATCACTGAGATGCATCACTAACTATTTTCATTAAATAAGACTGATTTTTTTGCGTAATCCCCTCCCTGAAGGACTGGGATTGTTCTATGCTTCCATGGAAAGAAGCCAGCACTTGGTCCCACTAGCACCTGCAGTGCTCATGAAGGGCATCATTTCCTTCTCATCATTAAAGCTACAAAAGCTGAGGTGAAATGTCTGAGACTACATCCTGCTAGCAAGAGGAGAGAGAACTGAAGCGACAAGGTTCCAACAACTGCAAAAAGAATGCAAAAGAGAAAAAGAAATAGCACTAATTCAGAGAAGTTCAGAGTAATAGAGAAAACTCTGCTCCTGGCCTATCCAGACACATGAAGAAGTATGGGAATTTCCAGTGTGACTGATCTCACCACCTGCCACACTGCAAAAGCAAGCAAGCTTACTGTGGAGATGAAAATGGCTGTTGTGTAAGTAGCTGCAACTAATAAATTCAAAGCAAAAATTATGTAATGAATTTGCAATTAAATAAAATATTAAAACTAATTTACACTTCTACAGTATCATTAGGAACAATAACTAAGCTGCATAAGCTCTTTGGAGGCTCACAACTGTACAAAGAAAACCTCAACCCCACTGAACTTAAAGGGAGTGTTTATTTATGAACTTAAACAAAGAGCAAAACCAACTTCTGCTGACAATACTTTGTTGTTTAAAATGGTAAATACACAGAAGGAAGAACAAGTCTGACATTCCAGAGAGGTGTTTGGGCATGCCCAGTTGTTTCAAAATGCAAAGCTGGGGTCTTATCAGAAAACTCTTCAAGGCAAACATATTTCTTACTTAACCACTTTAAAAGATGCCAGCATGCTGAAGTTGCAGTAATTTCTGAAAACAAATGAAGAATATGTTAAAGCACAAATTAAGCAGTTAAAAACCAGGAATCACAGCTTCCTAATGGGTAGGAAACCTGGTTTATAGGCAAGTGCTGGAAGGAAAAGGTTGGTAGCTTGCCTAATTGTAGAGCTGAGGGGCCTACAGATGCTGACAGTTGTACATCTGCTTTTCTTGTCTTCTGACGGACAGGAACCAGCTCCAGTCCAGGAGCACTGTAGGCACAAGTCCAAGGTGATAATTTCAAAGTGGCACAGCTGTGGTTCTTGATCAGTTCAAGTGTGTTTTGCCCTCATGATCAGCAACAAGACCCTACAGCCAAGGGAACTTCCGAGTAATCTGAGTTCCCAGCTGTGGCAATAACCAGATCATCACAGGCTGATAAATCAATATTGCTTGGTTGCCCTGGGAACAAGAAAAATGCCCAGACCTGTTCTCTTTGGTAACAGAGTAGGGTGATAAGTCATTGTTTCTCCCCTCCTGTGAAGCTTTCCCAGAGCTCCTGCTTCATGAGCTATGTGGAATGTGTCTTGCAGGTTTTGGAGAGATGAGCATTTCAGTGCGTGGCTTGTGTAATCAGAACTTTGCTTCCAACTTGCAATAAGCATGATAAGAAAAGGGATAGAGTTGTTTGGGTTTGGAACCACAAGAATGCAGCTGCTTCAGTGCTGGCCCACATGTGGCTGCCCTGGTGTGTGGGTGAAGGAAGGGTGGGATTGCCTGCACCCATCAGGGTAGATGAAGCTGGATGACTCAAAAGCAGATATCGGACTAGAGCCCCCTACACCTGACTCACACAACTATCCTTTAAACACCAGCCACTTTCTCAGAAAATGTGCCTGAATAAAATACTCAAATATTCAGTATTTTTAGAAATGGGGGGGGGGGGGTGGGTGGGCGAGAGGGGTGGGAGGAAGGAAGAAAAAACTCTGAAGAATCCATTTTAAGACAAATTTCAGTGCTCACCTGAAGTACCCTACCAAAGGTCAAAGAAAAACCCCAGGTTTAAAAAGCTCTAATCCTGTTTGACCCGCAGCATCTGAATAAAGGCAGACCAATAGTCCCTTCTCCAGGCCCAAATAAGACTTGCATGAATTCACTGTCTTGAACTTAAAAGATCAGAAAAACACAACACATGCATGAAAACAAAGGGTCCAAAAATTCAGTCCTACAGCTGTTATAACCATTTAAACATTTCAATAGCTTTTATAAATGTATGCCAAACTGGAATTATTTCTCTCATAATACTATTATTAATATAGTAAAGAACTCCAGTTTAAAAAATAATTGTGTAGCATCACTCATAAAGGAATATTATGCAAAGTATATTTGCCCTAATGTTTTGGTCCAAAGATTTCAGTAATGACAGGAGAAATTCAAACATTGACACTAGTCTAATTTCTCTGATGTTATCTAACTGAGAGATAGCATAACATTCCTCTGTCACAAATTATCCTCAAGACACTTCAGACATTACAGTAGTATAGCTAGCTCTTTTCCTTTTTACATTAAATTCTTCACAAATTTGAAGTGTAAAAATGTGTAAAACAAGAAGCAATTCTTTAAAATTTCTATTGACATCTAAAATAAGAACATCTTAATAAGACTTCCAGCAATACATTAACATACACCATTAAAAAGAAAGGGAAAAAAGCCCCTAAATTAAGTGGAAAGCAAATATTGTCTTAAGAAAAAAAGTTATATATCAGTAGTTCCAACAGATAATAACAAATGCAGATTTAGGAAGACTGAGAAGAGGAAGTTTATTTATATTGACTGGGGAATATAAGGATGACAAGCAGAATACATACCTCATGACATCAGAAACCCAAGAATTTGCTGCCCACTGTTGAAAAGGTAATCTCCAGCTCACAAAAAACTCCCCTATGTATGCTCTGCAGGAAGAAATTTCTGATGTTTAAGGAAACATCTTCCAAATACAAAGCAGTAGGTGACAGAAAGTACAAATTATTTGAGCCTTCATCTGAAAATGAATAAAATGCAGACCCAGAGGTCTAATATTGAATTTCTAAATATTTTCTAATCTTCCTAATTCCTCATCAGTCTCAAAGGCAAAAGAGTACCAACACTCAAGTTGAACAAGAATTATCTAAGTGATATTCAACAAGGATTCAGCATACTCTCTCCCTGAATTTGATTTATGGCTGGTCATCTTTGCTTTAATGTCCTAGAAGTCTCTCCTACATAATATATGTTATCAAGATTGAGTAAATTACAAAAGAAGCATCATGCATAATTCGAATTCTCTTCTCACAACAGGATGTTTATTTCCTGTTTCAAGATAGCAAAAAGGATTTCCAGTTATCATATTACAGCAATTTACAAAAAATGCCTGTAGGCAGGAAGTTCATGAAGAGTGAAACTGGCTCATAACTAGGTTAGCACATGTGAATGGACTCTGAAATGTAAATTTATCTTGTGAAAAAAAAAAAAAAAGGAACATCAGCAGATACAGGTATTAAATGAACCAAAGGTCACAGTGGCAAGATTAGTGCCTAGAACAAGAGGTCCCTGGTTGAGGACAGAACATCCAGGCACCCATTGTGAAACTAATTACAATAAAGCCAAGCCAATCTTTTAAATAAATAACTCTTTGTGTCCTAATAATAAAAGAGAAAAGACCTCATCTTTCAGTCTCTGAGTTTTCATCAGCCCCTTTGGGCAAAATTGGATCGTCACTCTGACCTCCTGCAGATGCCCATGCATGTGCCTGAGGCTGTCTGAGAACAGGGTTTGGCCTCTGGTGGACTTCAAGCAATGTGCATGCAGAGAAAATCCAGACTTTCAGTGAGGCTGGAAACTTACAGAAAACATAAGCCCCAGGAAAAATGGAGTGGTCTGAAAATATTGCATACACTCTTCAGAAGATGCAACCTGAAGTCTTTTTCTTTGAAGATGAGATGGTATCCAGGTAAATGTCCTGGAGCTTAAATAGCTTGTTCCCTTTGGAAGGCTCAGTGTGGAGGGGTGGTGGGCGCTCAAAGCATGCCATGCCTGCTCTATATTTGGCAATGACCCCAAACAGAGGCACAGCAATCCTAAACTCCTTTAGGGTGTGGAAAGCCAGAGCAAACATCACCTTCTTTGTTGTCCCTTTCCTTCCCACCTCCATCCCAGCATGTCCCTGGAAGGTAGATGTGGGCCCTACTGAAAGCCATTTTTCAGGGCTGCTTCAGTACCACATAGGGTGTCCCTCTGGACTTCTGTGATGTGTGTGGCTGGTGTAAGCAGCCACCTGCAATCCAGCTCCTCTCTGACTAGGTTCTGCCCTGGACAAAGCAGCACTCCCTCAGTGATGGCACAGATAAAGAAAATTATCACCAGGAAAGTAAATTCCTCAAGCTTCAAGTGCATTTGCAAAAGAATAATTAATCAGCTGTGTGAAAGAAGGATGGATGCTCTGGTCCACTGAAGGCATATATGTAATTTAAAGGTGCAGTGCAACATCCCAGATACCATTAATCAGAAGAGCAGCCATTTTCTGAACTTTGAGATCCTATTTCTTTTAACTTTATGAAACCCACTTGGCATGTAGCTTACAGATCAGGGTACTTGCCATTCTGATGATTACACCAGACCGTCAACATTTCCACAGAACTCTCCAGGAACACATGCCTGGAAACTACAGGGGAGTGTTTAGCAGGTATGAACAAAGCCTCAAAGATAATTCACTAGAACCAGGGAGGCGTCCATCTTTCAATAGGATGAAATTAAATACAGAGCAAATGTCACTAAAACAATCTCATCCTTTTCAGAAGTTGATCCTCAGCTGTTATCAACTGAGAGAATTGCACCATTTTGCAAAGAGCAGCCTCACACCCAGCTGGGTATCTGACTAAAGATTGCAACATATTAAATACAAGTCATAGAATTGGAAATAAATTCCTCTCACTGAAAGTGGTGTAAAGCTGGAGTAATATCACTGATGTCAGCTGGGTAACACAGATTGCCACCACTGCGCTTTAAAGAACTTGGTATTTGATCTCATTCTTTTTCATGAATTCACCTTAGAAGCCCATCAGGCACAGTCAGTTCTTTTGTCTTTGCTATGCTGCTACTGCTGTAATTAATCTTTTTCCAACCACCCTATTGGCAATTTCCCTAATGCACACATCCTCCCTCTCCCTCCCTCCCTCTCCATCTCTTTCTCCTCCAATTCCTCTCTACTGTGCACTTCCTCCTTCACCAGCCTTTTGGGAACATATCATCTTTTCTCTTAGCCTGTGAGCCACATTGTCTTTAAACTCTTCTTATCAAGGTACAGAAGTCTTTTACTCAGAGGTATCTGTGCCCTGAATATGGGCTTGGTTATTGAAATGGTGATATAAATTAAACCTTCACATTAACATTAGTACTAATACTGCTGCTTGACAGTGTGTGTAAGTAAAATACACTTTAAGTTCTGACCAGAGCAGTACATGCTATTATTTTAAATAATGTCTGGGTTTTTTTCTATCTAAAAAAACTTAAAGAAAGTAACTCATTTTGAGTCACTTGAATCAGTTGACACTACAAATAATTTCTTGGTATATTTTTAGCTATCAAACTGAAGCTTATTTCAAAGCAAAATATTTTCAAGCAAATAAAATTGAGATGGGATTTTTCTAAAAAAAAAAATAGATGAAAAAATAATTTTCTAAAAAGTACTGAGATTAAAATTCTGACCATTAAAACAAGATCAGCACCTGAAATGAAATTTAGTTAACCCCAAGAGGCAGATTCATTTGGAAAAACGTCTTTCAAATATTCTGCTCAGGAGGGAAAACAGTACTTCAGTTCTGGTTTGCTTTAATCATGTGCTGTAGACAAAGCAAGGACTGGGGGTTTTGCCTGGACTGGTGGGTCAGTGAACTCCTGTGAGGGAAGTGAGTGTGGCCAGGCAACGCCTGTTCACCAGTGCCTTGTGCTCTCACAGGTGCTGGAGTCTGGGGGACCTGCCTGCCACTTGTCCTTGCCCATTGGACCTTTTGCTTCTATTAACAGTTGCCCTCCCTATATGACAGTGGCTGGGATGTCTGTGTTTGTACAGCCTACTCAGTTTCACTGATTGTGTGATTCACCAAAATAAAAGGCGGGAAATTTAAACTATAACTTTTAATAAATTCTCATAATAATAATAGTGTATAGACAGGTTGATATGTGTACTACAGCACTTTCCCAAATTGTTTTTTTCCCTTACCAAGCAACCCTTTTGCTGCCTCTGTGTTGACAGTTGAACTCTCTAATTGCCTCTATCAGGCCTGTGAGCCATGTAAATCCTCCTTTTCATGAAGGATGCCCCCATCCCTGTTTTGTCCGTGTGTCGTGCTGTGCACTGCACACCCTAAGAGTACAAATAACATTAGAGACACTGGGGTGGTGGAAGTGTACAGGCAGCACATCTCACCCACACAGGTGCACACCCCATGGACACTGAGGTGGCTGCAACCATTTTTTCCCAGCTGCTCTTGCATCCAGGCCCATCTTTAGAAGCCAACACAAAACATGGTCACTGGTCACTAGTCACTTGAAGAGCAGGAAAGCAGACATTCCATTGCTATTCATGTTACTGTGGGATAACACTAATCCTCATGACCAGAATGGTTAACTCCAGAAAATTTTACATCCTTTTTTCTGTGATGAGCACATCCCACATAGATGTTGGTGGCTGTCCCAAAGACTGGGTAATGGCCAAGTATTATTTTCTTAACTTTCAGTTCTCACTCACAGATACAGACAATGAACATATTCCTGCCACTGATGTTCCCAGCATGACTTTTATTTCTTCAGTGGTAAGCATGATTTTGGTGGAAAAAGCAGCAATAATAGACCTTGAGCTCTTCTATTGCCCCGCCACTGGCATCTGGTTTGACAATGGTAGTCCAGACAAAACCAGATTTGGAATAGTGTGGCATACATTGCAGACAATGATGGAAATTTACCTCAGGACTTCCTGAGGGTGTCAGGTCTGAACTGTCCTAGCACTGAACTCCTTGCACAGTTTCTTGGAGCTCCTGACCCTCCTAGATCCATAGGACGGGCCTTTTTGAGACATTTTGTCCTAATGCTTCTGTTCTGCTGTCAGCAACTGGTGCTTAGGGACTCTGAAACCCTCATGGCTGCAGTTAGAAGTCCCCAAGTGGTCTGTATGGTCCCCTCACCCATGTGTGAGATCACTCTCTGAACATCACCAGAAAGTTCTATACCTTGTCCCATATCATCTTCCCATTCCCTGCCTCACACCAGCTTTGGTCCCCCCTATCTCATAATCCTTGGGACTGCTGAAGGCAGTGATGAGATGAGGCTTTCTTCCTGTAGGGTCAGCCCTGCCTGCATTTGCTCAGCAGTTCCACACAGAGGATCAGACAGTCACCATTAGAGCCACAGTACTGAAAGAGTTCAAATGTCTGTTTCAGCTTTCCAGAAATCAAAGTACTGTGACAGTAGAGCCATGACTAAATGGGTATAACTCGAGAGAAATGTAGCAGAGTGGGCATATGCAAACAAGCTTGAATGTCCAGACCCAGGTAAACCCTGTGGTAAAGGGTCAGTGATGCTTTTCCTGCCTTCTATTTGCCCCCTTCCCTGCTTCCCAAGTTTCACTCATTTACTGACTGTGCACCTCTCTTTAAATTAATTTCTGCCCAGGTTTGAGTTGTTAAAAAAATTGATTTTTTTTTTTTCTGAGCTTGTTAAGGGAGATCCAGAGACTGCCTCCATTCAGATTGTTCAACAATCTTGTCCATAACCTCTTCTCATCAGGTGTTCAACACATCCCAACAGGCTACATTTATCCTGAAGCTTCCTTACTGCTTTAAACAAAACCTCATATTCCCTGTGCCTTCCCTTTCTCCTTCCTTTGATCCATCCTTTTTTAAGCTTTGTTTGTGCTATTAATAATCGAGAGTTCAGCCCTGTCAGCACATTCAACACAGCAGAGAACAAAGGGCAGAAAACAGCCCCACCCAAAATGAGTTTACAGCCTAATGAAGGCAAACAAAACCCTCCACTTGGCTGGCTGCACAGGGTGGCAGGCTGAATGGGAACTCCTGGGCTGGGATGGGGCAGGGGGGAGGAGGGGGATGTCCTTCAAAAAACACATTTTCAAGTGGACAAGAGCCTGCTTATTCACAAAAAGTAAAGACTTTAAGGGGAAAGTTCCTGAAAGTGAAAATGAAAGCCTGATGAAGCAATTTTTGGGCAAAGGGACACCAGACAGATGGAGATAGGGAGATTGGTGGGTGCAGAATGTAAGTGAGGAGAGATATGCAGCCTAAATAGCTAATCAGTAAGAGGGCAAAGGCACCCAGACACCCTGCGAAGACACACTCATAAAGAGCCAGGGACAGATGGAGCCGGAGCTGTGCAGAGCCTTTGAAGGAGCAGATAAGCAGGTTGAATTTAATGGGGGAATGTGAGAGGTTGTAACTGAAGAGCTAAGGACATAGAGGATCATTAAGAATCTGCAAGGAGCATTGAGCACTGCATGAGGAGCTTGGAAAATCTCCTGTATTTGAAGGTTTTAAGGACAAGTTAGATAAACATCTGTTGGGAATGCTGTAGATGTGGCTGATCCTGCCCTGGAGCAAGCAATGGGTCAGATGACCTTTTGAGCTCCCTTCCCTTTTCTCTGTGGGTGTGGTAGGCCAGGAAGATAATTTGCCAGATGGTAAATACATTTTTGCCCAGATTGCAGCTGAATAAGGAGTACTGATTTGAGGGACGAGGGGGTCCCGGGCTATACCACTGTATAAAGGTATCACATGAAAGCTGGAAAGGAGGAGAAAGAATTAGGTTACTGCACAGTCTTTTCTGCTGAGTGTCAGCCAAGTGTATCAATGGGAGGGAATGAAAGAAAGGAGGAGATGAAAAATGGGTCAAAGATTGTGAGTGTAAATTCAGTTGTCTTCGAGATGATGAAATTGTTCCTATGAAAACTATTGTATGGTTGAATGCCACTGTGTATTCACTCACAAGGCCATAAGTATGTCTTTCCCAGACTATAATAGAGATCCTCATGTCTCTACTCTAAACAGACAATGCCAAGGGGGTCAGCAGAAGCAAGGAGAAGCACTCTGCTCTAGCTAGTCTGCAGGTGAAGTAGAAAAGAAAGAAGAGTCAGCAGCAAAACAAAGGAAACAGGTATTAGAAAACACACACACACACACACACACACACACACACACACACACAGAGAGACACACATGAGGCTCTGAGATGTCAGCAAGACAGGGTTTAAAATAGGGAACAAAAATATATGCTTTTGTAATAGCCAGACCCTCTTGATTTGCCAGATCAACTGTACAAAAGTGAGCTGAATTAAACTTTTGGTTTAAACAACAATTCAGTGTCGCAGAGAAAATATTTTCTACATTCTTTAATGGCTCTGAAAGCAGCTCAAAGCCTGCATCCAGAATGAGGTGGAAATCGAGATAGTGGAAAGGCATGGAGGCACTGTGGTTTTACTTTATTAACATTACCTAGATTCCCACACTTCTTGTGTTATTTAGGAAAGATAAGTCAAATTTTAGACTGTCTAGCAAGCTCTATCTGTGTGTGCATATGCAGAGAAATTTTTACATTGTGTCCTTGAAGATACAAAATATTAACTGGTGAAAACTGGTATTCCTCTAGTGGGTTACAAGGAGGCATAACAACTACTGAGAGCTGGGCAAAGAAACTACCAGAGCTAGACTATTAGACTGAGGATTCAGGCATGAGGTTTGCTTCTGAAATGTGGGGAAAATGCTCAAAGCCAAGAGCAGGGCTTAGCTAGGGCATAGTTTCAGTAAGATAAGGCCTTTGGGCCTCCAGAGTCTGGGCACTATCAAAGCCATCTGGTCAGAGTCCTGTTGTGTCACTCTTGCAACTCACAGTGATAATGGAGAAGGAAGGAAAATAAAAGAAAGAATTAGAATACAGTTGATATAAAGGTGAGCTTGAGTTGATGAGTAGATCATAGCAATGTCAGAGCAATGGAGGAAGACTATAAACAAAATGGGCAGGCAGTGCGTCAAGAATGAGGAGATGGCCATGAGAGCTATCACTGATGACAGGGGAATTGGTTGCCAAGGGATTACCAGGCAATGGAAAAAAGAACAGGCTGCAGACAGAGCGAAAATAACAAAGAATCACTGAACAATTAGTCATAAATGAAAGGCTGAGAAGGCAGGAAGCACACTCAAAGATATCTGAGGTGAAAATAATCAATGAGAAATTGATTATTTGAGTTATCATTGGTGACTTGGTAGTCACAGGCTGGGGAAGATGAAAATAGCAAGAAGCCATGGCAGCAGGCAGAAAGGGTCATACTGACCTTCTCCAACACCTTGATGGTTGATGAAGGTGCTTCATTTCAGCCCCATAGCAGAGTAATGGATGGAAGATTCAAAGGCAGTCATGTGCACTTGCACAAGGTTTGAAGTCAAAGGTAGATAGAAGTTGTTGAGGAAGAAAAAATCTAGATTAAATTTTAAAAGAAGAGATGAGAGGTGAGTCAGATGACAGAGAAAAAAAAATTTAAATGTTGGGAAAGTAAACTGTCTGTGACCTGGAAGATAGGGATGAACTCAACACTTTCAGATCTTTGTTCATGGTTATGTATGCTATCTATTATCATTTCTAAAACTGAAAACGTCTTCACTCAGAAGTAGTGGCAGCATTTAGAAGCTGCTGAACTTACAAGAGAACTCTAAGCCATCGAGAGAACTCAGGGCTATTGCTACTGAAAAGAGGCTCCTGGCTCAACCAGCCAGTCACTGGCCAGACCTCTGCTGCCAGAGAACAAGTACCATTTAGGTGCTCAGCTTCCACATCCCATCTGCATGGCTTCAATAAAGTGTCCAAAGTCCAGCCAGAGTGGCTTTGAAACAGCATCAAAATTATGTCTCCTCTTCTCTGTCCATATATTTTATTAGAGAGGAAGCAAGGACCACAGCTTTCTCACAGTGACTCACCACTCATACCTGGATGTTATTTCATCTAGTTTTTCTGCCTCCATTTTGCCCAGCAGTAGGTATAATACAGTGCTAATCTCACTGAAAACCAGTAGGAATTCTCATCCAGAGCTAAAAAATCACAGACCTCACTTTTCCATGCAGCAGAAGTAAATCTGCTATCTTCAGTGTGTGTGTGTGTATATGTGTATATATATAGATAGATAGATATGCATGAATCATAAGTGATCTATCATCATTAATTCATTAGATATTCATTGTAATTACCCTGCTTGTGATGAATTAATTTGTCATTAATTTAGATGTCATATGTACAGTATTTTTTCAAGGATTGCCATATGATTCAACCTTAATTAATCTACCTCTAAAGCAAAATGCTAACAATCAATTCACATTACTGGGATGCTTAGGCTGTCAGCAGGAGCATGTTTATTATGATTATTATTATTTATGGACACAAGGAAGAAGACATTATAATATTTGCAATCATCTATATGTTCCATACAGTAGGATATTTTAGTCCCAACATAGCTACATATCTGCATGGCCTTCCTTAGCCAATTTGTCTAATCGATTTGTGAATGTCCTTATCTTTAAAGATGTCACCTTGTATTTACAATCATTGGCAGGTCATTATCCATAAAGATACCTCAACTAATTTTTTCTTCAGCAATGAATCCTATTACCTAGCCAATGCACACCAGAACCTCTTCTCACTCTCTTATGGTCGTTTTTGGAGGTGGAAGAATTCATAGGGATGTATCAAAGGTTTAAAAACAAGCTGTGAGATATTTGTATTCCAGAATGGGTCTTATGTAAATAATGAAGTGACACTCAATTTAGAGAAGGCTTTATTACTAAAGAAGGAAATCTTATTTCAATCACATCTTGATTCAGTTGAACTCCAGTTCAGTTTTCTCAGTGGTGTAGTAAGAACACCAAGTGCAAACATTGATTACAGTAAGATATACAGAAGCATCAAATAAGAACAAGCAATATTTCTGTTTAAATGCACCTCGTCCTTCACCATAAGAAAGCAAAAAAGCTATCAAACTGGAAACACTTTTATAATAGGTAAGAACTATGAACTCTATTTAAATTAAATGTAAATAACTAAAACCAAAGTAAGGCTGCAATACATAAAGGATGTACTGCAGGAAACAATGAGATATGGAATTTCTGCTTTGTATAGACTTCCGTATTATTCTTGCAATGATTTTGGATACATTATTATTCCTTGTAGCCTTCTTGGTCCTTCAATTTCCAAATGCTGGGAACAGTATACTTATGCCTGCTGAGTTATTTTTTCCTAAGTTTTGCTTCCATTTTCCTCTGATGCAATGTTGCATTTTGTGTAAAGGCAGTGAATAGCTTATTGTAAAATAGAGGATTAATATTAATGCACACTCGTAACAGCTTTTATCAGGAATACAGTGTGAGCCTCCTTGAAAGATTTTTTTGTCCTTTTCTTGGGGTATGACAGTATGATGTATATGATCTATCATGCTCATTTCCTTCACGCATTCTTAGCCCTACTGGAGCAGCCTCAGAGTGATGGTAATCTTATGAAAACTCAAAATGATTTGTTTATTACTGAAGGTTTATTTAAGGCTGTCACCATGACCTATATCCATTAGTAACCTCAAGAATTCTTAAAGGGACACCGGTCCCATTACCTGCTATTTTCAGCTGCACTCCATGATAGCAGAAAGCGAAGGTTGTTGCTTCTAAGAGCTTTTGATAAATTATATTGCTATCCTTCCCTCCTCATCAACCTTCTATGTTCTATAGATGTCTTGCCTGGAAAAATGTTTAATCCCTCCCATATCACTCAAGCAGCACATATGAGGGCATTGAAAGAAGGGAAATGAGGTAGCAACATCCATGTATTCCAGTGTATTGGCTTTCAGCAATTTGACTCCATAGGTGAATTGTTTCGAACAAAAAAAGAGCAGGAGCCCAGATTCAGTCAGAGGACACAATGACCTAGCTCAGCACCAAGGTCCACTACCTACGTGGCCTTCACATTTACAAGTTTGCATTCCAGCTCCCTTACAGACGACCCACCTAAGGTACCCAATTTTTTCCAAGAGGGCTGTGCAGCCACCAGAAAAAGCCCCTGTCCTGCCCCGCTAAGTTTATCTGCCAGGCCCCAAGTATGGTCACGAGAGGGCTTTGTAGCAAAGGTAGAATAGAAAATGGAAGAGTTCCTTACCATCTCTAGGCTTCACATTTAGTACCTTAATTGTCATACAGAGAAGTATAAATATTTTCTCACATTGTTTTGAAAATTACATCCCATTTCCCCAGATAAAGTCCTAAGTTATGATCCCTCGCCACTGCAGTCAGTCCTGTCAAAGATATTATACTTTGCATTTCACTTCCATTCAGATGAGAGCCAGGGCTACATCCTGCATAGCTGCTACATGATCCTTCTGGCATACCTTTAGGCTGAATGACTCTTCCAGTTCATGACATCTGAGGTGCAAGTGAGGCAGCTTCAGGTTTTGGCAGAAAAGGGCAGGCATTTACCCTGGAGAGAACCTGCAGCCATGAGTTACGGGTAGTGAGGAGTGGTCACTCCCTTCGTGAGCATAGTCAGGAACTATTTAGGATCTTCACTAAGGATGGTCATGGATGGGTATCTTATTACATACCACAGCTATATTATATGTAACTGTATTACAACAAAGTGATGTGGCTGCCACCTGACCTGTGCTGAGTATTTACACTTTTCTGGGAATAAAAAAATTGGATTTAGGCTCTCTTCAGCCTGAGAGGCACTAAACCCATGTCCCAAGTAAAAACCCTGTCCACCAGACTGTGATAAGACAGTCTATCCCAAGCCTGCAGCATAGGAACAGTAGGGTTTTCTCCTAGAATTCAGAGTCAGTGTTATGGAATTCCAGAAAGAAACCCCAGGTATATATACACAGGATCACAGGATGACTCAGTAAGGGATCTCAGTAAGTCTCTCATCTCAGCTATAAGATCAGAATAGGTTGGCCATGGCCTTGTCCATTCTGGTTTTGAGACCTTCCAAAGACAGAGATTACAGCCTCTGAGTGACCACTGCTTGACTCTCATAATGGGGGAAAATGTTTTTCTTATACCCATCTGACACTCCTTGACATCATCTCTTGACCTCCTGACATATACCTTTGTGGAGAACCTGGATTTATCTCCTCAATAACATCCTCACTGTTACTGGCAGGCCTCTAGGAAAGATAGAGTTTTGCTCCTTTTTTCCTGACTCAGTCCACAGCAGTCAAGCTCCTCTGAAATAACTGTAGCTCCTTCTGTCTGTGTCATTAGGTAGGGTCTTCAGACCTCAACCACCTTAACCACCACAATGATCCAACTTTGAAAGAAAGAACAGAAAACTGGAAAGTTCTGTCATACCAGGTATGCCATGGTGTGGTCTTTATTATGCCCTTCTAATTCTCAGTCCTCATAAAAGTAATGAGAACTTTCTTGCCATGCCCTTGTGGTAGGAAATTATGTAAAAGATGGGCATCAGCAAAGAGAGTCATAGTCACAGTCTTTGGCACACCTAGCTTTTCATGGGTCTCCATAAATGACTCCTAAGTGGAAGGCACAGATCCATCTAGCTTAACAGAAGGGTGATCATCTACACAGACCAAACACTTCTGAGCACCTGGGGAAATCAGAAAACTTCCAGGTTAAGATTAGGCAAAATCTACTGGCATTTTCCACAGATTCCCACCTTCAGCTTCCTGTTCAGCATGCTGTTTTCTGTATTTCCTATTCTCAGGCATCTAATTCTTCTGCACTAGATAAGCAAGTCTGTCATCTCACCTGGACTATGATTTCCCCAAGATGATAGGACATAAAAGAGCAAAGGTTTACTGTATGAGTTCACCTTGAGAATGTAGTTGAAAATTACAGGGTTTACCTCCATAGTCCAGACTATCTTAATTAGCACATATGCTTTTCTTGCCTGGCTAAATCAACTTATTCCCCTCAGAGATCTCATCTCTTGTCTTTTCTATCTGAAATCTCCCAGTTTATTTTACCTTACCCACAGAGCTGGCTGCGTTGAGCTCTGCATAAATCTGCTGAGGAACTGAAGAAATACTATTAAGCTATATCTAACACTCTAGCATGGGAGAAAACAAAATCCTTCTTCTCTTCTTTCCTGTAGAGGGAGAGAAAAATCCTCTGCCCTCTTGATATCTGACTTCACACAATGCAACGTTTCACCTTTGAGTCCTGGTATAAGGGTTGAGATCCCAGGCTTGAATCATCCCTTAGCTTGGTTTGTGAACTTGTATGTCTCATACAGACAGGCATGAACAGGCTGTGACACAAACTTAATCTCCATAGTCAAGAGGCTGGATCATTTGAAGTCTGTAGGCATTAAGGTAAGGAAAGTACACACAATGTAACTCTTTACAGTGGTAGTGCGGTGTTACAGCTGGACTTGATAATCTTAAGGGTCTCTTCCAACCTTGATTCTGTCATTTGGTGAATGCTATCCATGCATCCAACTCAAAACATGGCTCTGCATCTAAGTGGCAGAGTGCACCTGGCCAAAGCATGCTCTAAGAAGATGTCCCATATCCTAGAATTCCCTTTAGCTGATCAGCTAGTGAAAAAATACAAACCCAGTAAATGGAAGGATCAAGGTGCCTGACTCTCATTTCCCTAAGAGTTAGGAATGCCCACAACATGACTTAAGGCCCAAGCTTCAAAGTACCTTTGGGCATGGAGGTCCCTGTATCAGGGACCACCTGGTCCCAGGTGATCAGCAAAGTAGACCACATGGGTTTAGGACTACAGGCCTGTGGCAACTACGGGTCTGTAGCCATGCAGAACTAGGTCGTGTCTGCAACAGCTGGGTGAAAGGATTTCATGCACAGTTACAAGCTTTATCCAGACCTTTACAAATATTTTGTGTTAGTCTGTAAAATGGAGTCGTTTGCAAAAATGAAGGTGATAATTAAAACAAAATCTTTTACAGAACATTTTTATGTAAGAAAGAAAAAAAATATTTTTTTTTTGTTTTAAGACAAAACTTAACACAGGCTTAGTAATGACTAGTAACAACTTAGTGGTCATAAGGTGCATTGATAGAGTACATAATTAAAACTAGTCCCTACAAATGTCTAAATGTGATAATGATATCAATAAATAATGAGAAGAAGAGTTACTTTCAAATAAGTTACTATTTCAGTCATGCCAAATTCAGGATCCAAGGGTACAAAGACAAAAATAAGGACTCCTCTATGCTGTTTCTTCAAAGTTTCCATTCTTTCTGATTATAAGGGTATGATAGTCCATATGGTGAGAAATTACTTTTAAAGTTTGCAGATTTCACCCTTCAACTGTTGGGAAACATGTTTTCTTTAGCAGCAAGGCAAATTGAGGCATCATTTGAAATTCTTACTGGGTAAGGAAACTTATACTCACTTTTAGTGATAAGAAAGTGGTCCTTCTTTGGGACACTATAACTCCAATCACAGCAAATGGCCTGCAAGGACCATCTGTTGCTCTGTTGAAATGTCTGAATAAGAGGGTGAAAGAAGAGGAGATAGCTGATAAATTAGACCTCTCCTGAAATGTCTATGTGCATAAATGTTACATCTAAAATAGCTTCATGCTGTCAAAGGAGGATAAGCAACTCTTCTGGTATGGCTTGGTGAAGCATGGGTGGAAACTTCTAATGGAGTAATGTGTTTCTAATGGAGTGTTAAAAGAAAACTTAAGGTCCAGATAGATTGTTAGGAATGCTACATAGAGCTGTGGGCCTTTGAACTATCTTTCTGTAAACTGCGATTTAGCTCGGCTACAATTTGTTTGCGTAGATGAAGAAATCACAGTGTGAAATTGTATGCCTGGTGCTACACAGGTCAGGCAGATGAACACAACAGCCCTTCTGGCCTTACAATCTATGGAGTCTACCAAATCTTGCAGGAGGTAGTTTCTATGCAGACAAGAAATGTAAAAAAATCGCCTATGTAGTTACAGCAACAATATATGAAAAATGGGGAATCTAAAGAAATGTGAATTAGTCAGAGGTCATTTTTTATTTACTGAACCTTGTATATATGTGTCGGTGGCAGAGGTAAATTAAACTGATCCTTATATTCAATCACCTTGAATACCAGCTTTGTCCAAACTATAGAGATTATTCCATCTAATTTCTGTATATTTATATATTTTGGGACAAAACTCAAAATAAACAGCAGCATTGGTGGCAACTATCACAGAAAGGCCTTTCCAAACCACCAGCATCTGCCTCTAAACATTAAGTGGCTAGCTCACAACTGAAATGCACACGAGAAAGATTGGCACCTGCTAATGAAAGTATTCCTTCCCAGCTATGTTGGGTAAACATCGGTTTGATTAAATCATTTTGGGTTTAATAAAGAGGAACGGGTTAGGGTTAGGAGAAGCACCGCAGAAGTGGCTGCATCCCTGTCAGGTGGAAGGGATATGAATATACATATATCTATATATATATATATATTTGTGTGTGTGTGGAGTCTCTGGTGCATGTTTTTGTCTCTGCCTTGCGCTCGGCCGGCGGGTCCCTGGTGCCGGTGGCTGCGGGTGGCCCGGAGCGGGGCCAGGTCGGTTCGGCCGCGCTGTGCCCGATCCCCGTCCCCGCGGCTCCGGGCAGAGAGCGGGGCGGCAGCCGGCAGATGGAGCACAAGGCCAGAAACAGGGCTGGGGAACGCGCTGGGGGGAAGGGGGCAGCTGCAAAACCGCCCGGCCCTTCGATTCATAAAACACATAAATCCTCCGGGATGAATTATAGCAGGAAAAAGCAGTGCCTGTCCTCTTCTCACGAGAAGAAAACACTCAGAAGTCCCAGCACCCGTGCGGTGACCGCCTGTCTTCAGCCTGGAATTCAGTTTGGACGGAGGTTCCGCAAGGTGACTGTCGAGATTTGCGCACCTTCTCCGTGTTCCTGTATCTGTTTCATCCGCCTTCGTGGAAAAAAGAGTGTGTTTCCATCACCACCCTGCAAATTAACAACGCAGAATGCCGTGACTGCTGCTTGGTGTTGTAAGACCTACCATGCACTGTCAATGTAGCAGCTTATAAAGTCTGCAAAGAAGAATAGTTCTGGTTTTAAAAAGAACATGAAAAGAAGAAGAAGGAAAAAAAAGGCTTTTTCATGAGCCTTTAAAAAAAAAAGTTTTTAGATAAATGGCCCACGGGCAGAGATAAAGCCCTGAATTTCAAGGTCCTATAACTCTCACAGAAGCTTCATCATCATTGTCACAGCTGACGTACAACATTGATTTTTTGTGTTATTATCCAGACCAGCCAGGACATAATGTGTGAACATCTACCACCTATTTTTCCACTGGCTTTTATTTCTAATGTGCCCCAGACTCTGAGCAAACGTGAATCTGAGCCCCTTAGTTCAGTCAAATTTATTATCCTTGAGGGAGGGGGACCAAAATCACAATTGTAAGTGCTCCCTCCACTCACACACGCATGCACGCACACACACACTAGATGTGCTGTCTGTGCACCACTCCCCTATTGTTTTCACTGTAACTGATTTTGGCACCAGCTCTTTAGCACTTTGGAAGGGCCTTCATTAGCACTGGGACACTGTCCAAAAGGAATCCAGAAAAATCAACACATGGCTGCTCTTGTTCTCATGATAAATGACAGCTTTGGCTGAAAAACAACAACAGTAAGGAAGCAAAACAAAACCCAAAAAGCAACAAGGGTAGCCATAATGTGAATAGGAGAAGTCAGACATGACTAACTCAGCCTGGATGAGGGAACGGGTTTGGCTAGGAGGGGGCAGGGGAATTCCTCCCTCGGTACTGTATTAAAAAAGTGGTTTGGCCTTTACGCTGACATGGGGGGTTTGTTCTTGGAGGGGAGCGGAAAAACCCTGCCAGACCAGACCACACCACTTTGATGACGTGAGTAAAGGGCACCAGCACAGTGTGCTATGGAAAAGAAAATGTCTGCCATCCTCATGAGGAGGAAGAGGGACCCATGTCCCTTGCGTAAAGCAGAGCTTACAAATGCAGAGAATGTATTAGGCTGCCGTATTAACCCATTTATTCCCCAATGGCTGTGTTTACACTCAAATCCTGAAGTGCTTACTCAGGCAAAACTCCCAGTTGACCTAGTCCTGAAGGCTTTAATCAGGAAGTATGCCCAATGACTTCAATGGGAGCTTTGTCTCAATAACTATTCAGGATATGGCCCATAGGGATCTTGAAACTAGAACTAATTGAATTTTTTGCACGACATGCCTTTTCACTTGAAAAGAACCCTTTTTATCCAAAAACAATTCTTCACAAAATGCATCAGCCATTTTTCTTTATTATTGGAAAATTTCTATCATATTTTACCAGAATGTTCTCAAACTTCTTACTTTGTACAGTTAAAAAACAATTAAAAGCTGGGGGAAAAAACAAATCCTTATTGACATCTTTACTTTTTAGCCAAGAAAAAAAAAAAGCAAATAGCTTTGAAACAATGTTGGTGAAAACTGTGGAAGACACCTAGGGAATGTCACAAGAAAAAGTGAAGTCCTTTTTTAAGGCAAGGGAAATTGGCATACTAAGTTTATCTTGTTGCCATTGTTAAAAACTCATTCCTTGTGTTTTGGTTTCTTACATTAAGAACTACAATACACTACCAGCGAATCCCCAAGTCTGCATATGTAGTCATCTTAAATCACCACAGACATTTTTTCAACTCATTTTGTAGCCTTTAAAAATGAAACAAATGTCAGCCCTGACCTGTGAAGTCTTCCATATTAAGCATAGGAGCTGCAGGGAGTCCTTCAAGTTGTACAAAATTCAACAAATATTTTAGAACAGACAGACATTCAGAACAGAAGACAGATGTGGAAAGAAGCACCATAAAGAAAATTTTGAGGCAAACATCCACAAATCTGTGAAAAGATGTATGAACCCACCCTAACTGTGACAAAATTCTCCTGGACTGCTGAAAAAGTAGGGTTTGTGCCTTTATTTTGAAGTCTGAGAATAGCCTGCTTTTCCAAAAGTGTATTTCAGGGTCTGGAGTACAATCCAAGAAAGTTTTAAAATATTTTTTTATCTTACCTTTTCAAATGAGAACATCTACTGAATTTCATGGGGAAAAGAAACAAAAGAACAATTTGAAAATCTGGTGAATATAAACCAAAGTAACATTTTCCAAAAATCCCCCTTGAGCTCTTCACACCATATATCTCATCCCAACTTGGCACATATCAGGTGGCTGGTCAACAGTGACCCATGGGAATACACACAAGACCCTCACACATCAGCTGCATTACAACTTGTTCATTACCACGCACAGCATCCCACATTGATCATGAATATATATCATTAGGAAGCAGGCTGTACACTGATGAGAAGGAGTTTGGAGATTGTCCTGCTTGAAATTCACATGAGAAGTAAATTTCCGATAGATGCTTAAGCTGTTGACTTAATATGGTTAAAAGCTAAGCAAGCATTATACTGGAACTGGCACCTGGATCTCTATCCATTTGAAAATATTTTGAGACAAGTCCTATTAACTGGTTTTTATTTTGCTACAAAGCGAAAGGCCTGATGAGATTTGCTGAAAGATCCCCTCTGGTCTCTGAATTTAAATCAAGCTTGGGTCAGGCATTTGTTCTGAGACAACATGAAACTGCACACCTCAGTGTTTTCAGATGAGCTTCATGTAAAGCTAGATCTTTGCAGAGCTACAATTCAAACAAAAATTCAGGGACACTAGTAGACTTGAGTTTATGCCTTCCCATATCTCCCTTGTGAAGCTAAATCACTGGGAACTGTCAGTTGAGTGACTTCTAAATTCCCCTTCACACCCACCCAATTAAACTTTTATCATATGGGTTGATCCCGTGATATAAAACGCAAGCGTGTCTTAATGCAATTTGAAGTCGCAGGCAGCCTTCTGGGAGAAGGGCAGATGCCTGATGTACCTTAAGCTGATGTATTGTATGCTGTTTTTTCCTGCTTTATGCCATTAGTACACTTGTTCACCATCTCCCCTACCACATTGCCATCAGGGAGATCTAAGCTTGGCAGCAGGCTGGGATCCCTGCCTCTAAGCTGAAAGAGGTTGAGCTATTTGCAGAAATAATGCTTTCCAGACGTACTAAACAGCACTCATCTTTCCAGATGGAGGGGCATTAGTGTTGCTTCCAGCCATCTCTTCACCTTCTGGTGTACTTGCCACTCCTCCTGCATGCACCACGAGCCTTATGCTTCAAATACCTCTCCTGCATGCTGAGAAACTCTGTGAGCTGCCTGCACCTTGCAGCCCTTGGATCCAGCTGGAGGAGGCATATAGCCCATCCCATTTTAGCATGGGACTCCTGTCAGATGGGAAATGGGGCAGGAGGGAAATGGGAAATGGGGGGCTCTGAAGGGAGCCAGAAGTTCAAGGGCCCTTTTTTTTTTTTTTTCTCCTATGATCTGTATTCCTACTTAACAGATTTAAAAAGGAGAGGATTTGGCAGGTAGACGATCTGCTGAAGAGAAGCGTTGATAGCAGCCAAGCAAGAGAGAGAGCTAGAGAAAGTCAGTGATGAAGAGGTAACAGCCCCACTGCTAAACTAAAGCTTTTAATGGTCCCACAAGACCTGCAGACTGTCTGGTCCAAGGACTAACAGCCAAGCCTTGAACATGCAGATCTTGGATCTGTGGCACACCAGGCTACATCAACCCTGTCGAGGTCATCTGGATCACATGAATGCTTCAAATCAAACAGCTGAAAAAAAATTTATTTTTTCTTCTTTTTTTTTTCCCTTTTTTTGTTCTTCATGTGAATCCCCAGTGGAAGAAATCCACCGAACAAGCATGTTGATTTTGGCAAAGGCACACACAGTCACTCTGTTCTAAAGATGAGCTGACACGTGCAGATTCACAGATTAGCCATTTGTAAAGGTTAATTAAATATTGCCATTGTTTTCCAAGCTATTAATGTATGTTATTCTATTTTTCTCTGTTAAAGAACATCTGGGTTTTGGAGTTAAAAAATATGCAACCCTTCGTCCCCCTTCAAAAAAGGTCTTAAAAAACACACACAGAGTGTCTCCTTTAAAAATATGGCATGACCGTCTTCAGAGTCATATTACAAAGTTTAGAAAAAAAAAAATCTTTGAGAAAATATTAGGAAAAATGTTCTTCCATAGATCAAAACATTTGATGTGCATTCTCGTCTGCCGAGCGTGTCTCAGAACCAGCTCACACAGTAAATGAGCTGTAGAAGAGGCTCCTGGTATTAGTCCCTTCATTATTTGCTGAAGTTACTCAAAGTGATTACATTCAGATATGTTCCTGCTCCATCCTTTGGTGCCAGGATGTATGACAGCTCATTTTGTTTACAGTGCTGGCACTGCTGGGTAAATTAAGTGGACCTGCACAGTTTTCCTTATCCCTGTCCTGGGTCCCTCCTCAGCAGTTTGGACTCAAGTGTGTGAGCAGACTTGAGGTGAAGGAAAGAATGAATAAGATTAAGAGAATGGAGGTGTACAAACAGTGATTTGATAGAGTTTTCTTGGCAGGGATGTAAATGACTACAAAAGTCTAAAGTCAGTCCTACCCCAGTGATCAAGCCTGGCAGCAGAAGCAAATGAAAGCTAAGCTTTTCTTGCAGCTTTACTCTGCTGTTCCCGTGATACTTGAGACAAACCAGCTTCATTCCTCGCCCCAAAACTACTTCATTACTTCTCCATTCCTCCAAATCTCCATGTGCTTAGCAGTCGTAAAAACAACATGTTAACATTTTCCTCCTCTTTGCACAGATAATAATAACTGCTTAAGATGCACATAAAAAGGGAATTCAATCCAGTACCTTCTGTGCCTCCATTTACCTCTCTGTCAAGCAGTGACAATCACATGCAGGTAATTCACGGTTGTGTCAGAAAGTTCAAGCAATTAATGCAAAAAAGTGCTTGAAAAGTCTTAGTTGTAAGAAACACAGAAACATAAAATATTGTTGTAAGAATGAGAATGTGATTCCTCATGTTCTGTGGCTATTTCTCATCAACCAGGCTTGGAGTTTCAACTTATGCTATCTGTACCAACCGAAGTCCCTTGCAAATCCTAAAGAGATTAACCCTCCCTGTTCCTGATTCTGGCCCCAACTTTGTTCAGGTCCCAGTCACCACCTAGGCTATAGTCTTGCCAGCTTATGAATGAACTAAATCTGCTGATGATACAAGTCGAAGACCAGTGATGGTCTAGATCACATTCTCCCCCATGAACTTATCATCTTTGCAGCCATGCTGTAGTAGTACCTGATGGTTTTTTTCACCCCCTTTCTAGGATGTCAAACTGGTGGATAACTTCCCTTGTTTACCTGACTACACTAGCAAGAGATGAAGGGAACTCTACGCTGTCTTTTGCATCCCTCTATAAGGCATCAAAGGCCAGAAAAGCAAGGGTACAGAACTCATGACAGGAGATAAGTCTGGCTCTGAGCAAGACCAACCAGCATTTGTAGTGTGCCTGTCATATCTTGTGCTGCCATGGACTCAGCTACCTGTACTCTGCACCACCATGTGCAGTTGGTTTCCCTACTGCCCAGTGCTATTACATTCTTCCTGGGATCACAACAGTCAGATGAAATGAGATAACTCTGTTATTTATTTCTGTCATGCTCTTCTTGGAAGGACTGACAATTCCCTCTAACAAGCATTTCACTAGTCGACAAAGTTATCCATATTGCAGTGCCTCTTCTGACCTGTAAGTTAGCAAACAATGAATCTTAATTACACTTAAATGCTATAAATTTTCAATGAATGGGGCCATATTAGTCAGTTGTGAATTGGTCCTGACTCCTGCCTCTGCTTTGGCTGGAGATGCAGGTGCAGGAATACATAAATTAGTTTTTTATTTGTTTGTGCCAGTACAATCAGTTGTGGTTGTTTCTTAAGAGCATTAGTAGGCTTACTGGCATTCATCCCATTAGCATCTCTGATGCAGGTGCCATCTGGAAAGTTTTATTTTAAAAGACTTTTAGCATTGTACTTAGGTTAATAAGAAAGCATTATTTTTAAATATTGCGGCAGTTTTCCAGAGTGCAGCTCAGTCTCATGACATCTGCTCAGGGGATACTTGTTACCTTTGGGTTTATTGAAAGAAACCCTCTGAATAACCTTTTTGTTAGCAATCTGCTTTACAGGCCCCTGCAATGGAATAGTACTGGAGTGCAAATGGAGTTGCTAGCAGAGGGGATTTTCTATGCTGCAACAAGCTCTTTGGTATTCCAGCACTTATGTGTCATAACGTTCAGTAAAATCACACAGACCTCCTCCCCACTTCCCTCTTTGTGAGATTCTGCCATCTTTATGGAAGAGCTGGAGCTCAGTTGACAGCCCAGCCCAGCTCCATGGATGCCATGTTGTTCCCCCTCTGGAAATGGGGGTCCAGGGAAGATTTCACCACGGCAGCACAGGCAAATCTATCACGTACTGTTTTAAACACTGCAATGAGGCCAGTCTGAAGTGACTGCTCCTACTGTTTGGGAGCTTTGACAAATTACACCAAATGAGTAATGGCTCCTTCGCAATAAATGAAAAGAATCACCCACTCCGTTTCCAAATTTCACCCATTTCGATATTTAGCCTTCAATAGGAAAATGATTCAATGGAAATCCTGTTGGCGAACAAAAGGGTTTCATTTACACTGAGCAAAGTGGGTGCCATTGCCAGGAAAAAACCTTCATACCCTTCATGAAATTCACCTTTATTAGCAGCTGACAGAGTATGGCTGGCAACCCAAATTAGCTCTTCAGCAACACCCATTAATGAAACCAAAGCAGAAAGTTTTTTTACAAAAGCATCAGCTGAAGCTTAGGTTCCTGTTTGGAGACATCATTCTCAATATACAAAGCCAAATTTTGCAGAGTAAAGAGCAAGAGAATTGCAACCATAAACGAAAGTGAAGGAATTAAAATGGTCTTTTCCTATGAAACAGTGGTGTAAGAACTAAATGTCCCTGTGAAGCCAGTTGGGGCCAAAACTTCTGACTGGGTTGATTCTGGTATGGCTCCACAGAAATCAAAGCAGCAAAAGTACAGAGGCTGAGCTCATTCACAATCCTTAAGTGTTTTTTCTACAACTCAGAGTAATTTTTATTCTGGCATAAGGCCTGGATCTTTTTAAATATGGTTGAGTAAAAATTAAAGAAATAATATTCTCAGAAGCTGTTTCAGGTCTTCTGTAAGCACTAAGAAAACGTAGTCATTCTAACTGAATGAAATGGAAACTCTAGATTTGTGAGTGTTCCTAGCATAAAGACTGCAGAAATTAGACACAACCTTAGGAGGCTGCTAAAGGTGTACCATCTATACTAAAATAGCAAATAGTACAGGAGTTGCCAAAATGTTGGACAGAGCACCAAAATAACCAGGTTCTGCTTCAGCTTCAGTCAAGGAACATAGACTGAAATAATAAAAATTGTGTTTGGGAGTGGCAGTGGATAATTTTCTAGTCAAACCTTGGATTTAAGTTTATTTCTAAAGAAGGCAAAGTTGAATTAATCTTGGAAGAAAGAATGTCACCAGTCAGCTGACACCACTGTGATGCTGTCATTCTTTTGTAAAATGTTTCTTCTGCTGCCATACCTGACTTTATGAATAGTTTACATGATAAAAGTTTATGGACAAAGTCTAGAAGAGAGAGTTGAAACCAGCTTTGTAGTTTAGAGGATAGCTGATAAAGAGATGGATTTCAAAGTGAGCTAACAAACAAGTGATATAAGAAATATTCCAGGAAATATTTAAAAGTCTTGGGAACATTAATTCTGGATGCAAAGCCAAAATGTTGTCTCTAGCCAGTGGGCAAGAGCACTCAGAAAAGACCAAGAATAACTAAAAAAGCAGATGGAATATACAAATCTGTTCAAACCAAGATGAACAAAGGTAGATAATTTTAAATAGAGAGGAATACCTTTGGTAGCAAGGTCAGTCAATTTTGTACTGCATATAAGGAAAACTTTCTCCATTTGGACTAATATATTTCCTCCCATGTTTTTCCACGTTGTGTCAGGATCCCTACATCTGTAGGGACCTGTGTCTCCAAGTGCTACTCAGCCAAGCGACAGCAGTGTCGTCAGGTGCAGTGACTCTAGGTCTGCAGAGTATCTGGCTGCAGGGCTGGGAGATCAGGTCCAGGCAGTCCAGGAGCTGGATCAGAGGCTGATGACCATCTGTACTAAGTCTGTCAGCCAAAACTGTCTTGGCCAGTACAGAGCTGGAGAATGATCATGTCTTTGTCTCTTTTTGATCTTTCAGATTACCCTGGGAATCAGGGGAGTTACAGGAAAGGCACAATACAGGGCTCAGAAGAAGGAAAACAATCTGATAAAAATCCTGGACCTGAGCCTCCTTGGAGCAGAGGATCTTATTCTTGGAAGCAAGTAAATCTTTTCTGGAGCCCTCCCACTGTTGCCTCTGTTGCCTTCACTGTTGCCTGACTGGTGACATTCTTTCTTCCCACTGTTGCCTCAAGTTGCTTACTACTTATGGACTGCCACTTCAGGAGGATTCTGCATTTTTTTCAGGTTCTTGAAGATGAAGGACCATTTGGATTCTCCCAGTAGATGTCATCCAGGTCTGATTGTGAAGCCTTCACAGAGGTGGTCTCTCATAATATAAATCAGTCACGACTCTGTGAAGTGTCATCCTGCTGAGGTTTGAGATCAGACTGCTCTTCAGGCCACTTCTCTATCTCCCACCTCCAGGAAATTTGTATGTAATTTCATCACATAGTTCCTGGGCCAAAGTTCTCTGACTACAAAGGTCATAAAAAAAAATAGTGGCAAAATGTTAGTGATGCAGCTGTGATTAAAGTCCTTATCAAGGAAAACCTTTCCCATGTACTTTTATGTTCAAGCCACCAAACCAGTTCTGCAACAACATGTGGCACTGAGAGTTTCCTGTCTATCAGATGTCTTATCTGAGAAAAGACTGATTTGACTCAGAGCTAATGAGGCTGCAGACTAAGTCCATAAGGCAAATTCACATATATTAGGCTGGCATGAGATCTAATAATAGGGTGTTGGAATAATTTTGATACCCACAGAAGTAGAAGCACTTGTAATAAAGGAAATCTGCCAACAAGGAACTAAGATTTTACTGATCTGGAGATAGTCATTAGCCCCATAGGCTGAGAAAGAATTAGCAACAGCTAATAGGATGCAGAGAGATGCACCTATTTATGTGATCTGAATGCCATGCATTCTTAGATGGATACTTGCCACTGCTGGGAATTTTATAAAGATATTTTTGTTTATGAGGGGGCCAAATAGCTGGGGGTTTTGCATATAATTGTTTGACTTGTCTCCAATCTACACTGCTCTTCCTTTTTTTCTTGTCTCTCAGTCAAGAATTGACAAATCTGGCACCCAAAACAAACAGTAGATGGGACAGTCTTCAGTTTTTGTTTCAATGCCACCAATAGTCATCAAAGGTGAGGAAACTAAGCAAGAACCACAAACACCTACCCTTTTCTTTATTCCTTACTAACTACACAGAGACACATACAGCCCCAGGGCTGCTGCTGTTTTGTAAAATCCACATTTGAGTATAGACACAGTAAGTGAGATCCACTCTCCTACAGACCTGAAAAACAGCAGCATGCTTAGAGCTGCTTCTCAAGCTTCCTGGGGGAGGAGAGGTGAGAGAAGAGGTGAGAGGGACAAGTTCTGACCTGCTCCAGTAGCAGGAGCTGGAGGCAGTTCACAGGGACACTGACAAGGCAAGGTGGAAAGAGGGAAGGAACAAATGAATGCATTTCCAAGAGCAGCTTCTGCCAAAAGCAAATCCATTAGAAAGATCCTTTGAAGAAAATATGTACGTAAGGACCATTAACCACACCTGGGAGATAAAGAATTGGCATGAATATTTACTCTACATAGAAATGTGTTCCTTTATACCTGATGTGGTAAAGCAAATCTAGGAACTCCAGCTCACTTATTAGTGAATAGAGGGAGTGTTACTCCCTCTTTTCTTATGCTCATCCAGCTGAGGTAAAAAAAAAAAAAAAAAAAAAAAAAAAAAAAAAAAAAAACCAAACCACTCTGTTAATGGAAAACATCTTTACTCCAGTGGAATCAAGAGATTATGTACACTGTTCCTGAACTCTGAGGGATTGAAGAATGCAGGTAATTTCCAGCTGTCCAACACCCATCTAAATTTCTTTCACTCTGGTTGTCACAGTGGTGACACCACTCTGACCTCCACCCTGGCACCACTTCTGAGCAGTTCTCTGTGTATTAACAGTGGTTTCTGATACAGGATCAAATGCTAATGATCTCACCCAGAATGTGCCAGTACCACATAACTCTACCAGAAATATATCCATAGTTACATGCTCTGACTGAAGATCCCAGCGATCCTACTGAGTGATTTTGAGTGCCAGCCTGAGTTCCCACCGTATCTTCAGACTACAAGTCTGTAGGCACATGTCTGGGCATGGCTGGAGCATGTCCTCCAAAGCATGCTGGGATTCAAATATCACGTAGGCACTCAGACTGTCCACAAGACGGCTATGAAGAGAGCAGGTGGATAGGCAACAGCATGGGCCATAGTTATGGAACCACATATATCTATTTTTCACAGTCCTTTGAAACTGCCTAGTCCAAAGGAAGACCCATCAGTGTTCAGCTCAAAGTGTTTAGTTAGCACTAAGTCTCAGTTTATTTTAGCTCTTCATCTGCAAATCTGCTACAGCACACCACATAAAACACCTTTTTTTCCTTTGCAGCTTTTTTCCCCCTAGGCTGACCTCAAGATGTGCAGATAGAGGAAACGGTGGCAGAGAAACAACACTGTGCTTATCCGCTTCCTGCTGCTGACAGGCCTGCACGGGTTTACCTAAGGCTTGACCCCTATCTCTCCTGCACAGCTGCCCCGGCAGATGCTGTGCCCATCGTGGAGATGTGCTACTCATCAAGATAAAAGGAATAAGAATCTATCTCAAAGCACTTAGGTATGATTAAATAAAGGAGGCCATTTCCTGTGCTGCTAATCTGGTGCCTTTCAAAATCACTAACTTCACTTTTTTTTTAAAGTTTCCATCTTTTAATTCTCCTGGGTCTCCTCTATAGTTCTCCTCCTCCTTCCTGGGAAGGGGTGATCCACTTCATGATACGAGAGTGGCTCACAGGGCTGATTAAACTGAACTCTGTGCAACACAAACAGCAATTTTTCATGTACAAAATGAAAGAATTGTACTGCTCTCTCTTTTGAGTTTTGCCTGGGTCAGGATACCCAATTAACCTGCAGGCTCTTGTACTGGCAGCTACCTGCTCTTCACTTTGAAATCAAGTCAGTCTCCTGTTTTGGGAGCTCTGCTGCTCTGGAAGTCTTCCTGTCCTTTAATATGACAGAACAAAGCTGAAGCATCTACTGTGAAAAAGTGAAAAAACCAGACTCATTCAATATGGCCTCTTACTTTTGTTTGAGTATTGCAGTCTAAAGTTCAATAACATCTTAACTGTTTGGCCACTAAGAGACAAAGTATTTTAGGACTCTAATATCTGATGAGTATGTACAAAGTCAAGTAAACCTCTAGGTTGTATCTTCCCACAAACAAGGAATATCTATACATGTCTGGGGGTGTTTTTTGTGTGTCATTCACAGAAACTGAATCAGATTACAGACCTTGATGGGCCTTCTTCATCAAATACCAGATGCTACATACAATTTCCCATGGAAAGCTCTAACGTTTAATAGTCCTTTTTTTCTTTTTTAATAAAACACCTCAGAATTTGCATATTTATCAACATGCGAGTATGTGAGAGTGAAGCAGTGATTGTGACTAAGCTGACTGTCATCTGCAATAGCCATACCAAATGTGAGGAAGGACTGCATAGGCAGTGAAGCCCAATCTGTTCTAGGCATAATACAACCCCACAGCTACAACCACGGGGCTTGACACTTGAAGTGCAACAGACGTCTGATTGCAGTGAAGGCATCCCTTGCCTTTGCTTTGGAGTGCTGCTCTGTGCATGTGTCTGCTGAGCAAAGACATAGGCAAAAAAAGGGTTGACTGTATCTGACAAAGTGTCAGATGCAGGGAGCATGTGCTGCACAGAGCACAATCCATATCTCCATCTCAGCCTAGATGGGAATGTGACCGCCATAACTTGTTCAGAGCCCATCATTACTGTGCCCTACTTAGGGCCACCACTAGTATGTGGGTAGTTAAAATCTACAGAAACCATATGCAACTGATATTTCTCTGCTGCAAAGTTTAGCCCAGAACACAGTTGTTTACACACTGAGCCTGATTTACCCTTATCTTATGCCATGAACAGCCTTTTACATTTGTGCAAAAGAGTGATAAACTACCACCAAGTCAGCAGGGTAATAAAATGTGCAAGAAAATGGAGATTGAGATTGCTGGCTCAGAGAGATCTATGTCTTTCAACACGATTTTCTTCTCTATAAATACAGACTTTTAGCCAGAGCTAATGAATGATTTGAAGTTGGAGATTTGGGAAACAAAGGAACAGTTAAACCAGTGGTCTTTTCTCTTCCTCAGTCAGACTCTACTCAGTGTGATTTTGAAATACATGTAGTGCTTCGGAGTGGACATTTTTGCCCCAATTTTTAAATTCACACAGATTGTAAGGCTATGCCATACCTTGAAATGCACTTGTATGTGTGAGAATGTCCTGCGCTGGCTGCATGGAGGCTGATTGCTAAATCTCCCAGGAACCTTAGCTTTTCTGCAGCCCAGAGCTTCTCATCATTAGAATTCCCCAGGTTTACAACTCCTTCCTCCACAGCCATCTGTCCTGCCCACACTCCAGCTGCAGTCAGACATCCCTCACCACTTACACCTGATCTTTTGACTCTACGCACCTGAAACAATTCTTGCTCGATCTATTAAGCAATATACATTTAGACAATCAGGGAAGCTCTTCCAAAGCTATGAACGAATTGCCTAGTTTAAAATCAACACTCCCTTTCCATGATATCCCAAGCAATGTTAAAATGTAGGGGAAGATTTATTTGAGGAAGGAAATTCCAGCGCACCACAGCACATCCTGATGGAATAGTGCTTGTAAAAGTTTGTAATTCTTTTACAGTTGTTCTTTTGATGCGTGATGCTTGCTGTTGGGATATTCTCATGGAATCATAGAATCATTAAGGTTGGAAAAGACTTTCAAGATCATAGTCTAACCTTTGACCGAACAGCACCACGTCAACTAAACTAAAGCACTGAGTGCCATGTCCAGTCATTTCTTGGATACTTCCAGGGATTCCACCACTTCCTTGTGAAGATTGTTCCAACACTTACCTCTGTTTTGGTGGGCAAAGTTAGCAGATCAGAGTTTAACATGCAAAGGAAGGTGGTGTAAACACAGAAGGGCATTGCAGAAAGGGAGGCCAGAACGAGGAGTACTCATGTGGCCATCATGGAGTGTTGCAGATTGTCACTTAATAGTGGTGGGATGTGAGGCTGGAAGAAGAAGATGGTGTGCTTTGAGCCACCTTGTCTCAAAGCCTAAGGACATTATAACATGTCTTTCCACCCAGCCCCCTCCTGTTTCCACCTTTAATTTTCCATATTGAAATGCATGCTAGATTATTTTCAGTATTCTGCCCACAAATAATTTCAGAAAAAATCCCCATCAAACTTCTTTTTGTTTTTTTGGTTTTTTTTTTATGTAATCCTCATTAAACCCTTCCAAACAACAGTCTGGTTAGTTTATAGTGCAGTTAGGCTAGAACTAGCTGTTCTATATCAGCAAGAAATCTGTTACAGGACAGATGCCAGCATGATTACAAGAGATGAGTAAATCTCAAAAGGCCTTAGATCTTGTTGGGTTTCCATGAAGCCAAACCTCTGGGGATCATTCCTTCCTGCTGGAGAATCTGGTTTTGGAAACAACAAGAACAGGGAGTATTGTTTTTAATGCTATTTTCTGTTCCTGGTTTTAGGACAAATTTGAGAATGCAGAAGTGTTCAATTACTTTAATGAACAAATAAAACAATTTTTCGTCCTGGAGATAGACTTGCTTATGGTTTGTTTTCCATACTCAATTTTAATTTTATCATTGAATAAGGTGGCCTACCTCTAGAAGTCCATTGCATTATAGACATATGAGAGCATGCCAAATTGAGAAAATCTGACTCCTTATACTAGTTTGGTCACTGCCCCAGCAGCCAGAGAAACACACTTAATAATTGTTTTTGTTTTTGTTTTTTTGCTATTAATATTTTTTTGCTTTTTTCACTAAAGGACAGAGTCTGTTCTTAATTCCTGATAAACTGCCATCAACTTCTATGGAGCAACTCCAGATTTGCATTGGTTTCATTAAGTGTTGTTACAGCACTGAGTTCTTAACAATAACTTAATTAAAATTAGTTTTGCTGATGTTACTCTTAATTTTTTTTCCAGGAAACTAAAACAAATCATAAAGGAGATTTCTTTACTGGTCAGCCTGGAAAGCCTGCATCTGCCTCTCAGATCTTTCCTCTCTCCACCTTGTGCTCAGTCTTCCCTCATCAGTCCCTCTCACACACATTGTTATGTAGTAACGGGGTCAGTAGGAAACATAGAGTTCAGCACTATAGAAGGGGAAACAGAAAGCAGCCATGGGCAATTAACCAGGGATGTGACTGCTTATGTTTGGTTCCTGCTTCCATTTCTGTTTCCATGGAAATGGACATCAGATCATTGGAAATAAAGTAAATTTTCTACTTATCCTCACCTTCATATCAGCCAAGTTATACAATCCAAATAAATCTAAATTTATCTAATTAAATGGGAATTTAGAAATCTTTTCATTTCATTGAAATAAAGTGACAAAAGCAGCATTGCTTTTGAAATACTCAGATGCTGTTGGCTGTCCTTTGGGAAAGGAGTAGGTAAGTTTGCCCACCCCTTTTTGCTTTGTAAGGTATGGAAACATACAAGCATCCATCTTACCCCTTGCTCTGTGCTCCTGCCTGCCCATTAATATTGTTGTGCTGAACAGTACTCATCACTTGCCCATTAGGGGTCATTTAAGCATAAATGACCCCCCTTACAGAGACTGTGTGGGTTAAAGACCTCTTCTTTGTCTGGTTGCTAAAGCTTTGAGGTTCATTTGTATTGCAGAGCAGCTGCATAAAAAAGGTTCAAGCCCACCTTTAAAGGTCATATGGTCTCAGAGGAGGAGCTTTGACCTAGAAGGGTTTCCCAGGTGAAAAGCTCAGGGTTTGGGAACAAAGAAAAAAAGTGAGTTTTAAGCTTTCCCATTCCTGTGAATGACTCAGAAAGATAAGACCTGTGTCTTTTGTAAACAAACATATTGGAGACTGAGCACTTAATTTCTTCTCTAGAGGTGAAGATAATCTGCAAATCTGCCACACCTGTAAAGGAGTAACAATAATTTTCAGTTTGGCTTCTGACAGGACAGATCAGTCACACAAAATCTCCAGTGCCCGCTTTAGCAGAAATGTCCCATGTCACAAGTCCATATTCTTCCAGAAGAAGCGATTGCTTTCACTGGTCAGACAATGAAGGCATACTTTTGCCTTCATACTTTTCATACTTAATACATGCATCATATTTTTTTCTCTAAGAAGCTCTCTAATTCTGTTAAACCCAGTGAACTAATGAGAACTTCTTGACACAAGAGTACAAAATAACAACTCTGCTTGAATTGGCATCACACTTTGCAATTTGCAGTGACTGAAAGTATAAATATCATTACTGTATTAATGCAAACTCAGTGCAAATAAATGACTTGTTTTCTAATGAGGTTCATTTTATGGCAGGAAGAGGGGAAAGCTGGCTTTCCCAACATCTACTAAAGTGTTAATTTCTGAAGTCCAGTAACAAGAACAGTAAGAAAGCAAGCAATCAAAGTGGATCTATATAGGATGGTAGATTTAAACTGTTTAATTACTGTAGCTGTAGCTGGTTATTGCTAATGCATGGATCACAAAAGCATCACTCCTGCAGAAATCAGTCATGCGAGGGAGATCAGGAATTACAGATACTTCACCAATGTGAAGGATTTGGTCTTAAAGTGATTTCCTCCAGTGACAAAAGCCTCGTGCCTGATACGAATGCAGAATATGTGAAAAATTTACTTTAAAGAAAAGCAGCCTATAACCTAATCATAGTCAGTCCTAAAACATACTTTTTTAAATGGCTCATATCAAACTGTTCAGTCATGTAGATTTTTTTTAAAATTTAAATCCACTGTCAGATGGATAAAGTATAGAAGCAGCTTTGTCAGATACTAGCATGTCTTGGGGAAGTGGAGAAAGCCAGATAAAGGGTACCTAAATGTGGTCAATGGTATAAGGTTCGATTTTTCCTCTCTAACCAGAAGGCAAGCTTCAAACTCTTTTACTGCTATAATCCAAATCATTATGTTGCCATCATGAACATGAACACAATCTCCCAGACTGAGCTATCTGTACGAGTTTCTTCCCCCAAAGGCACTGCACATGCATTTAAAACATAAAACAAACACACGGGTCATTAAAATGGGTACGATCACCCACAAAACAACATGGATTGGGATCTAACTTCACACCACTGGAGTCACTCATAAAGCACTGAAAAGTTAGAGCATTAAAGAGTGTAGAGAGAAGCCTATAAAGTATTACTTTGGTTTGCACAGAAAGTCAGGGAGCAAGGTGCAAAATATTTAAGGGGGAGAGTAAAAGAAAAAAATAGCTGGAATTGTGGGTTGCAGTCTCGTTTACAGGATTTCACTGACAGGACTTCCTAGGAGAGATATAATACATGCTAATGAATAAATAGGTATAGGCCATATTTATTTGACAACTCTCATAAAGTTATGCAAGACAAATCATATTTTTCTGACAGAACTGCATCTATACTTTAGCTTTTTCTTCAGTAGTTAAAAGAAATTATAATACCCTCCGTGCTGTTACAATCAAGCCCCTAGTTTTAGATTTTTTCTAATTGTTGTTTTGTAGATTAGATCCCCAGAGACCCTTCTGCTATTGGTTTTGTTCATATCTTAGGAGACTTTTTTCAAGTAATAAGAAAGATTTAAAGTAGATGTCTCTTAAAGTATAATAAATACCTGGAGAAGAATGAGGAAACACATTAAATCTGAATCACTGTTGTGTCACACCAATTTTCCCCTTTTACTCCCGAGATTCCTTTGAAATCAATGAAGTTACAGTTACTTAAAGCTGTAGGACTACATGAGTGAACCAGGTACACTGAAATAAATGACTAGAACTTGCTGGCAGACTTGCTTGGAACCAAATATGTCCCCTTAAATTTCACTCTATTTTCACAATCTTGTAGCAGCAAAGCAAAACAAGAAGTTCACTGTGCAGTCAAAACAAAATCTTTTTTCTCTGGTCTAAGTATTTAGCCAATACAGTATCACAGAAACATTGATTTCTGTTCCCAGCCTAAGAATCCTCCTGATAGTTTCATACAGAACCAAAGACCCAGCACAATCTCTTCTTTTACAGCTAAGAAAATGCTAGGAGAATCGTTATCCCTGGGAAAGATTTCTCTGATGGACGAGGAAGGACTGTTCATTAGTGTCATGAATGATGCTGCCTCTTTTTTATGCAACTTGCATTCACTGATGCTGGCACTGTCAGAGCTTCCAACTGTGTGCACAATTCAGTTCATCGAACAAGGCAGCATCCTTTCCAGATACACTCAACGTGCGGTATTATGGTTGGGAAATTCATTCCACAGAGGAGAAACATGAATTATTTCAATTCTTAGGAAAAAAAAAAAAAGAAGAAAAAAAAAGGCACAGCCTGTGCCTTCTTTTTCCATGCTATTAGAGAGATTATCAGGAAAAAATAAACACAGCAGTTGCTCAAGGTCCCACACAAACAAAAACAAGGACTCCAGGCAACTCCATACACAGTGCCGAGCCATTGCTCTTGTTCACTTGTAAGATGTAAAATAACACATTCTTCAATTATTACATTTTAATAATTATTCTGAGATGGCAGAGCAATTTTGCAAAATTTTGAGCATGAAAATCAGCCCCAAACATTCACAGTTTTAAGTATGCTCTGTTCTCAAATCCTCCAGTTCAGCCATTTCCTTTTGGTGTATTTAGTGTGGCAGTGACACGTCAATTTGTCTGCAGGGAATGGCTGCCTATCACCGAAGCTGAACGTAGGTAGAGGCCAGTCCCACGCTCCTGAGTCACCTGCAGAGCTCAAGGTGCATGAACAAATTACATCTGGTCCCTACGCATCAAGGACCAGATCCAAAAATCGGAGCTACAACACGTGTCCCTGTATATGCCTTGGTGCCTGCCATACGAGACAGCCTGGAGCTAACGGCAGGGAAGCAGATACATCTACTCTGAGAAGCAGAGAGCCCTGCAGAGATAATAGCTCACATCCCAGAAGCTGGGTAGGTGCTTTACATCAGTAATGCTGACACAGGGCAAAAAGCCCAGTTTTCTCCTTAGGGATGAGACAGTACCCTGCCAGCATGGTGCCTGGTTCCCATTTGGCCAGGAATCTGATGTTCAGGACAGGCAGGGCTTGGGGACAGGCTGGTTTCCATGCCCACTTCACCCTTGCCTCCTCCAGAGAATGGGGAAAATGTGCAGCCGGGGCATACAATTTTTGAGATAGCAGCATTTGGCCCTGATTCACAGAGCTCCATGCCTTCACTTCAAAAGTGTTGGACTGAACAAGGAGCCATCATAGCTTACCTCCAGGAAAACCTTGAGGATGTGGGATATGAGTACAGCTGAAGTTCCTCTCCTCTCCAGAGCTTAGTTATTTTACTCTGTGTATTTTCTCATTTTGGCATTTGTATTTTCTCAAAAGGGCATCCTTTTCAAAAAAACGTCTCTTTAATGCAGAACTGAGCAATGCCACAGAGGGTGTTCAGAAAAAAACCGTGTCACTGAAATCCTACATCTTTTGCAACAATTGAATAGTCCCAGCCAAAGTGCTTTGTCCCCTCTTCTGCCTGATGAGATTTGCTTCTCTGTGTGGAGAACTCTCAGTCCCTCTATTGGTAAGGCATTCAAGGTGGAAAAACTACCCTTCTCTCCTTTACAAAGTAGTCATGCTTCATAGGAAACACAGATATATATATATATATTTGTTAGCTAAAGTAGACAAAACATGAGAAGAAAGAAAAAACCTTTGGCCTAATGGCCAAAGAAGGATCAGATCTGGCACAGCACAGCAGGCAGATATGAAGTGTCCTTGTGAGACTGAGCCCTGCAACAAGATAAGTGGATGAACATACTGTTCATCATTTCCAATCCAACTTAAATGTCAGATAAGTACAGCCTGGTGAAGGCAGAAGCACTGGTCAGGCATGCTCCAAAATGGCATTAGATGTCTTAGGAACTTTAATGGCAAAGTCTGAAGGACTTGCATGGTCTAAGGCCATACGGAATCTGAACATGACTTTCCAGAAGCTTAACACTCCAGTCCCTAATTTCATTCCAGATAGTTTAAACATGCCTAATTTTTCTCCTTTGTCTGGCACAAGATGGTGCTACACCTTGGATGCAGAGTTCATAGGGAGGCACATTCCCCAGCCTTTTCTCACAGGGAGTCTTAATGAAAAGAGAAGGAATCTCTCATAAACCACTTGAGAACCACCTGATAAGGATTTCTTTGGGTACTTTGAGACAGCTGCCATCTTTAAAAAACAAACAAACAAACAATCCAATGAAAATGCATGGGACTAACAAAGTGGACTGGAATGTGGAGCATTAATTTTTCCATTATCAGCCATCAAGGTAAAGGGAAGGAAGGGAATAAATTATATGCTTGAAATATTTGCATGGAAACTTTTCCAAGCTAGATAAAAATTCAATTATTTATTACTTCAGGAAATACTCTAACATCAAGCAGTGACCCCTGGCTGGTGTCAATGCTTCCCCAAAAGGATTGCCGTTCGGAAAGCTTTATGATTACCACATAAAGTTTAATCAGTGCATTAAAAATAAATTAAAGATTTGCTAATTGTAATGTAATTAGCTTAATATAATTACATTGCTCAGTGACTGAGAATTTTATTGTTATTGTGAGATCTTTTCTCATTTGGGGGGCCTGAAGTTAAGTGGCATGATATTGACAACCGTTTCTTCCCTTAATATTCAGTTTCAGGAATGGGCTGAATTTTTTACCTGAATCTTGCAATTTATCACAATCAGTATCATCACAAATTACAGAAAGCATCCAGTTACATGATAACTTCTAAATGAAGTGTCTGTAACCAGGGCAGTAGCAGCCTCGGCTGTTAATTTGTCATATTTCATAGCCAGCCTGACACCCTGTCCAATTTGCTTGTAAGCTTTATCACAAAGACAGCTATGAGAGCTGCCTCTGACTCTGAGCAGGATGGGGGAAATGGACAGAAATTCAGCAGCAGCAGCAGCTTTGCTCTTCAGGTTCCCTGTTTTTGCGTACAATCCAGATGCAAAATAAGCACCCCTGTGTCCTGATGATATTGGTTTTCTCTATTAAAATCTCTCCCTTCTTTTCTCTGCTCCCCCCTTCCTTATTAAGACAACTAAATTTTTTCTTTAATACTCCTTGGTGACTATGATTTGATGGTTATCATAATTTATTAGAAGTTAGAGGAGTTATAAGAAATAAGAGGGATAACAGCACTCAGGGAGCATCATTACCTATCTTATGCAGGCTCTCAATTTCAATCCAAAGCATGTCCTCCTCCCAAAATGACCTGCAAGTTTTTCCTTTTGGGCAGAACTTGTGCAGCACTGTAAAAATGGCCATGAATATGAACCTTCAGGATATTGGTCTCGCTTCTCCTGTTATCTTCCACATGCTCTGAGGCCCTCAATCAATTTGCATTGATTTAAGCAACATCATTCAATACATATTATCAATCTGATCTGAAGGGAGTTGTTTGAAGAGCAGGTCTTCTTTTCTGTTCCTAACATGCCAAGCACAATACAAGATGCTACAAAACACAAAAAATGGTTTCTAATAGACCAACAGGTGTTAAAAGATGCCTGGACTTACAAAATGCAAGAAACCACATTTTCATTTGTCTAACACTTTAAAAGTCAGGTTGGCCAACTTGGAGTGCAGAGCAAATGTTAGCTTGCATGGGTTTTGCTGATAGTATTTGATCCAGGAACAATTTTTAAGATCCTGGCCTGAGTGCCTGCAACACCAACCACTTCATATGGCATCAAGGTACAACCAATATCAGCCTGCCATCCTTGGGTTTTTCTGCATAATGAAAAATAAGCCTCTCCTTGATGCAGGAGATATTATTCTCCCTTCTACACTTGCTCCATCAAGTGAGCCCCAATACCTGCCCTTCTCATTCTGTTACTGGCTGCCCAGCTGTGCTGTTGGACTGTGGACTCCACCAGAATATCTAGCAGACAGGCTCTGCGGAGCTGACCTCTCCCGCCTCTAGGTGGTTTTGCAGATCTGTCCTTTATTACACCAGCAACCAAGAGAGAATGAGTAGGAAATTAGCAGAGAGCATTCCAGTCTTTACAGCTGAGCTTCCAGAGGGGCTGTAAAACCTCTCATGCGCTCGGGGAGTCAAGGATAAACAGTGAGCTTGTGGTGCCTGCAGTTAAAAGCAGGAATTTGAGAATGGGGACTGCCCAAGGACACAGAGGCTAAAAGGAAGCAGAAGAATGACAGGACAGAGAAGAATCAAATAAGGCAGGAATTAGTCAAGAAAAGCCACAACTGTAAAAATGGCAGAAAGAAGATACAAATTTAGAGAAATTTTCAAGTTTGAAGGATCTTATTTGAACCAAGGGACCATATGTCAGTATCCTGACGTTTTGCCTTTCATGTTGAACTGCAAGCCCACCGATTCTGTAGGATGTAGTCTTCAGCACACGGCTACCACTGTGAGTGAGTCATTTGGTACAGTTCCTGTGGCAAGAATCCCAAATGTGTCAGGCCTGGACTAAAAAGCAAGATGGAGAATGAATACACCTGAAGGCACATTTGGCACTTTAATTCTGAGCAGATATCACTTCTAATTATAGCCAGCCTTATGCCAGCTTACTACCGTTCAAATGCTTGTGGGATCGCACATCGAGTGCCAGATTTAATCCATTCAAGGTAAAGCGCAAGAGAACCAATTGCATTTTGCATGCCTTCTACCTGAATGATTTGCTTTGTTGTTCCCAGTTTGCAGTTTGACTCGAAGATTTGCACCCCTCTGGTTAGTTCTGGTTGGCTTCTCTGCAGCCACAGGGGCATATTTTTCAGCTGAATGAAGCCCAGCTGGTAGGCTCAATTTGCCCCACCAATGAGTCATATCTTTTTCTAATTTCACCTGCATGAGAGAATTGCAGCTTCCTCTCCTAATTCCTGGAGTTCAAAATTCTTCCTGCAAAAAGGAGGTTCAAGCCCACCCCAGCACACGGATCTGTAACCCTGCTTGCCTGGAGGACAGTGGCAAAGCTGAAGAGACACCCACTTGTGAATGTTACTTAAATAGTGAGTTTAGCATTACTTAAATAGTGAGTTTAGCATTACTTAAATAGTAAGTTTAGTTAGGGGAAGCCTTTCCCAGTCTGATCCTGTATCAGATTTTGATATTATATGCTGCCTAGTGCTTCACAAAGACCAGTGCTCAGCACCCCACAAGGACATGTTGTTTTCCAGCATGATTTAGGACTTGGAGCAGAGGGAAGGTTTAATACAATCATGCATCAGTTTCCTTTCCAAACAGCACTATGAAACACAAAACAGAAGGAGGATTGTCTCTTCACCCCATAAATCCACTTAAGCTTGGATTATGAGCCATATTCACCCAATTTTTGCTGGGAGCTTAAGGCAGCACCATGTTTCTGTTGTTCTGAGGGATGCTGGGAAGCTGGGGTGAGATTCAGGAGGCTCCAAACTTCCAGAAGTGCAATGGCCACATTCTTCAATGTGCAGGGGTCAAACAGCGTAAGTGTGAGATTGGCCACACTCTAGGTCTATGTATGAAAATGGTTGAAGTGCACAAAGAGCAGGCAGAAGGCTTTGTTTTAATAACTAGTAGCTTTCAGACCGTGTCTTTTTTAGCAGCTCTGCCACGTTGAGTTGACAAAGAAATAAAAGGGAACACTTCCCCACACACAAATCTTTATTGATCCAAATATGGATCTTGTTTCAGTTTAGAGAACAACTAGCACTGATGCTGTCAAACAGACCCATCTGGAATTATTTCAGAAGCTCTATTTTCCACCCTTATGCACAGAGAGAGAGAGAGAGAAATGGAGAATGGAGAGAAAAGAAAGGAAAGAGAAGAGGAGAAGAGAAAATAGAAAGAAGAAAATAAAAAGGAAGGGAAAAGGGGAAGGGAAATAAAAGGAAAAAGAAATAGAGCATGGCCAGTGGCAGGCTGTGAGAAACCTCTGCACACATCACCTGCTCTGGGCAGTGTCCTTCCCTTACTCATCCCTAATGAGCCGGTTCAGTTGTGCAAGGTAGTTCCTAATTACCTCTCTCCCGGTTTCTCTCTTCCCCCCCCCCCCCCGAGAACGGCCTTTCCAAGAACTTACTTCACATGCACACACCTGGTACTGTGAGATAGGGAGCCTCACCATGGATACCAGCCCCCCATTCCCAGCCCGACCCACACTCCTGGGATTCAAGCAACTATCTCCAGGATGCTGTAAACTCCAGATGTGCCTTACCTACTGCCTGGAGACACTGCGTGCAAATGCTGCTCACAACTATTATTCTGCACTCACACAGACACACACACAAGAACTGGCTATGCAGATCAAGCTCTGAGAAATGAAATAAAGCAAAATGGTAATCTTAATCTTCCCTTTAATATCCTACCCTGTGCCAGATAAGAGCAGCTGTGCTCACACAATGTGTCCAACTGGACATGATAAATAGCCCGGGAGAAAAGAAAAATACACACAGACGCACAAATATATATGTACATACACACATGCTCTAAGGAATTTAAAATATGTTTGTTCTCAGAAGTGGTGGCCTCCAGCTCACAGCTTCCCTGATTAAGAAAAGGGTTTATTAGAAATAAAAATGGCCTGCCAGGGTTGGAATCATACACAAAATCCTAAAGTAAATATCTGCATGGGTAGCCTGAAGGGTTAACCTTACCAATGTACAAATACTGACTGGCTCTCCTCCTGTTACAGTGTAAATGCTGATTGGAAGGAAGAGATCATTCTAGGTCAGTATGTCCTTTACCTTGTGAATAGCTTGACAGGGGCTAATAAACTCTTCTGCCTATGGCACCAATAATTTATTACATATTCCTGGGCATCACATGCAATTTTTTATTTATACATGTATAATTGGTTGGTTTGATTTTAAAGAAGTGAAGCAGGACAATCTGGGTCAAGAAGCACACCAGAGGAGGCGAAAGGCTCCACTCTCCTGGTCTTAACCTATGGTAGGGAACAACATCCTGGCTGCTGCTCCCTGCACGGCTACCAGGACTTTATACGGCAGCCGGGCACGGCCAAGAGTGGGCTGCGGGTCAGCACAGCTGACTTCTTACAGGGATCCAAAGGGCGCACGAACTCTTCGTGAATCGACATGATTGTAAAGTGAGCAGATTTCAAGTTTCTCTCCTGAGCGGCCACTGCTCTGCAGCTTGCTGCCGAGGGAGCCATGCCCCAGAGCAGCCTGCCGCCCTCCTGCCTCCACCGCGCTGCATTTCACACCGATGAGGTAATTCCACTGCAGATGAGGTAACCCTGCGAGTTGCCCACCAGCTAGAAGAGGTTACCATATGATTCCTCATGTAAACACGCAGCGCGGTCCCCCCGGACAGGAGCTGACAGCTGCGCTCTGCCGATGCCGAGCTGGTGGCCAGCACTGGCCCCGGGGAGCCCGCGGGGCCTTCTCGCCTCAGCCAGGGCTGCCGGCGTGTGCCGCACACCCGGCCAGGCACGCCGGGCAGCGCTCGGCTTCCAGCCGGGCTGGCGGGAGAGCCTGCTCCTCCGGCACTCCTGCGGCCAGGTTCACCATCCAGATGGCTCTCTGTCTTCCCACCCCGGGGTTTCTAAACGCATGTGCCTCCTCACGCCCTGCTGAGGTGGTACATCTCTTCAGAACGGCTTCTCCCTGCAGCCGCAGGCCTTAGACCTGAGGGAAATCCCTCCTTCCCTTGCACAGGAGGTGCTGGGGAGAGGAGGGACAAGGGTACTGCAGAGCAGCAGCCTAGGGAGCTGCCCCGGCAATCCCCAGTGGTTTGGTGGGCAAGTGTTGCCATTTTGTGTGAGTGCATTTTGCACAGGTGTTGTTCCTAGAAAGTCCCCTAATTTGCAAGCAGCATGAAAAATTACTTTTGTGGTTAGGCAGTGTCCATGGCTGCAACCCACTTCCACCTACAAGTGTAGGTGTCAGAGGATCTGCAGGCCTCTGCTCACCCCACTAGCAAAAAGCTAAAGCCAAAGCCCCCAGAACCAACACCCTGTCTTCAGAGTCTGGAATCATTGCTATATAGTCTTTTATTAGCCAAGGAGCCCTACTAGCTCTTCTGTGCCAAGTATTCCCAGTGCTGATTCCTATGTGGCTGTAGATCCCTGTGATGAATGCCTGAAGAGAAGGAGAAATTCACAAAGAAAAGCAAGCAGGACACAGGTTTGTCAGCTCCCTAAGCTCAGAGCTCATCTGCACCCTGCTCAGTGCCAGGAGTTCTCAAAGCCTCCTTGTGACTTACAGGCAGCTAGGATCAAATCATACCACAGCTCCCAGTAACTACCTGTGTCTCCTTGGACTCTGCTTAACCACAAAAACTCTGTTTGAGAAGTTTAACAAACATCCTCTCAGCAGTGGCAGTCACTGATCTGGAAATCTGTTCTGGGCAGACCTCGACCCAAACTGCATGTGACAAGTGACCCAGAAGGACCCTGAGGACTAACATGCCATTAGATGCAGGAAAGCAGCTAGGATGTACATCTCCTGTTCCATTCCCAGGTTACAAACCTCAGGTCCCCCGCTCTGTCCAGTCTGGAGGAGGTCTAACCAGGCACTCCTGGTAAGTAAAGCATGCCTGTACCAAGCACCCAAAGGAAGCTGTTTCTTTTCTCCCTGGGGGTGTGAGAATCAAGGAGATCCTGGCAAGAGGGAAAGGCTTTCCTTCACCCTCTGGTGAGTTTATTTTGCCAAAAATGGGAACTACTGTGTGTAAGCCCTGAAGGAAGTCATGTCTGTCTTTCCCCTGCCTCCCAGAGCAGCTGCTTACACAAGGAACAATTCAAAACAAATTACTGTTATAATTGGGGTATATGAAGGGACACAAATCCATTGCTGCTGGAGCTGAGCTCACCTCACTTTGCAAGGGCTGAAGTCAGGAATCTTCCCTCTACTCTGGGCTCACAAGATGCCAGAGGGACAGACAGATCTCCTGAAGTCCACCCAAAAGGGATTAAAAAAAGCCAGGGGAGAAGTGGGGCCACAACATACTCCTACCCCTCCCAGCCTGGAGAGCCCACATGCTCTGCACCAGCAAATTTGCATCACAGCCCCAAGGAACTGTGCAGTGGGACATGTGTTGGACTAGAGACACTACAGCTAGATTCTTAAAAGATGTGGCTGACTTTATAAGCTCTAACAGTTGCTGTCATGCATAATGAGATACAGTTAATCATTTCTTTGCCTCATCCAGCTGTAGCCAGATCATCTGCTACAGATTATTTTCCCCTTTTGTAGAGAAAAGCAAGTACATCAGGTCTCACACGTCCCTCTGTAAGACTGGGTGCCAGTCACTGTTCAGTGAACACCAAGCCTGGCAGAGTCACAACTTCCCTCTGCTTCAAAGGTGCCTGTGAACAGCAGATGGCAGGGGCCTAGGACATGCCTGCCATGACAGACCCCAGCCCCCTGTCTGCATGCCACCCACACGTTTCAGATGTGCACTGGTTTAAAAGGCAACACATAGCCACATCAAGGTAGTCTGAGTGGCTTGAGTTCTCCCAGACCAGTGTGTGAGCAGCTCAGCTTCTCTGACCCCTGCTTACAGTGTAGTGTTACCATCCAAGCTTGTCATTCCCCCTCACAGTTTGGGAGACAAGCAGGCATCCTGTGAGCACAGCCATCTCAGAATTGGTTACAGCGCAGGATGAATCACACTTCAAAGGTGTCCTAAAGGGTCTCTAAGGTCATTAGCTTGGACCCATCCCCAGAGGAAGCCATGTGTTTGGTCAGATCAGATCCACCTTTGAACCTGCTCAGCAGACAGGTTGGCACCCCCAGTGCTGCCCATGTGGAACAGGTCCTCAGCCCCAGGGCACAGACCCCAGTCCTCTGCTGCCCTGCCTTAGGGCACAATTTCCCCTCTGAAGGCCTGAATACAGGTGCTGTAAGGCAGGCAGGGCATTAATTATGACATAAACTGATGGAGAACCAGCAGGAAAAGAGTTAAGAGAGCCAGGGCTTGTTGTTATCCAGGAACCCAGGCTACCTCACCTCCCAGGATAACCATCAGCCAGACCTTTCTCAAGCCTTTTTTGGCAGGCTTTGTTGTCAGAAAACCACCTGTTACTTGGGAGAGATTCAAATGCATAATGAATTAAAAAAGCATATTGTGTGTTACTATCTAGCCCCCAGACAGATGTGTTATTTAAGTGTGGGTATGATCCGTGCTGTTAATTTTAAACAACATATGATCAAAGATCATGGCTGGCATAGTGCTTTGCTTCCTTTCAGGTCTGTCTTTTGTGTCCATACCAGACAGTTGTGGTCTCTGTCATATGGCAGGAAAAGCTTATTTTACATGCTGCCTAAATTTATATTTTATTGCACATTAAAGGAGCCCATCAAAATTAAGTTATCACATTGTTTATAATGGTAAGTGAATCGTGGCTGTGGAAAAGAGAGTACCACACAAAGATATTTTTTAGAAACATCTACTCCCTACACTCAGGACTTTTAGCCATTTTAAAGACAGCAGCAGAGTGAAGAGCAAGACTGAAATATATAAACCACATCACCACTCCTATGGGAAGGTTAGAAACTGTTGGAAATGGCAGTACTGCCAACCAATCAGTCCAGAAGCACCAAGTCAGGCCCTTGGCAGACAGAGCGACATGCTTAACAGTTCATGAGATTTTTTTAAAAAATAATACAGTTGAGGTTCTTTTATTTGCTTCTCAGCCTGAGCCTTCAGGCTTTGCTGCCCAGTTAGAATAACTCGACATCTGCCCAGGATGAGTAGCTAAGTAAATAACTGGCCAAAATAAGGAAGATCAGCCCTGTGTGATTGTTGCCTCAGAGGCAATCCATGCTTGAAGATGTTGGGTAAAGCAACAGGAGCTCTGACACACTCATAGTGGGAGAAGGGTGAATTTCTTGGTGGATGCCTAACTACACTGCTTTCCAAAAACCCCACACAATTTAGGACAGATGTAAAGCACAGCAAAAAATGTTATTCTTGCTGATCAAGAATCGCTGTGCAGGATAGGGGTTTCATCACCAGCATTTGAGGATACAGAGATAATATCAGTTCAGACTTTCTGGGTAAATATATGAAGCGAGATTCATCATAAGAGAACTGAGAGTACTGGTTTAACATCAGTAAACAGGGAGCCAGACCTAGCCGTCATCTGCATTGAGGTAAATGCAACACTGCTGCCATGGCAAGCACAGGGCCAGCGAGCAGCTGCTGCCAGTTGCCCACCTCAGAAATGTGTTGGGGTGCCAGCCCTCCTTTCACTAACAGAAGGCAAGCAAAGCTTCTTCCAGGCTGCAGACAGCTGCCGGGCTTTGACCACCCTGCTGGGGAGGCAATAATCCTCTGACACACAAGTTACTCAGGTTCATTACGGGAATCAGTCATCTCTTCTGCCCAGGTGTGCTGCGAGTGCTGCTCTGGCTAAAGGCTGGGGGCTTTCTGCCCCTGCTCTACCTGGGCCAGGGATTTTGGCCCAGATTTCCTTCACAGCCTTTTCATCTGCTAAGAAACTGTTCTTTCTTTGTTGCAGGGTTTCAGCTCTGCCCACTTCAGGTGAAGAGGAGGCTTCACAGTACCCCAACACCAATGTGCTCCCAATCCCACACAGATATATGAACAGGGCTAGCCACTGGCTGCCACTATCCCTGTGAGAGGCAGGCCAGCCCTCGATCTCAGCTGTCACAGAAATAAATAAAGTGAAAAGACATGAACTCTCCCCTTCCAAGGCTGTATTAAGAGTGGCTCCAGCCAGCCAGCCAGCTAGCCTTCAGCTGCAGTGCTGCTGCTCTCCAGCCACTTGGAAGAGATACCACCCATCCTCCCTGCTGGGGAAGAAACATTGTCCTAAAACCTCTCCATGAAGGGGACCCAGAGAGGAGCTATCTGTGATACATCTGTAAAGGCTGTCCCCACCTCTGGGAGCCTAGCTGAAATGCTGTGCAAAGACACAGAGGTGAAGCCATAAGCATGGGTTAAAGGGATAGCACTGTGCTGCTTTAACACAGAATAATCCTGCTCTAGGAGCTGCTATTGTTTGAAGACCCGAAAACATCCTCATCTACACACACAGTACTGAACAAGAGAGTATAAGGGGTAAGAAGGGATTGTTTGAGAGATGATACCAGGGCTGAGGAGAGGATTTTAAAGAGCACAAACTCATTTCATATGGCTGAGTGCTGGCGACACTAGGAGAAATTCAATGGATTATGTTGCACCAGAGGTCAGAATATAATTGTCCCTTCTGGCCTTTAAAACCTGTGAATGTATAGAGGAACCTTGAAATGACCAGATTCCTCAGGAATTTGATTCCTAGGGTTTATTTATTTATTTTCTTACCAGCTGCCAGACACAGCATGCTCCTAGAACAAATAAGGAGGTGGTAGCTGTGGGGTGAGTATATCAGTAGTGCTAATCTCTTGTGGGGCTTCCTGGTAGAATATCTATCTGCCTCAGAGGAGACAAGGTTAAGGGATATAAAACAGTTTCATCTTAAAATACTAAGAACCACTTTACTATTTCAGAAGTGACTAGAACAACTTGGAGCACAAGGATTCTCCTAAATTTTTCTTTTAAACAGAACTTTCCCAGCCCACATATTAGCTCTCTGTTGTCCTTGCAAAGGGCCAAAGAGCTAAAGACAGCACCACTAATTGCTGCTTCCCTTTTTCCCCTGGCTCTAGAGATTTCCAGCTTATATATTATTACTTCATCATTTTAATTGTGCAAAAAGCTTTTCACATAATTAATTAGAATAAAATAATACTAATACAAAAATAAACAGTCATTAGTATCTAGGTAGCACCATTTTTAGAGCAGATACTTTGGAAGACTATTAGCCAGCGCCTCTGTCTGCAAACTCTTTTGCTGGGCAGCCTCATTCTGCAAACCAGGGACACACCCTGTGACCTGTGCTCACACCAGGGAGCCGTACCAGGAAAGCATGTTGCCTTCTCCTGAAACAAGCACTAAAGAAAGGACAGAAAAGTAAGTAAGTGGGGGCTGTTCCATCTCTGAAACAGGAAGAGAAAGCCAAGAAAGTTTATAGTGACTTACAGCCACTGTTGCCTTCTCCACAACCTGGAGGTACAGGACCCAATCCACTCTATAACTAATATCCACATGGGGAAGCAACAGCTGACCCTCTGATACTATGCAAAGACGTTCAGCAGACCAATTTACCAGTGTCATTCTTTTGCACCTTTCAACTTAATGATACCTTACAGGGAAGAAAAATTCAAATTAAAAATTGAAGCTATTAATATATCTGTGAAAATGGTAACGGAACAAGATTAAGACCAATAGGAGGCCACTAATCTTGGCATACTTCTGATTTTGTACCCTTTAAATCACTGTAATATCTTGTTCAAATTCCAACATAAATGGGATTTTTCTGAGAGTGTTAGTGCTCCTGCTGCATCAAAAGCCATATTATATTTTACAAGTGCTGGAGCCAAGAATCCTCACTCCCAAAATAGACCTCCTCATCCAGATGATATTAACACAACTGACAAAATAACATTACATTGAAAAATACATCTGTGGAAAGTGAAATAGAAAAGCAGAAGAACTTTTCTCCTACCCCTTTTGGACGGGTTCAAGGGGCTTGCAAGTTAAGTAAAATGCATTTTGCAACTTTCTAGCAGATATACTATGCATTGCAAGGTAAGCATGTCCTCTTCCTTCTGCTACTTCTGCCTTCCTGGTAACTTGCAACAGGCAGACTCACATACACCTAATAAGCATCAGTCAAAAACAGGCAGCAGGAGGGAACTGCTGCCAACCACGTAAATGCACCTTTAAATTTCTCTTCTCCCTACCCTCCGTGATATCTGTCTGCCTCTCTTTATGAATGCCTGTTTCCCTGGAGGGGAGAAGCAGCCCCAAACAAATCCTGAAGCAATCCCAAATTTCCTTGGTAGGGGAAAAAAAATCAATTCACTGGAGATCAAACCTTCAGTGAATCATTTTCCACTGCTCTGACATGTCAAATACTCCAGTGATTCACCAGTCATGGAGCTCTGATTCACCTGCAAAAAACAGGGCTGATTGCTTTCCAGAAGCACTGGGGTTTGCATCATTCTCCAAAGGCTCCACTTCTTCCACGCAGCTTATCACCTCCCTGCCACACACCAAAGCCACAGCAGCAGCCAGGGCAGTGACAAGAAGCAAGAAGTCCCTGACTACTGGTTTTAGATCAAGGGGCCAAGTGGAAAGGCAGTCTTGGATAAATGAACAGCACGAGAAGTTAGGAGGGTGCATGGATCTTCCCTGTTTAAGCATGAAAATGGAAGGACAGAAAAGAAGGGACAAGGAGGAGTTTGGTATTTATTTGTGGCTCTCATTGGGTTCATCTCCCTGCCAGCACAGGACAGAGTTTCTCCAAGAGGGAGCATCAGAAATAGAACTGACATTACATCTAATGAGCTTTTTGGTGGCATATTCATTAAGTTTGTAAGAAGGGTGAAAAAACGCAGGAAGCTAAGTCTTGGAAAGGCTCACTTGACTCATTAAAGGAGGGAGTAAAATGAACCATGCCCCAGGGCAATCGTAAAAGAATAAGCAGGAAAGGGTCAATTCATTAAGGACTGTGGAATCCCAGCGGTCCCTGGCTGGGCAGCGTGGGGATAGGGCAACAGAACGGCGGGGGTGTGATGGAGCCCAGCACCAGCGATGTCCACTCACCCTTGGCATGCTGGATGAGCCACTGGGGGCTTTGTTGTGGCTGAGTCCCAAAAGGCAGCAGTGCAGGGATCTCAAAAAACCCTTGCTCCCCACAGTTGCCATGAGTTCCCCATCCACCACCACCAACAACAGCTTTCCTGCTTCCATCTCTGTCTTGGATTGGCCTTCCTGCCTGCCAAAGGGAGGGGGTAGGGGGGAAAAGTCACGCAGACCCTTCCGAGCCTTGCAGGGGCAGGGGGAGGAGGCAAACTCAATAGAGCAGCTTTGCGGGAGGCCCCAGATTTTCTCAAACCAGTCACGCCAGCTGCAGCCCAGCCATGATGAGAAAGGAGGGGAGACAGTGCGGCAACGGCTCCTGCGACCCCGAGGGAGGAGGAGGAGGAGGCGGCCCAGGCTGCTAAACTGACACCAGGCAAAAGTTGGCCACGTTTTCCCCTAGCCACGGAGGAATAGCGCAGGCAAGTCAGATGTGACCGTGCTGCAGGAGCCAGGAGAAAATAAAAACAAGTGACAGCTGACTCTTGAGGACTTTTGTAGGAGGTGAAGGGGGGAGAGAGGGCGAGGAGGGAGGGAGAGACCTACAAATACTGGGGGAAGGGCAGAGCGCAGCCCAGGAGCCTTCTGCAGCAGCAGATGGAGAGGGAAGCTACCGCTGATTCCTGCAGAGTCAGGGAAGGAGAGAGACAGCATTGCACCGAGGTGATCACATGAATAGGGAATGAAGGCGCAGAACAAAGAAGGGGTTCTGGGGAGAGGGAGCGGGAATTCTTCACAGGACCCCCAGAGCTGGGGCATCCCAGTGCGGTGCCCTGGGGTGCTGAGGTGGGGGCAAACCTGCAGGGGAGCTTGGGCACATCCAGCTGCGGCTGCTGGAGAGCAGTCAGTGAGAATGGAGGAGCGATAGAGGAGATGTTTGTGCAGTTCTGAGGGGTGAAGCTCACTAATACCCGACAGAAGAGCTAATTCCTCAGGTCAGGATGCAAGCACATGGTGGAAAGTCTAAATTCCCTTGGCTCTGGACTCCTCTAACCTGCTGCAGGATGAGGCCGCGGAGGCTGTGAATAAGTGCTGCCTGTCTTTCTGCTGGTCCTGTGGGCCCCGATGTGCCGGTGATGATTGTTATGACAGTCATTCTCCATGTGATTGGCACCTCCTGGTTAGATCAAGGTCACTGTTAGAACACATCTTTTCATTAAAATTGCCGAGAGGCTGTCAGTGACCACAGGCCATGGCTAATTAAGGGAGGACTCAACGTGCCCACAGGAGTCAGTAATCAGGGCTGATGCTGAGCCACCCACCCTAAGGGAGCCGGCAGAGCGATCCTGCCCCCAGCGCCCTTGCGTGCAGGGAGGACAAACCCACCTCCGGCATGCCGGGCCACACACCATCCTCACTGCTGCCACACCAGAGCAACAGCATCGCCTCCTGTCGCACAGCTCACAGGAGCACCCTGGGTACCTGCAGATGGCTCTTGTGTTGAGCTAGCTTATGGATCCTTGAAAGAGGAAGGATGGATGACAACAGACTCCTTACAGTGTAATCAGGTGCACATTTGAGGGACAAAGACCCATAATCAAGCCTTAGATTTGAAGAAAATCCTTTTGCAAAAATGCCTAATTGTGACTGCAGTGTAATAATAACTAATTTCTGAGGTTGTCTCTGTGCTGATCTTAGCAAACATGACAAGGTCTTCTTAGGAAAGGACATAGGATTCACACTTCTAGGGTAAAATTTCAGCTTAAACCCCAACACAGGTGGAATGTAGTACATTGACTAAATAATTTTTTGGTGTCAAACACTATGGTGAAGCAATACACTGCCAGAGATTCTACACATAATTAGGATAGTACCTCCACATGGTCTTACTTTGGCTAAACAGCTTATCAAAAATAGACAGTTTCTTCTCCAGTTAAAAAAAAAAATTATGTATTTCTTGAAAATTTAGGGAAACCGTTTTATTCCAAAAGCTGCTGTGTCTCTCAGTTCTGTGTCACAGCACTTCCGTCCAGATTCTTTCCTAGAGCTCTCTTATTTATTTTCCCACCACTGAATGATAGTGGAGGAGTTCCTCATCATGGAAAAATGAGCCTCTGCGCTGCCTCCAGACTGCCACAAATATCATCTATTTACTTTTGCTATCAAAACAAGCCGTACCGCCTTGTGTTCTCTTGCTGCCGAATTCCTCCCAGTCCAACACCATTTGTACCTTGCAGACAGGTTGTGCTAATCTCAAGAGAGCTATGTGAGCCTCTTGCAATGCAGTTCCACACAAGTTTGCTGATGAGCTTTCCCTTATTCTGGCAAAATATTTTCACCTTGTGTCCAGCTCAGAATGAAAAGATATTTTGGAATTATTACTGTTTCCAGGTGTGCCTTCCTTGTTTTGAGTTTGTGGAGGCCCTGCCCAGCTTCAATCTAGAGATGAAAGAGAACCAGTTATTGGAATTTGGCAACAAATAAGTTATAGAATAGGACAAGAGGGAATAGCTTTAAACTGACAGAGGGCGGGTTTAGATTAGATATTAGGAAAAATTCTTTACTGTAAGGGTGGTGAAACACTGAATGAGGCTGTCCAGAGAAGCTGTAGATGCCTCATTCCTGGAAGTGTTCAAGGCCAGGTTGGATGAGGCCTTGGGAAATCTGGTCTAGTGCAAGGCTCTTGTCAGGTGATCTTTAAAGTCCCTTCCAACCCAAACCATTCTATGATTCTATATGAAGCCTATTCTATGCGATTCTGTGGCATCACACATTTCTGGCCCACTGAATACGGGAAAGAAGTTTGACTTCCTAAACACCATCTAATATACCTTCAACAGGTTCCTGGCAGAGGAGAGGGAAGCTCAACCCCTCTCTCCCTGCCCCCAATAAAATGTTTTTCAGCCTTCTCTTCTGCTTCTCCCAGTTACTGTGATTTACAATTTACACATTAGGCCCTACACCTTAAGATAATTTTGTGGAATAACCAATCCAACTGGGGCCTGGCCTCGTTGCTTGACACAAAGTTAATAATGACAATACTGTTGTTTAATTTTGACTGTGATTGTGGGTGGATGGCAAAAGACACAGCAGGGACTTACTCCCTTGCTCAAGAGATGTGCTTTCCAATACAACTTTTTAGAAGTATTTTAAAGAGTATTTTTTTAATTGATTTGAAAAGAAGGTAAGCCATGTGTAATTCAGTCAGAATCTCACTCTGATCTGTAACTGCCTAATCCAGGCCAGGACTTCAAGAAACCCATTACAGTGACACTAGGCACCTACTGTGAGAGTCAGTCTGGGAGCTAGACAGCTAGGAAAAACTACAGCTTTGGTCTGTGTCCAGCAGCCTAAATAAAAAGTTTCCTTTCCATGCTTTGCATTTGTCACAAAAAAGCACCAGCTATCTCTTTTATACAGTAAATATGCACTGCCACAGAAACATATCACACTGAAGTCACACTGGTAAAATCTCAAGCACAGGATGTTAAAAATGAGGTATTGTAATTATGTTATCTCAGATGAATTTCTCCTTTTTAATGACACATGGTATTCATGCAGAAATGTCAATCCCAAGCATACAAAGAGTGTTTGTTGCTTTCTCCTCTCCCTCATAAAGCATCATAGAGTTAGCTTTAGAAAAATAGAGTTGGCTTTAGAAAAAAATATTTTTGTATAAATGTGTATGTTGATGTATATAAGCATGTGTATAGAAATGTGATTATTTATTTACTTTTCCTTGTCCATTTGTACTTTGATGATGCTTTATGTTCTTTTCATCAAGGTGTAGATGCTAAAACTGAGATTTTTCTGTTCATAATGAGACTCCAGAGGCTTGGGCTTAAGTATCAAATATTATGAGTTCATGATGCGGTACAAGACTGGCCAACTTAGTAACATTTTACAAGATAAATTATATATACTAAGCAGCAAAGAAAGAAATACCTTGAAAACACAACTCACCTGAAAAACCTCTGTATTACCATTACTAGGAATTGAACAGCTTCACCTTCTGACTTCAGTATTAACAGTGTTTTTCTAATAGTTTGCTATGCACTTAATCTTTGTGATGCTGTTTAAAAAAGAGAGAAAGAGAGAAAATTAAGCACTGAAGTTCAGCAGTCTCAGAGGGGAATACAGTGGGGAGTAGCAAATTTTGAGCAGTGCTAATTCCCATGCTGCTAATTGGACAGAGGCCATTTCCTGCACGCTAGAGTCAAACAGGACAGGAGCATATGGGCTTTCAGAGAGAGAGTTGGGTCTTTGCAATGAGGAAAAAAAAATGCTAAAAAACCACCCTAGAAGCCCCACAGAATATTGGTGATTGCAGAGAAATTACAGACAAATTACAAACTTAAAAGCTATATGCACAGATGCTGCTCCTATTGCTTCTGGGATAACTGTGCCTTTGAAAAGATGGTACTTGTTCCTTGGGGATATGCCATTTTCGGTGCCCAGTATTCTCCTTTGGCCCTGCTGTTAAAGGGAATAGGGTTTGATTTGTTTTCTTTATTAATTTTTAATTATTTTTCTCTTTATCTGCATTTCTTATAGGTTTCAATGGCAGGATGAGATCCTCATTGGTAACCTTTCCTGAGAGAAGCTGGTGTAGTTCTCAAAGGCTGGAGAGCTGCAAGCTCCATAATGTTGAAGAGGGGACAGACCTACCCTACAAGGCTCCACATCATTCACCTGTGTCATATTCAGCCAAACAAAACCTTTGTTGTCAGAGGAAACTGTATCGGGACAAGTATCAAACATTACCTGCTCTTCTTTAAACATGTTAAATCCAAGCGCAAAAGACTTGAAAAAATATTTTAGGACAGGCGTAAGGAGGTAACACTTCAGGGATGTGACAGAGCTGGGATCCTACGGGCTGAGAGGGATGCTGACTGGCTCACTTCCCTGTATGTTCCTGCAAAGAAACTGGCGTAGAGCAGGGTCATAAACAGGGCACTAACAGGGCATCATTCTGATCCATTGCGGCAAGGATGGTGATGGTCCAAAAGAGTTGATTTTCTTCTATTATCTGCTAATCAAGGATGCCTCTTTGACTCCCTTTGACAGTTTATTCTGCCTACAGCAGTCTCTCCTACACAACACCCTGCCAAAAACAGATGCACAGAAGGTGCTGTGCAGGGACTGAGAATGGAAAATTTCAGCTGCCAGAGTGGGTGGTTTAAAAAGTCAGCGGCCACGAAACAGAGGGATACAATGGCTCTCGTGATGGAGCCAGTCACAACGGGCAGCACAAGCCGCAGCATCCCTCCTAGACGAGTGAACCTGCATCTCCATCCAGCTTCAGCCTGCAGCCACAGCTGCCGGCTGACCGCCTGGTTTAGCTGCTGCTGGGACTCCCTCGGTGGCTGTCACACCTGCTCTGCCCTTCCTTGGAAAGCTGCCAGAGGAGAGAGCAGACAAAGGACGAGCAGCACAGCTGGAGCTGCTGGAAGCTGCACGCTACCCGGCTCGGTTTAGCGCTCGCCCAACACCCCTCTTCCGTAGGAAGCCTCTTTCCTGCCGCTGAGTTCGGCTCTTCAAGCTCCCTCGTGCTTATCCCTTGCCGTCGTTTTTAAGGCATTACTGCAGAATTCCTTTGTGTTTTTTACTATTATTATCGCTGTTTCTCACTGGTTTAGCCGCTGCAGACGATACATCTTCATTGCTAGCTGTGCCCACACAGTCCATTTAGGTGGCCTGCCTTGGTGCTCGCACTTGTTTCAATGGCCCAGGACAGCAGGGCCCTGCTGGAGCACATGGGCACCAGAACAGCAGAGAAGGGGTTAATAAAGGGTTTAATACCAAGAGGCCACACAGCAAAGCCCAAGTTAGGGCCAGCTGCACCCCTCCCCCCAGGCTTCATCCTGCTGCAGGAGCCCTGGCAGGGATGCAGCACTCAAGTGCTTCTTTCCCCACTTCCCTCCTGCCCCACTTGTGTGATGTAAAGCAATCCTTTTGTTTCCTCTTTAAGACATTAGCCTCAGGGGCCATTACAGGGAAGAAAAGGTAGCTGGGGCTCTTTTATCTGAAGGAATCCATTAGGAGCGGGGGTCTTTTCCTTCCTGCATGCCCAGGGAGCAGCTCTTGCCTTCGAACAGCTCCAGGGACATCTCTGCTCCATGGTCATCTCCTCCCTGTTCCAGGGACATCACATCACTGCTCCAAGGACATCTACTCACTGCACCATGGCCTCCTCCTTGCAGCTCATGGCCAGTTTCTCATCCCAATTCAAAAATGGGTCAAACAGTGTCACTATGCAGAAAGCATGAGTCTGCTGTTCAGAGCCCCCTAAAGTGAAAGAAGGAGGACATGTTTTTAAATACACCCCAGTGTAACAGATTGGCTTTCTCTTTGCTGACATTTTGGGTTTCTGAGGGGTATTTAGTGCTCTGGCACGTCTTTGTGGCTGTAGAAAGCAGAAACTCATTCTTGCTCTGTTTTGTCTTACACCAAAAGCAGCAGGTCCTGTGCATTTGCTAGATTCCAGAACCTGAGGCTTTAAATAAAACCCTTGATATTATGATACTCTTAGTAAGCTTGAAACCACTGAAATAATAATAAAGAAATGGGGGGGGAGGGGGAGGAGGGGGGCAGAACTAATTAGGTAGTGCAGGGGGGAGGGGTTCTTTTTCACAATATGCTTTGCACTTCCCCAAATCAGGAGTCACAGAAAAAACATTTGTCCTGTACAGTGCATGCCACCAGGACCCACAAGGACCTACCTTAGGCTAATATAAATTGCCTTAGTTCCAGGAAGGCATTAGCAACAGATAGGAGCCTGCTCCAACCTCACCGGAGACAGAGCAGCCGTGGTCAGCCCAGAGCCAAACCAAGCCCGCCAGCCCAAGTGGGTGTATTTACCCAGGCTTGGTGTAAACTGCTAACACCATTATGTGGCTTTACCGCAGATAGGAGCTGGCTTGCACGGCAGTGATTCAGAAGACAAGCAGGGCGAGGACACCAAAATAATCCTAGCTAAATACAGTGTTCAGCACAAAAGATGCAGATTAGGGTAGAAAAGGTGCCAGCATGCCTTGCTCCTGTTTAAGTTGTGAGATATTGGATGCATTTGAAAGCCCTTACTCAGCACCTGCCTGTATCCGTGCAAGGGGAAGCACTTCTAGAAGCCTTCCCCATAGGCACAGTCATGATAGGCACCACCAAATAGTTTAAAATAGAGGGAATAAATGAGTGCAGGTGCCAGGTCCATGGTGGGAGCATGCATGTGAACAGAAATACATGTGAGCCCTCAGCCAGAGCTGGTGTGAGCAGGAACATTAGCATGTCTCCTTGTCAAAGTCATTGGGGATGATACCAGTGGGCTGACAGCAGGAGATCACCTCTCTGGGCCCTGCCCTGTCCTGCCCTGCACTGTCCTGCCTTATGATGGCTTTAGGAAGGAGGTGGAGGGTGAGGGAGGGTTGGAAATACAGGCTTCCCTCCAATTCGGTTGCTTTAGAAAATGTGGGGTCATGGGGAAAACCATGGGGAGATTCATACTTTGCTCTTAAAAAATCAATGCTTGTATATGCCTTGAACATACACTCTCAGGCTCCAAAATATTTCAAATTCACCCAATACGCCCAGCAAATAAAAGATAAATGTAGGAGGACTCCTGCCTGGGAGCATACATGGGAAGGCCAGTGTTTCTGCTGCAGCCCATTCTGACAGGTCTCCCTCTGCTGTCTCATAAATGTCCTCCCCACTCACCATATGTCACACACACCCTCCCTGGACTCACCAAGACAATTATGGTGGGCCTCAGCACAGCCAGGGAACAACATCACTTTCCCGTCAGTTCAGCACTGTTGTCGGCAGCTGGGGAGATGAGTGAGCCCCAGCTAGTTCTGTCACAGCCACTGAAGAGTGGGAGCAGGGTTGCGTCCAGTTGCTCAAAGTAAGACAAGCGGAAACACAAAGGTAGCAGGAACAGCATTGGTGTGAAAAATACTTAAACATGTATGATATTATAGAAATTACTTCTTTTGCTATGATGATCCTACTTTAGCACAGTCTAGTGCTACATAAACAAGTGAAGGTGTGTGTTGTTTGCTGGTAGGACACCACATGAGCACTGACCTAAGCAGCCCCTCTGGTAGGGCTCAGGCACCAGGATCCACAACTCAGGTCTGGTGTCCCACTGAGCAAACTTGTCAGCATTGTCTACACCAATCTAAGTAAATTTACACAGGGAGAGGGTCCTACGGCAGGTGTATATTTTGTATTAGGGTTTTGTGCCAAGGAACAAGATGCAGGAAGGTGGAGGCAGGTGCCTCACAAACACCCTGCCGACAGCAACAGTCTGATGGGAAGTGGGCACAAGCAAGCATGCAGGATGCAGGACAGAACCTGAGCACGTGCAATGATGCTTGCAAAGATGTGTTAAAAGCAGCCTGATTTCCAAGCCTGGGCATACATTTCCTTCAAGGAAGGAAAGTGAGTAGCAAGCCCATAGCTGCCCATTAATGTGACATCCTGGCTGCACACCTCTCAGGGCTGTGCTTCCAGCCCCTCAGTGTTTCAGGATGCCATGGCTGAGCATGACTCCACCACTGCCATGAAATGGGTGTCTGCTGGCGTGGCAGAAACTCACCGATCAGCCATGGAGCTACCTCTGGTGCTGGAGGTAGCATCGATGTCTTGCTCACCCTAGGCTGATGTTCCCAGCAGGGCTGGTGAGCAAACAGAGGTTTATTGCCTCCAGTCAGGGAGGATGGCTGCTCAGGCCTGCCCGGCATTGTGCACAGCCATGTAGGTATGTGCTCCTTGAACCATGCAAGTCAGGCTGATAAGAGCCAGGGAGAGCTGCAAAGGATTTTGAAGAGAGTTAATACAAATAAAACAGGTAATCTTTAGAATTGCAAACAAGGCTTGTCTTTCTCTACCTGAAGAGTTACTGCTGACACCAAAAAACTGTCCTAACAAAGAGCTCCCATAAGACAGTGGAGGCATGTGATGGAAACTCCACCATTTGAGATGTGATTGACTGGGCAAAACATTGAAAATATGACGGCTCTGAAGCTGCCAGAAAAATACATCAGAGCTGATCTCATCTATGACAAGTGTATTATGTACTTATGGATGGATCTATACAATACCGCACATCTGACCTGGGGTCACAGGCATAAAACAGTGGGAGTCACTATAAACACACTTATAATTATTTGGGAAATTCTCCTCTTCCTTCCATTCATTAAAGGATACTATTTTGTTTCTCTTTCCTCTACTTTACTCACAAAGAATTTGAACCTCAGCAGATTAGGCTTTGCAGAACTTTGTGGAGCTTGGAAAAGACTTTAAAATTCAAGCCAGTTACTGGAGGAATCTGTTCTGCCAAGATGTGGAGAAAATGTACTCCTTTTTCTTGGGAATCACTTCTATATCTCATTGGTGTGCAAACAATAAACAACACTAAGGGTGATGTTTCTGACAGTCCTTGCAGCCTCATGATCAGGATTTATGCCTGGTGCCTGTTACACATTGCTGTCACAGTCCTGTTGCTTCATGTGCAATTATACTCGATCTTGGGGAAGTGCACCTGGCATTTTTGCCAAACACTGCTCTGTGCAGAGGCCATATGAAGATGATGCTGTGTGAAGCCATAGAGAACTATTTTCATGTACTACCTGCCCCAGTTACAAGCATTTCCTGGGGTAGAGGCCAGACATACTCAGGCAGTCCAGTTAGCCTAGCTGGTGGGCTGGCACACCTTGGCAAATAGAAAATAACTAACACCCAGAATTTATTTCACCCAGCATGTTTTAACTTGTTTGGGTGTCACTCTGGAGTCTGACCTTGGATGCTCCCAACCCTCATGAGATCATCATGCTTTTTCTGCAGTGGTGCTCTCGGGTGCCAGTGCCCAGGTCTGAGGTGGCCTGCGAGAGGCAGGTGGGCTTTCTTCAGCCCTTCCTCGGCCACTTCACCCTTGAATTCACAGATGCAGGAAGGTTGTTGCCAGTCCATTCTCCAGGCACTGCAGTAGCTGAGCCTGGACTGCCTTGACCTAGACTTTCTGTCTTTCATTTCTCCTCCACTGGGAAATGGCTCTCTGAGGCCTTCGACATCTGCTGCAGCTTGCCCAGGCTGCAGTGCTGATTACTGGAGCTGGCATGGGTTCAAGAAGGGACTACAGTATTTTATTATGCCAGTGCTGGTTTTCTGAAACCTACACCAGAGGCTAAGAGGATGGGTGGATAGGGAAGAGGACATAGCTCTCCATATCTCTGTAGCATGAGGAGGGGGGGCTCCCATTCCCTAGGGTGTTGCAGCTGAAACGCCAGTCTCCAATGGGATGGGCATTTTGCTTGCACTTGGCCAGTGGCTGTGTGAGGGGAACACATCACTATGAAAGGGGGAGAGGATGTTTTCCTTGGCTTGGCTGGGAAGGGCTGCAGGCAGGATTGGGAAGAAATCCTTCTGACAGGCAGAAAAGTAGGCAAGGGAGGGAGATAGGAAAACCAGGAAAGTTCAAACAGGAAGGCAACATCAACAGGTAAGCAGTGTAACAGAGGTCACCTGTTGGAAAAGCTCCAGGAAAGTTCCCATTTTTTCAGGGAGTCAAGAATGTGTTGAGTCAAAGTCGATTAGGAAATTAAGCTGGTGGGCTGAGTGGGAGGTGCCTGCCTCCACCTTACTCTCTAAAATGCTTTGGATAGTGTCTCACAGCTACTGCCCTGAAAAGTCAAGAAACCCATTGCAAATAGTATGATCCCCAGGACAGCAGTACCCTCAGCCAGGAGTGATTTGTCAGCAGGTGGACCGGGAACCGTGGTAACAGGAGCCACAGACTCCTCCCTAATTCAAGAGAGGAGATTTTTCCCAGCAGGATCTTGCCAAGACCAGCAAACAACCCAACAGCACACCACTGAGGCCATGTCAGTCTGCAGTCTCCCATCCCACACTCACACACCTTGGGGACAGAGCCCTCATCTTTTGTGGGTGTTTTCTCAGCCTTGACCAGGTAAAGCCTGAGGGACACGTGAGATGGACCTGTGAAGTCCATTGATGGGAGAAAAGCAGCTGCATCTATAAGACAGAGAAGGAGGGCTGGGGCTATAACAGCTGAACCATGAACACCACTGCAAACATCACACCAGAGGATCAAGGTCTCCATTAGATGATTTCCCAAGGCTTTACAGCTCACCTATAAAGCTATGTGCTGGGACAAAATTTGGCATCATGGGAACAAAATTGTGGTACCATTTTTCCGCTGCAGATTTCCCTCAGCCATTTTTCAACCCCCACCCTGTTCAAGAACTGAGCTGGAGTGATTACATGTAAGCACTGCATGGCCAAAAAAACCTACATGTGCAAGAAGTGGAGAAGAATCCAGCGCAGGATCAGCATTACCGAGCTGTCTTGTGCCTCTGGGATTTCTCTGTGCAGAAAGAAGACAATAAATAACAGTGACTGATGGTAGTAGCAGCATGCCCTGTGCAGAGGGCTCTGTGCAGGATGCCAGTGAGATCTGCAGGCACAGGGTCCTGGTGGCTTGGCGTGCCCAGGTGGTGCCCAGCCCCACGCTCTGTGGGCAGGCACTACTGCCTCCCACTACAGAAACAAATTAATGCCTCCCCTCCCTCCCTGCTTCCCACCCGCTCCTTGCACCACTTCAGTGGCCACCGGGGAGGGACCCCGGGGGCGCCCGGTGGCACAGGGACACAGGTGCCTGTCACCTGCTCCCGGCGCCAGCTGGGGTAGAGGAGGATGGGGCCAGCAGCCTGGTCTTCCTCATCCCCTTTTCCTGCCTGGGGAAAGGGTCTGGACCCTGCAAGAGGGAGAGTCAGTTTCTAAAAACCACAGCCATTTCCAAGGCGTATCACGTGGAGTGTTTGAAATTGCTTGAAATAGTTTTTGAAAATAAGAAAGAAGAAAAGGTAGCAGAACTGCAGTGTTCCAGGTGGGAACCAACAGGACAGCAGCACCAGGCTCAGCAAACTGCATCGCCAGGAGATGGACCAATGTGCCAAGGGCACATGGTGACATCACCACAGCGATTTGCACCCTCTGACATCCCCTGGGCTGCAGTGAACCCAAAATTGTGTCACTTCAGACAGTGACCCGGCACAGGGACAAGCAGGGCTTCCTGTCCCTGTAATCCATGGTTGGCTTGGAAAGCAACACCTCACTGGCACCTCCCCTGACCTCCTGCCTCTCTCTGCCCAACTTCAGCTCCTTTCCCTTGAAATCGAGTTAAGGGAGGCCTGGGCTTTTCCTTTTCCACAGATGAGGTGGGGGGTGCTGCGGGGGAGGGCCTCCTATAATTGGATCACTCACTGTGTGACTAATCACGGTGCCGGTAACCACAGTGACTGTGGTTTTAACCTTACTTGGTCATTCCCAAGCCACCGGATGGCCCAGCCATCTGCAGGAGGGATGGCAGGCAGCGGGGGCATGGGGCTGGGGTACGCATGCCACATCCCCTCACTGCACACCCCACACCCCCTCACTGCACACCCCACACCCCCTCACTGCACACCCCACACCCTCACTGAACACCCCACACCCTCACTGCCAGCCTGTGCGTGGTTGGGGAGGGGGCACTGGACATCGGCTCTAGTCTTTTTGCCATCTCTGTGCCTGTGGCCTTCTGGACAGGTGTGGGTAGGTTGGGAGCGTAGCCACAGAGCAGACAGGACCAGGAGCTTGTGATGGGGATGGGGTTCAGCCAAAAATTGCAGCTCCAGATCTGAAATTGGGGTGTTCCCCAGAAGAAGGGCTCAGGCTTGGTCCAGGGATAAACCCATAGTTCTGCACCTCTGTGTCAGGAAGTGACTGGTGACATCTGTGCCTGCTGCAGAGGTGGCATCTGACTGCCCTCAACTTGCCCTGATGTATCTGATTCTGGCAAGGGAGAAACAGCTAGATTATGGATGGTAGATCAGATTAAGTTTTGATTCTTATTTATTTGTGTAAGAACAATCCTTAAAAGACATTATTAACCTCTTTACCTTTAATTACCCAGCCAATTACTGGGCATCCTGGCAGTCCTGCTTTTACCAGGTGACCTGGTGAACCTGAATACAGATAGGGACAGCACTGCGTGGGTTGCCACTGTTTGTTGGGAAGCAGAGCTACAGCGAGGTGTGTCAGGACACTCACCTTTCCCTGTAACAAATACAGGGCAGCAAGGTGAGGCCAGGGCACCCCCACCTGCCCCGAGCAAACACAGCCACATGGGAGAGCCAGGCGGCTGCTGCCACCGTCACTCCTTTTGAGCCCCGTGTTCAGTTTCTCCAAAGGAGGATGGAAGGAAGCAACAAATGGGAAGGAAACGGGCCTGCTTGTGAAATCCAAAACCGGATCGGTAAGAAAAACATCATAAATTATGGATCCCCTGGAGCCGCCGGCAGCCTGTCACTGTGCATGATCTGTCTCCATTGTACTTTTCTGTGTGGGTGAAACTGTTGTAAACTAACACAGGGCGAGCTTTTTCTGCCGAGGATCGCTGCCCAGTGCTGGAAGAGCCCTCTGCCTTCCAGCACAAACAGGCCATTGCAAACCAAATGTTTCGTGTAACCGATAGCGGCCCCAGCGGATAGGCAAGCCCTTGAAGAGGGTGAAGGGGAATGAGGCTTTCAGCTGATCCTGCTCACTGGAGCTTAGCACCGGTGGACGCGCCAGCTGCAAGGACGGGGACGAGCAGCCTGGGCCAGCACAAGGCTGCCCATTGTTCCCCAGTACGCTGCTGGAAGAGGCAACCGGATTAGGGGAGACGAGTGGCAGCGCTGCAGTGTAGGACATCCATGCTGGGGAGCCAAGGGGCAATGTCCCGACCCTCAGCCCCGGCTCCCAGGGGTGGTGTGGGGGGCACATGGGGAGCATCCAGTGTACGGTCCTCCCAGACCAGCAGGGGTTATGGGTTGTGGGGAGGGGATTTTCAGCCCCCCAGCTGCACCAGCCTGTCTCGGATACCAGATGCAAGCGGGCAGGGGGAGGAGGGGAACAGGAGCAGAGAACGAACTCAAGGTCAAATAGCGAGGGGAGGGGAAGGAAGAGGAGGTGGCGGGGAGGGGAGGAAGGGTGTCCCCCACGCGGGTGGAGAATCGCTCTTTATCCACCCTCCTTCCCCCGTTTCCACAGGCCAACCACAGAGGCAGCCTCTCATCAGGATATTTATGAACACATGCACAAATGGGAGGCTGAGGAGAGACAAAAAAAAAAAAAAACAACGCCACCAACCACCCAACCCTATTTTGCTCATTCTCTTTCTTCAAAGAGCAGATGTGCTGTGGCCTGCAAACCGAGAAGGACACTCCCTTGCTGTTAGCTAATTTAGGCTGACATGTTAGGGTTTTGTGGTTTGAAACACAAAGTTTAGTACTCAGCCACTAACATTAACCAACACCTCTCACACAACTGCCCGCACTGGGCTCGAACGTCTTTATACATAATGGGGAGGGAAAAAACAGGACTATTTTTTTCCTTTTGCATAAGACTGTAGTGCTGCAGTACTGCCAGCATGTCCCTGGCCACAGGAGCTGATCCAGCAGCCTGCTCTCATGGAAGCCCAAAGAGCAGCAGTGGCAAGGAAAAGGCTGTCACATTGCCCTGGTGCTCACCAAATGCATGCCACCCCCCTGGATTTAAAGAAATAAGTCTTTCTAGCAGATTTATATAATTGTAAGGGGTCTTGTCTCTCCTTTTAAGCCACTTTCCTGCTTATTTTCACTATTTCTGGCCATGGTTCAGCAGCTCATCAGAAGGTGGGCTAGTCCCTCATTGAAGATTCAAATGCGCTTCTCTGCCAAATTGACCTGCTGTTATCCCCCCTTTCAGCTACTGTAACCAACACCACACAATGAATTATGAGATTAGAGTTAGAGAAAAATGGCCTCGTTCTGCAGATGTTGTGTCTGAAACCGGCTGCTGCGGACTCGTGTTTGTTGTGTCATCTTCCTCACTTCCCTCCCCTCCTCCTCCTCCTCCTCTTCCTCACAGTCCCACCTTCGCCGGGTGATGGTGCACATCAGGGACCCTGTTATGCAAAGGGTTAATTGGCATCTTCCATCTCTGATACAACCCCCCAGAAAAGAAGGAAAAATAGGGGAAATGAGTGAGAGAGAAAAATATCACTGATAAGAGAATAGTTGTTGTACAGACAGACAAGCAAATAATGGATCTGGAATTTAAAAAGCCATAGCAGAATTATTTTAAGCAATATTAGAGTTTCATGTGGGAGTTGCGTGGCGGGGACAGCACAATGTGGGGAGGCTGGGGAGGGCACACAGGGTTCCTTTGTTGGGTGGGTGTATTTTGGGAGAGGCAGGGGTTATGTATGTATGTGTATGTGTGTGTGTGTGAGTGCACATGTGTGTTTGTGGGTGTGACACACGTGTGTGAGGGTGTCACACACTTGCTGGAGCTGTCACGCTGCTGTCGGTGGCTCCAGCACCCAGTACATGTGGACTGAAAGTCCCACAGCAGCGTCAGAATACAGCCCTGTGGTGTCCAATGAACATTTGCTACCTGAGGAGCTTCAGGGTGCTCTGGTTGGCTTTTTGTTGGCTTCTTTTTCCCCACAGTGTATCCAAATTTTCAGGTTAAAAGGTGGTGCTTTTAAAGGACATTTGGGCACAAGAAAATGTAACAAAATAAAACAAATGCCTTAAACTCCCGATGCTGCTAAGGGATTTTTCTGTTGACTACAGCTGGGAAAGGAATTTGCCCAGGAAGCCAGTGACTGATGTGGACTGAGCCTGGCAGATACACTTCATCATTCATCTTTTTCCCACTATCCAAGGACTACACAGCTCTATAATTATATCTTATGTGCAATTTCTAATGCACATTAGAGAGTGATGAATGGAAATAAAATCTTCCTCCATGCTAAAGGACCAAAGTTATGCTCTTCCTTAATGGTGGGACAGCTTTGTTTCAAAGTCAGTTGGAGCTATTTGCCAATTTCATCAAATTTCTGGGGAACTGCTTTGGCAAATAAAACAAAAGTTCACCAGCATTTAATTTGGAGTTTTCAAATGAAAGTATCTACAATTTCCGAAATGAAAAACTTAAATTCTGTGTTTTAAAATTACGTTTCACTTTGAAAATTATTTATATTTAAGGACTTTATAAGGCAAAGCAAAATGGAATTATCTTCTTTGGAGTAAAATTATTCTTTACTTATTTTCTGTATTGTTGAGCATTTTTTTCCAGTTCAATGAAACCTTTGCTATTGTTGTTGTTGTTAAATTTATGTAAGACTGAACAATGGGTGCCCCAGCCCACCTGGCTCTCTCCCCCAAAGCAGAAGGAGTTGTCATTGCAGAGGAAGGTAATTGTCCACATGGTGACAATAACTCTGAGTTCATCAGGATGCAGCCAGGTATCCCTATGAAATCACAGGTCAGGCACCGTGGATGTGGGATGAGTGCAGTGCTGGCCAGGAGAAGAAGGAGAGCCACCAATCTTCTCCCTCCTTCACTGCTCACTACCCAGCTTGGGTGTCCTAGGTTACATGTAACAGCACCTCTGCCTCTCCAGAAAGAGCCTGCAGGTTGTCTCGCCACCAGGAAACTGGGAGTTTCTGCACTGAGGAGCAGATGGCTCCTTGCCCCAGAGTGGGGCAGTCCCATATCCTTCAGGAAAGACACAAGTGTCTTTCAGAATTGCCTCGGGTTGCATCCATCCTTCCGCTGCCCCCCACGGGCACCCTCTCCAGCATGCTGTGGTGCTGCCGTGTGCCTTTTTAGTAACTGGGACTGCCGTGACGCTCCAGAGGATGAGAAAGCACAAGACAGGGACAGGAAAGCGGCTGTGAGAAGAAGCCCCAAGGAGATGCTACATCTGCTCCATCTTTTTCTTTTCTGCTGGTATTTTAATCTCTCAGCTAAAACGAGTGGCAAGTTGCAGGATTTGGCTTGATCTTTTGTGTTTTCTGCAGATTTCTCAGCCTATCATCACATCCTGTTGTGCTCCAGGCAATGTGTATACTTCTGGGGCTTTTTTTACACCAGGCTACACAGGCTGGAGCAATAGGTAGGCTCCAGTACATTAAAAATAGGTAGTGTTCCTTGAGAAGAAACACACTTTTCTGAGAAGCTGCAGTCCTGTTTGGCAGCAGGTTCAAGATCCTCTTCTCCTTGTGTCTCTGATCTCAACTTCTGAACAGCATCAGTTCCCTTTCCACCCAATGCTTTTGCACATTGTTTTTATTTCCATTTTTAAGGCAAACTCATATTGACATTCTCATCCCAGTCCTGTGTTGGTAAGACAGGTTATAAACATCAGCCTCCCTATTAGCAAATTCAACTAATAATATGACAAAGCAACATTTGATAAACACCAGTTATTAAGACCCAACAGTGACAGAAAAGGACATTAGATTCCAGAAGCCTGAGGTCCTTATCCCCTCTTTAGTTCCTTTGTCTGTATTCACTGCAAGTGTTTTCTCCTGTGCCACTGAGAGATTTTTATCCTCCAGACCATTTGCCTTGGACATTTCAGTAAAGCTTAATCTTACATATTTCAGTGGAGTTTGAAGTGATGCTCAGAGGCAGCCCAGGAGAAAAAGATAGGGAGAAAAAAAAATCAGAAAGGTGCTCAGGAGTTGAATATGCTCACAGTTGTATGGTAGCTACTCCCCAGCCCATTAATCTGGTATTGCCATGTCTATACAGAAAGAATTGCTTCCGTTTTCTTGGAATTTGGATTGTTCAGCAGGGATTTTATTTATTTATTTATTTATTACTGTGCTGTGGCTGAACAAAATCTGCTTGGTTTCATTTAGAATATTCAGGTCAAACGGTCGCATTTGGTTAAACCCCTCTGCAAGAATCAAAAAGGAGGCTGGATTTCTGGTTGCATTCCTGCTTTTTTTCCCTCCCCCACCCCTTCAAACAGCAAGTCACTCATGAGGAAAGCTTGGGGAAGAAAACCTAGAATTAATTTGAGAAAGTTACAGGGAACGATAAAAAGGTCTAGTAATGGAAATTGCATTAACTTGAGTGCTCAAATCCACTATTAATCGCAATCCCCATGCTAAGAAGCCACCATTTGGTGCTGCAATGCTCTCAGCAACACCCACTGATAGGTCAGAGGGGTCACTCCCAGCAAGGGGACCATTGTGGTCACGAGTGTTTTGGCTGGGTGCTGCCAGGACTGCCATGCCATCACCTCGATTCCATCTGCTTTGTGCTGTAGCATTTTCCTCCATTCAGGTAGTATCTGAGTATTCAGGCACCTGGCAGCATCCATTGCTTGATTTTAATCTATTTTTCTAAAAATCTGCATCTGAGTTACATCTTTAACCTTTGCAGCAGCATCTTTTTTTTAACTCTTTTCAGAATCACCCCATGGCTCACATGTGGCATCTCTGCTATTTGGTATTCTGTCTTTTTGTTGCTACCCATATGCATTTTAATCTCTCACTGCTCATATTGTCCTTATATAGATGCCATACCAAACTCCTCCCCATCAACTACAGCAGTGAACACCTGTTCTCACATCATTAACTTTATGTGCTTAAATTCTTCAAGAATATCACTCCTGTCCTGTAGCACTGCTGTGTGTTGAACTCTGATGGATAATCTGTAAAATCTGCAAAATAGCTTTGAAGATGTAATATGAAGGATTCTCCATCCAGATTCACTGGCTCCCAAACACCCCATTTTAATTTGTAATATATATGCTTGTCTGTTTGGAAGTAAGTTTATTAAGCATCTGGGGTTAAAAAAAAAAATCCCAGTTCATCCGTCCATTATTTTTCCAGCTCAACTGGTGTTAAATCAGTGGCCTTAATAAAGTGTTGTATCTTCCAAATGAACAAAAAACTCTTCAGGACTCCTGGAGGACAGCACAGTCTTTTTAAATCTCCATACAGCCAGCATCAACTTCATCACCTTCAAGGCTCCCAAATTTTTTTTTTTTTTTTTTTTTTTTTTTTTTTTTTTTTTACTTGGGTGGCAATTTGCACAGGAACACCTTGATGTGCAGCCTGGTGCTCACTGTCCCTCATCTGACATATCTGCTTCCTGTCAGCAGCAGTATCACAGACCCTGGGGCCAGCCCCCTCCTCTTTCCTGAGCCTTCCCCAGGAGGTGCTGAGTGGGTTCTCTCCACGTGACGGGAGCAGCTGCACTCCTGCTCAGCCCCCCCTCGCTCCCCCTGTGCTGCAGCTGCAGCCCATCCTGCCTACAAAGGATGAGGAGCTAACTTTTTGTGGCATATGCTGTTACAGTCGGCTTTGCTGCATCTTTTGTCTGGATTTGTTGTCTTCAAAATAGCTGAAGCCCCTTTGCTTTCTCAGCATTCACTGAGCCTGAGCATTCAGCCAGCACACGCATTAGTATTTTGTCTTTGTAAGCACTCGTGGCTGCTCTGAATGTAGCCAGGACTTGTTAGACCTGGGACATCCTGGCACCCTCTTCCCATCTCTCACATCACAAACCGGTGCTTCCTGGTCAGAGAACTGACCTCAGCCAGACACCTGCTTGACTATCTGGCCATCCCATCCCATCCCATCCCATCCCATCCCATCCCATCCCATCCCATCCCATCCCATCCCATCCCATCCCATCCCATCCCATCCCATCCCATCCCATCCCATCCCATCCCTAGGTCATCACCAGGGGCTTGCCCCTTCACCTTTGCTGTGCTGGGGCCCCTGTTCAGCCCTCCAGAATTACATAATGATTAGTGACCTGATACCCTTCCCTTCCCAGCATCTCCCTGAGCTTTGCCTTTGAAGTGTTGCAAAGACTCCAAGGTTAGAAAGAGCAAACCTTTTTCCTCTCCTTCTGTCTGCAATGCTCCCTGAAAGGTTTAGGAAGAAGATTTGCTCAAGAATTGTTTAGGAATGACAGATGTGCCTTCTTCACAGCCTGATGTGCAGGGAGGTTTGCCCATGATGTGAAGATCACCTTTACAAACAGGGGTGGTGCTGGCAGCCCTCTGGCATGTTCAACAACGTATGTGCCTCCCAGGGTTTTGGGCATGTGAGTGTCACAGCACTCACCAGGAGCCCTGAAAGCAGCACAGCACTTGGGTTGTGCACACAGGGGGTTTTGGTAAGCTTCCACAACCACAAAACTCACTGTCACTTCTGGTAAAAGTATCCACAAATGTGATCCCAAATTCTCTATCCTCTCAAGTATTTTTTAGAGTACATGGAAAAATATTGTCCTTTTCTAAACTTCTTCAGTATTCAAAAATGCAACTCTTTTCTTTTCTCAGATCTGTCTTTAAAGCCAGAGGGGGTGGGAAGGCTTCCTTACACCCACAGACAAATGCGGTTCATGCGTAGGAAAAGAGAGACTTTACAAAATAACACCAAAACACCTCATGTGGTGTTGTCACATATGAGAATACAAACACAGCTTTGGTGCAAAACTGTTTTATGCCAGGGAGTCTGGAAGTAGCTGGTGTAGATAAATGAGTTTCAGAGGCAGATAAGTATGTGCATATTAGGTGAGAAGTCTTACAGCACTGCATTACACACATTAGCAGCTGCAAAACTCAGGAATGTGCATTTAAAAACAGAAATTGGAAGAAGTGATTTTTTTTTTCTTCAGCATGCACGAAGAAAATGAAACATCTTTCACACAAACTTTTTTGTGATGCCTCGTTTATTCTGCATACTCTGTGCATAATACCGGTCTTATTAACCTCTGCCTCCTGCACTCACCCATCAAGTACAATAAAATGGCTCCTCTGATGTCCTTGGTCTGCAGGGAGTTTCCAGAAATGGCATCTGTGCTGACATTGAAATAATCTGCAGTCTGAGGCAACTATGCAAGTTATTGACGAGGCTGCCTGGCAGTGGCGGTCAGCTCTGTGAAATGCTCTGTTCTTGTTTACTGAAAATCCTTTTCCTTCCTCTCTTTATTTGAGAACACAGTATGGAATGCCACAATGCTATCTCATAGCAGTCCCACACACAGAAGGGCTGGCCAAGGACCGTGGCCTGATATTCACAGTGTCACAGAGGATTCACTGCTCTCTGCTCCTCCAGCAGAAACTGTGGGCTTTCACTGCCTCTGAAAATTCGGTTTATGCTCTTGGTCTCCTGGCATCAGTCCCACAGCAGGGTCACAGTGAGAGCAGATTATACCCACCACATGACAGGAGTCAATTCCTACTGACTCCAGGTAGCCAGCACTGCCACCGTTTCAATCAGTGCACTGGTAATTAAAAATTGGTCAAGATCCAGCCACTTCCACCTGATACATTGGGCAAAAGCGTCTGGATGAGATGGACGAAGGGGTCCCGAGGCACAGATGGCTTTTCACAGGTCCCGCACAGCCTCCACAGGGAGCTGGACCCCTGTGGAGGCTGTGCACAGCTCAGCCCGTCTCTTCCAGCAGCCTGCAGGGCAGGAATGAACCCAAAAAAATGCACACTGGGGACCGCACCACAGTGGGACACAGCATGGACTGGAGCAGAGCAGGACACAAGCAGGCACGTAGGCAGCAGCAAAAAGTCATGGGGCTGAATTTAGCCATCCTTCAGTTGATACAGAGCACAGCAAGTACAGCTCTATCTCATAGAAACTCCCTGCACTTTTCAGTGCAACAATAAACATGTATTTATACAAAGACATCAGCATGAGACTTTTCTCTGATAGCACTTGTAGTCTGCTATGGCTGAGAAATACAGAGCATAAAGTTAAACCCCAGAAACGTCATTAGCAAGACACACTGTCTGGCCTTTCAGCACACCCCTGACTGCTCCCCAGTTATCCTTTACAGAAAGAGGTACAAAACCAGAACAGGGAGCCACTGTTGCCCAGACCCCATACAGCCACTTCCAGCCTGTCAAAAACCACGGCTCAGTCACAGCATATTGAGATAAACCTGATGCTCCAACTTTGAGCCTTTGATCTTCAGCTGGTTTGCAAAGAGAGAAAGAAGAAAAAGGTTAATCACAAACAGCTGATGGAGAAGTTGCTGGTCAGATAGAAAAATGGTAGATTCCTCTGTAACCATGTACCTCCCAGACCAGAAAGCAGCTGCTTTACCATTCTCCTCCCCATTGCAGGAAATGGCTGCATGACAGGGATTTCCAGAGAGAAGAGCAGATTAAACTTGTTTTCCATTTAACTTGAGCACTGGCTCATTAGGGATACCAAGGAAGAATATTCCTTGGTAGGAGCCCACAGTTCTAGTGGGTGTTTATAACATGTGCTGTGTGATTTTTCCAGCTAAGCTGCAATTTCAGTTTCTACCCTGAGGGTTATACCCAGAGAATTCAAAAGGGATGCTGGAAGGTCTCTAAGTTCCAAATGTCTGTTTGTTTCCCCTGGATCTCATCCCCTTTTTGCATAGGCTCATACACCTCTGGGTAGATGCAGCAGCCTGGCCCTCACTGCTCCTTCCATTTGCTCTTGGCTCAGCCAGCTTGGCCAAACCTGTGCCGGGGGACATGCCAGTGCTCTCTTCTTTACCATGAAACCTTTCACCAGTGCCTGTGCCAGGCATTCTCCATTATATCCTTTTGGGGAAATTGTGACAATTGGAGCTTAGTGGCCTTACAAGAAAAGTGAGGATCACTCTGGTTCCCAGCTGCCAGCATTGGCTGGTCACTGACCTTGGGCTGGCTGGACAGGACACTCACCAAGGAGGTTCTGGTACCAGTGCTTCATTTCTCACCAGGTCACTCAGTCAGTATGGGAGGCCATCATGGAGGAGAGGGGGCAAAGCTGCCTCTGCTCACTCTGGTGCTCACTAAAAATCCTGAGAATGATGAGGAGAAAACCCGGACTTTGCACCAGGCTCAGGTCTTTCCCTGTTCCATCAGTTTGCTGCTGAGATAGGCAGCACTGGATGAAACAAAGAGGGAGCAAGAGCAGCTGCGGGAAGATTTCCAGAGAATAAATATTTCTATTATTTCCCAGCCTGACTGGAAGCATTCATGGGCTGTGAGGAGATGGTTACTCCCTCCACTGCCTCACTTATCTCAGCCACTCTAGGTGGTGGTTGCAGCAAATGGCATGCTTGCAAGATAACAGCAGCTTTAAAGGGCTGCTGCCTCGAAGGGAAAGGGAGATGCTGACTCAGCTGCTGGAAAAATCAAGCAAAACATGGAAAGGCACAAAAGTTTGTTCACAGCCTGAAGAGGAGAAAATAAGGGAGGGATTCTGAGAATAGGAAGACGCTGAATTCAGGGTGCATCCGCTGGCGAGGGGAGGGGGGGAGGCTGGGCCAGCCAACAATGGAGCAAAACAAAACAACACAAAGGCAGGAAATGCAGAAGTTCAGGTTCACACCAAAGTTCAGGTTCACACAGTGAGGCTGGGGCAGCTGCCCCATGCACGGCACAAGTACAGCACCTCCTGTGGCCACTGCACCCCACAAGACGGCTGTGCCCACCTGGGGATTTGGGGGCTCTGTCCCCACACAGTTTGGTGGTATTGTTTTTGTTTTTATTTTAAATAAACATGTAACACCTAGTAAGAGGGCTGTGGAGCTAAGCTGGTGCTATGAATGGCACAGCATACAGAGTACCTACACAAAGATGGTTTTATAGTACACTGGAGAAGCAGAGTATTTTATTCAAAGACAAAAATTATTAAAACATCAAAACAGTGGATGTCCCCTGTGACTTCTGCTTTCTGCAGATTTGTTAACTCGCTAGACAAGTTTTGCAGTCCAGCTATTTTAGCTTTGATGGGATAACCAGACTAGTGTAAAAGGTGAAATCTATGTTATTGTGCATATTCGATACTCATCTTTCTATAAGCATTTGGGGAGGTACACATTAAGTACTAAAGCAGGGGCACATTGGCAGATAATTTTCACTCACTACTGATTCTGTGTGTGGGTTTGCTATCACGTTCATAGTAAATAATATTTACAGAGGTCTCTTAACCAGAGAGTCTTCACAGTTTTATTTCCATTGCAGAAAGCAGAATCTCTGGATGCTGGGCAAGGCAGCAGAGAAATGGCTGAGGGCATAAGGGACAAAACCACATGAAGCTCGACTTGGTTAGCAGGTGTAGATAGAATCAAAGATAAAAAGGTTGATGTAGACTTCCAAACAAAACATATATGGGAACTGAACCCATCTGAGTGGCTGAGGCTTGAGCCAAGCTGCCCTTGAACACAGTGACAGTGGCTCCCAGGGCCGTGCTTTGTGAAACCTCTCCAGTCAGCAGAGAGGAAAGGACACTGGATGCCCTCAGCCCACCGGGAACCACTCTTGCAGAGTGGCATCTCCCTTGCTGCCAGAGAGGTGGGTTGCAGCTCCCAGGGAGAGACTGAGCCGGGAAGAGCTGGTTTCCATACCGGGGCTTCTCTCTGTCCTTTTGGAGATGCTGTTGCCAGTTTTTGGGGCTGCACGCAGCTCACAGCTGAGCCCCCCACCCGGCTTTGCTGCTGCCAGAGCAGCTGAGCTCATTAGCATGTAAAGGAAGCAAAACCGCAGCTCCTGCTCTGCTTTGGGTGCAAACCAGGGGACCACAGAGCCACAGAGGGGACTCACAGATCCCTGTGCATCTCAGACCCCCGTGGAGAAGCGGGAAGCTAAAGCCATTCCTGATGGGGCGGCACCATTTGCTGAAGAGACCCTGGCAGGAGAGAGATGCTTTGCTCCCATTTGGCATCTGCAGTGCCACTGGAAGAGGGAGGGGAGAGCCCTGGGAGGGGACCCTCTCACTGGAGCCAAAGTCCTCTGGGCAGCTGGGGGTCTTATCCAGTGTGTAAATCTCCACAGAAATTTATGGCACTATATAAAAGTTTAAAAAGAAGGAAGAGGCTTCTGTTCTGTAAGGAAAGGAAGTGGTGGGGAAAGGAGTAGAGACAGGCTTAATTTGTGCAGTAGCCTGGAAAGAGTCCATAGGGAGTTTAAAAAGCAATTGTATTTTGGATCCTGAAATTAAGCAGCAAGCCGCTCACTGTTTGGCTGAGGGTGAAGTGGTCAAATGTCATGACATGTGAGGGAAAACAGCAGCTTTCCATCCCCTGTGGGAGTGCTGGAGCAAGGGGTTTGGATGGGGAGGGAGGGTTACCACACCAGAGGAATAATTAAAAAAAAAACAACATAAAAACAACCAACCAAAAAACCCCAAACCCAACAACAACAACAACAGAAAAAGAAGACAGGAAAGCACGGACGGAAATTTCAGCAGAAGGCCCAAGCCTGCCACAGCAGCAACACACACACAGAGGCTGTAGTGTGGCTGGAGAAAGGAAGAGGATGCATGGGGCAGAAGGGGAAAGGTGAGGGGGAAGGAGGGCTGGGGATTATAAACCACTGTCTGCTTAATTTCATTTCCCAAGAAAACAAAAAAACCTATTTGTAGGCACACAGATGAGAGCAAGATGAGATTCAGCCAAGACGGGTTTGTTAAGAACATATTGCATCAAATCAAATTAATTTCCTTGTGTGGTAAAGTAATAGGCTTTGTGGATATACTTGAGGTTAGCAAGGCTTTTGACAGAGTCTTCCAAACATCCTCCTAAGCAAATTGGGGAAGCACACTCTAACTTGAACTCCTGCAACATGACGGAAAATCAAATTGGAAACTGTATGAAAGGATTTAGTTTATAGTTGAAAGCAGATTCTTCGAAGTCTCTCCCAGGACCTGCACAAATAGCATTCAGCAAGGAACAGAGATCATGCCTTCATGGAGAGGCTTAAAATATTTTGAACAGCAATGTTCCTGTTTGAAAAAGATCTTCATTCAAAATAATGCAGTGGAGAGGCATCCATGCAATGTGGTGAGAAAAGGAACAAGACTGGAATCAGGCAGAAAGAAGACCTGGAGGAGTGACCAGCCAGGGGACCACTGAGAGGACATTCTGGGAAACAGGATCACAAGCTGGACACAAAATGACTGGATATCATGACAGAAGAAGAGGGCTGGTTAACAGGAGGTGTGAATGGGAAGAGCTGAAGCTCCAGATGAAGCAACCTGGCTACATGAACTGTCCTAGCCCAAACAGGGGCCAATGCCAGGACGTGCCTTAAGACTGACGAAGGGAGTAGTCTGGAAGGGACAACCTGTAGAGAGACTGGGCCAACCACAGATCATTCCGAAGACAAAAGCCTGAGGGGAAACATAGCTGATTTCCAGCTAGAAAATGCTGTTGCCAAGGAAAAGGGATTGTTTGGTTTTCTGTGTTCACAGAAAATAGGAGCAAAACGAATAGCAAAAACTACAGCAGGGTGGTTGGCTCACTTTTAGGACATTGGGTTGATTAAGCCTCCAAAGGCCCCTGCCAGGCCAGTGAGAGGCCAATATACTTTGACACAGTAGTGAAACAAAATGGTTGAGCACAAGCCCTTCAATAATAACTCCAGGTATGCAGTCTAATGGCTTAATAGGTTTAAGTTATTTAGTTCAGGACCTGGATGCTGTAAGACCAGAATCCATAGTCAGGATTAGTTTTACTACTAACTTTGATATGGCTGAATTTTCACTCTGAGATTCCAGCTCCCTCCACCATGTCCCGCGACTCTCAATAAAATGTTTATATCATCCACTTTTACTGGCTTTTTCTCCATTTCCTGGTCAGTTGCTCTGTGAAATGCCTAAGAGAGCCTGGCCTTTTAAAGTCACACACAAACACACAAGGGCTCAAACAGCTTTTCCTGTACCCATCGGCACCACTGCCTACACCCAGGTCGACATATCTTATTATGTTCGTGTTTTGCTTTGCTGACATTTATGAATGCCACTGCTTAGTTAAAGAAAATTTTATTGGGCTAAGAAAGCATGATATGGTGATGTTCATTACTAATATAACTTCTCCTTTCATTCATCATAGCCATAATTAATTTTCTAGCATGGATATAGGCTGAGATTTAAAGCCATTCTTGTGAAATGAATTAGCCCCTTTTCTCATCTTATTTGGAGTTCCCTATGGTGAATATACTCCAAGTGTAATAGAGAGGCAATTTATGAGAATGAAATCTCATCTGTGTCCTATTCCTTGCCCTCTCTCTGGTGATTTTATTATGCCGGGGTGCCTCTTGCCATTTGTTTAGAAGCTGGGCTGCATTTGTTATTATAAGTTCAACAGGTTGTTTAGCATACATTAGTGCACAGTGGGGAGCAGAGACAGACCTTGGATGCATGACATCAAACAGTCAAAGCATGCAGTTGGGGTCCCTCGGTGAGGGGTGTTACTGCTTGTAACATTCAGCACCAAGGAAATCCCTAGTGAAGGCCCCCAGTGCTCCAAGACTCAAATCCCACTATGCCACAGATTAGTCCTGGAGGAAGAGGTGGGCACAGCAACTTGTGAGCATGAAGCTTGACCTGACCCTGGCACCAGCACACTTCCTATCATGCCCAGTCGGGTGCATTAACATAGCTGAAAATGCAAAGATGGGATGAATCAACTGTTTTCATCCAAAGATAAGTCTGCTATTAGTGCATCTGGTAAGATTTAAAGACATCTCTCTGAAATGAATTAGCCCCATTCCTCATCTTATTTGGAGTCTCCTGTTGTGAATATAATCACAGCAGTGTCTAGAGAAAACTGCCGACTTTCCAGGGATGAGCATTCAGCTTCAAGGGAGCTCAGGAAAGCTGAACAGAAGAAGCAATGGTTTTTGCAAAGCAGTGCACTGCAGTGACAATTCTCCAAGGCCCTGCTCAGGGGCTCTGGTGTTTGCAAGCAGCTACAGCTCCCCAGGCCTCAGCAGAAGAGCTCGTATCTTTGGCTTGTGTCAGAAGGTTCCAGTTCCCTTGGTAAGTCAAGGGGTAACTATTCAGCAACTTAAAAAAGTTTAAAAAAACTGGCAATCACCATTACAAGGATTCTCGTGCAGAAAGACACATGGATATAGCTGGATCCAGGGAGGAAACAACCATGGTCACCTGCAATGCCTCTGCCAGTGGCTGGAGCTGCTGCACAGGGTGATGTTTTGCCATGCTGAGTTGAAAATAAAAATTAGCCTTGGTAACTTTTCACGTATTTTTTACCTTTGGAAAGTGGCTGCATTTGATTTTCCAGAAAATTGGCATATAGCTAATTAAAACTGCACATATCATCTTAACATCATATCCTCACTACTGAACTTCTAACCTGACATAAATACATTGCATACTATAACCTGTTTCTCCTGATTATTAACCTTGAACGTGGCAACCTATAAATCATCAGTGAAACAGCTGGTGCTCAGCATTGCCCCAAAGGTGTATGATTACGATCATTTTATATATATCTTGCTATGCAGACATGAAAAATTCATTGAAGAGCTTGGTATTGTAAGACTTATTGTAATGAATTTTCTTTAAAACATAGATCATACTTAAAATGGGTGTCTGCTCATAATGTAGCCATTTATATCTTCTTGAATTACTCGTGTGGAGCTTGGCTGATTTCTAAAATTTAAATGTAATTCCTAAACAAATTCAGAGTGGTCAGTTTGCCTGTACTTCAGGATAACATTTTCATTATTAGTTTTATGCCTTTATTTCTATGACAGTAAGAACTCACACCTGCAAAAATATTGAGAGGATTACAGATCCTTTCCCCTGGAATACTTGGTGTTACCTCCATCAGTACTTGGATTTCAGAGGCTGTCATTGGCATTTTAGGTGTGGGGATGGTAGGGGTAGATTCACCTGAGGTTTGGTGCCAGCAAGCACATGAATTGTAAAAGTCAGTAATAGAACCAAAGGGAATAAACATAACATAAAATAGGATATAAAGCCAGAACCCAAAAGTAAACTTTTAAAAGCCACGAAATCTGATGGCCAGGACCTCAAGGAACATGGGGAAGCAGTCCAGATGTAGCAGGTCATCTGGTGACATTTTAGTTTTTGGGATGGCATCCTCACCTTTTCCATCCTTCCTACATCCATGTGCATAAACACAGCCTGTGCCAGCTAAAAATGTGCTCAGTGATTTAAAGCTACCCAGAACCCATCTAGTAAGCACTGAGAAACCTGTGTCACGTGTTCCCATCCCACACACATTTTACAGAGAGGCTCTAACTGTGTCTAAACTTGAGTGGTTGTTGGCAGGTGATGGGAATCATGAGAGACGCCCTGCATTTTGCTCCCGATTCATACCATCATTTTATCATCTTGCAGATGAAACCATTCTTTTCCATGAGGTTACGTGAGGATTTTGTCACCTCTGGCTCCCCTACCTCCTGCAGCTGCTTTGCCAGAAACCCTGCCTAGGATGGGATGGTGCAGGAGTCACTTTGTGCCAGCCCTTCCCATGCATTTTGCCCAAGATAACAGTGTCCGTGAGGGAGGCTCTCCCTGCCCTTGCTGTGGCCTTCATTAACAAAGTTCACCAGTACCTGCAGAGCTCCACCAAGAACTCTTGTACTACATTAGCCACAGGCCCCTTCAGTCTTCACCTTGCACCCCAGGGGCACCACTGCCACCTTGAACCTGGCAGAGAAACCACAGTATTGCCACATAAATCTCTACATTCCTCCCTGAACTCCTGTTTCTGATTTTGCTTGTGACAATCTTTATTTGCTGCAAGCAGCTGACACAAAGACATTTGCGTGCAACCTTAGTGCACATTGGTCATCAAAGAGATCTGTGCAGATTTAATTTGCTTTGGCCTGCTCACACAACATATTCTCCCTTACCTCTCAGAAAGAGTGAAGACAAGCATAAAAACCAGCTCCACAACTGCTTGCAGATTATTTCTGTAGTGTAAACAGTAAAGGCTCAGTAAGAAAACCTGATACCACTGCACGCAAACATTGCTTGGGTCACCAGAGGCATGAGGCCTAAGAAGAGATCTAAAAAGCCACCTCTCCATGAAGAATAAGTGAAGCACATGGCAGAGAAGCATAATTTGTTCCAATTTAGTTAAGATTCTCTTGGCACGTGAACTCGCAACTGCTTTAGGGAGACTTCATCAAATGGCGTGCAAGGAAGCCCACTCATCCTTTAACTTGTATACAATGAAATCCACTGATAGAAACGGTTTTGCAAATCCCACATAAACCCAGGTTAAAGGCAGCCACCTCTGAAATGGTTGCGGTGAAATGCTGCACACATTGGAGTGCTGTTACTGCGTGGTGATCCCTACTAGCCATCAGCAGCAGAGAAGCCGATCCAAAACCATTAGAGGCTGTTACACAGAAAGGGTGCCAAGAAGACCTGACAAACATGGGGTATTTAGCAGCACGTACTGAAAACAGGCTGAAAGATGTTTTTGAGCTTGCCTCTCATGGTTTCTAGAAAATTGCTGTTTTCCTTTGGATTAAATGTAAGTATACAGTTAGGCAAGAAATTATGGCAGTTCTTCACATGGCAAAGGAAACTTATAAGGCAGTGAAAAGCTTGCTCAATTCAAACACTGAGCCTTAAAGCTAGCAGATATCTTTTTCTTTTCCTAAATGCTCCTTTTCAGTGCAGTTGTATAGAGCCAATGACAGGTGCTCCTTGGTAGAAACTGGTGCTTGGAAAGCTAGACTTTAGGCCTTTTTAAAACCACCAATTTCTGCTAGAAGACACTGGAAGCATCATCTAACCACTTCTTGCTATCTGACAGAAAGTGGACAAGGATGGAAAATCCAGGGATATTATCTTCTCTCTGCCTGTCCCTGATGTATCCACAAGCTCCCTTACTGAGGCAGCTGTAAGCAAAGCCAAGGAAGCACTAAGGGAGGGCTTTTCAGCACACCTGCATGACCAGGGAGAAAGAGAAGCTGTTAGCTCAGAGTATACTAAAGCTTTAGCAGTCTACCATCTTAATTTCAGATCTATCCCACCAGCAGAGCAATGTGTGCAGCAGAAGCCTTTTGAGGGGAACATGAAGCTGTAATGATGCAAATACTGCCTCTTAAAACCAGTGCCCGAACTTACAACTTCTCTAACTGTATTAGTCAGATGAAGCAGCTGCACCCTCATATCCAGGGATGACCAAAGGTATATTAAAGAAACATGAACTACCACCATCCTGAAGAAGTCAGTGTACTGATTTACGTTCCCATTTCTGTGATGTACTATGCAGACAGAACAAAAACGCAGCCCCAAGGTCAAGTGGTAGCAAGTTGTGCAGTGAAAGCAATAGTTACGGCCCTGCCTTGACAGTGGGAACTCAGTGGGACACTGAGAATCGAGACCCAGAGCTTGGCATGCAGTTTTCTGTGGAAGTGAGAGACAGAGGAGAGAAGGTGGCAGATTTGGTACCTCACAGCCAGGTAGCAGGCTTGCCATTGTGCAGTGGCACTCATTGATTGAGGGGGGCTGTACTACGACAGCCCAAGAAGTAATGAAGATTGTCATGTTCAAGGAAGAGCTGGAGTTCTACCCAGGCAGTCCTAATCAGGGTGGTTTGAGTGCTGCATGATTGTTGCTAACATTAGCCTCACAACATCTCTGTGAAGAAGGCAAGTGTCACTCTCCATTCGGAAGATCGGGAACCGCAATTAAAGCAACCGCCTCAGGGAAGCAGACAGAATTAGAAATTGAATCTGGAGTCCTGGTCTGCTGATTCGCCCACGGTTTCACCTTTCAAACTTGGGAGAGGGCAAGGTAAAACAGTCAGAAGGAACCTTTTACCTGCAGCCCAAGAGATGCTCCCTCAGACTCCAGTGATAGCTCCAGCCTAATCAAACAGGCACAAAAGAGCAAACGCTGCTTGCAAAACAAAGCACATTCCCCACTGGTCACTAGAGTGCTACAAGCTGGAATCAATGCGATGATTGTGACAGCTGAGAACAAATTCAGCTATGTTTGACAACTTCCAGAAAATATTGGCAGAGGACAGGGAGTCTGCACTGCCCAGCAGCACCTTTGTGAATTGATTAGCCATATAGCAGATGGCAAGCCTGCTGCAGACTGAGACAGCAGAAGATGGCCAGTCTGGTTGAGAAGAACTTGAAGATGACTGGGAAGGAAAAGCATGTCCTTACAGTGACAGCCCAAAATGATATTTCAGAAATGTCACATGCATGGCAGATGAGGAACAGGACCGATTTTTAACATTTTCTTCAGCTATTTATTACCAGCACCTGTCTGGCTCATAAAGCAAAATTATATAGCTTAGTTTAAACCCTTCTCCTTTCACCTCCTCACTTAAAAAAAAAAAATCCTTAATATTATTTTTTTTTTCTTTCAAAATATTCTTCTAGATTTGATACATTCGAAAGAATTTCTACACTTTCTCTGAAAGCAGGAATGCCTTGAAAGTTTCATTTTAGGAAAATATATTCTGGACAAAGAGCAAAGAGTTTGCTCTCCTCCTCCTGCCACATATTTTTGGGAGGGGTTTGGCACATGGTTGGGGAAAATTCATTTTTTAATGTTTTTAGGAAATGCCTCGGGCTCTTCAGAGTCTGCACAGCTGCTCATCAGTAGCCAGCCATGGCTGAAAGAGCAGAAACTATGGTTCAGAAAAATATGCCATCTTTGTCTGGTGCAGAACAATGCTGCTGCAGTGAAATACAATGGCTGTCTCTTATTTTCTACTAGCCCTTAGAAGGGTGGGGGGTTTAAAAAAGATGGGGGGGGGGGGGGGGGTGGGGAAGGAAGGATCACGGAGTTTCCTTGCAGGGCCTCTGAGCAGAGGGAGGGAACATCAGCTCTGCACTCACAGATATGCAAATCCTTCCCCAGGCCCAACAATAGCAGAAACCCTGTGGGAGGAGGAGACCGATGGTACTGCTGCTCCCAAGTCCTTTGCCTGCAAAGCCCACAAGGTTCCCTGCACTTCCTGAGAACTGGAAGGCCAATTCATCATCCAAGAAGAGGAGAGCTGTAAAAACTGCGGTATCAGAGTTGACCGCTCTTTGCCCATGGAGCCGTGCACCATCACTGGACATTTTAAGGCTTACAGTTTGCCTGCCATTCAGTTCATGGGTGCAACAGCCCAGAAGATTGATGAATCCATGGTTGAAGTCTCCATATTTCCCCTTAAGTTAATAAGGACCATGTATAAAAAGCTGGAACTAAAAGAAGGAAGGACTTTCTGTGGCGAGACCCCAGTTACAGTACTTGCACCAACATACTCCAAGCAAACTTTCCAAATGGAGGGACTGGGTTTTTGATTCTAATGCAACTACAATTACCAGGATTTAATGAAGTCTCTGACTTCCAGATATCACCAATATCTAAATTTCTTAAGCAAAGACTGAGGGAGGACAAGTTACAGATTGGGAAGTACCTGCACTAAGCTACTGAAACAGAAATAGCTCAAATGATTAAGTTTTGATGGTTTTACCAGTGCCGACAGCAATCCATAGGAGATGGAGAAACAAAAACATCCAGTGACATGGATTTATCCCCTTCTAGAAAATATGTACTTTGCACTATAGTTCCTTATACTAGTGTTTTCTTTTTTGCATCAAACCTATTATCTAAAACTGCATGCAGACTGAGCTAGGACATTCACCCTACATTCCAAGGGAGGTTTTCATAAGTCCCACCAAAGTTTGATCATAGCAACTGTCAATCACATAATTGAATTTCCTTCACACATTCCCCTCAGAACAGCCGACTCAAGCTAGTGATTAGACTAGATGCTTAAAACATCACTGTCTATGTAAGAAGCAGTCTTCAGGTCTCTCCAAGGCATCACTTGAAGCCAAAGGGATAAAACAGGTTATCTCTACAGGACAGAAGCAAAAGCTGTAGCCACTTTTTCCCACTGAGGACTCTGACACATTCATGGATTGGCACCTTTCAGGTGCCAAGAAAACAGTGTGGATGCAGCAGGTCTGACACATATCTGTCACATATCCTGACACTTCCTGACCCCAGCCCTGATGCTAAGGAATCAGAGGTAGCTGAAACATGTGGTGCAGAAGCAACAGCAGTCTAAAATGTCCCAAGCAGTTTTGTTCACAAAAGTCAATGGGAAACTAAATGCTAAACAAACAGTTGAGCGCCCCTCCCTCCCCTCAATCTTAAGTCCTTCTCAAATGAGGAAGTGCTCAGTGGCAAAGGTCCTCAATAGAAGCGTGCAACTCCAATAAGCAATGCACACTAATATTTGACATAAATACAAAACAAGAGACTGAAGCTGACTGAAAAAACCTGGGACTAGTTTAGGAATTTCTCAACTATTTCATCAGCAACCGTTTTCAAGACTCACACTTGAACATTCTCCTTTATGGTCGCCTCATCTCATTAAAAACTGCATCTGTAGTAGCCAGAGCAGATTTGTTGTTGTTCAGTTCTTTTCCTTGGCAGGATTGCACACCATGCACACAGAACAGGCTGTGTCAGCATGCAGACCACTGCTGTACTTTGACACAGGTACTTTCTTTTTGAAAGCAACACAGAAAGTAATTTATATTCCTTGATAACCTCATTAACATTTCCATGGCCATTAGGAGTTCCAGCAAAAAATAGTTGGTGGCAAACAGAAGGCTCCTCATCACAAGGGACAGAAAGGGTGCTCCAAGTGTGAATCAAGTGCAGAATAGTTTCTGATCTATGCATCTTACTCACATAAGTTTTTATTCATTTAGACACACTTTAAAAACTCCGTAAGAATCTTTGCAATAATTAACATGTAAAAACTCTGTCAAATCAAAGAAAAACCTTCATATTTTCATGTAATACATTTCTCGGACATTAGATGGCAATCCCCCCACTTTATTTTTCATACCAGGGGCCCGTATCCCTTCCAAAAATCAAATGTCAATTCCTTTCCAACAGGTGAGGGGTCTGTTTGGCTTCTAGGAAGCAAGGCTGTTTGGAAAGCACAGAGCATGAAGGCTCTCCCATTCCCAAGGCATTTGTTCTGTTGAAACAGTTATCCAGTTTTGCTTTTTTCTTTTTATTTTTTACGTAGGAAAGGCAGATGAGTAATGCCATCATGGAAGATGCTTGTACTAGGGGCAATATTCATTTATTTGTCACTTGGACACCCTACATCATGAGTTGGATGTTTCCATGTGAAAAATCTATAGGCAAAAACAGAAGTTAGACGAACTTCCCCATTTTGACAGAGGAGAAAGGGACTAAGTATGGCATTTAACAATATCATTTCTAGTCTTGCCAATTAAAAAGGGCTCTCCCAAGGGATATCATTAGTCTGTGTAAATCTTTTCTGGAAATTATAAAATCGAACCCTGCTAAATAAAAAACCCTGCTATTTGGTACCATGTCTGGAATACACACAAGGGAAAGCACCCAAAAACTCTTACAGTGGGAATTTTACAGGTAGAAAAAAATATAAGACAAGGCATTTAATAACAACTTAAAAAAACAGCTCAAATGAATTCAACAGACTATGTAACACACCTGCCCAAGTTCATGTAGTTAATGTGCCTTTGCTTTCAGCCTCTCACCTTTTACTGTGGTCTACCTGTGATGTTTTAGAAAGAGGCAGGAATAACACACCTCATCAACCATTCGGTGATGTCCATGTGGGGGGGCATCCTTCCTGACCTTCATTAACTCCCTGTGATCTATTTAAGTGGCAGTACAAGACATCCTGACATCTATTCATTTCAACAGTTTGTGCCTGTGATTCATTCACACAAAAATCACTTGCTAAGCCCTCATTTCTCATCTACTTTCATAGTCCATGAAATATTCTTTTCAAGCCAAGTTCACCCCTTTTCATATATCCCCCTTGGGACCAAATTTCGGCCTTGCAATACTTGCCTGTTTGAGCTCTCGTGCAAATTCACAGTGTACATGGGAGTGAGGTTTGCAGCTCTCCAGCATTCCAAAAGCACAGATAATATTAATTCTAAAGACAGGGGTCCACCCACAGCTGGCTACTGAAATAGCTAATTTTTCATGTACTCCACTGAAAATCTAACCTTTTATCCTCACTCTGGAGCTCATTGTGTATGTGTGTGTCAAGGTGACAACACCGTGAAAACAGAAGTTCTCAAATGGTACATTATCTCGAATATCAAAAGGTCACAAAAGGGTACAAATCGGTAGCTCTCCAGAAGAGACACTGGTTTTTATAAAAAGTGGGTCAGTTTTAGTTTCATGTAGGTTGTTTGACACAGTGGTTTCTGGCATCACAAGCTCTGGTCTACAGGATACCACAGAGCCTTTGTATCCCTTGCTGTCACTACAGCATTGTGTTTTTCTACCCATTAACCAAGGATAAATGACCTAGATATTGTGCCTATTAAAGCCTCATTTTTCTTTTGCCCTTTTGTTCTTTAGTGTACCGCATTATCACATGCTGAACACATTTAAAGTATTCTCAGTCTCTCATGCCCCTTTGAAGGAGTAAAGTAGGGATTTTAGCGTGCATTTCTGTGGAGTTACTTAGAGTGGAAAATATGAAGGCAATTCAAGGTTCCTCTTCCTGCCTAGTCCCCTGAAGACGATCAGTTAAGCATTTACAGCCACTAATCTATAAAGAATATAGCAGGAAAATGCTATAAAAAAGCCACAAATACAAATACAGAAAGTGAACACCAGTTTTGATGTCCCTAAACACTACATTCTATAATTACATCTCTGCATATCATGGGTCACTTTTATTAAAAGCATCATTACTACAGTTGGCAGCAATTTACATCTTATCTTACATGATAGCAGTTTCCAAAGAAAAAAAAAATAAAAAGACATCACAACAAAGAAAAACAATACATTTACAAAGTCATGTCTGTAAACTTCAAGGCTAGTTTAGAGTTGAGGTAATGCTGTTTAGCTTTGTGGCTAAAGTAACAAAGTCCTTTAATTTAAAAAAGGTACCTGATTTTTTTCTTTTTGTTTATACCAGTGCATTACAAGATCACGAGACGATTAAACTGTAGCTTTATCCTGTAAGAACCTTCTCCGTGGGTTAGTTTCCAAAAGGTACTCTTCACATTCAACAGCTGCCTTATTATTGCTGTGTCTCAAGACAGAGACATTCACACTATCATGAAGATTGTCAGAGAGAGAGTGTGTGTGTGGGTGTGTGCGCGCATGTGAGCGGGTGAACTCCCATACAGTCAAAATGAAGCGCGAGTACGATATGTATGGTAAATTTCATCTTGACCTTCACAGCAAAAGAAAACAAAACAAAAAAAAACAGAAAAAAATTAAATATATAACTTCATCCTTCCTTTAAGCAGCACTTCCTTCTATTAGTGCCACTTGATTACAAATTGCTGCTTAATTCATAATACCAATGGTACCAAAAGAAAAAAAAAGCAGAGCATTATGTCAATTTCCTTAAAAAGACATGATCACCTCTCAAATTTCATCTCTCCTAGGGATAATAAATAATGCACTGCACAATACTTAATGACCAAGATACCTTTTGACACATCTGTATAACATGACTTGAACTTTTTTTGCTACACTATGTTACAGAACAGCTTATAAAAACTAAGTATGGACATTAACTGTGAGTGTAAACAGTAGGACTACCACTTGTCAAAAGTTTAAAACACTTTAACTGTAACTGGTACTGGTTATTCATCGTTTTCATTGTTTTCTATTTCTTCCCCCCCATCAAGTGAGTCTAATTCTTCACCCTGTGCTATTTCATCTTCTAAAACGGAGGAATCTGCAGTTTTATCAAGGCTCTCCTCTGCATCACTGCCTTCGAGATTTTCTTCATCTTTAAAGGCAGTTCCTTCAGTTTTGTCAGTAGCCTTCTCTTCATTGGAGCCCACTGCATTCTGAAGTCCTGCTAGTGCTGGGAAACCGGGCAGAGTCAATCCTCCCAGTCCTGGAGGTAGAAACATAGATGGATAAAAGAGGCCAGGAGCCATGGTAGACAGCAGGAAAGGATTGAAGGCCAGAGGGTTTGTGGGCAATCCAGTGTTGGTGGTGGTGGTAGTGGTGGCAGTGGCAGTAGTCGCCGCAGTAGCAGCACTGACAGATCCATTCGCAGAGTCAGTAGCAGAAACAGTGTCTGTGCTTTTCTCAGAGTCTTTGTTCTCCTCTTCATTCTCATTTTTCTTCTCTTCAGCTTTTGAAGCACCATCCTCAGTCTCTCCCTGACCGGAAGCAGTAGTGGCATTTCCAGTAGTAGCCGTTATCGGGTTATTCAACAATCCGCTTAGTCCAAACATATTGGGCAGTCCTGCCATCCCTGGCAACATCAGAGGCAACATGGCAGCCGGATTTTTAGCGTCCCCCCCAGCAGCAGCAGCTGTTGCTAGCCCTGGTGGAAAGCCCATGAGGCCTGCGAGCTGGAGAGACTGCAGGTTCTGTAGGTTCTGGAGGCTTGTGAGGTCCATTCCAGCAAACAAACTGTTCATTAGTAGTGGGTTGATTCCCGAAGTTGATGCTACAGCAGCAGCTGCTGCAGCTGCTTTGGCAATTTCACTTTTTGGCCTTCTTCCTCTTCTGCTTGCTCCTTCCTCCCTCACAACAGGTCCAGTGAGAAGACGGTCAAACATGGACTCTGGAACGAAACCCTAAAACGGGAAGGTGAAAAAACAAGCTTGATCCTCGATTGGCTTTTCTAGCTTTCAGCAGTTAACTGATGATGATAGAAGAAACAGAAGGGATTTCAGCATACTCCAAAAGTGGTTTGTTTTTTTACCCTGGCAAATGGCGACTAGCTTAGTGCTATAGTGAATGGCAGTAGGACAAGCAAAGAAAGCTGAAGAAATCGAGATCACAGATTTTTTTATACTTAAACACAACAGTAAAAAAATACCTGGTGAAAACTCTGTAACTTCATCTAAAAACCCCACCCTGATATGCTGCAGTTACAAGTTTATATCTTCATAATTTGTACTGAATTTCAGAATAGTAATATTCTATTAAATTGAGTACTTGCAGAATTTCAGCCTTTATTTTCAAACAAGTTTTGTAAAATAAAAGGCAGAAAACCGATTCCTTTGATGCTGCTTGTTACTCAGACAAGGAAGTGTCTCCATATGACAAATATTTTCTTCATAGTTCTTAATGTACGAATACCTGTGCTTTTTAAGGGCTGTTACTTGTAAGAAAAAATAATGCAAAACAAATGGTGAGGGCTGCCTTAACTGTAGCTGACTTTTCGAGTTTATTTCAATCCCATTCTGCAGCAGCCTTCTATCACCACTCCCCACCGAGCTGGGTAACTCCTACACAGACACCACAATTTTCTCAAAACCAGCTATGAGATAAAGACTTAATAATCAATTTACACAGCCTTCAACTTTTCTGTGCTATAACCTACAGTGACGCATGGAAAGAGAGTTTCACTTACAGACTGTTTAACAATGTCAGTCCAATCTGGAGCAACAGCAAACTCAGGATTTTCTTCCAGCCATCTTGGCAAGTCCTTCATTGGAGGGGCCATAGCTCCACCCATCTAATGCAAAAGACAAGGTTATGACTTTAACAAAAACCCAACAACAAAACCTAACAACTAGTCATATGGATATCTTCTATCTGCACACTTTCATCTCTGAAGGATGGCAGCAAAGACTTTCAGTTTACTGTGTAAAAACCACGGAAACCAGCTAGTGATACCTGCAGCTGAGGCAGGTCTGGTAATAAATTCTGTATCTAAGGACAAAATGTCCTATATAGGCTCAAAAAGTGAGAGTTATTCACTCAGGTGATTAATAGGAATGTATCAAAAGAGCAAAGGAGGAATTAAAGGAACCAGGTGGCACAGTACAGTAAGAAGAACTGCTGGTGTCAAATTACTAAACTTTTAAAGAGAAAGCTTGGACTAGAAAGCCAGCTTTCCACTATTAAAGACCTCAACTGAAGTAACTTAATTTTTACCTTCTTTCCATTTCGTTTATTTACAACAGGTACCCTTTCTTCTCCTGTCAAGGTGTTTATATCCAGTTTATTAGGGTTTCGACATCTGTGTCGTTTTTGTTTCGGCTTCTGAAATGGGGAAAACAGCACATCTGCACTCTTCTGAAAAGAAGAGAAATTTATTGCTTTTTAGCTTTTCATTTCTTGACAAAAATCACCAATCACAGTACCTCTCCTCACAACAATTTTAAGAAGGGATCCATTACTTTAATCTCAGATTACATGAGAAGAATTTTTTTTTTGTATCACATGAAGAAATTCTGCAGAACTTGACAAACACAGTTCTAACATGCTATTATATACCAACACAAAGAAAATAAAAGCAAATCAAACACCCCAGTGTCACTTGGGTGTGGATAAAATAGGAATGGTGGATAAAGAGAATTTCTGTTGCAAGGCAAGCTACAAAACCAAATGGCTATGTCCAATGTGAGGAAATTCAGCCTTTTGTCCGTAAAAGTTGTGTATTAATACAATAGAACAACACTTAGAATCACATACTTACTGGTACATAACTTGGCATATCTACAGTGTAAGTAGGATGCAACTTAAGCCATTCAACTAGATCCTTGTTTTTTGGGGCATCCTCTCCCACCAGCCTGGTCCCATCCTCCAGATTGATTACAGGGATGCGAGTGTCTGGGTCTAATTGACCAGGAGATGGAATGTTCCTTGCTGGTAGGGCTTCCATATCTTCTTCAAAAGCTTTGGTCACTTCAGCATCCTCCTGAAAACAATCACATCTGTATTAGTCTTCCCTTCACAGGAACAGCTGGAAAAATAATTTCAGGGACTGACTGAAGTGAAATGTTCAAGATTCTGCATACACAAGAGTTAACGGGGTTTAAATACTTATACTGCATTTAGTAATAGCATTGTATCAGGGAATTTTGAAAATTCTACATCCTTGAACAATAGAGAACGTAGTGCTAAAGGCAAAGCAGTTTTTTTTGCATTTTTAGTAAATGTCGTCCAAGATTCTTCAGGATCCTCCCTTTACAAAACATCAAGAAAGACATACTTAAGCCTCAAGACGTATATTGTTAGAAATATATTTTCTAAGTAAGTAATTTTGAAAGTGCAAGCTACCTAAAACAGCTATGACTTTGCTAGAGTTAAATCTTGATGCGCACATTTTGTTTGGTTCAGAAAAAATTAACAGCTCTAAACAAAGAAAAACCTGTTTGGGCAAAAGCTCTATGTTTCTGTGAGGCAGAGTATAAGACCTAAAACACATTCAGGAAGTGCCACAGAGAGAAAAACAAAAATGAGACAAAAGGAAAAAGGTTGTGCTCTTACTACAGTCAACGATGTCCGTTTGTTGCTCATAAATAACAGATCAAGCCCTTCTACATTTTTCCTCCTTCCTCTCCTCCTCTTCATGGGTGGTTCTCCATCTATTAAAGAGCCATTTAGTAGATGCCTTGTGGGTGTGCGTGAAAGACCTGCTTGCAGCAGCTCCATTTGAGTTTTAAAGGCATCAGACACAGGTGTGGAGACATTAGGCAAGATAAACTTTGAAGTAACAGATGAAAAATTTGAGGTAGAACTTGTTGCCTCTCGTGAGGCCTTTGATAAATCTACAACCTTTTCTTGTCCATTTTCTGAGACCACCTGAGACTCACGTAACTGGGCAACCATTTCCATAAGATTTCTCCTCTTCGCAGCTCTCTCAGCCTCAATTTCAATCTTTCTTCGTCTCCTCCTCCTCTGACGTGGAACTGATAAATTGAGTGCATCTTCCTAATTAAAAAAAAAATGAGGATTTACAAACATTAGCAAAGCTCTGTTTGCTATGCTGAGTTCAAAATATAACTCCAAACATATAACTCTGAAAACAAAGTCTTCATTTTATTCAATGAAACACTTTTATGTTTTGCCTATTTTATTCATGCTGGTTTATTTTCTATTACGCAAGAGAAGCTCATGCAAGATAAAATGTTTTATGTAAAAAAGAGAATGGTGCAGCCTTGCCTTTGATAACTGAGGAGAAGCAGTGAGATCTTCACTGCCACTGATGCTGGCTTGACCAACCATGGAGAGCTCTGCAAAGCTCCTTTTCTGTAGAGGGCTGTCCACAGCTGTTGGAGTGTACCCAGGTATGAGCCCCTGGAAATCAAACATCTGGCGCCTATTTACTGGCCACTTCCCTTTCAGCACTGCTTCACAGATGTTGTCTAATCGGTTGATCATTACTCGGTCCTGCATAAAGGAAAAGTATGTAATGAACCTTCAGTGTAAACATCACCTTTGAAACTCAAATGAGTCTTATAACACAGTCCAGTTTTCAGAGCATAAGCAAGACATTCAGAAACAACTATTCTCACATGATAGGAATAAACTGATCACCTTGCAAGAAGCCAACACAATTTTGTAGAATAAAACTTTAACAGGATTTAAAAGATGCATTTATATTGTATGGGGAAGGAGAAAAGACAGACCAAGTTTTCTGTGTGACAAAGCACTAATTGAAAAATGTAATAGAAAACTCACTGTTGTTTTATAAAACTTCAGTAGTTAGCAACATCAACAGTTAGGAAGGAAAAATAAACACATCTGCAATCAGTATCTTAATGCTGCAGTTCTCAAGATCCAAGAGGCTGGATCTGCAATTCTGTCCTAGGAAGTGGATCCTCATTAGCGTCACTATTAATAAAGTTCAACATTATGAAACGGGCACCAACCTAGGGACATCTAATGAATGTCAATTTTCATTCCACGCCCATTATCACTTCAAATTTCACTGAAGCGTGTACACTAAAAATCTCTAATTATGTTTATTAAGTCTACTTATGCTGAACCTATACAGATCAAGGATTTTCTGTTCTACTTTCACACTGTGAATGGAATAAGATTTTTTTCCATGCTTCCAAAATACTTGCTGAAAGCAGAGAAAATAAGCATTATTTGACTTTTTTCCATTTCACTATTCAAGCACATTCTATGCTAGCCTACCTGAAGTAGTAGAAACTTTGGAACTCTCTGAAGTACTGCTGGTTAGGGAATATGAGCATCAGTTAGCTTCCTGAACAGCAAAACAGTGCAAAAGCCACTAGCAAATCTCAGCAGCTGCAACAGACTGCTTGCTTTCCCCAGAAATAAGCCTATTAAGAGCAAGGTCCTCTTGTCCTGCTACTCCCTTCCCCCTCCCTGCCCCAACCAGATGGCTCTGTTATGGTGATTAGTAAGCTTAAGACTATTACTACTTTATTTTTCTCTCTCCCCTTACTGCAAAGGAGAGCACTAAATTAAGTATGGATTTATTACAAGGTTACACAGCTTTGTATTTTTAAAAACATTTTATATTAGATAATTTTCTGCATTGTTACCAAAATAATATACAGCTTTATTCTATCTAAAACTGCTGCTTATGTTCACAAGATACCTTAATACAATTACATCTGTCAGCATTACATAATGGCTTAGATCATGTAGGTCACCAAAACTCTCCCCTACAATCTCCTCACCCCAAAATAAAAAGGTGATCTTTCAATGTCTCTGCTCTCAATTCTGCAGATTGCACTGCAGGAAAAACACCTAATTCAAAACTGTACAGGGGTGCAAGAGGTGGGACTCTGCTGACAAAAAGTTATGGACCCTATGAAGAGTCCACATCTGCCAGCAGTCCACTGTTTTACTAAACTACACTATTTTACAAAAAAGAGCAATTTCTTTCATTTCCACTGCTAGCTTGTATGAGCTTGAAGAAAAACATGCCATTCCACAAATCATTCACAGAAAAGGGTCTCTTGCTCGCCAGAAGTGCAGTATCACACAAAGCTCAGTTACTTCACAAGCACATTTCCCGTATTTTACATAAATTAAAAGGGACACATATCTTTCTACCCCTAACGAACCTTAGGCCAGAATGAGAAGGCAAATGTTCTCTCATGAAGCAGCTGAACCACAGAGGGATCCCCGTCTTCCATGTAGAATCCATCGCGTGTTTCATCCCTTGCGGTACTCATAGAGGCATTGCTTTCTTCATCAAAATTCTTACCCTGAGAAACTGCTCCTGCTGAATAACAATCATGACCAGGCATTAACATCCAGTGTCTACCCAGCTAGATAGGTTAAGGCAACCAGGCTTGACACAACATTTCTAACTCGGGCTTTTGTTCAGTAATTACTACAGCAGAGCCCCAGCCTTCCACACTTGGCACAGAGGCCAGGCTTATTGGCTCAGTGAGCTATCCTAGACATCATCCCTTGTGGGGGAATACCCTGCTGATGCTGGATGGTTCTTATGAAAGCTTATTTAGCCACCTGATACGTGGAAGGGCACAAGAACTGCTACATCTAGCCCATCCCATGCTCCATAATGTCACCCTGTGCGCCACTTACCAGCTGGCACGAACTACAGCAGCTGTGAGGCTTGTGTTAAGCACACAGAACTGATCTGACCAATGTATTACCTTCAGGTTGGGAGGATTCTTCTGATTTATCATCATCTTCCAGTTTCTCCTCTTCATCTTCTTCTGAACCTTTCTCAGAAATAGATTTTGGATCTACATCTGTACTCATTTCTATGTCTTTCAATTCACATTTAACAGAGCCAGGCTCAGCCTCAGCATCACCGTCTGGCTTAGTGTCCTTATCAGCAGTATCTGTCTCCTCTTTGATTTCAGACTTTTCTTTGGCTGCTGGATTTTCAGACCCTTCAACTTTAGACTCTGTTTGTTCTGTAGTCTTTTCTTCTTGCACTGGTGTGGAAGGGACAATTGGGGGTGTTTGATTGCAGCCAGCACCCAGAGGGTTTACAGAAGAGACAGTATTTACATTACCCGTCCCTCTGTTTTGAGCAAAGTTTTTGTGAGCCTCAAGAAAAGAGAGTTCAGGATCATTCAGAATGTGATAATCTGTCCTACTGACTCCATGTTTAGCAGCACCAATCAGTAAGTCTTTATCATGTTTACCACACTCCCACCACTCTGGCAGGTCCAGACTTGGCTGGCAAAGCTTTAGCCTCTCCCCCAGCTGTGGGTGATGTAGAACCTGTTCCCGGATCTTGCGCAGCAGCTCAATGCGATATAAAGTTCTAGAAGCACGCTCCTCTGTGATGGGCTCAATCAGCGTGGAAAGATCAGGAGGTTCTGCAAGGACACCAAGTTGTACTGCTTAACATGGATTGAATGCACACCCATTTCAAAATCATTACACCTGGGCATGAAGTTTCAACAGTCCCACAGTCTCACAATATTCCAGAGTCAGTTAAGACTTACCATCATCTGGTTTGACCGGCATTCGGCACACTCGTCTGCACATATTAACAAAGCCATTAAAATACTTTTCCAAGCTTTCATCGGACTTTTTGTCAAGCCTGGCAAATGCTCTGAATTGATTCCACTCAAACTGATGTTTTACAGGATCAAAAATAACTCCAAAAGTAGACACCACACGATAAAAATCAGCTTCTTCTCTTCTTGTCCATCTAGTCAAGGAAGAAGCAAGAGAAGTGGATAGATAAGAGTCCAAACATGTTTAGAAGCCCCAAAACCCCTTTAGTTTATTCTTTCAAAACAAAAGAGCAGTACGGGTGACACACAAGCTCAAATAGGATTTAAAGAAAGATATCACTGGGAAACTCACTTTTGTCGTTTCTCAGTTATTATAGCTTCCCTTTCTGCCTCCAGTGCCCTCACTTCTTCTCGAGGCCGACGTCTCCTGCGGTCAGTCTTCATTAGTGCCTCTTGCCTCATTTGTTGCCTTTTATAGCTGCGCTGATAGGCAGTAATGAGGCGGCGCAGACGGGTAGTCAGGGTTGAAGTGTTGGGCCAGTAGAGTTGCCCTAACTCAGCGTTGCTTTCACTGTGCTTGTCTAGAAAAAAAAAAAGTATTTGCATTGCAAAACCAACCCTAAACATTTCAAAGTTTCTGTGGCTATAACTGGATTCCTGTTTTACCAGATAAGAATATGTGCCACTAATACTGGTGCATAATGAATTAGAAACAGGATAACTATTGGTAAGAGATAAAAAATAGAATCAAACCATCCAACTCTAAGAACTCAGAAATGTTTGTGAAGCATTTAGAGATAACTATCAAGCACTATGATTCGATGCTATGAATGCAAACATATTATGAACACTGTAAGTATTTAAACTAATGCCATGCATCTTTAAATACATTGCTAAGAAGATCATTCTGCCTCTGAGGAAACACCTATGCTTATCATTTCCCACTTTATTATTCTCACTTAAACTTGGCAATTTTCCTCCATGCTGAGGAAACAACGTATTTGTAACTTCCAAGATTATCTCAGCAAAACCATCAACGGCTGCATTATGAAACATCCGGTCTTTATCATCACGGTTTCTACTATGTAATTAGAAATCCAGAGAACCATAATGCAGATTATTCAGAGACAGTATGCAATTGTTTTGAAAAATGTGAAGCATGAAGACATTTGGCAGCAAAAAGTTTTCTGTGGTATTGTCCCAAAACAGCTCCTATCCCCTCATGTGGTAATATAAACAGTCCACCTTTCAGAAAACGATCCCTTTTTGCCTTTTGAATTTTTTTGCTATAGTCTTACTTGGGTGTAATTCTATGGACTCTTCTTTGTCTTCTGGAGGTGAGTTTGCAAATTCCTTGGGGAGAAGACAGAAGTTATTTTAGTTTTCAGTTTTGACCATATGTCATAATTTGAGAAGAAAAATATGTCATCTCTCAAACAGAGTGGCAAACAATCTTTGTAAGGTGTATTTATCCGGTAGCTCTCAAGCTTGAAAAACACACATTAAATTAAATATGGAGAATCAATTATAATTGTACATATTTGCAATTACAAAAAAATTGGGAGTTCTTACATCAATTTCATCCTTGAAAGGAGTTCTGGTTGGCTTATATTCCGGATCTTCATCCTCTCTGTCAAATTCACCCCTATAAAATATTTTTAAAATATTTTCAAGAAAAATACTGGTTTTGAGAGGGGGCAGATTTTCTGGACAAAAGCAAAAAAGCTACAAAAGCCATCAGTATGGTGTACCAAGTTACACATTTATATTTCATGCTCAACCGTGTAAACAAATCTATGTACTTTGTACATCATATGATCACTTCATATCCTCAGGCAACATGTAAGTACAATATGACATATGAACCCATGCCAACATATACAATGCTGATAAAGTTTATTAATTTTTTCATGTCCTCCTTACCCATCACCGCCATCTGCTAACATGTCTGTCCCTCTCTGTTCAGCAGCTATGGCCTTTGCATCAGGCATGCCAACCCGTTCTAGAAAGCACAGTGTTGGATCAGCTCTCATAGAATTGTACTTCTCATAACCTGCATGCAGAGTAGGAGACAAATGCTTTTTTAAAAGCTATCACCAGTTGTGAATAGAACAGGTCTAGGCAGTAGAAGTACAATTTTTTGGATTCAATAATTTATTTTCAAACAAAACAAAGGAGATGACCCCATGCTGTAAAAATTTAATTCATGTAAAAAAATTGTTCATGTTGGTAAATTCCAACAGCACAGAAACATTTTCCCATCAATAACATTAACACATATAAGATAATGAAGAAAGCATCCATGTTGTTATAATGTAAAAATCTTTTACAAGTGAAAAACTTCTTTAAGTTTCCTATATGACTTCCACAGCAGCTCTTGACATTCAATACTTGCCACTGGAAACACGCAGACGCAAATGAAAGTGCACAGACACACACATACACATACTTTCAATAGCTCCAGCCCTGCTGGAACCCTCAATATAGGCTGCAAAAATGCTGTATACATGGGTTATACGCAAGGCCAACGAACCTGTCTTATTAGGTTTAGGATGATGCATGTCAGTAAGATGACACTGTTCCCTCTATGGTTTTCAAACTGCTGTTTGCTTTTTTACTGCCCAAGTTGACTAGATGGAAAATGGCAGATCCCAACAGTGCACTGCAGGAAAATGATTTTTAGACTAGACTTGCCTCAGCTGAGCCCACAACACAGAGCTGCTGTACATAGGCAGAACAGCACAATTCAATTAGGATTTGTACTACAACACACTGCTCCTAACTGCTGTAGAGCCTCAAGCCAAACTGTAATCATGAAAGGTTTTATAAGCCATCATTCTCCCCTTTAGTCAGGCTGGGCTGCTGAGAATACCTCTGCGACCTCCAGAGAATTGGGATTATAATCAGGAATCGCTCACTGTATATATCATGCCAGCTCTGCATCCCCAGCCTTTCAAAGTTAACAAGGCTGCATCCCACTCAAGGGAGCCGGGAGTTCTCAACACTGACATTTGTGAAATATTGCTTGGAACAAAGCCCAGGAGGCACTTGTACAGATTAATAGCAGAGGTTAAGCCCACCGTCCACTTTGACACTGGTTGGCAGAGTTTGCAAGTGAAGCAGTGCTGGAAGCAAAGTTTATGGAGATCTATCTTACTATTTGGCTATTATTTAAACAAATATGGCTTTGTTTTATTTACAGCCAAGAAAGTAATGTTTTCTTCTCAAATGTTCTGCAAACATTTAAAAACAGCATCTGATATTTACAGCTCATATTAGGTTTTTAATGCAGGCAGGAAAAAAGGGAGATACAAGCCAACAGTTCTTTGGAACAATACTTGTTAATATTATGACTGAACAGTCCTACACACTGAAAGCTTTACAACTGAGTTTTGTTGAGAGTGAGACATCACTTACCATGTTTAAATACTCCAATTAAAAGGGATTTATCCGCCTCCTTATCCCACCAGTCTGCAGGAACTTCGGCATGGAATGGCTCAGGTATCCATACATCTACTTCACTGTGAAGACAGCATTATATACATTCTCAAAGGTATTACTGGACAAAGACGAAAAAAACCCAAACCAAACCAAAGAATCCTAAAAGAACCCAAGTGGTTTATGCTGTTCTGTAAATATAAATTTTGAGCTGGAAAACCACCCCTAAAACCTAATACAGAAATCGAAATACCCTAAAAAATAATTAGGATGTTTAAACAAACAAACAAACAACAAAAAAATAATCAAGCAAAAAACCCAAAACAAACCCTCCCAAACATTAGGCTCTTTTGGGAGTCAAATGGTTATCTAAATATGTTTCATTTAATGTCTTAGTATTTTTTAATTTTTTTAAATTGAGATAGAATAATCCCTCAATATTAGCAGAACTGCAAATGCACTTCTGTCGTTTTCCACATTGTTTCCCCCCCCCCCCCCAAGAAAATTACCCACTGCGTTTGATAAAATAATAAGGCTGTTTGAGAACAGACACATAAGAGATAAAGTGTGACCACCTTTAAATGCTGCATTATAATAGTACATGTGCTTTACAAAAGCCAGAGTCATAAAGCAAAAAATAAACCTGCACTTGCACTAACCTTGAGTCAGCACCCTCTAAGATCTTGTCTGCTTGGTCCCCTATAACTTCTTGTCGTAGATAGTAGAGCATGCGGACACGCAGCAGGACCCTGGAGAGGAAGGCAGAGGGGGGAAAAAGTTCTTAACTTCAGGACTGTTTGCCAACAGTGGCTTTTGGCAGCTGCTGCTGTTCATCCATCATCCTGCCAAGGCTGATTAGCCATGCTGTATGGTAGGCTTGAAGCGTGACAGATGGTGGCACATAATCACCTCTGTGTGGTGCTTTCTGCTGGCTTCCAACAGGCCTGCCTGGCAACTGCTTACACTGCACAGAGAGGGACCCAGCTCAGCCCGGCCCCGGCGCATTTCATTTAGTTCTACCTAGTGCAGCTTGTGAAGTTTAGACACGTACTCTACCACTGCCTCTGAAGTATTGAAGCAAGTTTGTAAACAACTGAGCAGATGGCTTTCAGTAACTGTTCTGCTTCATTATCTCATAAAATTTCCTCAGCTGCTGCCTTAATACCATTTTTGGAAGCACATCAGAAGTTGTAAGAATAAACGAGATATAAAATCTGGTTTTACTACCTTACAATAAACCCTCAATATGGAATGTCAGGTTTTTCAGATTATACAACTTTTTGCTTCTGTGAATGGGGGGGGGAAAATAATCACCCATTTCCCTTGGGAGATATTAACTATTTTTACTCTTTATAGTTCAAACTGCTATTAAATTTTACCTACACACAACCTAATGGTTACAAGGAAGTGAAAAATCTTCATTGCCAAGTTTATTTTTCCCCATTTCTGCAACACTGCAGTGGTTTTTGGAAGCACGGTCAGGTGTTGTGGTCACTCTTGGAGCTGGCAGGAGAGAGAATGGCAGACTGGCTTTTCAAGGAGACTAGAAAAGAGGTCATGGCTGTAGAAAAAGTATCTACCTGAAAATAATCCTGCTCTCCTATGTTTACCCAATTCAGGGCACCCCCTGCTGCCTGGTTCATGAAGTAAAACCAGTACCAGCTAAAATGGAGATTACTCAGCCTGCCCTCGCACTGTACCCAAATCCATCACAGCAACTGTTGAATTGCTGCTGCTCCTGAAACAGCAAGGGTGACCAGGGAAGCAGTAATCTGATCACCCACTTGCATGAAAAATTTAGACCACCACCAGTTTTGAGAGCTCCTTGTTAGAGATCAGATGCAACTGGAGCAATACCCCGTTTCACACGTGTTATTCAATCAAACCTCAGAAGAACAGGGATTTGAATGAAGGTCATGTCTGCAATTCAAAACATGTCAGACATGCTTCTTTCTGTGTGCACAGCGACTGGGACCAGTAAGGTGTCCCTGCTCTCTGTGTGGCTATGTAAATAAGCTGTTGAGGGCCTCTATCATCTTAGTATTAAGCAATAACAGCTGTTACATCAAGCCAAAGAGGAGAAGCACGAAATAAAACCCAAAATAAACCAAAAACCAGAGGCTCTTTGCACCTTTCAGGAGTTCTATGCATTAAACCAGCAAACATGGTACTTAAGGAAAGGACACTAATTCTTAAAAAGCCAACTTCAACTGGTACCTTTTGAAGGAAATTACTCAGATTATCAGCTGGCTCCACCTCTGTTTGATTTTACCTGTGCTAAAAACATGTGGCTTCTACAATTCATTTAGTCCTGGTGAATCTGGGAAGTGAAGGAAAAAGATAGCAACTGAAAACATTCTTGCATATTTTCCAGTCTTCCCAGTTCTTGTAAATGTTCTATTGTATTATTAAAGAAGCAGTATTTAAAAAATTAATTTAAGTCAGATCTGCAAACAGATATAGCAAGTAATGAAGACATGTTACCTAAGAGATCAAAACTATGTTACAGGGAATAATTTTATTACTTTAAGAGCAAGTGAAATGTAATAACAGACCCAAGTAACAGTTCAGAAAAATCAGAAAGCAGTTTATTTGGAAGTGCACTCACTAACGTCATTCTGTGAATATCTGTTGTCATCAGCTAAGAATTAAGCTTGGTTAGCATCTGGAAATGAGCGAATAAACCCCTTAAATGCCATTCCTCCTTCACATCACACCCCCTATTGACAGCGCACAGGTACTTTTCAAATCAATAATAACTTTGCACTGAACAGTATTAATGAGACCACACATATTCAAACCACAAAAGTAAGGATGACCTTTCAGCAACACTGCACTACAACTGTATGGTATATATACAACGAAGAGCAGAAATTTAAAAACAAAACCAAACATCCCAAAATCTCAAAAGCAATCAACCACGTCCCCAGGTCTAAACCAAGCTACTTTTGAGACAAGGTTCAGTTCTGTATGGGAATATAGTAAGCAAAACTGAGATGGCATGAAAGAAAGCTGACACAAAAACAATATATTATGAAATAAAAGCCAGCAAATATGTAAGAAAGGCTCTTAAGAGACATTCATGAAACAATAAAACATTATATACAATGACCTTTATCCCCAAAGGCTTTTGGTTTAGTAACATGTTTAGAATTTCAAAAATCAAATCAAGACAAATCAAGTCAGGTAAAAGAGTTTGGTGAGAAATTTAATCTCAAAGGAGAAAGAATAAATATTCTGTATATTTATCCTATATTATTGCCTATTTATATATATAATTCATATATATATTATATATATACATACATTCTCTGAGGAAAGCAAGAGAGGAAGTGAGAGAAAGAATGAAGAGAAAAGATACGCTCACGTATAGATGAACTACTACATGAAACTCCCTAAACTAAGAACTGGATATATCAGTTTAACATCTATGGAACAGAACTTTAAATACCAGTCTGAGGGACTCCCCAAGAAGGTAGGGAACAAACAGCTTTTGTTTAAATGTAGCCAATTGTCATATGAAATAGACTTAGTATAGGAATACAGTCTTTACATTCTATGGTAAAAAATATTCGATTCCTATTTAATAAGTAGAGAATACTTTTCTTCAGAACTGTGCTGATCTGTCAAAGAGCTTGCAGAAGTATCCAGACAGCTGTTAAGACTATTATCCCCAAATTAAAAAGTAATAATGGTCTTTACATCCTCTTAAATGGCCCTGTGTTCTATTAAATATATCCAAATGAAATTGTAGACTTTGCAAAAGCACGTAGTTAAAAATATCCCAAATCTCTGAATGAAACATTTATTAGCACTTACTTATTACAGTGATGTTTGAGATGTTTCCTATAGCTGTCTTCTTGAAATAATACATCTGGATTACAGGTTGTGAGCCAATCAGCATCTTGCAGCATTGGCTGTGAACTCTGGGCTTTTACCTTCTTCCCTTTCCTCCCTCTGGGCACGGGTGCAGACAGACCTAGAAAACCCCCCAGATATTTCTTACATAATCTGAATAGAAAAATACAATCACCCCCAAACAACATTATAAACATACATTTAAAACTAAGTATTCATTACTTTGTGGGCAGGACAACCACCAAAAACTGAACACCAACGTAACTCAGTACAGAAAATCACAAGTAACAAAATCAACCAAAACTTTCATGCAAATTTAGGTGTGAAGATTTCAAAATTCAGAGTGCTAGCCAGAAAATGGTGTTATATAAGTATTTCTTGTACAAACTCTCATGAATTTAAGTGGCCATAAGGAAACAAGCTTTCTGATTTATAGCAATTTAGAAGAGATTAAATCCAGCAGTAGGTGCCAGCAAAAAATTATGCCGGAATATTTGTTTAAAACTGACTTAAAGGAAAGAGCACTGCATTCTACAAAGTGTCTGAGGGAGACTTCCCCTTTAAGTACAGACCAAGTCAAAGCCCACCTTACTCATAAAATCTGACAAGATCCTACGACATGTCAGAATGGCTATAGTTTAAACCAAATACATAGCACAACTGAAGCAATTCTTTCCTATTTACTAGCATCATTATTTGATTGTGGTAGACATACCGGAATGATTAACCAAAGCTCGAGTTTGCCCATCTGCAGTTGGAGTGATCAGATCCCAGATGAAACTTTTGATATTTTCATCCCCTTTGTAATGATTAAGACAATACACCAGGATAGTCCGGCAGATGGTTTCCACATCTTGCTCTGTTAGCTGACGTTTATAGCGCCCATGTGAGAGGATGTCAGTCCACCGACCCCAGCTATAAGAAAAATATGTTCAATACAACAGCCAGGGTACTGGTATTTTAATTTGTGACTTTCAATTTAACTCCTGGTATCAAGCAACTTGGGACCTCCTGTGTTAGCACTAATGCATTTTGCATTTGCAGGTTACGTCAGGGGATCCAACCTCCAGCACCAAAGAGTTAAGAATGTTTATTTTACTGAGCAGGCAATAAGTTCACTGCTCGTAAAGCTGCAATTGAACTACACTCAAATTAATAAAGTACATATGTGTAACTCTAAAGGTCCCAGTAAGCTACAAATAGGAAACTCAAACAATTCCGACAATCACAGGATTTGAAGAACCATTCCTATTTTGATCCAGATACCCATTACTAGCAACTGTTGTACACTAATTTCTAAAATAAAGACGGAAATTCTGAAGGCCACCAAGTTAGAAGTCAAATATAGCTACCTGCTTGCAAAAAGATAAAATTCAAATTAGCACACTCAGTGCGAAAAATACGAAGTAACAAATATCTGAATTTAAGTGGTGAGAAAGACTAGATAGACTGTTGATTTCAAAACCGTTTTGTTCTTTATAAATACACTATTACTCTCTTTAACACTTAGAAAAGAGAGGTTAAAACTCATTAACTCAAGAATTCTTTACACTGAGAACCAGAAACAAATATTCTATCGTCACAAAACCACTTACCTTACCAATGAGCTCATAGCCATCTGTGACACACTCAAATACTTTAAACTAAGTAACACCTATAAGCATAATTTATATATATAGCAACCAAAACCAAATCTGACTGGCATGTATAAGCATTATACAGTATGATAGTATGTGACTGTGTCTACAAGAAGGATGAATTATTTACTATACAAAATTTATTTTCAGATCTTTAGCTACAATTAGTATATTTTATTTGCCTATCTTACCCATAAACCAACAAGTTCTTCTCCACCCTGAAACATTCACTCCTTGCATAACCTTGTGATTTGTCCTGTGGCCTACGGGGCTTTGTGCTAGGCCTTTCCTCAGAATCACTTTCTAGGTCTGAAAACTCCATCAGTTCATCCTCTTTGACTGCACTGTAGAGTCTGGTTTGCTTCCTTACTCTTGGTGTATCAATAACTAGGTTGTTCTAAAAAGAAAGTGAAAATGTATAAATTTAGAAAGGGGTGGAGAAGGGGAAACTTTGGTTTAATTGTACTAGAAAAACTCAAAGCTCTTACCCTTCCATTTAGAGCATCGATATCCAGCTCAGCTTTCTTTGCCCACTTCTGCCAGAAATTAGGGTCATCCAAAGAAATGTCTGTCCTGTTCCCAGATGCAACAAAACTAGCCTAGTGAAAGTAAAAACACATGGATTGATTTCGTAACTGCATGCTATGAAGAATACCTCTTTTGCACTAGTGAACACAATACTTAGGAAGAGGTAGCATCAAGAAAGAAAAAGACAAGTACACTGAAAAAATAAATTGACACAGAAGGCAATTTAATATACTTCCATCTATTCTGGTCACATTTTATTCATTTTCCTCTGGCTGAATGTCAATGCATACCTTTGCAAATGTTGAGCCTTTTCCTTCAGATTCAATAGTAATTGTGTGTGTTCGCCTCAAGAGAATCTGATCGATATCCTCTTCACAAAACTTAGACCCTTCATCTTCCTCATCCATCAGAGCACCGTATGCCCCCTTTCGAAGAAGATCTTCTATTTCTTTTTTAGACAGCTGTTGCACCTGTAACACATGAGAGGAGTTACAGTTTTGGGTTTTTTTTGACATTGGCCAACATGTTCACCTGACAGCACAATCAGATGAATCTTATTTGGCATTTTAAGAACTGAAACTCTGTGATAATGTGGTGGTGGTCAATTAAACATTCATGCTGAAATCACCTTTTAAAGAAGAATACAAACAACAGAATTCTCAGGATGAAGTTATGTGAGTTGTTTAAATGACTTAATAATTCATTGTCACTGAATCCCTTTAGCTTTGATGACTGCTAAGCTCCTCCTGGGAGCATATTTAATTTACTAACCTGACAAAAAAGCTAAATCAAAAAATGTCCCAAAGCAAAACATTGCAAAAGCTAACTAGAAGAACTCCATAAAGTGCCAGGATCAACATAAAGTAAAGGGTGGAATGATGAGAATGGATCAGGATTGAAGGAACATGACTCCACCTGCCCCCTTTTGGCAATAAGTGACCCATTAGATAGGCTGAGCTAGTTCATGTAGCCAATGCCCTTATTTAACCTGACTTTAAATTACCAGCCACACTCCATCAGAAAACCACTGTTCTCCAGCTAAAATGCAAACAAGGTAAGTTAAGGCAAGCAAAGTGTAACACATTCATAGCATTTGTTGATCATGCACCTTAAAAAACTAATCCTTACCCCATTTGTGGCATTTTCTCTTCCACTCATAGATTGTAGCACAGCCTTATCAAGACCCAGCTTCAAGCTAGCTTTGTCAAACATTTCCCTTTCATAAGAATTTCTTGTTATCAACCTGTAAATTTTCACTGATTTGCTCTGCCCTATTCTGTGACATCGTGCTTGAGCCTGAAGAAACAAAGACAGATATTCAGTTACAGGTTACAACTGGAATAAAAAGGAATTTGAAATAATCACTACAGAGAACCTACTTTAAAAGTTTTTATTTTTTCAATATAAATAAAATATTGTTTATGCTTTCAAGAGGGCAACAACAGATAATTTCACTTGTAGGCAAAGAAAATTTAATGGCAAAAAGGCAAAGAAAGATTTTCAATAAAATCATCTCTCATAATATTACCTGAAGGTCATTTTGGGGGTTCCAGTCTGAATCAAAAATGATGCAGGTATCAGCAGCAGTAAGATTAATGCCCAAACCTCCTGCCCTTGTGCACAGCAGGAAAACAAACCTATCAGAATCAGGTCTTGAAAACCTGTCAATAGCTGCCTGACGCAAGTTGCCTCTCACTCGACCATCAATTCGTTCATATGGGTACCTGAAAAATAGATGCATTTTAGGGATTGCTTTACTGCAACGGCATTACTTCTTTAGAGGAATATGCAACTAAAAACAACAAATATGCTACTATGGGGTTAGAAGAACTACAACAATCTAAGAGAATAACTTAATCAGTAAAGACATACTACTTTGTTTCTTTCTTTGGTAAAGAACAGACTTTCACTCCAAGGAATTCTATAAAAATTTAGGCCTAAATTTAAAAACTCTAGAGCCAACGAAACATTTAACTGAGAGCTAAACTTAGAGGTTTAAAGCTCTCCATATGTGGTCATTTTGTATTCACTCAAAAGAAAAGGCTCAGTACTTGCAACCTTCAGGTTTGCTCTTTTCCTTCGTCACATCACTACATAAAATACCGTTTTAATTTCTTCCCTTTCTATATGGGTTACTCACAGGTTAAATGCAGTGGTCACTGAGGAAGGCAGAGTTTATTTATAATTGTATTATATTGTTGCTCTCACCGTCTTTGAATGAGGTAGTCTTCCAGTATGTCCAAGCAGCGCACCATCTGGGAAAAGATAAGCACCCTGTGGCCACCAGCCTTCAGTTTTGGCAGCAGCTTGTCAATCAGTACGAGCTTGCCAGCAGCCTGGATCATTGCCTGGAGCTGAAAATCTGGAGAGTCGGCATTGTGTGTTTCTTTAAACTCTTCCAAAATTTTCTCTTCAGCACCTGCAAAGATTGGACAGCAATACATGAACACTGCAAAGGGTTTTATCAATAAACAATGAGCTTGCCTTCAATACCCTACAGAAACTGCAGGAATGTTTTAAGCGCTATGTGAATAAACATTTATAAAAAATATTAAGCTTAAATTTGAAGCAAACATACACACAAATATGGCAAAAATAAAAAAATAACAGAATTTTTTTTCTTCTTTTGAACGACACTAAACTCTTTAATAAATAAATTTATAGAACTATTGACACACAATTCAATGAAGAGAGAAAAAATATGAAAAAATTGAACATATTTCAACTGATGAAATGGAATTTTTTTTCTTTTAAAAATATAATATGAAAGAAAACAATGTCTTTTTTTCTACAGGAAAATACAAGGGACACAAATCACATTTAAAGTCTGTGCCTCTAAAATCAGCCTTAAACACCCCCATGATGTGTACCTGCTCCTTTTGTGATTAATTATAAAATCAAAATCCAAACAAAATACTAACTGGGGGGAAGTAGCTATGAAATTACTATTTTACCTTCTATTTAGTTTTTTCTTACTGAATGTATTTTTTTTGTTCAGTTTGATGAAGCTACCCAATGTATTTATTCTTCCCAGAATTAGTCAAAAGTTCTCTCTTGCCACTCGCTTTGCCTATGAATGATATGCACAGCAGCACCTATTTCCTTGTTCTGCTCACTATTGGAAGACTACAGACCAAGTTCAAGCTTTCTCTTCAACCTCTCCTAAGCTTTTATTCCATTTTTATATCACTTCTACAAAGTGGGCAATTCCAAGAACTATCAGATTTCCATTCTTGGCATGTAAAAGGTTAGGAATCTTTGTTCTAAGCTTATTTCAGCTCCAAATAAGCGCCTTTTTTTTGAGCTATCTTGTTTTTCCCTCTGCTTTTTTTTTTTTTTAAACAAAATACAGTCTGTAAAATATTTCTAGTTTGTCTAATACTCAGTTTCAATAATGCTTTTGAATAGCACAAGGAAAGATGGAAGGGTTGGGGGAGGGGGAAGCACAGCTTACTGCCAGGCTTCTGCTGAGCATCTCTCTCTCAAATCCCAGCTCTAAGTAGATGCCTGTAAACAAACATGGAAATGCACCCTCCCTGTGCGATCGCTGGTTCAGTGCCCGCTGTAATGCGGTGCCTGAACCAGATTCCACCCGGGGCAGGCTGCCTGACAGCTCCATGCTGCTCCATGCACTCGCACTACTCGTTTTTACACAACCCTATGGACTCAAGATGTGACCGCTTTTCAAGATAGTTTTACGTCCCTGGATTTTTCTGATCTGGATTCCCTGCTCCCAGCACTACTCATCCTAATGGTTTGCACATAAGAAAAGTAAGCCCATATGAAATTGAGTGTAAGCAGACACTCAAAAGTTCCCTTCAATCATATTATCGCCCATCTTTGTAAAACAGGAAGAAATCTGGGCAGCAAATCTCAGATTCTGTACTGAACTTTGGCAATTCCAGGACACAACAGACTTGTCAAGCAGTTCACATACAGTAATTTCAGTCACCTTTCCAGCATACAGCAATTATTTCTGACTCAACTGCAATGTCCAGATTTAAGTTTCACTACTGTTAAGCAACCCAGTATGTGAGAAGAGCATCTGCAAAAGCAAACCACATTACAACAAACCCACAATCTGGTCTAAAGAATGGTGAATTTACACTATCAGAGCTTTGTCTCAGCAAGACCCAAATCCACCACAGATAACTCCAAAAATCTGTTCTTTCAGCAATTTTGTCCCAGCTAAATCCTGTAGAAGATTATCCTTTTTAATTCCTACTACAACTGCAATTACATCATGTCCAATGAGCAGCCCTGTTACCCAAACGTTACTTGATGCAGTACTTGCAGGTCTGTAAAGTTACTTCCTACTCTAACTGATTTTTAGCAGGAGATGAAAGGAATGTATCTGAATGTGTGGTTCACATTCAGGGAAACCTTCACTTTTACTCTTCATTAGGAGAGGCTTCCAGGGCTCAAGAGTGCACAACAAGCAAAGTAAGGAGCCTTTCTGGTGTTCAGCACTAAGATGTGTAAGTACAGAGGCATTCCTCACTGCTGGTTCTTGGAGACAGAGAGAGGAATAAATACTTGAGAAAGGTTGCTATGGAGAAAACAAGGAGTCCAGCCCTAAGAAAAATGACAGACAATGCTTTACCCAAGTTGGCTGGAGAATACCCAACATGCAGTAACTACCTCGAGAAATCTACTCCCAGTCTCAGCAGACCACAGAACACATCTATCAATCAAGAAAGAAACAAAACCCCCACTTCAACTCCTACCATACTATTTCCATCATATGACTGAAGGTTATATAGAAGATTTGCTTGCAACTCTCACACAAAACAAAACATGTTAAAATCTTCAAATACATGTGCACTACTGCTTGCTCACAAACCCCACAAAGTGGGAAGAAAATGAGGATTCAGAAACACTTTTATAAAAAAGCACTTAAGCTTAGAAAACAGAACTTGCTACTGCAAGAAATCATTCATCAGAATACTATGCAACCATAAGTACTTGCACTGCAAAAACTCTTAGCAGAAATAAAATAAACTTGTGCCATTACACAAATGACGAAGTTGTTCAATATCAATCAACAAAATAAAACCTTGGGCTCTGACGACTACAGCATGTAGGAGTATTTTCTGTCCTAGAACTACAAAGGATGTATTTGTTTAGTTCTATCTCCACACTAACACATCATGATTTCTTTTTCGCTTCAAATCTGAAGGCTCAATCCACCTACCATGTTGCTGAATGGTACCAAATCCAAAGGTTCAAAATATCACAAAAATGTTATAAAGGCAAATGCATTCAAGAAACAAATGCACTTCCCTTTATTAAGACTAAGATACAGTCATTAAGAAATACTTGAGGTTTTCTAAATTAACACCTGAACTTTTATCAATGGCTAAATTATATTAAATAATAACAAGACTTCCGAGGAAAAAAATATCACTGCTGTAGGCAACACTGCAAGCACTGCTCATAAAACTGTTTGACAAAAAGTAGCAGCAAAATATTCAGGTTTTTTTCTTTCAACAAAATGAAATAAGGAAAAATAATATCAAGTTTAAAAACTAGCTGAAAGCCAAGAAGAATGAATTCAGACACTCATAACCTGAACAGTCCGAACTATTCTAATAAGCTCATTTATACAATGGATTAACTTGAGCCAAAAAATCAAGTCAAAAACCCCAACAAACCCTGCGCCAGAACCACAGAGCTACTTTATGTCATACGAGTTTAGAAACTGAACAGCCACCAGCATGGATGAGTTTAAGTACTTTGGAGTAAGCCTGTATCATGTCTTTGGAAGAATTACACGTGCATGAAATATAATTAGATGTAATTTCATGAATCAGCTTAAGCGTTTTACCCCCCATTTTAACGAAAAGTGTCAAGAAAAAGAACTTGGATACTGCAATATGGAAGTCATACAATAAAAAACCTGGAATCACATATGGCTCTGAAACAAAACGGTCTTTCTTCAAGAAGCCTATAACCAGGAAAAACCAACCATAAATCATATCTAGTAAGAAACAGGAGTTGGGAAACAAGAAACTAGTAGAATGCAATCCTATGTGGAGGCCTGAGTTACAACCTCAGAGGGAAGAACTGACCAGCACATACAACTTTAGCATATTCAGACAACTAGAGCTGGCTGGTTCATCACAGGGTTGGTTACTGGAACAGCCTCCCCAGGGAAGTGGTCATGGCACCACGAGTGAGAGTTCAAGGACCAACTGGTCATTAAGTCATATGATTTAGTTTTAGGTAGTTCTGTAAGGAGCAGAGAGTTGGACTCAATAATCCCTATGGCTCCCTTTCAACTTAAAATATTTTTTTATTCCATACTACTTGCCAAAGATAATCCTGAAATAAAACCAATACCATCACACAGAAAAAGTCACTGAAGTCTAATACAACATGCACTCTAATCTTTCTCTTACTTGTCAAATTAAGAAAACTAACTGAACACATGTGGCCATAAAAGCAGGCTTGATCATGATTTCTTACTCTGCAACTTCTATTCAGAAATTTTAAGCTACTACCTTATGATGTCTGACAACAAGAAGGTAAGTAGCAGCTAAGTGTAAGTGGAGAAAAAGCTACCATATTCATGCCAGCATCCAACAACCCGCATGATAACTGAAGTCCTGCTTATCACAAATAGCAGAAAGTAAAACTTCGTAATACCAACATTAACTCAATCAGGGCTAAGTCTGTTGGGAAGCCTTGATAAAAAAAGCAGCACAGAAAAAAGCAGTTGCAACAGCAGTGCTGTCCTGCCTAGCAGATATCCATACCTATGAGAACCTAAAAGGTTATCTCACTTTTCTACTTAAAATAAATGAATAAACAAAAATACATACTAAAACAGAGTTTGTGCGTATTGTATATTTTTACAACTGTTTTTCAAATGAGGAGAAAAGTAGGCAGCCTACCATTAATAAGGTATGGATGATTGCAGCATTTTCTCAGTTCCATCATAGTGTTTAAAAGATTAGGTACATTTGCCTGACCTCCACCCTTGGAAAGAAATGTGAAATTCTTTTCAAGAATAGCACGATAGTATTTCTTCTGAATATTTGTCAGCTCAACTTCAATGATGGTTTCCTCTTTGGGGGCCAGGTTCTTTTCCACATCCTCCTTGAGACGTCTCAGCATCATCGGCTTCAAAATAGCTTGCAATTTTTGCACCTGGAAAACAGATGTTTAATAAAATAACTGAATTAAAACTGCTAGGAATCAAATACTCATTTTTCAATTTCCTTAATTTTAAAATCTTTGTTTTCTACTTCAAATGTCAAGCAGAACACATTGTAAAAAAAATTTCCTAAGTGACTCAGCAGCAAGTTCTTCTCATGACATACATTTCTAGTCTATTTTGGTGTGTTTAGTGATGCCTGTTATTGAATAGACCTCACTCAGAACTATCCTTTTAGACACAAATCTACAGAGCTAACCCTTTGTTAAATAAGCAAATCTGACCCTTTAAGATAATTTTTGCAGTTCACTTCCAATTGCTAATCAGTATTTAATGCTATTTTCCCACTTTAAAATATCTGCTTCTAATTATTTCCTTATTTCCCTAGTTTTGACATCCACCGAAGTAGAAGATGATTTAGCACTGGTCTAAAAATGAAAACATTTTATTTCTGTTAATTTTTATAACACTGACAAATTTTAGTGTTTCCAGGTTTTGCAGCCTATTCTTTGAGACACATCCTAAAGGGTGGGAGAGGCAAAGCAGAAAATAGCCTATTTTTAAAGAAAACTGACAAGTTTTTAAAAGCTTTCCTTAAGTCTCCTACATAAAAAGCTCAAATATGTCCCATATAAAAAAAAAACCAAAACACCTGGTGTTTAGATTGTGTCTCAAAGTACAAACCACCTCAGTGCTTAAAAACTAATAATTCACCCTGAAATTGGTCATCATCTCCTGATGCAGAGCTGCACAGCAGAAGCATGAACAAAAGACACTGTCTCCTGAGTTTACATAATTCTTCTAGTAATACAGCAACTTCAGAACAAAAGGATGAGCACAGAAGGATGAACAACTGAGAAAATATATGGACTTGGATTGCAAAGAATGAAGAAGAAAACCCAAGTCATTAACACATAAACCTGGCCCACCACTTGAAAGACAAACCCAATTTCAAAACCTCTGAGTGTCAACAGATAAGTTCAAAAGAACTTGTTGGACCAAGCAATCCAGGCTCTAATTCTGATCATGGCCAACAGCATTATTTTAGCAATAGTTCCACGCATAGCTTCAAAACCTTCCAGTCATTTTCAGCTGACCATACAAAAGCTATGTTGAGAATTAGGATATATTAGCTGCAGTTCAAACAGTTCATTAACAGGACTACATGGCTTCTGCATCAGAGCTGGTTCACTTTCAGTCAGGTCAGCGTCCATTCTGACTGACACGTAATAGCATGCACAACCTATGGAAATATATCCCATGATATTGCCAGGTGGCCAGGGGTTAGAGGAAGAGGTATTTTGTAATTTAGACTGACATGTGAAAGTGTTGTTCTTAAAGAAAGTCAACAAATTCAAGCAGTCAAAAGTTGAAAGATATAAAAAATTGAATTTTCAGACAAAGTCAACAAAGTTACACACAAAAATATGTGCGGTTATTATCACAGGAAGCAAAGGGTCAAATTTAAGATGCCATGCTTCAGTTAACTCCTAATATTAAGGTGGTTTGGCCTTTTAAAAAGCTTTGATACATAGAAAGAAATTTTACATTTCAGATATAAAACATGTTGCACATAAGGTCTTTAATTTTGTATTGATTTACGCATTTCTACTATTGGACAGCTTGAGAAATCTGTTTCTGAGTAAAAAAATCTCCCTCCATTTGGTTACCTCTTGCTAAACTGGGTTTCAAGTACGTTCCTGTTTGCACTTAAGTCATTGAGAAAACTCTCAGATGTTAATTCTACAGAAGTTATAGGAGCAGTCCTGTCACTGTGATGCTTAAGGAAGAATGTAAACTGACAAGTTAATTCTCTCAGAAGTATTTTCACCCAGAAACTGTTACAAGACACCCCACCTCTGTTTCTAAACACTACATTTTAATAAAGGGAATTTTTTCCTGTTTCTGCAAGACCAATGGACAAAGGACTTTAAAAACCAAACAAAAAACAGAACAGTGATAAGGCAGAATTAATTTTGGCCAAAAGAAAAAAAATCCTCAAACAAATGAAAAGAAACAAAATTTTTAAAATGGATAAACCCACCATAGTGTTCCAGGAAGCAAATAGATATTATTTGAAAAAAAAAAAAAACAACAAAAAAAACCCAAGTAATGAAGTTCAGATGCAGAGAAATGGATAAATTCACAATATCTAAAGTGAAAAGTCTGTGTGCAAAATAAGTTTACCTGCTCTTCAGTTTTAAGATCCCCAAATTCTTGCATGAATGTGGTTTCTGATGGAAAACGACCTGGTTCCAAGAAGTGAAGCAAGCTAAACAGCTCTTCTACTGTATTTTGCAAAGGGGTTCCAGTAAGCAGCACTTTATGCTCCTGAAAGGTTAAGAAACAGTTGCCTAGGAATCTGTCACTATAATTTCCAATGGAAAAATAAACAAAATTCTTTCCCCTTGTCACCGTATGTCTGTCTCATGTTTGCTTCCTCTCCCCTCCCCCCGCTACTTACATAAAACTCTTCTATAGGCTTTTCTAACTGGTACTCTGGTGTTCCTTCATTTACAGCCTAGAAAAACACTTCACTACTTAAGCAGCTTCAAAAGTCCTCCAAGGTACAAGAACAGATTTTACTGGTCCACATTGTCCCATCCCTTTCACAAGTAGAATGAACCTTAAATGGCAAAGTAACAGTTGAAGATATCCCATCATTTCCAGTAAAAATCCACTGATTTACCACACCTCCAAATGACCTCAGTGCACTGATCTCCTCAGGCCAGGAGATCAACACAGGATCCAACATGAAACCTGAAGCAGAGTTCTACCTTCTTACTACATGCAAAAGAGCACGAGAGTGGCAGAGACAAAAGTAGTACATTGCTTTAGAGAAGGAGCCCAGACAGGTTCAGCAACTAGCCCAGAGCCAAACATAAATTTAGCAGTGTAATAAAAACTAATGTTAGAAGTCCCACATCTCTATCTGTAGTCTGTAAGACTATAAGCTCTGCTTTCCTCTAACAGCAACCATAATAAGAAAAACAACATTTTTACAAACTGAATTACAGGTATTAACTTAGCATGACTGCATTATTCTCACATTTTAAAAGAATATTCTGCCCAAAATGAAGTAATTATTGTGTCTCTTAAATGGTAAATATCTTCACACTACCTGATTTTTCTTGGAGTTTGATACACTTATTTTGTACACATAACATAATACAAATTTATGTAAGCATGAGAAACCAAGTCACTTGCCATTCCTTAGTCAATATGAAAGAATATCCTTATAGCCACACAACAAATTAACATTAGAGATGACATTAATGCAGAGCAGTTAAACCCGCATGGCCAAATTTGGTCACCTGACCACATTATACTTTTCAATAAATATCTATGTGAAGAAGTGATGATGGATTAAGTCACAAGAAGGGAGAGAAAGGAAAGAATAAATTTATTTTGATTGTTTTAGAAGAATTCACATAATTCTGTGTCTAAATCAATGAAAAAACTTAAATATATTAAATATCAGCCCTATAAAACTGAAGGTACGCATATGCTTCCAGGTATTTTATACTTTCTCACCTGTATTCTCTTATTCTTCTTAATACTTGATGATTTACTTGAGAAAAAAAACCTTTTGTATTAGTTTTTGATTTAACCATAAATCAGAAGTAATAAAAGTACAGAAGACTCAAAGATAAGAGATGTTCACACTGACCAGATCCATCATCTTGAGTCCTTCCAAAAGCTTACAGTTCCTGTTTTTCAGCCTGTGGGCCTCATCAATGACCACGCAACGCCATGGAATGTTACGCAGCTCTGGGCAGTCAGTCAAGATCATTTCAAATGTTGTGATAATGGCATGGAACTTGTAGGACCCCTTTATCACACGACCCTAAAAAGAACAGCTAATGTTAAGTAAACTCCCTGGCAAAGAAAGGAAGCAATTTGCTTCACCTTCAAATTTTATTTTTTAAAAATACGAAACAGTACAATGGACAAGACATTTAAAGCAAATTAAGTCATTATTGCTGACTAAATGGGGAAATACAATTCAGTAAGTTTGTTACTGGCTTCACAATAGCCGTTTTTAATCCTGTAAATACGCCCAGAGAATTATTGCACATTGATTACCAAGAAGTTAGACAAGTATTTCAGATGTAATTCATATGGATTATACTAATGCCTTGAGGCATTAACGTATTGCTGCAATATTAAAGTAAGGTTTTCGGACTTTGTCAAGTGAAGGCACAAGAAAATCCTCCTGAACAATCCAAATACAGCAAAAGTGCACTAAAGTTTCCCTTTTACAACTATTTGAATATTGTGCTGACTGTTATCAGGTTGGGGTTTTTTTCCTGGTTAACATTCAGGATTCAAAACACCTACAATTCATAGAATGGCTTGGGTTGGAAGGGACCTTGAAGACCATCTAGTTCCAATACCCTGCCATGTGCAGGGACACCTTCCACTAGACCAGGTTGCTCAAAGCTCTGTTCCATCTGGCCTCAAATACTTCCAGGGATGGGAAATCTACAACAAATCTAGTGAACAGCTTTGACAGAAGCAAATATCTGAACTTTTAAATGGAGAATGTGCATCTCTGCATACAATTTCATAACATTTTTCTAAGTCTGTGTTAAGCAAAGTTCAACAGGACAATTAACTTGATGTCTGACACCATAGTCACTGGTTCATTAGTTCAGTCTTATTTTCAGCACTGAAATAAAGACTGATTTAAAAAAAATTCCTGGATAAACTTTATTCAAGACCATAAAACGAGCATCTTTCTGACATTATGCTATGCTTCTTCCCAACGCTGTTCAAAGAAAAATGTGATTTTGTAACTCCAGTGTCACTGGGTCTGTGCAGAAAAACTCTCTAAGGATGAGCATTACACAAGTCCAAAGCCATTCCACATTTTCAAAGGACTCTGTCATGGGTTGTATATTGAATAAATTTCAAAAGAAACATACATTTTATAGAAAGGTGACCATTTCTTCCTTTAGACCTGTGCAAGACTGAATCCTTTTGTAAGCAACCCGTATATGATCCTCTCCAAACTGTGGGGATCAGAATTAGCTACTAAACTCAATGAAATTATTGAAAACCTGATATCCTTAATTCAGCATTAAATCTGCCTACTCAAATCAAGAACATTTCACAGAGTAATGACCTGCTCAACAATGCTTTCTCGTGGCATAGTCCAGAAACATTGATCTTGTTAGGGGTAAATAAAGCTGTTACTTAACAAACAGCAGGTGAAGATACACTAAGTGGGCAGCTTTGAAAGCCAGCAAACTGAAATGCTGTAACCTTTTCATGAGCCAAGTAAATTTCCATCACAGACCAAGTCAGCTCTTTTCCAAGACTGTCATTAGCTGTATTTGGCACACACAGTTTTTTGTAATCTTAAAGCAGAACTCCATCTCAGAGGTGGGACAATACAGAAAAGCACATGGTTTATTTTGCATTCAAACCAGGGAAGGGCCCCTATGAAGACCTTTCAGTTATATTGCTCAAGAGCACCAGAACAGGCTTCTCTATGTGAACCTCACAGCAGAATGTCTCTGATAACACCATGTCCTTACTGCTGAAGTCACACCATTGCAGAAACTTATTTTGTTATTGACTACTCTCTAGCATTTCACAACTTGACCCTGCTAACGGGGGCTGACTGAAAAATCACACTACTGCAGATGGGGTAGGTGCTTTTTATACATGTTCTCTGTTGTTACTGCCCTTCAAAAGCCACTCTTACTTTCTCAATGTTCAATTGTCTTTCTGAGAAAAATCTCAGCTTGAGAGGCCTCTTTTCATATCAAGACCTAAAAAGCCAAAGATGCCCAATGCCTGGGTTGATGTGTCTGGCAAGGAAACTAGAAATAATGCTGCTAAATCATGTGTTCTTTCACTCCCTTTTTGTCTCCCATCATATGCCCAGTGATGGTACTTTGGAGAATGTCAGAATGAACACTACATGGGGATTCTTTTTTTCAGAACATGAAGAGATTTTTTTCCCTGTAGTTCAGTTTCTACCATGTGTTTCACAGCTGACACTCTTAAAAAGAATAGAACACAGAAGGTGATTTTTTGACACACCTAGAGCTGGCTGCCACCAAAAAGATGAGTTCCCTCCACTTCTCCTTTATCCCTAAAAATAGTAATTGTCTGATTCTCCTCTTAAGACAGTTCAGGGAGCAAAGCCAGCAGAAAATTATTCATTTTTCTATGTCATGAGTGCTTTGTCATTACTCACTATGGGGTCAAATGACAGCCACGCTCATGGCAAGAATTGAGTTGAGAATACGGCAGTAGGGGAACAAAACTTTCTGCTGCATCTTGCTATAGATCCTTTTAGTTACTTTTAGATCAATGAAACAACATTGCCAAAATAACTAAGAATCTGTACAGTAAGTGGGATTTTTCAGATTGCATTCCTTCAGGTTTCATGCTAAGCAACTGCTAAGGAGAAGAAGATGCAGGGAACAAGCACCACTTAAATAGCAAAAAAATACATTTTTTAATACAGGAAACAATTCAGCAGAGACACTATTTGCACAAGCCCAAATTTTAAAATTATATAAAATATCAGTATCTGCTAAGAAATTATTTTAGAATCAGAAAAACTGATTTCAAGCCCACTTTATTTGTATATTATACATCTAGGTAAGAAGCTAAATGTGAGAATTGCCATAAAGAATATTAGAGATTAATAGAATGGCCTGGATTGGGACCTTAAAGATCATCTAGTTCCAACACTCCTGATGTGGACTAGGACATACACAACTTCTCTGGGACACTAGACCTCAATGAAGCAACTGCTACTCAAATAAATCTTCAACAAACACAGAAATGATTTTCATTTGAAAGGTTCTTTGATAAATTGCTGAGAAAACAGTTATTTTTGGACCACACAGCTGTAACTTTTAACTAATATAAATTACGTGTTTCTCTACTATATTTAAGTATGTAGTTCTATTTCTGTTTGCCCTAATGGCATGTCAAGTTGTACCACAGTCTTCACCCTCAAAACGCTTTTTAATCAGATTTTTACCTGTAAAAGCATATTTTCTATCTCGAAATCTATCTCTAAGCTTTGCTCTGATTTTTCAACACAATTTGAGGACATGAAGGGAGAACTAAGCAGAACTGGACAAAATGATGGACATCACATCACTGACAAAGAGGAATATGTTGCAACTTTTCTGATCTTTATATTAAAGATTTGTTTCCTTCTGCACACTTGCAGTACTCTGGCCCTTTTAACCACCATGTCACAGTATGAACTCATGTTTAACTGGTCATGTGCCATGACAAAAAAGGATCTGCTTTTGTCTTACAGCCTTCCCAGAGCTAAGCTCTCCATATGGTAAGAATCATCTTCATTCCTTGTTCACAGACAGCCCTTCATTTAGCTATTCTGAGTATGGCTAGATTGGATACAATTTATTAAGTAATGCAGCTTACTCTGTATCCATGAACTGTCTTAATCATTTACCACTCTCCACATCTTTGTGTCATTTGAAAACTTCCTCAGTAATGATTTTATGTTTTCTTTCAGGTCATTGCTAAGTTATACAGCTCGTGGACACGAACCAATCCCTGAAGAACTATGCTGGAAATGCAAATCATTTCTCATTAACAATTACATCAAGAAATATCAGCTAGCCAGTTTTAAATCCACTTAACGTGTGGCATATTGATTTTATATCCTTCTAGTTTATTAATCAAAATGTCCAGTGGCATAAAATGAAATGCTTCGAAGAAAATCTAAATGTATGAATTCATCACTATCACTTTTTAAAGCTCAGTTGGAAACTCCACAGGTTGAACTTCTACTCTTTTGCTCTTATATGAGGAAGATTTTATTGTTCTGCAATAACATTCAATGTATGCACATTTTATTTTCCCCCAATTCTGTTAACTCCAGGAAAGGCCATGCACTTATGAGTAGGGATCTGCTGCTCTTCTTAGTTTCTGTTTTCCAAATAATTTTCTGTTTCTACCCTTGGTCTTGTCTGTTTTCCTTTACTCACAACTATTCAACCTAACCACAGTAACACAGATTCAAAACATATCTGACTCACAAAATTTGATAAAGAAGCATTGACAGGTTTAATTTCTGCAAGCAGGTCTTTCCTGGAATGGTAGGCAAAGATTGATTTTTAAGCTTAGTTCCACTTAAAGGAGTTTCTCCATTAAGAATCTCATCTGCCAGTTCCCCTCAAAAACGCAAAATAACAAAAACCTTGCATGAAAGAATCAAACTCTAAACAAAAATTGCACCATCTCTTAGTGCCCCTTTATTCCCTGAGAGATACTGGCCACTATTAAACAACATTCTTAATACATGCATCTGTATTTCTAACTGAAACCTAACATACCAGTAGTGAAAACTAACTGATGTTTTAATAAACAATAATAGCATTTACAAAAAAAAAAAAAGTCATTAAGAGCTTTTACCTGTGGATCTTTGAAATACATTTCATACAACTGAATGGTCCGCCGACTCGCTTGACTCCCATGATACACAACCACATTCAACTCTGTCCAGGTGCGGAACTCCCTTTCCCAGTTGGGAATTGTGGACAATGGTGCAATAACCAAGAAAGGACCATGGATTCCTTTCAAATATATCTCATAGAGAAACGTAATGGACTGGATAGTCTTTCCCAACCCCATTTCATCTGCTAAAATGCAGTTTCGTCTGAAAACAAAAACAAAAACTGGCTGAATGATTTATTCCCAACTTAAAATGTAGAAAATCAGTAAAGCGATAACCTGAATAAACCACATATTTCTAGAATGAAAAGGCATCATAACATTTTGCATTTCAAATAAATATTACAATTTGTGATGCAGTCAGCATGGATATATCCCTTCTATGTACCTCTCAAGTTCACAAGGGGGAGGAAGGGGCAGCAGGGGCATGCACGAACCCAAAGCACTTGCCACAAGAATCTATCTGAAATATTCATGTTCCACCCCAAATTAATTTGTATATGACTAACAGCAAAAAAATGAGCCATGTAAATGATTCTAAAATCTCACTTTAGCAGGTTACTTTAAAAGGCTACTATTTCAAATAAGCTATAAAAGCTTTTCCAAAGCAGGATTCAGTAGGAAGCAATGTTTTACGTACGTGTTGTACCAATTGAAAAGAAGCCAGTTTACTCCCTCCAACTGGTATTCCCTGAGTTTGTTATTGTTTTTATACTCCCTGGAACTCTCTGATTTCTTCCAGTCATCGGCAGGAGGTCGCTCCTGTTTCAAATACAGCAAATCCCATTAGTGGTTTCTAAAAGACCACATTACTTAACTATTTTCAAATAAAATCCTCTCTATAGAGCCAATTCTTACCACACGCTCCATTTCTGGCTCCCTAGACATCAGTTTCTCAAATTCTTCAATCTTGGCTTGGTCGATGTCTTGCTTGAGCTCCCAAGTGCTGTCTTCGTAAGGAAGAGAACACCACTTCACCAGATAATGCGTTACAGGCTTTGTTAAGACAAAAATTACATGATATCACAATACAGAAAGAATAAAAGTGTACCCATTCTTACAGGAGATCTGCAGGCTAGATGAAATTCAAAAAAGCTTGATCAGACCTGAATGTCTGACTCAGCCAGAAGGATAAGCAAACATCAGGCTGACACCTTGACGACCTAACCAACTAAAATGAGAATCTGGAGAAAGCAGGTTTACCACCAAAATGAGCATAACACATTTGAAATCACTAAGATTAGACTAAAGTTTAGAAGCAAAATAATACTCATATTTCAACCCTTAAAATTCCATGCTTTACTACATATTTTGAAATCAACTCTTATCAGCATCATCAGAAACTTCACAATAGACAAATCAGCCATCACCATTTCACTGACTGAGCAACATGGAAAAAGCAACGCTGCCAGTGAAGCTTTCTATTCTCCCAGGACCAAAAAGGAATCTCATGGAAGACAAAATCATCTTTTTTTTCCAGAACAAGTTATGAAAAATGAAGAAACATCAAGTTCAGGACTTCTTCTCTAACAGGTAGTCTAAACCGTTATGACATTTAGCTAAGACTCTTTCTTGCAATTTTCATTTAAATTCTGCATTACATGCACAGACATCATATTTCTACAGTATTAAATATCACTTCTTCATTGTTGTTGCTTTTTGGTTGGTTGTGTTGTGTGCTTTTTTAAATACAGGTAACTCAGAAGAAGTCTGGAATTCTCACTTAATCCCTTTTATTTAAGGGAAACTGCTACATTAGCCAATGTTTTCTCAAACATGTTCCTACTTTCCACACAGATATACCGTGGTATTTTCTGTGTTTAATATATTCTTATTAATATATTTCTAAACAATAAATCATGAACACAATGCCTGTATGACTAGAGATGCACTAGAAGTTTTGTTTACCTCTCCATTGTCATCTGTGCTACGTGAAAAATCCATGATTCGATCGACTTCCACATAATCTGGATTAAAAAGCTCATCATCAATCTGTTCAAAGAGAGAAGCAAAAATATAAAATATATCTCTATTAGCCCTTCCTGAGAAGAAAAATGATTATATATTTCACCAGGCAATAATATTTTGGGTCACGGTGACACAGAATTTATATTTGGCAAACTTCAACATGTTAATTGAAATGCTACAATTCAGCACGATCATTCCCCGTGAGGGAATCAGACTTCTCAGACTTTGTTAACTGGGCCTCTTAATTACTGTGTGAAACCTTTTACTGTGAGAGAATGTTTAAGAATATTTTAAATGAAGTGTGAAATTACAATTCACTAATGAGCAATCGAAAAGGCTTATGGCATGCAATGCATTTAGCATTCTTGAAAACTACAGCTTGCAATAAAGAAATTAGAGCCTTGTACACTAAGTGCCCCTGGATTATTTTAACTACAGGAATTGTCTAACTGCTTTACAAGAAAGATTTAAAGATTATTATTTCAAAAGCAAAGGAAACAATGCATGAACACAGAGTTTCTCCAAAAATCACCATTTGTCAGGTTTGTTCTTACGCCTTAAACAACTGACAGGATTGTCTTCCATACTAAAGCATTGCATTTCATTTTGCAGTTTTGAGATCCACTCCAACAGAAGTGACAGGCAAAAGGACTAAAGACTGTATATTTTAAAAGCTTTTTCTAAAACAATGACAAATTCCAAGTATTTACAATAACTTGTGATCCACTTGGAAACAGATTAAAAAAAGAAAATGGAAAGAATTCCAAGTATCTTCACTTAGAACAGATGGAAATTTTCAATTTGCAACAGGTTTTTATTCCATCTTGAATGATACAGCAAAAATAAATATAAATAAATGCACACAGTAGCTCATGAACGCTTTTTTTTTTCCTTAGAAGACAGCATTTTTCTAAAAGGTAATCTTTCAGAGACACAAATCAGCAGATCTGGTCTTTTATTGACAGGACCCCTGCCACATTTCTGCTTATGGCTCTAAGTGAAATTAAATTGATGATAAAAAGCTTAGAATCCCCAGTGAGCAGCAGCCCATAACATAGAAAAATGGCATGCATTTCTTCTGGCATAATCAGTTCCTGAGAAAAGAGACATGGTACTGATTCGGTCATGCTTACAAGGCTAATAACTAGCCACTCACTTCAAGGAAAAAGACCAACCAAAACTACAGGAAAAAGTATATGGTCAGGATAGATCACCTGACTTTCATAAACTTGCAAGACTTGCATCCAGAAGGTTTTATACCAGAATAAGTACTACTGATATATCACAAAGCTATTCAAAATGTTCTGCTTGTATACAGAACAAGAATTCCTAAGAATATTCCTTAAATACCCAAAAGAAACAAACAAAAAAAATCATACTTCAGAAAGGAATTTATTCTGGCCCTGTTTTGCCTTAAACCGCTTAATCTTCTGCTGAATTCTCTTGTCTTTGTCCAGCTCTTCCACAGATGCCCACTGACAGTGAAGGTAAGAACTAGAAGATGAAACAGAAAAATCTTACTCAAAACTCTGCTTCCATTGCACTCCTTAGGTATTCCATTAGCATAACTAGATCTTTGCAGCACAACATAGAGGAATACTTAGAAAACTTGACACTATCTTCTTTATCATACAGGTTATTAACCAATCATCTTTACTCAAAGTAATTATACTTACTAATAGAGAAACTTGTCAGGAAATAGAAACAATTCCCACACAAAACTGTTGATGAAAAGATGCATATATTTTAAGCGCTACCATCCTATAATTTTTTTTTTGTGAGAATAGCATTGTAACTCAAAATTACTTGTGAGTCTTTTAAGACCAACAGAGAAAAAAGAAACCCCCCCTTGTAAATGCAGTTCCACAGTAACAACATAGAAGAACAGTATCTCTGCCAAACTGACTTGTCCCACTCCATAAATTTAGTCTGTCAAAAGTTCTAGTGCTAAGACATAACAGTTAACACAAAAATTATGTCTATGTAATAGAAACTAAACAAAGCATAATTAAGCAATTAAACATTATACAATAAACAATATAGTGCAAAGGATACAAAAATGACAGTATATTTAAAGTGAAGTCAACTACATGCAGTTAGCTGCCATAAGCTCCCTTAAAGCAGATTTTTCTCTCTCGGACAGAAAATTTGGCAAAAATAGACAAGGTGTGCTATTCTCCTACAAGAAAAGTGAGCTTATCCAGCTACGAAGTGTTTTATTTTTAATACTGATTGCATTGCAGTTTCAGAGTCCAGAAGTGAAACAACATACTGCTCTCACCATGATTACATTCCTCTCATGGAGGGGTAACGATCTGCTGGAATATTGAAAGCCATGTCGTTTGTTTGTTATCTTAGACACTTTGTTTAACGTAAGTCTTGTTTTTGAAACATCATCAAGGGTTATTTTTGAGTAGTTTTCACACACTTGAGCTACAGTTGCAGTTAGACCTACACAGCACAGGTGTGTGCTCCTGAGGCTGCATGCATTATGAGCCTTAAAGTATTTAACAGCAGAGCAATTTTACCTATGGATTTAATTTAGGAGAGAACACAAATTAATTTTGGAGAGAACACAAATTAAGATAACACTGTCAAACCCTGTACCACCAATGAAAGGTACTTCTCTGTTTGTCACTATTTTGGATTAAACATTAGATATGTTTAAAGTTTGATAATAATTTGTATCAATTACAAAACCAGTTTTGTAGCTATCTGAAAGTGATATGAACTTAAGGATAGCAATCAAATCTGTAACTTTACTTACAAGTTTTTGTACTTTACGTAGAATTCCTCTACTTCTACTTCCTCTCCGTTCTCCATCTAAAAGAAACAAAATTATGAAAAATTAATTAAATCTATAAACAGCCTAAATTTAGTGAACAATTTAAAAACTGTCTGAGATATGGACTATGGCCCCCACACAGAGACACAAGTGGAGGTGTAGGAAAAGGTTTGTGGGGGAGGACATGGGTGAGGAGTTTCCTCCAGCTGCTTACCCAAGTACATACTGCACTGCTTACTACAACTTCCAAGACATGAATCATTTGAACTCCTCCCTAACCACATGCAGCTTCATTCACAACCTCACCCCAAATCTGGCTTTCTGCCAAACCCACAGTGTTAAGTAGAAGCCAAGTGTACCATTTTCTCAGGCAGCAGCCAATTAGCAACTGCACTCCTGAATGCCATATGTATTATTTTTGGCTGGCTCATGGCAACTTTACATTGTGGGTTTTGTAATGTTTTAAAAAAGAGTTTTAAAGGGGGTTTATTCCTCTATATAGTTAATAACTCCAAACAAGAAGCCATATAAAACTAAACCATATACCTCTGCTAGAATTGTAGTGCATCAGTGTTCATGGCTTTAGTTTTACTCAATGGTGCAATTAAATTCACTCAGGCAAGATGTCTCACATACAGAGCAGCCAAATTAAATTAACACCCAAAAACTACATTTAAAGCAAGGTTAAAGTTGTGACATAAACCAGCAAAACCAAGGGCATTCAGTGCTAAGGGTTGAGCTACCCTTAACTCATCCCTGGTGCCAAAATATTGCATAACATATGGCATGTAATACTTTGTTGAATTATTCCTTAACCCAGCCATAGGACAAACTAAGGACAGTGCACCAGGCACACATTTAGAATTTGGTTTATGTCACAACATTAACGGTTTGTTTTTATTAATGAACTTTAGGAAAATTTTAAACAGAGCAGCATCTTCTGGTTCATGCACTTCATCAGGGACAACATAATTTGCAATAAATACTGTATATGCAGTAATATACAGGCAAAACTGGTAGTTGCTGTATAAATCAACATTTTTTTGTACTTTTATATATTTTTTAAAAGATATATATACACATACACACACACACAAGTGGGACTACTCTGAAACTTGAATTGCCATCTTCAGTTGCTGGCTAGATTTCACCTCCACAGCAGTGCAATTAAAGAACAGTAGCAGCTGCATTAAATTGTATTCTAGAACAGGGAAGTTCATACATTCCCAGTCCCTGATTCACACAGTATTCCTTTACATCCTGGCTAGCAAGGGAGTTACAGTTTAGCATTTATATCACTCCAGTACAGTCTGTTTGTATTCCTTTCTAGAGAGAGAAGCAACACCAGATTTCATCTATTTCTCCCTAAAGAAATGGAAGAAGACTACCCGTGCTACTTTTTGATCTTTTTCAATCTTCCATCGAAGATGAGCTCTCCAAACCATCCTCTAAACCCAAACACAGGGAAGAAAAGAAACTTCTGACACTCCCAAAAACACTGACAAAGGAAGGAATCTGAAGACCATCAAAACAAAAAAAAAATAGAGCAGTCTTTATCAAGATTATATTAATATTTAGAGATCAAAACTGCACTGAAAAAAGAATCTGGAGATCATGTTATCTGAACCTATTCACTGCCCTGAGGCAAAAGTAGTGTTTAAGAAGTCAACCCTAATTTTAAGACATTAAATTCTTTTATTAGCCACAGTGTATTACAGCCAAATCTCTTTGATTAGTGTTAAACCAGAATCCTTTGAGATCCATCAGTATTACAATGACAACATCATTAAACACCTTTACATAGAGGTTTCATATTAACCAACTTCACTCCCCTCAGCAGCATTTCAGTCAAGCATATTTTCTGTCAGCTGCCAACTTAATAACAATAATTTACAATGCAGATCTTCATAAATTCTGTAATTCTCACGAGTAAAACACACTTTAGTATTGTCTAATAGGTAATAACTGGTCTATGTTATTAGATGTTCTATGAGAGTGCATCAAAGATTCACCTAAGCAAAGAGTACTTCAGAAAATATATTTTAAAAATCTTAAGTCTGACATTCAGCACTTACACCCTCCTCCAAAAATTTAATCAAATCAAAACTGTCAGCACTCAAGCAGAGGTTAACAATACATCACTTTAGGGTATAAGAGACAGCAGCTTATGCCTCTGATGTCACTGTGCAGTCCTCACTACCTGTACATTTACATTAACCAGGTAAAAAGGTGAGATAGAACATTTATGCAAAATTCTCCCCAAACTGATTACACATTTCAATTAGTTCTAATTCTCACATTTACTAGTAGGCAAAAAGAGACATTCAAATGTGTAACATGCAGGTACAAGGTTCTACAAACTCCCTGTCTTTCCATTATATGTGCTATTTCTGATGGATAACAATCATTTCTAGTTATTCCTTTTCAAAGTAAAGAAGCAGGAATTCAAAAGGAACAAAAGATTTCAACATCCAAACTCCTCAGGTTTGGAAAGGGAGTGATACACGTACTTCATGCTTTCTGCAAGAACAAAGAGTACTCAAGGGAATTCAACATTCCATGTTAAGAATAACTGTGAAAAACACCATCTTTTTTACTTCAAACAGGAACTCAGTTTTACCTTTTACTCTGTATGTTTCAAAAATGGCTGCAAGTAGAGTGCTGCATCCTATCTGGTAACTCCAGAACTAGACTAAGGCTATTTCTCAGAAAACCAACAGGATTTTATGATAAGAATACTGCTCCAAAAGTGTACTCATTATCTAATGTCCTTTACTTGAATGCAACATCTTTGTTACAACATAATCCACTGAAAGGTTTCCTAGTGAAGCCTCTCCTTGTGTTTATTTTACGCACTGGTCCTGATCACTGCAATTTCACTTTGATTAGTAATCTAACAACCAGGGTTTTGATGACGTTAGTAAGAGTGTAAAAGACCTTTAATAAAAGCACAGTTGGATACTTCAGATGTTAAATATTAACATCCTGAAATCCTTTTTATTTTATTTTTTTTTTTAATTTGGAGAAGAGGGATGGAGAAGAGAGCAGGGAAAGAAGAGACACCCCTCAAACCTGCAAATACAATCCATAAAAAACATTAAAGAAAAAGCTCAAAATAGAGCTTGCCTCCAGCAGAGCTTGCAATCAAAGACATGTAGGCAGCGGACCAACCACTTCCCACAAACTACAGCAAAATACACACTCCCCATGAGTAATCACACCTTTGTTTGCAGGGGAGAGGAAGAAGGGAAGAATAATTGGTGAAAAACAGCTTCCCATGTAAAGACATTTACGAAAGGACCACATTCTCCTCTCCCGCCTAGTAGACCATCAGGACAAGTAAATATAAGCTGAAGGTTTGAAACACAAAATACAGCTCTAGACTAAAAAAAAAAAAAAAAAAAAAAAACCAAAAACCAAAACCAAAAAAAACCGGAAAAAAACAACTCCAAAAAGCCTTAGAAGCTTATGCTGTGCAAGATACATAAACAGGTCAGATTGAATCACAGGCACTCATGACATTAAATGAATGTAGGTTTACAAAACCATTAATGATGTTAGGACAGTAGCAATAAAATTGAACACCCACACCCCCCACCCCACCCAAGAAAACCAAACAAAAACCCACAAACAAACCCCAAACCACCACAACACTGGAAAAAAAAATCCATTAATAAAGGGAAATTTCCTTTCTCCAATTTGAAAATTAACACTGAGCCAAAGGTGAGTTGTTGGTTAACAAAGACGAACGTGATGCTGTGTCTAAGTCAGACAGTTTTTTGTCCAACTGTAGTACAATTCAGAGAATTAGCTCCACAAAAGGGCCTATAAATATAATCATGCCCTTTTTTGGAATAAGTTTTTTCTACTTCCTTCTCAGAGTTCTAATACTTTGGAGGTGCAAAGGCCAATCAAGTTGTGAAGTAGATTAGAAAAAAACTGTAAGCAAAATAAGAACTTAACTAGGTACCAGGTCAGAATTATAAGGGAACCACACTGAACTTGAGTGTCTCTTTCACCACCTTGGCACAGAGACAACGAAGATATTTGTTACCTCTGTATGCATCATTCTTGGTCACATGTAAATTTGTTTCAGCTGCTAAGCCCAACTGCCATCAAAATATGCAAAAATCATGGACAAGGGTTTTCGTTTACTAGAAAAGGCAGAAATTTGGAGTACAAGAAAGTTCTCTCATTCCTCAAACTCCTACAGAATATCACTCTGAAGTGAAGAGCACCACAGTTTTCACCCAGGCATGTATGTTTGCAAAAATCAATTTTTTCATCAAAAAAAAAAAAGCAAGAAACAAGTAAAAGATGAAACAACCTGTTTTGTGTCTGTCTATCAAAAACACGCTGAATACCATCAGAATACACTTTCAGGGAACCTCCTCTATTCAACAGAACAGTTTTTAAATTGGGACTATCCGAGGTATTTTAAGAACTCAGTAAGGGCTGCAGCAGAAATACACTTAGACTATTTAAAAAGATGGGGGGGGAGGGGATTTGTTTTACCTTTTTCTTGACTAAACGGCTACTCATGATTTTCTCCACAATGGGACCTTCAGCATCAGCAGATTCCTACATCATAAACAGCATACAAGTGTTATGGGAATGCATCTTCGTTAAAGATTTCCTTTATTAGAAAAACTTCAAAATATTTTTTTGTAACAGAAGCTTAATACCAAAAGGATATTCTCCTCCTAGCATCAGAACTTTGAGGATTCAAAGATTTAATAACATAATAAAGGATTGAAGGATACTTGTTTGAGCCCATTTTTAAGTGCAACTCCAGCTCTCTTGTGAGAGGGTTGACATGCACAGATAAACAGATGTAACAACATGAGCAGTTCTCCTGCCCTAAAATAATACATGCTTTCAACACCATACTGTCTAAAGAGCAGATGATGTTCAGAAGCTTTAGTTGGCTGTGCAGGTGTCCACACGATTGCTCTTAAAACTGCCTGCAATTCTCTATTACATTAATTCACTATTACAACGGGAGGCAAACCATCCCAATGCTCCTTCTGATAAGACACAATTAACAATGGAGATCACATACAATATTTCACAGGGCTTAACAAATGCCAAATGAAATACCAAAGAACATGTATATATTCTCCAATAGGTCATCAGTTAAATTAAGTAGTTCTTTGAAAAAGCACTACAAAACAATGAGATTGTTACAACAGTCATTCCTACAGTATTACCCCTCATCTTCTTCAAACTATTTTATCCATCATTTACATTGCACAGAGAATAAAGTGTACCCTGCTGGGTACTACAAGGCAGTAATTTCATAAAGGAGTTCTTATGGTGCCTAGCAGCAGGGGACAAGCTTGAGTGGTTTATTCAAGTCACAGAAGCCAGACCACTGAATTTACAGAAATACATTCTAGATTCCTAGCAGTACAGCTTAGGTTTCCTTTAGCTAGGTAGGGACCACTAATTTCGAAGAACTCAGCTTGAACTTTCAAGCTGTATATCATCAGCTTGCAAACAAAGCCATGAGTTGAAATATTCTTTAAGAATGTAAAAACTAATGCCTTCTGGCACACTCTATCAATAATGAATGTGAATATCATTCAGGAAAAGGGCCCATATTTGATCTCTGAATGCTGCAGTTATGGCCACCTTTCCAGTCTGCTCATATCTGACCTGTTGCTCTGACTGAGAAGTATTTGAAGGAGAGTCTCTTCCAGCAGCATCAGCATCATCAGCCTCCTCATCTGAAATCTTGAATTCCAGGTCTTCGGTATAGCGCTTCCTCTTCACCTGCCTGCTGGAGCGTCGTTTCTGAATACAAAGCATTAATACTTTTAATGAGAAACAAAACCGGTAAGAAGAAGAATAACAGAGAAAACTTCTCTGTTTGTCTCAAATACACTAGTGTGCAGTAAATGCTATAATTTCTACAACACACTGGTAGAAATAGTGGACTCGGGACACTACTATTCCGAATTGCTGCCTGATAGTCATTCTTAAATTCTGTAAGCAAAAAACAACAAAAACCTAAAATGAAACAAACAAATAAACTACCACAAACAAAAATCTACTTTATGCCTGTTCCAAATTGGAAAGGGGGAGGGGAAGTTTTTCACTTTTTTAAACATTACTAAAACAACATGAAAAATTAGGAAGCTTATCTCAGACAGCAATTAAAACCCAAGTAGCTGCACCTCTCCATTCACATCTGTAACATATTTTGACAGATGGCCAATGCAGGAGCCAAACACCACCTTTCCACAGCATGGCCCACTGTGTTGCTAAGCAGTGACAACACACTTTCTTCCTCTCCCCATCCGCCCAGTTGTACTGGGATTATCTTGTAGGGGAAACACAATGAAATACGATTTCCTCACTTCACTGACCCAGCACTGTTCAGAAAGGCATCCTGCAGCACAGCATGGGAAAAGACCCCAAACTCATAGAGGAGAATAGAAAACTTGAACCACCCCAAATTGAAAACATGATTTTTGTGCTCCCATACCCTCACCACCAGGATGAGAGAAAGCCTCAGCAAAGCTGTACAAAACAACCTGTAAAATACAGAAGCATGCACTTGACAGAATTTGCAACTTGATGCTCAGCGCAGGGTATTGTTTTCTGCGACAATAAAATTCAGCTTCCCAGACAGTCTGCATCATGTTATACATTTGAAAAGATGTAAACATATGCTGTCGAAGGAAACTGTCAACTGAGAATCAAATATCTTAATGGAGTAACGTATATATTAAAATTATGTTGAATACCAACAGTAAAAAAAGACCCCACTTTAATGACTTGATACTATTTATTCATATATTTTACACTACTTATTTATACCTCTTTCTCAGCTATCACACATCTTCACTGATACACGCAAATATTTACGTAGCTTGTTTAACAGACTTGCACACCTGAGTCTCTCAATATACACAAAGTCAAATACTTTTAGATAGCTAATCATACTTCTTAAAACATAAATACCTGATGCACTTTACAAAATTAGAAATTATTTATTTAACTGAAAATGAAAATTTTGAGCAAAGGTTAAGCTTACATCACCCTTTTAAACAATGGAGATGTGACTTCTACCTTTAACTCAGTAGCTTATGGGAGTTTCCACAAAACAGTATTTTTATACCTCAAAATAGATAACACTTGACAAATTTGCATCCTGATTTACATGATCACTGATGGGAAAATACCAATTTTGTTCTGACTCTGTAGGTAAGGTTTACCATTACTTCTGGTGCCAAAAAATCTCTTCTCCCATTTCCCTAACAGAAAGAATACCTAAAACATAATGGTGGCCTTTAATATTTTTGACTTGATGAACTTCCTGTTTCCTCTTACATTCATATATGGTTTTGCAATTTTTATGCACTGTTGACAGAAACTACGCATATATTTACCTGCATCAGATTATCTTTAATTCATTACCTGATCTACAGGTAGGAAGGTGAGTAATAGGTTTGATAATGGAACATCAAAAAACTGCATGATAACACAAAAAGGCAAGTATTTCTCCTCTTTAAAGAAAACAATGCATCACTATGCATTACTACGTAGTATCTCTACAGAAGGCTCAGGATTTAACACTAAGAATGCAACTGTGCTTTAGACAAATGAGTAACATCAATCTTGGCTGAGAAATGCATAACAAGTTTATTAACTGTAGCTGTCCTAGCAAACACGGCTTTTCCCTTTCCTAAGTTCATGCAAAGAAGTGCAAGTGCAGTATAGCATGCAAGGTACAAAAAAAAGAAAAAGTACTAAGAAAACAAAAAGTCTCCTGAAATATTTTGTTACACTTGATTAAAAAGTGGTACAAGTGCCCTAGCACTTCTATTTACAATAAAACCCCAAACATAATGTTCATCACCCAATTGTGTTTGACAGAGGGAAGGTTTTTGTTCTACTAGACTGAAAACAAGCAAACCATGCAGAAATGTTGAATTGTAAATGGAATATAATCGCCTAAAAATTAGCACAAAAAAAAAAAAAAAACACTATCTGAAACCCTGAAGGTTCTTCATCTTTTGTCAGTGCTATTAATCAGGCTGGCAGAAATTTGCATCACAGGACAGAAAACTTAGTTCTTCAAACATTTTAACATCTGCATGGTTTAACTCAACTTCTCTAATTCAGAATACACAGTCTAAGGAGTCAGGAAGAACACACTGCTCTGCTGCTTTCTTTTTAACTAGAATATACTAGTTATATAATGTATATAATTATACCATTTCATTATAAAACTATACTATCCCTAAAACATTTCATTATTTACTATATTCTTCTTGAAAATAGTGGGAGGAAGGGCATAAACCATCGTCTTGTAGGAGAACTGTTTGCCAAAGTCTTCACCAGGCTACTTTCACCATTCCAAATTGATCATTGGTCTGAACATGTCTCATAACCAGAAGCAACCTGTCCACAACCTGATGTGCAATGGAAAAATGCAGTGGATTTCATGTACACTGGTATGACTACATAGAAGTCTCATACTTTCCCCACCACAATTTGTCCCCACCTCTTCACAAAGGGATTCTTATTTTTAGTGCCCATTCTAAACATAGCCAGCAGAAGCAAGCCAGGAGCTGACCACTTCTTAGCATGTCAAATGATAGAGCACACAAAGCTTGTCATATATGCTACTCTATTTCCAGATTTGCCTTATGTGAAATAAAGTTTGGACAGAAGGTGATAGGCGTGCAGTGGGCAAGAGAAATTAATCAATGTTAGCCCATGACTGGAGTCCTGCAAAAAAAGCTCTTCATCTGCTAAAGCAAGGTAGCCACAAGTGCCTGACATGCATGTTTCCAACACTCTGCTGTGTCACACCTCATTCTTGATTTCAGGAGGTTTGCAAAGCCAATGCAAGAATAAACACCAAGCTTATAAGCAAGACTTTGAAATTAAGCACATTAAGTCTACAGAACAGAACACTCAGCATCATAACTGCAACAGTAACCAAAAGACAATGTGTGAAAACTCAGCAGCACCGTACATATATCTGCAAGTAACAAGACTGTAAAGCAAAATTATGATAAAAAAATACTTTTTGTAAAATATTAATAATGTTCATTTCTCACCTTCTTTTTAAATAACAAAGAAATTATCCAAATACCTGTATCTCTGTAACAAAGACCATGAGAACTATTGTTTTCTGCTTCTAAGTAGTCAAAGCCTACAATGAATTTCAACAATAGCATTACCTGAACCCCTGGATCATCTTCATCTTCAGGATGAGGTGATGGTGGTGGAGTTTTTTCCAAATCTGAGTTTTCAGAACCTTCCTTTCCCTTGTTAACCTTTTTCTTCGCAGCACTGGCTTCTGAATCTTGCTTCTTGCTACAGAAACAGAGGTATTTTTAATCAGTATTTGTAGAAAAATATAAGCAAGAGGTTCTTAAAAAAAACCAAAACAGTTGATGAGTGAGATGTTTGTTTTGAGTGACTTCATTATTTTCAACTGCCTTTCTTAAGTATTTCAAGGTAACTGCAAAATCAGTGATGCATGGGCCATCACTACACATGCCTTAACAACAGACACCTTGCTTCTTTCCTTCAAGACCTTAGACAGCGACACACTTGATGTGTACTCAATAAGAAACTAAAAACGAGAGGGGAAAGGAAGAGCTGCTCTCTCCAGAACGTGCACTTTCTGAAAGAAGTGTTTGGACAACCTGATACATGAGAAGAGAAACAGGATTACGCATGTGCTTGCCTTATATTAACTGTGCAGCCCAGGAAAGCAGAACCATAGTAAGCATTGCCAAAACAGAGGACTGAATTAATCTTCTACAATCCCTGCTATTTCCAAGCATGAAATGCACTTTAGTGTCAGCTCTAAGGGCACCCATACAGTCTCAATGCATGTAACTGCAGCTTGTATGGGGGAAAAAACACCCAGGTACTATCTCAGCGTCTACTAGAAACCTATATCCACTGACAACATTTTGAGGGTTGTTCCTTCCCTTCCTCCCCCAGGAAAACATTCACCACCTGAAGAGCTGGGACTGCATGTCTCCAGGTGCAGTCACAGGCTTGGAAATGGGTGAGGATGTATGTTTCAAGATACAGCTTTAATTACACCATCACCAAATCATGAACTGAGATGATCTGCAGCATGGCAGTGGTGAAATTTTTAAATGGCAACAAAAATAGATGGTAGAAGTTAGTATTTTAAAGCACATTTAAGGCAGGATTTTACTACTTTTTTGTGATCAGCTCCCAGCAACTCATTACCAATTTGACTGGCCTGATAAGGGAAGCTGCTGAGATGGCCATCAGCAAAGCTGTGCGCTGGTACCTGATACATGGCAAGCACAGCTCAGCAAGCCCTGTATCAGACACTTTTATATGACTTCTGTATTCCCATCACATTAATTTCATACCTGGGAAACTGCCCAGAGTTTGTTTTTATTTTGTGATCCTCACATTTGTAATTTCTCATTTAAACATCACCTTTGAGTTTGTTCTTTTTGATCAGCACATCAGCCCACCAACAGTGCACTTTGGAGCTGTAATTTAAAATTTTCCAATACAGTCACATGTCTCTTCAGGTCTGCGACAGCTTGGCTACAGCATTATTTTCTCATTGCAGCCTATGTTTAAACTAACACTGATTTCCAAGTTAAAAACAAAACAAAACAAACAAAAAAAAACCCCTACAAAACATTAACACATGAAAAGACTGAGTTTTGAATACAGATTTGTATTATTGCAACATTTTTCTCTACTCAGCCCTAGTGACGCCATATCTGGAGTACTGTGTCAAGTTCTGGACTCCTCAATGAGACAAAGACAGGAAGCTAGTAGATAGGATACAGAAGAGGGGCACAATGATGATTAAGGGTCTGGAGCATCTCTCTTATGAGGAGAGACTGCAGGAGCTGGGCCTATTTAAAGAGAAGACTGAGACTATATGACATATAGAGGTCATATCCATTCCTAACTATTCTGTGATTCATTAATGCATTTAAGTCTCTCAATAGTGGGTGTCAAGAGGATGGTGCCACACTCTCTTGAGTGGTGCACAGTGACAGGATGAGGAGCAATGACCAGAAGAAGAAACAGAAGTTCCACCTCAACATGAGGAAGAACTTCCTTACAGTGAGTCTGGAACAGGCTGCCCAGGGAGCTTGTGGAGTCTCTCTGGAGACATTCAAAATGCACCAGGACACCTTCCTGTGTCACCTGCTCTAGGTGACCCTGCCTTGGCAGGGGGCTTGGATGAGATGATCTCCAGAGGTGCCTTCCAACCCTAACAATCCTGTGATCCTGCGAAATTAATAGGACTCGACAAAGCTCAAGAAAAAAAACCACCTTAAACTGTGACAATTAAAAAAAAAAAAAGGTATTAAAAATGAAAGGGGGTGTGGGCGGGGGGGGGGGGGGAAGTTTCACACGGCGGAAAGAGCGCGGGCATAGCGGGGGCAGAGTTTGGCACGGCGGGAGGAGCGCGGGCAGAGGGCGAGCCCCGAGAGGCGGCGGGGCCGGGCAGCGCGCGTCCCTCCCTCGCTCCCTCCCTCGGTGCCCGGCGGGCTCCCCTCCCTCCCCGCCGGCGCTTGTTTCCGCTCTGGCTGCCACCAATGGCACAAAAAGCCGCAGCTGAAGCGGGGCCCCCTTCGCCTTTTCATCCGCACGCCGAGAGCGCTGGCGTCGCCCCGGCAACCCGCGGCCACGTGACCAGCACCTGCTCCGCTGGCCGGCGGCCACCGAGCGCTGCCATCTGCTTCCCTCAATCAGCGCCCGCCCGCTCCCGGCACCTGCGCGGCCGCGGCACGGGAACCCCCGCCGCACACACACACACACACACACACCGGCTTTCAACAAATCGCCGCCAAACCGCTTCCAAAAACGCCGGCTAGAACTAAACACCAAACAGCAACAAAACAAAACAAACAAAAAAACCCCGCTTTACGCGTTTCTCCAACTCGTTTAAATGGAAGGTGAAGATCGCCGCCAGGTGAAGCGCGCTGACAGCCCGGCGCTTCCCCCACGACTCCCGTAAACCGGAGCGGGGCGCGTAATTAAAGCTCAGCCGTCGTGCCGTGCCCCCGGTGCACGGCCGCCTGTGAATAACAGGCTTAAAGCCGGGAAGAATAGCGTGGGCCAGGCGGGATAAAACATTAGCCTGCTGAAAGGCCGGGCAGCGCTAACGAGGGCCCGCCGCCCCATCGACAGCGCGGCGCTCCCGGCCGGCCGGGCGCAGACAAAGAGCGCGGCGCTGCGGGCAGGTCTGCCCCGACACGGCTTCCTTTCTGGCCTCTGAGAGACCTTTCTCTCTCCGAGCCATGACGATTTCATGACCTGTACCTACCCCCGAGCCGTGCGCCTCGGTATACACAAGCGCCCTCGGTAACGGAGACGCGGTTGAAGCGATTCGTTCGAAGTTTCAAATCGCTTCCCTTTCCAGACCAGTTATGAACACACACGTGAAAGAGCCACCAGCTTGGGAAGTACAAAGCCCGTTTGCAGCTCCACCGGGAATTTTAAGTTCTAAGTCCAGCAACAGAATTGCTCTTTTTAAATGCACAGCTACAACTTCTTTGAAGGAAAGGGGGGGTGGGGGGGGTGGGGAAGGTGAAGTAGAAATAGAAGAACAGCATCACCCCTCTAAACGCAGGAACACACTGCTTCCCCAGTGCATCACACACGCAGGAGCTTCATCTGCCCCGTGAGAGCATCAGCTTCCTTGCATTGTCAGTAACTGTTCTTCATCTTCCCACTGAGACAGTGTGATTTGTTCCTGACAGTTAAATGGACCCACTTTTGAATCAGCCTCTGCACTTTCCAGCAGATCACACTCAGGCCATCCAGGAATAGTATTAGCCTGGAACAGAATTACCTTTCCACATGAAGAACAGGTAGGTAGTTAGAGATTGTTCTCAGAGACGCTGCCATTAGGTCTCCCTGTCAGTGCTCAGCACTGAATGCACATGGTTAGTACTTTCCAAGTCTGGCAACAAGGAAGGTGAACTGCAACATACACATTTAGACTACTATCTCTCATATTTGTTTTTATACATGCATGAATGCAAAATTTAGCTAAGGCTCACTAGTGACAAGGTAAGTGTCCAGTCCCAAAATAGGAACTACAAATCTAGGACAAACTGGAGCAGCATTTGTCACACAAAAAATTTGAAGTATTTAAAAACTGTCAGTTAAACTTGTCCCTCAATTCAAGTGATATAAACACAGACATTTCAGATTAGATGTTTTACAGTCTCGCTGTCCAACATCACTTTCTTGTTTCGTCCTCTTACCCCCAAGGACTGCACATCATACTGACCAAAGGGGATCAATAACAAGACAACCTGCAGAAGGTCAAACAAGCAAACATGAAGAGGCTGAATAGGGAAACAGTAAGTAGGACAACTGAAAAGAGAGCTTGATTTAAAATTTGAGAAAGAGATTCAGACTCTGACGATGCATTTCGTGTCAGCCTGGCAGTCACCAAGAGAGCTAGATGAAACTCTAGAAACTTACAGGGGAAACCATCTGACTCAAAAATGACCCCAAAATCATGATATGCTTTGCAGGATTAAGAGGGGAATTAGCCCATATGTTTGTCCTGTGTAACTACTTCACCTGATTTGGGTAACGGATAGATCTGTTTATTAATATAATTTATGACAAATATCATTACTTGGATTTTTTTTTTTTTCTATAACTCTATGATCTAAAGTTAAGTCAGATGCATTACTGATTTTTATTTTACTATTTGGGAACATTGTCCTGTAACAAATTCACAATTGGAACCTAGCTTAGACAAACTTTACACATTCACTGCGGAGCATAAAAAAACATTGAAAAACAATCCCACCTTCTCAAAATGTCAGAGATGTGAGACTTATACTTTACTGCCTTACCCAAGGACAGCAATTATTTTTCAAAGCTACTATTGTAATCAAAACTTCTTTTAAAACCAGGTTTTATGTATCACAAAAGTAGGAAAAACAATAGACAACAAGGTTTTTCCAGTCTGAAAAGTCAGCCAAATTACTGAAAAGCTTTGGTAATAGTGAAGCCTACAAGGCCTTCCCTGCAGCACAAGCAAAGGTAAATATCAAGCAGCTGGACTGGTTCAAAAGGGAGATGAGGACAGGTGTGAACAGCAACAGCCCCAGCGGACACGTGCATGGAAATCTCGCACGATTTCCTGTTCTCTCCCAAAGGCAGCCTCTTCCTGCCTTATTCAGGATGATCTGACCTTGGGAGTGGAAACTACCACCACTGCCTCAGGACCGCTCTTCCTGTCCTCCAGCTCCCCAGGGTGCTGTGTCCTGCTGTCCACAGCACTCCCCCACACAGCAACATCTTCCCTCTTCCGTGGCCAGCAGCCACCCTCTTTCCGATACAACAAACAGCCAAACCGTGCGCCAAAAAAGCCCTTCTCCCCTTCCCTCTAAAAGCTTAAATTATGCTCATGTTTAGCACTCCCCTTGTAAGCAACAACCCACTCACCCTACACTGTGTCCCAGGCTGCTGCTCAGTGTTTGAGGAAGAAAAAGTTTTCCCTGTCACAGGGAGGGGAGGAAGCAGATATGAGCAGCCCTGAAAAGCACAGCACACTGCTTTGAGGAGATGGGACCAGGCAAGAGCCCCTGCAAATAGCTGTCATCGGGCCCTTGCAAATAGTTACTGCTCCTGCCACCATAACCGGTGGCCACTCTCTAGGGTTTCATAGGAAGTGGCAGGAGAGATATCAGCTGTGCTGCAGCATGATCTTCTCAAACAGGTGGTCCTCATCTCCTCCAGGGACAGGCATAGGAGGAACAGACATGCGAGCCATGACTTTGCAATTCAGTAGGATTACTTGCCTTTCCCTGTCCTCTACTTTTGGAAAAATCTACCTGCTTTGCATGTGCCTGTAGCTGGCTTCATAACATTTAGAGCCCACATAATACTCAGCACCCACCCAATTTAATGAAAACCCTTCACTTGTGATCCCCGGTCAACCTACATTTTGCTTTCAAACTCGACTAGTTTGGTCCACAAGAGATTTGTTTTGCCGATGTTATTTTTTTTTCAGCCACCACTATATTTGTCTTTCAGCTTTGGTAGGGTTGGGCTAATATCCATTAAAGGTATAATAGTACAATATTAATGTGTGATCCTTCTTTCACTATGCAGTGTAACATAATAGCAGCCTATTTGGGCATTTGCTTTCTTTTTGAGATCCCACGACACAATTCAAACCACCATTAAATTAATCAGGTTCTTCCATTTTCCTATCTGACTTGTCCCTCACGTGAAGGAGCATTTCAGTGAGGCAGGCTGCTCGTTTTTGTTGCCAACTCACACCAAAGATAACAGATGTGAAGGATAAAGTTTCTGGGGTTTTGTTTTTATTTGTTACATAAAAGGATTATACTTTTAGTTGAAATTGGAACTAAAGTAACAGCTATATTAAATTACAAAATAGTTAAGATAATTAAACATCAGATTTTTTTCATCCATGTGTATGCTCTAATACAGCCAGTGTCAAACTTAACTATTAAGGACTCGTTATGCTCTATCCAAAAATACTGTTCTTCAATAAATACCTAACTTCACTTAATTTCCTTAATTTTACATGATTGCAAAACTCTTCTATTGAAGCTGCTCATCTTACTCAGGAATGAGGACCATTACAGCTACACACAGCATTTTTGGACTTCCAAACCACACTACTCCTTTCAATGCTTAGAGCAAAATACTGAACAATGTAAGCTAAGCAGTAAAGATATGCCAGATATTAATTTTATCAAAATATTTTACTTCTACATAATCATCCATAATCTGTATTAACTTGCATTAATCTCACTCATCTCAGCTACTGTAATATTTCCTTTCTGGAGTTAGTGCTGCTGAAATACTGTGGCTTATATGATTAAATATTTGGACTGCTGATTTATTTAAAAACTTGATTCAGTGATCTGTCACTGGACAGATTCCCCAGCCTGTGACATTGCCAAAGTAAGCAAATTTTTTTTCACTGATTTAAAATTCTTTGGCAGCATAGCAGCCCCACACAGTCTCTGGGTTCTTCAAAGAAGCTTGATACCGAAGCTGACAAGACCACAAAATGAGAGCAACCTTGTTTTCAAGACAGCATTTGGTAACAAGAGACACAAGCCCCTTATGGCAAAAATAGGACTTTCTCCACACCCCTGAGTAAGCATAAGTAATGCTGAACGTTCTTGCTGCTGCTCCAAACATGTTTCTCTCACAGGTAAAATAACAGGGCTTAGTACTCACTAGAACACTGTAAGTCACCTAGCCAGCCAGGGACAAGAGTCACTGCATGGGAAAGAAGTTAGAGACTCTCCTACAAACACAATTAAGAAAGCAGTGCTTTGTCCCTTCAGAGGAAACACTGTTCCTCAATCTGCACTGCATGCCCCCAGATTTAGAGAAGATGCACATACAGGTATTAGGACTGAGTCAGCAGGACAGACCAGCTCTGAGCTCTGATGTCCAAGACCATCAGCCACAGATGCTTTTGAGGGAGACTCCTTCTAACCATGGTTTATCAAACAAGTCTTTAAGGTAGTCAATTGAGAAGTCCTTCAGTGATAGTTTTTTTGTTTTTTACTTTTTGGCAGCAAAAATGGGGGAAATGCTCAGTAATATTTATTACGTAGCCTGGCCAGTCTTTAAACCTGTGAGTCTAGGGAACTGGAGCACCTCTCTTTAGAGGAAAGGCTGAGGAAGCTGTGCCTGTTTAGCCTGGAGATGACTGGGAAGAGATCTTATCAATGCATACAAGTACCTTAAGGATGGGTGTGGAGACAATGGGGCCAGACACTGCTCAGAGGTGCCCACTGACAGGACATGGGACAGTGGATACAAACTAAAACACAGGAAGTTCCATCTGTCTAAAAAGAAAAACTTTACATTGAGGGTGACAGAGCACTGGAACAGGCTACTCACAGGGGCTGTGGAGTCTCCTTCCCTGGAGATATTAAAAACCTGCCTGGATGCAGCCCATGCAACTTGCTATAGGTGAGCCTGCTTTAGCAAGGGGGTTGAAGTACATGATCTCCAGGGGCCCCTTTCAACCCCAACCATTTTATGATTCTATGAAAACGCTATTTTAGCTGATATAGCACTTTTATTTCAAAAAGGCATACTGGGTGATATACAACTTCAGAGATTTTCTAAGCTGTGAATTTCTGCTGCATATGTAAACCCAATCCTTAGGACAGTCTGGTACACAGCCAAAGTAAACACTAAAATAGGGATAGGCTGATCAACTGTAATTTACTGATCAGTTAATATAACCTGTACACAACAACACTTGCTTTTACAAGCCAGTGTTTATAAATTCTTCAGGAAACACCATCTCTGTTGGTATAGAAACTTTTCTGTCTTGCTAAAGAAAAAAGTAACATCTTACTGTCCATCCTCATTTAGCTATAGAGCTGTATCAAACCTAACCAGTAAGTAGCCACTCTTGTAAAAGATATGCAAAGCTGATTCATTAAGTGCAATTTTTAAACCCTAATACAAATGGATTTTGCAAACTGATTTGGATTATCTGATTTTGGCTGTGCTTCCATCTGGAAGTTATATTTTATAACTCTAGCCACATCTTGAAAAACAGATTCAGATGTTTGGAACAAATTCAGAACAGTTGTAAGAAATGCTAGGTACAAATGAAAAAAAAAAACGAAATGAGCTTTAATGTCTTTGTGGTCTCAGTTTTCTTCCAAGTAGGCTTTTACAACCACGGTGCTTAGGGACTTGAGAGCCAAGGAAAGAATCTGTGTTATTAGCTATGACATATTTACTCATGTGTAATGACAGTTTATTCTTTCTTGTACTACTCTGTAACATTTTAAGCCTATCCTGATAAAGGTACACGATGCTGAATGGCAAGTTAAGAAACCCAGTTAAGAAACATGGTTGAACCGTCTGGTCTATCCACAAAGATTTTCTGCTAGGAAAATTGTCTTTACATGAAACAGGAAAATGAATATCAATCCCTATGGTGAGGACACATCAATATCCATATAAAAATGCCTTTTCAACAGCAGAGCTTAGAGCCAATGAGTTGTGTTAGTATAAAACAGTGCCTGTAAGGGTTGTACAGTATACGAGAATGTGAAGTACCTAACTTCTTTATTTAAGGAAAAACATCATCAAAACATTCTACTCTGAGCCTTCATCTCTGCAACCCTACATTAATGTGAAAGCAGTTTAGTTTCTCAACACAAAAAACACACACAAGGACAGATGAGCACTAGAGGAGAAAGAATTAGTTTTGAAATCTAACACATCCAGAAACTTTTCTGCCTTCAAAGGAAAAACTAACCTTCTGCCTTTCCAGCTTGCTTAAAATAACTGTGAAATAAACAGGAAAGTCAAACAAGAGAAATGTGCCCAAGCTTCTCAAAAACATGATGCTGTAGATGGTAGAAAGAAATGACAAAACAAGATTTCCTCTCCGCCCACGCCATTTAGCACAGATGCTCTAGAAATCCCACAAACACACTGTTTTTCTCTCATTGCATATACAAGTTTCCTGACTTACCTAGCCTTTTTGCTGGTCTTGGGTTTTGGCGTTGTATTTTTTCCTTTCTTTTCCTTTGGCTCTTTAGGGGTCTTAGGGACTTTGGGGGTCTTGGGTTCCTTCTTTTCCTTGGGTTCTTTAGGATCCTTCGGTTCTTTTTTTGCCTTGGGCTTTTTCTTTTTCTTCTTGTCTTCTTGGGAGCAATCCACTGAGTTTCTGCTCAGATTCTGGCTGTCAAGTCCCCCAGGAAAGTCTTCCTTACCAAAACCTTTACTGGGACCTTCTGCAGCAATGTGATTGTTTTTCTTTTTCTTTTTCTTCTGCTGCGGCTGCGGCTCAATTGACGGCAGATAATCATCGCTTTTCACTAGCTGGGTATTCGGTCCACTAACCTGAGTCATATCCGGCACTGGTTTCTCTAAAAAGGGTTCCGACGGAGAATGCTGAGAGAGATAAATAGAAATAAAAATTGTAGATCTGCAACTCTGATTTCTAAAACTTTGTTCTTTTTGATCATGAGGTAACAGAGGGAGAAAATATTAAGCATAAGATTAACCTATTAACAAGAGTCAGCATGTCTGAAACACTGTGCAGTAAAACAGTAAAGCTTTTTGCAGTCAGAAAAGTAGCAAAATTACCAGAGATTCTTGATATATCAAGGGTAAAATTATTCTAAAGCTTGTATAAAGTGGAAATACAGAAAATATTTAGTCTTCAACACATTGATGCAAAATAAGAGCAACTGTTGTTTCAGACATTTCAAAATAGATGTTAGTAGAATGATTAACTTATTAAAAATTATTCAGCTGCACTGAAATTTTTGTCCTTTGGGGAGAAAACTGTTAAAGTTTGTTTCCAGACATCTGAAGGAGAATAAACGTATATTCACAGGCTATATTGATAAAAATTTAAGGCAATTTACATTGGTTCATCTGTGACAGGAGGTATTTAGACCAGCTAGTGAAGGATTAAGCCAATTGGAAATGTAGTACAAGGTTATGTTTTATGTCCAAGATCCACTGCTGCTTCCAGCTTGCACTCAAAACGGATTTGTTCCTGCTCCAGATTGGACGGAGAACTATGGTAAGTGCTTATGAAGCTGCAAAAACATCATCCTATTTCAAAGTCTCTATAGCATACCAGGTTTACACCAAACTTGCAAACTACAGGAAAACCTATGTATAAATACACAAATGTTAAATGCCTAGCCTAAAATACATTGGATGTTGACAACTATTTTCACCTCAATGGTTCTGTCCTACAAAAGATCCATGAGTCTGCAGTCAAAAGATATCTAAGCTCTACCATGACTTTGCAGCATATCAAAGCTGACCTGCTTCTCCCTGCCTGCCTATGGTTATAAATGCAGGATGACAGTGCTTTTCTAGAAGAAAAATAATAGCATGACACCATACCGATGCCTTTCTTGCACCTACATATATGGTCAGATGATTTTACCCACCCTCTTTCTCTATTTCTTCTCCTTTTCTGTTTCCTAAAAACTAAGTCAGGATGATTCTAGGTGGATGAGGTCCCCATTAATCATGGTGTCAAAGGACAGCCATTTGAGATGTTTGATCTCTTGAACTGTGGAGAAGAACAGTTTAGAACAAATAAGAATTTTACTTCCACAAAAAGCAGTAGTTTCATTTTCTCCACTTTTTTTTTTTCAAATGGCTCTTACTGAGAAGTGGCAAGCATGCAAATTGAATGACTACAGACCAATCCCTGAACAGAACTGATGGGCATACACATATATCTACTTCAGCCACCTAGATCTAAATAGAAATTCACTTAAGATTTAGGAAACAAAATTCTTGACAACATTATATAAAGTGAATGCATGTGTATATTTCCAAATATATTAATAAAATTTTCTGAATGTAAACAAATGGAACCAGTGCAGTCCTAAGCACTTCAGCCATTTCTTCACAGTAACATAAACCCACTGTGCACTGAACACACATATTCAGAAGCGAAAGAAGCAAGGCTGTCAGGAAGTTCAGAATAGATTTTTTTCTGCTATCTGGGAGAGGTCCGAATGGTACGTGCTACACACTGTGGTTCTCCATGGAAGAGACAGAACAAGACAGAAGGCCTGAGTGATAGACTGATGGTCTGGGTCTCTTAGTTCAACCAATGAACTTCCAAGGGTGACTTCTACATGTTTCTGTCCTCCACATGTTTATTAAGATCCCGTTTTGTGCAATAGAGTCTAAGTTGCAGGGGAAATTCGGCTCTAATGAAAACCCAACACGCTCATTGCATTAACACTGCATCAATCAGCTCCACCTCAAGACCACCTCATGTTAGGCCTCATGAAGTATGAATCAACACCTGTTCTAGAAATCTGTAGTCACCACTGGCACATACAGCTCCATGCTGGAAAGTTCACAAAAACTGGGTGTCAGCATAGGAAACACTATCCCAGAAAGTCAGTAGTAACAATGAGTTCTGCAGCCCAATTACGCATTAAATAAAATGGCGATCTTTTAAAAATGTTGTGATTGGTTGTGAACTTGGTTGACTGAATTAAGTGTCTCAGAGTTGTTATGCGACACACAATAAAACTGTCTTCTCTATACCTTGGACTGTTATGTGCTTATACTAACCATTATTTTTAGGTAGGAAAATACAGGAATATTACCAAGATCATCTGTAAGTATTTCTTATCCCTGAGTTTTCAGAGCAGCACTTTTAACCTGTATTTTTGCAAGATAGTCAGTATATTTCTGCATTATCTGCTATTTTGATTCTCATGCATCCTACATTTTGCAGAAATTTCAAGTGCAAGTTCACCAATTTTTCACTGAGCTGTCCCCTACCATCCTCAATCCCGTTTTAAAATATGTTCACCTGCTATATCTAACATATAAGAATGCCAGGTTTTTCTTTCCATTATTCGTATCTTTTGTATTAAGCAAGTACCTTGAATTTGGCACTACATTATTAGTTTGCCATTAGGAGAGACTTTTACAATTACCTAGAAGCTTATATATAAGGCACAACTTTCTAGAATAGGTCAGAATCAGTAGTTTCATTTTTCTTCCTCTTATGCATATGAAACAGCCAAGCCAACAAATATTAAAAATCACAAGAAATCCAGTAATGCCATGTACATTTAATTTTAGAAAATTTTCAACACTGCAACTTCATTAGTGATATGACCATCACTGAAATCAGTATTATATAAATGCTTCAGTATCCAAGAAAATTAATCCCTGTTGCCTTTGTAAGACTTGTGGGTTGTTTTTGTTTGCTTAATCTGATCAACAACTTTCATCAGAGTCATAAGCAAATCTGAGAGTAAAGCTTTCCAAATCTCCACAACAGCAATGTCAGCCCTTCATGACTTGACATTTGCAGTTTTAATGTAAGGTGTGGCAGAAGGTAAAGCCCTGAGAAAGGCAGCGATTGCTGCCACAATGTAGTACCGTGTGAAATTCCAGATTCTTACTTTTCAGAAACCTTATCCACAAGAGTCATTCTCAGGCTCTAAAATAACTACAGACTATAAATTAGGCTAAAAGAAACAAATACTAAAAAAAACCCCAAATTTACTGCCTTTTATTTAAAGGATCAAGTTATGTGCATTACCAAGCATATTAATACTATGATTTTTAATATCATTCAGAATCTCTGGAACATGGAAGCGACAGAAAGAAAATTAGGCTTTGTAGGTTGTATTTGCTATTACTTGAAAATATATTACTTTTGCCACACACCA